>NC_086323.1:103390923-104010923 GCF_036172605.1 Pelobates fuscus | reverse complement strand
CAGGGACCCAGTGGGCGATTTCCATCCACTCGCCCTACGGGGCCATTTTCACCTTGTAGCTTGGACCGTTTCAGGGGATCCTGACATGTCGCAGGACTTTCGTGCACAGCTCACTCCTATGGGACTCATGGGCCCCGGGAACCAGACAAACCTATCTTTCTGCATGGCGGATTTGGGTCAGCTGGTGTCTGGAAAGGGATATCGATATTGTTTCGACACTTCTTCCATCCATTTTAATTTTTTTTATCCTCTCTCTTTGATTTAGGTAAATCCTATCGATCGATTAATGTTTTTTGATCTGCCATTTTGGTGGCCCATGATACTATTGATAATTCATTAGTACGGAAGCATCCTTCCGTGTGCAGACTTCTACGGGGCATACATTTGACGAGACCCCCTACTGCCAGATATTTGAATTTCTGGGATGGTTTTACTCTGTTGGAATTCTGGACTTCTAACGAGGCCTTATCCCTACACCAACTTTCAGCTAAATTGGCCCTGCTTTTGTGTCTGGTGTCTTTCCGCAGAGTTTCAGACGTTCAGGCCTTCGACTTTCATGCTGTGGCCTTCGCGCCAGACTGAGTCAGATTTATTATTACCAGACGTACTAAGACTAATTCCTCAGGTTTTTTTTTTTACCCATACTTTCCTGACAGAACTGTGTTGCCCTGTGTACCCGTTGTTACATTGAGAGCATAACCTATCTACGTTCCCCTACAGGGCCTCTTTTTGCTTCCTATGTCAGACCTCACAAACTGTTCTCTTCTCCCATGATTGCACGCTGGATGTGATGGCTGTTCACCCAAGCAGGAATTGACCAGTCTTTTGGTGCTCATTCAGTCAGGGGTGCGGCCTCATCCTCTGCTCTTCATGCAGGCAGCTCACTGGCGGATATCCTATCCTACACGGACTGGTCAAGATCATCCACCTTTCAAGCTTTTTATTTTAAATCTACACCACACACTGCTTTTTCTATTATAGAGGAGCGTTAAAACAGAAAATATGAAGCCTCCTGTCTTGCCATAAAATTAGGGATTATTCTAGTTTAGAGTGAACGCATAATCTAAATTTTATTAAAGACAGGAGGCAAATATTTTCCCTCCTTTGTACACTCTGAATCCCACCCTTCAGGGTAAGTTTTCTCAACTAATTTTGCGTTGTACACTCTCTCACAAGTTGCTTGTTGTAATCACACATTTTTGCTTGCCTTGTGACTTAGTCCTACATCACAATTTATTGCCATTTATTATCATTTATACATTCCAATCTTAATATGTTAACTTAAAATTACTTGTGAATACTTGTTTTTCTCTTGTTTATGAGACCATACTTTCACAAAGTTTCTCTTCTTCTCTCCTAGTGTGAACATATTGCATTGACCTTGCGATGCTTTGGCACAGTCTTCTTGACGTTTACATGGTTGACTTCATTATGATTTACCCGAGCTACAGTTCCTGATTCGTTCAAGTTCTTGTTTACATGGTTGACTCTAGTGCTGATTGGCATCATCAAGAAAAAGGATGTGGGAGGAGTTCGGTGGCACTATGTACTTCTATTATGTGTTCTGATTGGTTGAATTTTTACAATCTTTGTTAACTACTTCTTTGCTGCTGGTAGTTTCAGTAAATGAAGATAAGCAAATATCAGATTATTCGTTCACTGTAAAATAGAATAATCCCTAATTGAAGGAGAATGCCTCATCCCCCATAGGCGTGGCAGATGGCCAGACTCGGGAAGGACCAACCTCGGGTGCCCTCTTAAAGGGAAATGGTGTGTGTGTAGGAGTGAAGTAGGGTGTGTGACTTTTCTCCCCTATTTAATAGCATTCCTCCCTTCACTCCTTTTCCAGTAATATTGTGCTCATGGTGGTGTTAATTTGCATCTGATTTCTGGTATTTGACTCTTGCCTGTTTAACCAGTTAACAACCAGTGCCGCTTGACCTGACCTGCATTCCTGACCACGCTTTTGTCATCTGTACTGCAATCCTGGTATTATTTTTTACTAAACCCAACAGTCAGTCTGGGAATAGTCTGCTAACACTTTTGGGCAATCATTGCCACCCATTGCTGTGTAGGCTAGAAGCATTAGCCCGAGCAGCAGAGAGGGTGTGGGTTGTGGTCACCCAAGGACCCTCTCATTCAGTGTTAAACCAATCCTGAGTAATCTAGGTATTATTTGATATGCTTACTGCCCTGACGAGACAAGTATCCAGCCTCACCCAAGCATTACCCAAGGCTACAGTCCTAAGGCATTGCCTTTATGCCTGCGGTGCCACCACCCACAGCAGCAGTTCATAAGTGAACTAGGGGGCTTCAGGCACCATAACCACTTTAAAGAGATGACGTGATTGTACCTCGAGTCTCCCTCTAAACACAATTATATTTAAAACATAAGTTAATGGAGGGGGAAGGGTGAAAATCTAAAATCTAAAATTGGAGAACTGTAAATCAGGTAACTACCTGCACTCCTCCATTTCCATTTACGCTGTTTGAACACAGGAATATAGTGAATGTCCATGCGAATACATGAGCCTCAAGCCATCAAGCTTTCACTGTAATGAAAACTGGAAATTGGAGGTTACTGCTAACCTGGCAGTATATATATTTATGGAACAATGAGAATATGTATATTTAAGTGAGTAAAACCTAATTGTTATTTTGCATTCATAGAAAATAATATCCGGAAAGATTTTAAATTTTATTTAAAAACAGCGCTTTATTATCATTGGCGAGGGGGGAGGAGAGGCCGCCAATGCCATACCACACCCTCTCCCCTTGCTTAAAAGTTTAAAAAAAGCCAGCAAACATGATCAATAATTTATACATAATGGATATATAATACAAAAAAAAATAACCTGCCCGCCCCCTCCCACCCAAAAATTTTAACTAAAACAAAGAATATATGCAATTTTTGGGTTCACAATCCAGCCAAATAGGTACATAACTAGCAAATACTGTGTGGCCAAAACATTACCTATATAATACTTACAAGATGAAGTATACAGTGCCCATAAGATTGAAAAAAAAAAATGCTTTAAAAACACAGTTTCATGAGCCCACAAAACAAGATATAAAATGGGCAGTTTCATGAAATATCACCTTAAAATACCATAGTTTTGGATGAAAGGTAATTTTATATATTCCACAATAACTGAATAATTTCTGCTGTTTGTGGGAATAATAATAATTTATTGCGTAGATATTTATATAAAGCAGACAAAACTCCATGCTTTGTTTTAAGGACCTGTGAATACGCAGAACAAATATTGAAGCGGGACACTTTCATGAAACCTAGTTTGCAATGCCAAGCAATTTCAATAAAAGCAACATAAAAAAATTAAATAAAAAAATACAAGTAAAACTAAAAACATTAACTAGATTGTTTTCTTTACCCATCCTTGCCATAATAGCACAGCTGTTTTAGGTTCCTACATATATAAAAATGTAGTGATGTGAAACACTATATATCCCTTGATTGTGACAAACTGATAACTTTTCAATTCCTTGTGCTATATTCAGCATTCCTATCAGCGCCATAAAAGGTTGATGTACCAAATGATGCGTTAAATAAAGCACAGGTTTCATGATGAAGACCTGAGAGTGCATTCTTATCTTCTACACAACTAGAGTTGGACTAGCACCCTGGCACAGAAAGCTTATTAGCCAAGTGTTGGCTACTGTACACACACACACACACTATTTAAATTATATTGTATCTTCTCAACAAATGCAAAGGGTTTTTATTGTGGGTGCATAGGTTGAAATGTGGCCCAAAAGTATTCTTTAGGATTACGGCATGGGATCAAACAAATCATACACTCATACAAAACCTATGTATTTACATACATCATAGTTACAATCTAAAATGGGATTTATTTATGTCTGTTGAAGGCAGGGTCTTATAATTAATTTTTTTCTTTGAGGGTAGAATGGATTTTTTGGGGGGCCAAATTCAGATCAAAGTGGCTTAGACACTAAACACTGAATTGTCGGAAATTCAGTTTCCAGTTGCAAAATTTAGCCAAAATCTGTGAAAAATCTAAATTTCAACTGTAGTCAAATCATGGCTTTTTTAGACTGAATTTTGCAATTCAGGTTTTAATAAACTACAGTTAGGTGCAAAATAATGAATAATGCCCTAAAGTCAGACATACCAAAAGTAAACTTTGCCAAAACACTTCAGACAGTCACACATTACGATGGACATTTTTCTGAAACCATAAATTTGTGTGAGCAGTTCAAAATTATATGAAAACCTCCAAACACACCGATATACGTTACAACCTTTGAGAGAATTCCATGCTTGAAGTTAAAGAAACACTATAGTCACCTAAATTACTTTAGCTAAATAAAGCAGTTTTAGTGTATAGATCATTCCCCTGCAATTTCACTGCTCAATTCACTGTCATTTAGGAGTTAAATCACTTTGTTTCTGTTTATGCAGCCCTAGCCACACCTCCCCTGGCTATGATTGACAGAGCCTGCATAGGAAAAAAACTGGTTTCACTTTCAAACAGATGTAATTTACCTTAAATAATTGTATCTCAATCTCTAAATTGAACTTTAATCACATACAGGAGGCTCTTGCAGGGTCTGGCAAGCTATTAACATAGCAGGGGATAATAAAATCTTAATTTAAACAGAACTTGCAATAAAGAAAGCCTAAATAGGGTTCTCTGTACAGGAAGTGTTTATGGAAGGCTGTGCAAGTCACATGCAGGGAGGTGTGACTAGGGTTCATAAACAAAGGGATTTAACTCCTAAATGGCAAAGGATTGAGCAGTGAGGCTGCAGGGGCATGTTCTATACACCAAAACTGCTTCATTAAGCTAAAGTTGTTCAGGTGACTATAGTGTCCCTTTAAAATGTTCAAACCCTGTGCACAAAGATCTTATTTTAAAGGCTAAAAAGCACAAAAACCAAAAGTTAGGATTAATATAACCCCTTAATAACCAGTAAGTGTAGATTTTGCCATGGAATTATGATAGCACAGTATGTGCTTCAACTACAAGCCATACGATCACTATATATAAAAAAAAAAAAATCACTATATAAAAAAAGCCTTGCGGCAACAATTAAAGGCACACAGTTCCTGTTGTACATCACATCCAACTATAGTAGTTTTAAGAGGTTATTCATGAAGGGCTATAATGGAATTAAGTGTTGAAAATTGTGCACATTTTTATCTTCCTGTTCTTGTCCAATCTAAAAATCTTTTGCTTTATTGGACTGCAGCAAAGTGAATGCAAAGAGATTCACATGATCATTTTGTACAATCAAATTGGACTCAACACACAAATAATCAGAGAACCACATAGATGTCACTAACAAACATCTGTGGAGCTTTAGATAAGAAAAAAAAATCAACTTATTAATCATCATGTGCAGCACATTTTCTTAAGCAGAAAGCATAACAGGTGCATTAGATAGTTGTCCAGCATAATCAATAGGCCCTATAAGAGACATTGACTAATGCCTGGGATGCAACATAACTGTCCACAGCAGCCGTAAAATACAAATCACCTAGCGGAATTACAGAGGCAGGTCTAGGTAGGTGTGTGCCTGTTACAAACTCAGGTGACCTGATGTAAACTCTCTTAGATAAGCATGCACACATATACAGAGACACATTCCCAAACACACAGACATGCACATTGCTAAATATATAGACACATATAAACACATATACTGATTCCTTTGACCAAATCTGCATTTCCATGACTTTTTAGCTGGGTGGTATAGAGTTTGGGTAACGATCAGGTTATGGAAAAATCTGTTGTGGAATATTTAAATCCTAAAATGTTGTCCATTAATAAACTTGACCTTAGTCTTCATGATTGATGTATAGAAGCCGCTAAAATAATAAATTCTGATGTATTTTAAGAAACGTATGCTAGCTTTATTTGCAGCTGGTCACTTTTCTTTTTATTATTACAAACTATCTTCACCTCAGTTTCAGAGTAATCCAAACAGCTGATCAGCAACAAGTGGGGTAAGTAGTTCTGTCACTAGAAGTACACTTTAGGACGGAGCGTACTCATTTTTATTATCTAGTTAATGCACTGACAAATTGCAAATTCTACAGGGAGCTCTGACCAGACTAGGATGTGGCAGCCTATTCTAGTCTTCCTAATGCTTTCAGTGGGAGTTATGAATATCCCATAAACTTCTGCAGAGTTTTTTTTCCTTCTTCTTCAAGTGTAGTACAGCACAAGCATTTCAATGATAAGGCTTACTGATCTCTCCATTTATTTATTTTTAATTTATTTAGTTATGCAAGTATCTATGGCTTCACACACAGCTTTGAAGCCTTTTATTATTGTAAAGCGCTACGGAATCTGTTGGCGCTATATAAATGGCAATAATAATAATAATAATACATTTTATAGGAGGTGGGGGCCTTTAGGAGCAATTAGCTAGACAGAGGGAAGCATAGGTTTCCTCCATTTACGTTTCTCTGTTAAGGGTGTGCTTACAGCTGCAGTGATTTTTGCAAATTGCTTCAGTAATATATAGCTATGTGGGAGTAAATTGTTATGGTTCTTTGAGCGCCCCTTTAATAGAATTAGGATACAAAGCAGCAGCAATGCCCTTTCCTTTAACTAAAAAAAACTGAATTTTATCAAACAGCTAGTAAAAAGTAATCGCTTACACATTTACTGGGTACCCGATGGTGCATTCAATCCATTTGTAGGACTGGGCTATTGATTTGGCTATTATGCTTTACAAATATTGGCAGATTATCCTATGATTTGGCATATCACAGTCATAGTACTTGAAATATGCACTAAACATTATGTAACACATAAACAGATGCCGTTTTTAGGACTTAAAGGGACACTATAGTCACCTGAACAACTTTAGCTTAATGAAGCAGTTTTGGTGTATAGAACATGCCCCTGCAGCCTCACTGCTCAATCCTCTGCCATTTAGGAGTTAAATCCCTTTGTTTATGAACCCTAGTCATACCTCCCTGGGTGTGACTTGCACAGCCTTCTATAAACACTTCCTGTAAAGAGAGCCCTATTTAGGCTTTCTTTATTGCAAGTTCTGTTTAATTAAGATTTTCTTATCCCCTGCTATGTTAATAGCTTGCTAGACCCTGCAAGAGCCTCCTGTATGTGATTAAAGTTCAATTTAGAGATTGAGATACAATTATTTAAGGTAAATTGCATCTGTTTGAAAGTGAAACCAGTTTATTTTTTTTTTCATGCAGGCTCTGTCAATCATAGCCAGGGGAGGTGTGGTTAGGGCTGCATAAACAGAAACAAAGTGATTTAACTCCTAAATGACAGTGAATTGAGCAGTGAAATTGCAGGGGAATGATCTATACACTAAAACTGCTTTATTTAGCTAAAGTAATTTAGGTGACTATAGTGTTCCTTTAACAGGCCACTACAAATGGAACACAGAATGCACTTTTTCCAGCCTGTGGGTTTATTCACAAAAGTGAATGGTAACTGTACTGACAACTGAATGGCCACTTTTGTGATAGAATAGCTAGGCTGTGACTATAGCCAAGTTGTACATTTTTATTTATTTTTTTAACCTAAACTTTGAAATTCAGTTTTTATTTTCCTATAATTCACCATGTTAGAGGAAAAAAACGACATTTAACGAAGTTCATAAAAAAACTCAATATGTTATGCCGTTGCTGTGGTTGATCCAAAAGAAAGCAAAAACCAAAAGGGAGGATTTTAACTCTAAAGAGGCATTCTTAGTATAAGACAGAATGCAAGAACCTGCCTTTTAATTATGTGGACATAACAGACATCTTTCACAGCTGATCCTGCTTTTGTACCAACAATGTACGTAATTCTCAATTATTGTACATTTACAGGGCCCTAATAAGAACGCTCAATTTAATGTAAAACAGACATTCAGTGCAAGTAGCAGTGGCTGTTGGCAAATCGGGTAGCCTACATTCTTACTAAGTATCAGAAGTGGCATGTATCTTTAAACATACATGCCATTTTTATTTCCAATCAAAGTGCTTTCTGTTTTTAAAACTTAGCTCCTAAATCCAACATTAACAGAAAAAAATAATAAAAACAACAAATCATTAATTAGCTCTTTAAATTGAATACACTGCCAGGATAGACTATTGTAGGTGGGAGTGGGAAGCACCACTTGGAGATGCATAAAAGAAGTACAATGTGTTGAGAAGGAAAAAGTCAGAGAAACAACAGATTAGGCGTTTTTAAACTAAATAATTAGCGTCTACTATTCAAATTTGTGTTCACACGTGCAATTACATTTTTGTATCATATTTATCAGTGACTGCTAATATTTATTCACATCCAATTTTAAAAAAAAAAATATTTCAGGGGATTTAGAGATTTATACATATTCATTCACACAAATGTGCGTCTGTGCAGGATGTAAATCTTAAGTCGATAACAGATTAATAAATAACTCACCAACACGAACAAATTTATATATCAACACATAAAATAGCCCAGACACTATACAGTCCTTGAAAAGGTAGCCATGCAATCATATATAGGTAATTGAGGCCTCTTTACTGCAAAAGCCCTGCAATGTATCCGCTGACTGATAAATCGTACATTGTAAAGCTCTAAAAGGTTTGCGCAGAGGTGTCTCGTAGCACATGTTCCAATCAGAGCACAAATCAATGTGGATATAAAGCACACGAACTGCAATATAGTTGATAATATGGAATTTTCTATTTATGCAGTAAAAACCATGCAAACCAATATTTAGTATTATAGAATAGTAAAACCCTTTTTAGGTACGAATAGCGATATGATGCAATATAATACCAAACTAGCTTAGTCTTACATTTAAATGCTTGTGTATACTGCATCAAAAGCAGCCCACACTACTTCAAGTTACCAATATGAGAATTTACATAAATCAGTTTAAGAATATGTCCGAACCTTATATGCTGCACGATTAAGAGGCTTTTTAGGGCACTTTCAGAGAAAATGTAATGCGCCAATAGCAGCAGAATGTCATCTTCATTTAAAAAAATAATTATTTTTTTTGTTGGAGTCTGCCAGGTTGCATTGTCAGACCATATATGTCCCTTGGTTAGAAACTAAATTATTTTAGTGAGAACATAGAAAGAGGGGAAAAAAATAAAGAATAAAACCCTAATATTTATATATATCCTACATCAGTCTACACACACTAGCAGACCGGTTTAAATGTTTAAAGATCAATATGTTTTTATTTTTATCACTTTTTTTTTTTTAAAACACAAAATAAAAACAAAAAAAATTCCCTTCAGTAAAGTTGTTATAAATACTTCATTTTCTTATGGTGATACACATTTTATGTCACACAGTGAATGAATCCAACCATGTGAAATTAAAACGTTCCTCTTGACTTATATGCATTATGTTAGTGGAACTGCTATCAAACGTAGTTCAGGGTTTTCCCCCGCTATGATTTCACACTGTGAATTTAGGTAGCACTCCCCTGACATTTTGTGAAAGAATCCGCAGAATATGATGCTAGAACTCTACCTATCCAAGTCAGATACAGATGAAATACACAACAAATTAGAAACAACTAAACACGGAGAGTAAGACATCATTATATCTTTTCTCATTTCATGGTAAATCTACTTTAAATTCAAAGTAAATTTCAATGTTCTCCAATCAGAACCGTATATACATATGCAAATTCCAGCATACCATTGATCATGATTAACCTATAGCATGGTACAGAATACACAATTCAACCTTGATTAGCTCGAATAGGTGGCACATCATTACCTCGTATGGTGAAATATAGTATTGTGTCACAATTCACTATAGTCTTAAATATGAACTTGGAACCTCTCAGCTAGTATATGTACACATATAGGAAGACAATGACAATCCACACTTTGTGGATGTTTTAGAAAAATTTACCTGACTGATCATTGAATAGCTGCAACAGAGTCCAAAATAATAGTATCCAATAGACAATACAATGCCTTCTCTAGAATATTTTACACTCCTTGCTTAGACAGGGGATGTAAAGATTGTATTAATCCCTCCTTCGTCAATGAGTCTAACCCGTCAGGCACTAGAAAAGTTAAAACAGGAGGTTTATAGCTTCTCAAAACATCTTGAGTTGCTGTTCCCCACATGGCTTGAATGGAGTAAAGCAATACACAGTAAATAGTCCAACATCAACAAGCATGGTGTGCGGGTGAATCCTCAGAATGCAGTATACACTCCTAGACTTTGTTTTTTTTTATAGCACATCTGTAAATCTGAGGTCATATCCTCTCTCCAGGACGGACATGTGACCAGCATAAGGAGGAGGAGGAGGATAAAGTGGACACCAAGGTGAGTATTTGCACATGGACTGGAACAAATTATAGTCACACAGGAACAGGAAATGTTCCAACTTTCTAGCCTTGCTCTGAAAAGAATAACTACAACACAAAACACATAAAACATAAAAATTCACGGGTCTTGAAGGGTGTAGAATAGGCAAACTTCCAAGGTGCAGTTTACACCCAGCCATTAAGTGGCATTTAGATGGATTTAATGGTAAATACAAATAAAAGGTGAATTTTAATGATACATGTGAATGAAACAAAGATATCTTTAGACTGGAAATGAATATCACATTTGTTTCCATATAAAACATTTTGTATGGTTAACTAGTTACTAGTGTTTTTGTACAAATCTACCATGACATGGATGGTTAGGTGAAAGTATAAGCAAGTGGTTTTCTTTAAAAGTTTATTGGACTGGATTTATGACTAGCAGTGAATAGGGTTTCTCTCTCCAACAAGAGACACTTCTGTCTTTCCCCCCATGAGCTACCTCAATTAGTACGGTCGGATATAACTTACCCCTAGTAAGTCCACACATCTCACATTTGAGGAGAAACCGTTCTGAAGCATATAGTGTTTCTAATAGTGTTTCTAATGAGATGTATAGCTGTAACATCTATTGGTTGTTCTCAGACCATTAAGAGACCAAGAGTAAAATATTTGCAGCAGTATCAGATACATTTAGTGTTATCAGAATCACATGATAAGAGACACTCCAGGCAATATATCCTACTTGCAAACAAGCAAGAACTAGGGTATCGTGGAAGAAGAATGCATGTTTTGATACAAGGGGGGAAAAGGTTTTTTTGTTTTTCCCTCACTCTTAGACTTACTCCTCACTTGCCTTCTTAGAGTGAGAGCATTAAAGTATATGCATGCACAGTCTTTCCTGTAAGAATAAATTAGATCCTATGCATGCGCAATAGAGCCAAAAAAGGCCTAAGTTCAAGTGAACGACAATGCTCACGACCGAATCGTGTATATGAGATTTATTTATAAAGCGGAAGCACTCAACACTCCTGTATTGGCAGTTCTTTCCCACTACTAATAACTAGGAGCTCAGGGATTGGTTAAGGTATCCCAAAAACTTCCTGGTAGCTCCACAAGTCGGAATAAAGCCTGGGAAAGTGACATTCAAAAGGAATTTTTTTTATGCATTACCTATATAAAAATAAAACAATGGTGGTAAAATTTAATCCTGGAGTGTTCCCATTTTTACAAAAAGTGAAGCAATCAAAGCAAATAATGATAATAGGAGGGTTGGGTGAAATGAGAAATGCAAACTCAACCACATGGAAAACATAACTCCAAAAATATAATTCATAAAGAGACAGAATTAACGAATTGGCACCTATGTTTAAAAGAAGATTATAAACCTTTTAAGGCTGTGTTTAAACATATGATCTGGAACATTTTTGATGACAGAATCCCTTTAAACATAATCACCATTGGTGCGCTCTGTCTGAAATGGAACTGCACCATAAGTTGAACTGAGCAGCAATCGTTTGTTGTATTATAATTGTCATTCACTGCAATTTTTTTTCCTTATACACAAGCCGATCCACCTAGCTCAATGGTCACCAGACGTTTGCCTGAGATTTACATAAGCCAGGGTCATCGAAAGCATAAGCCAGAGCAACATCAAGTGTTAATACATGTCACATCACAATGTCTCTTTCATGACCTTGTCCAACGTCCATTACATATATTTTTTCATGTTTAATCCCTTCAAGACAAGGGGTTCGTCAAATCCCTTTAGATCATCACTACCTTGGCTTGTCATCGGTCGTGGAGATGTTGGAAAAGCTTCTGTAGACAAAGCCTTATGTCAATCTCTATTTGCAAGAGGATCCTAATTAGAGAAGTTTATATTTTAAAACCGCAGAGCTTTATTCATCCTTTCCTCTTAGCTTTCCCAAATCCAATCCTCTGTTCCATACATCCTATTTTATGCAAATCTCCCCTCAAAGTGTAGAAATAATAATAATATAAAAGCTCACAGCACATACTTAAGTAAATATTATATATACACGCACTTTACCACAGTTTAAAAATAAAAAATAAACACAATCTTTGGAACAAAATGAACACACCCCCTAAAAAAATGCAGAAATAAAAATTACAGATTTGAAGAGTAGGCTGAGGTATAAAAAAATGTCCTTTGTTTTCTATATATTTCGGCTGTATCCATCCATCTTGCACTGCTTGAAAATTCCTGGAGAAGGTTTTTCTTTTTAAGTATTGCAATAGCCGGGCCTTGCGAACTTTGATAGTGGAGGGAGGGGGTAAACAGGCAGATGGGGAAAGAAAGGGCAGTTTTGTCCAGGTTTAAGGGGGAATAATAGGCTTACGTCACTTCAGTACGGAGCAAATCGGCTGTAGCCGCCTCTGTATAAACTCGCCTGGAAAGGAAAGAAGGGACAGGCGTCAGTTTAAATATACAATAATCCACAGCATAAAATGAATAAATGACTGTACTGAACTTTTTTCTCTGTCACATTTGTAGCAAGAATACACAGGACTACATTTGATTTATATCCTTTAAGTAACGGATTTCAGCTTACCTCGGAGGTGTTCAAGGAAATCAACTCTGTATTGCCAAAGTGCTCCATACTCTGCCTTATTTTTCTTTGGGATAATTTCTACTTTTATTTTGGGTTGGGGAACTCACTATAGCACTATTTTTGGTAAGTGTACCATATTGCATTTCAATAGTGTCCTCCAAATAGAGTTCTCCACAAACACCAATGGTCAGACAGAGAGCATCAAGAACACTTTGAACTACCTAGGATTCCACACTACATAATAACAAAATACAAAACACAAAGCCTTGCAGACACATAACCCGAAAGGCTTTAGCATCTATCCTTGTACCCAAGATTTCCTGTACTTGATTCTGTTCTAGATATGTGCAAATCATGCTCAGTTAACCTGTCCATTATAGAGATTTGGTTTGCAATGCATAGGCTATTTTTTTCTTCTGTGGTTGCCCAGTTAATCTATCCAAATTTACTACACTTTTTTAATCTCCAAAATAATTTTCTAGCACATTGTACCACGTCCTGGTCCTGTACTTCCAAAGGATGCTAAAGAATGTATTTTTTGGTTGTCAGAGCATGTACATAATTACTTAATTCATAGTGCAGCACTGCACACATACACAAAATTATGTGTACATTTCCAGGAGGGCTCAAACACATTTTATCGCTCAGACTAGCCCAATCTTGTTTAAGTATGCAGCAGTGAAGGCAAAGTAGAAATACACCATGATGCAAAACAGCCCTCTAGTGGATCTAATGTCACTTCAGCTATCCAACTCTGGTCACTGCTCAGTTGTTGCATAGCTTTATTGACTGCAATTGGGCCTTTTGCTGGTATACATTTATACCAACTCCAAGCCAATTCCTTGTTTTCATTTGTTCATCAGTTACCATATATTTGGCTGGTCTACTTGATTGCTGCCTTGACCTTTGTCCAACCTAACAAATAGGTTAGGTAAAATGGACACTCCACTGTTAAAATACAATATAAATAAAAATAACTATTTAGTAGATATACTCCGAATGAAAACTTTTTTTTCATTGTAGTTCTATATCTAAAAATAGCTTTGAGAAAAAACAAACAACCTTGCAGATCTCGTCTGACGCGTTTGCAAACCCTCCCCTTTTAACCCCGCCCAGACTTTGTGTGGCTGTCCAATCACAGACTTCCCAATGCAGCTTGATGAGAAATCTTTGCAAGGCATGTGCGCTGGGCAATTGCTGCCTCTAGAGTTCAGTGCAAATAAGCTAACCAAACCAGGAAGTAACAGGACCTGTTGTCTGTTTGAAAAGTCAACGGGGTGTAACCAGTACAATTTAGAAAAGTGTCAATTTCTACAAAATCTGCACTTATTGCAAAATGAAAAAAGACACACTTCAGTGTGTCCCTTTAATCCTTACATGCACGGTGCATACAATGGCCCTGAACTATTGCTCCCTGTCTTGGAAGTCTGCTTATGCAGTGTCTGTTGTATGTTCACAGCCAATACTGTAGGACATAGTTTTGCCACACTATTGCAAAATGATGACTGGCAAGATGATAAATATGCTTCTAGTTTTCTGTTTGAGTAAACTCACATGGTACATGTCTTCTTCCAATCAATTTGTATACCCACAGAGAAACGGTTTTATGAAAGTATTATTTTCACATGTGGTGGTACAGTCCTTAACTGGACAGTTTTGGCAAATAAGTACACTTCTAATTAATTTTATAATCCATTATTAACCCAGAACCACTTTAAATTCTTTATGTCCAAGTGAGTCATACTAATCATTATAATAGTGTGACATCTTACCGAACTCCAGCCTTGCTTGAGGCCCCTGCATTAAATTAAGGATAACGTGCTGTTGTATGATATAAAATACTGACTTGCACACCACCACGATGTACACACCACTACCAATACCTACCCCATAGTATGGCATTCCCAACAATGTAACAAACTAGTATTTTTCTATACTATTATATTTTATCAGTCATAGACAGGTTTGAAGCCATTTTATTCTCATCTATCCCATTTTTGGACTCATGGATTTCTCTTGCTTCCACTTTTCATAATGTTAAATATGAAAAATTACTTCACAGGGTGTCCCATCACTTCTCTGGAAACACCACCAATGAATGAAACATTTAAAAGTATCTATAACTTGTGTTAATCTTTTCTTCATGCAATGATTTATTTTCTTTTAAATGCATATTAAAAAGGTTACAATTGATGTCACAATCCAGTTCAGTCCAGGCCAAGCCAACCATTGCATTGGAGAAGGAGAAACAAACATTGCTTCTGTCTCTCTATATCCATTACAGGGAGTCACGATGGAGGAACTCAACTCCCGGATACAGCTAAATACAGCTGTGTAGATTTCTACATTTCATTTTCCAGACGTCCCAACCACATATTTGTTAGATATATGGAATAAGCAAAATTCTAAGATGTGATGGCTCTCATTTAATCATCACTATTTAAGACTTGCTTTATTTTTTGTATATATAAGTTATGCAACATTCATTGACTAGAGTTAGTTTAGTTCACTTACCACAGCTCCAACTCCGTAACTGGCAGCAGGGGCCAGGGCATGGTATGGGTCAGCTGTATATACTCTGCCGTACCTGTATAAATATCAGTTATATAGCTTGTTAGGAAGGCGGATTCATGGAGAACAGACTTTTATACCTGTGTTTTCAAAAAGTCCATAAAATAAAGGGCAGCTTCATATGTTTTGAAAATTCAATATACCAAATATTTCTTCTGATAATGGGTGAAAGATTATATTCTGTTTCCAGTGGGCAACACATATCTCTATTTTTTTATAGCTTTGTGGACACTAAATAGGAGACTAGTTTAAAAAAAAAAAAAAATTCTATATTTAAAAAAATAATGCATCCTTTTCAGAATCAGTCCTACTGTGGTTCAGTAAAATTCCACAAAAGCAAAAAAAAATTATATTTTTGGCAAATTAAATCAAAAGTTCACCTTCATGCCATTACAGAATGTTTTTGATGTAAAAATATAAAATAAGTTCACAGGCCTGGTGGTTGTAATAAGCATTCTGAGCATTGTTAAGAACTTCAGAATGTGTGTGTGATGAGTATTCTGGGATGGTAAGTATTACTAAGAGATAATATTCCCCAACATTTTAACCAGTTGGTGAGAGACCGCTCCAGCCATGCAAGATGATTTAACATGGTTTTATTGGTATTCTGTTGCAGTTATTCACGAAGCTGTAATTATGGTGAATGGAACTGCAAAGCATAGCTCTAAAACTTTTCCCTAAGTTCAGTAATTGGTAGGACTTGGGTATTTTGGCCTGAAATCTGAACAACCCTGTAGGGGCTTATTGGCATCTTTGTAGATTAAAGGTTTTTCAATGACTTCATCAAAAATGCAATAAGTCTGGTATTCCTGTCCTGCTACATAGACCGTACCACATCATTATTTTCCACAACTTCACCAAGGTCAAGTTTAAAATGTTGAGTGCTAGAGGCACTCAAGAGTTAAAATGGACTGCAGCCTTTCTTCTGAATTTTGGTCTACAACGGTCATTAGTGCTTTGTGTAGATGCCTCACCATTGTAGAACCTATTATGAGTGTGCTTGATTTTTACATTTATTTTTTTAACGAACCAAGGTTATATTTCATTGGTGTACTATATTAAGTCATACCCATCGCTGTAGGCCGCAGCAGCTGCGGCAGCGGCTGTGGCAGCTGTTGCAGCTGTGGCTGGCTGAGTGTATCTGTAGGCTGCATATCCACCCTGTGCGGAGAAAAAAAAGGTTAGGAAAACTGTGAATAAAAAGAAGATACAGAGAAGAAAATGTGAGAGGAGAAGGCAGATATTTGTGCCACTAGAAGATTCAATTTTTTATTTTATTTATTTGTAACATTAAGCAGCAGTTGCTACAGAAGTTAAAGGGGCACTACATCTCATTTAAGTGGTTAAAGTGTCTGGAGTCTTCCCTAGCTGGAGGGTATAGCTAATGTGGAGGTTATTTTGCATTAGCCATACCAACTCATACCAGCTTGTGCTAATGCCAAAGCATCAGTTTGAGTAATAGAGAATGGCCAGGCTGAAGTTGCCTGGAGACTAATTCCTTTTGAAAAAGGTCTACCATGGACCAGTGGGACTCCAGGCAAAATAACCAATTCAATGAGACTAATTTGACTGGCTAAATCCATGGCCAAAGGGTAATCAAAAAATTGTTCCAGTTTAAATTAATTTATTGGAGGCAATTGCTTCATCTCACTTTTTTTTTTATTTTAAATAGTTATTGAAAATAACACAATCTGATACACAGAATAAAACTTTTTTGGCCTGGAAAAAAACTTTTCATTTTTTGAGGGTTACTTAAAAATCTTACCATATGTAATTCTATTATGGGACATACTTTAGTGGGTAGAATATGTACTTCAAGATATGAAACATTAACAGTGTTATTCAGTAAAATGTGAATTTTACGAGAATTTAAATTTTCAGTCTAGAAACCATATCCATGTTAGTTAATATTTTCCTGAATTTTAAAATCATGTTGAATGAAAATGCACACTTCAGTGAATAACTCTGCCCGTTTTATCATGTCCATTTTCTACCCATTTAATAAATTCCCAGACAAATGGTATTCAAGATGAAATACTAAAATAGCTATGTCTAAGGTTGCCATCACAACATTTGAGGTCTAGTACAAACTAACTCCCACCTCCATTTCAGCCCACAACAATTTTAGCTGCTTGTCTTTCATTCACTTTCCATTTAGGTCTTTTAAAGGGAGCAATCTAGGTACCATTCATTCCACTGCTCAGTGTCAAATCATTCTTGAAAGGTTTGACACTTACCCGGGTGCCTGCAGTCTAGTCAACTTGTCCAACTTTAAGTGGATTTCTGGTATTGATACCACTAATGGCAACATAATATCTGTGAAGGTGGCCAGACTGCAGGGAGGCAGGTTAAGTGCCAAACTGTTTGAAAATGTTGGGACTCTTAACATGAGAAGGCGTAAGGGAAATCATGTACCATGAACATTGCAGTGTATCCTTAAACCTTTTTTTTAATCTTTTGACGTCTACTTCCTTTGCCTTTCTTCCCTGAAAACCTTCTTCCAACTGAACTTTTCTTTCCCGCCTCTATTCAAAGTGTCATTCAGTCCTCTTCTTTCACTTTATTTTATTCCTCCCCTCCACTTGTGGTCTTTGTGCCGTTTTACCACCAATCCTATCCTATGTTAAAGGGACACTGGCCACAAAAGAGTGATTTTACAATGTGGTGTATATGTTTCACTACGTTTAGGTTTTCGTCTTCTTCCTATTTCTGTATACCTTACACAACCTCAGTGTGTGCCTGTAGGGATCATGTTGAGAGCAAACATAGCTCAGTTAAAAGGGGCGTTGTGGCATACTGTCAGCCAATCAAACTAGAGAAGAAGACCGCTTACAGTCAGTGTGAAGAAACATGACCAATGAGCATACAGACCCAGCGCACTCACTACGTGAGAAAAGTACCATTAACTAGAAGTTGGAAGAATGGGCTGATGGAGATGGCTTCAGATTACGTCATACACTAATGTCACCCATTATATCTGACACTGTAACTGTAAAAAAAAGTGAAGCTGCAGTTGCTTGTTAAGTTAATTTTGCTAAATGTTTGGTGCTGCGCTTTAATGCTTTGTAAATTAATTTTTAAAGCGGTTGCTTGATTTCCTTTAAGAAACATAGTTGTCACTTTAATCTTTCCCCCCCATCTTTCCCCTTTGCATTTGTTAATATTTTTTTTCTCCCCTTTTGTGTGTGTTGTTTTTTTGGTTTGTTTTTTTGTTCAACACTTTCTTATGGATGCCAATTTTCTCCCTTCTCTCTTAATGAATAATGTCCACTTTCCTTACAGTGGTGTCCCTACCTCAATCTCGCACCGGGAAGAAAATTGCTCAGCTTCGTGTTGCTGACCTGTGCACTCTCTGCATTGACCTAGTAAACATGCATTTGCAAACTTCTTTTTGAGGTTGGGGCTGAAATTGAAAATCAGGAATTTTTCCTCTAAACACATACCTCTCTCTTGATGGCAACCGTGAAAATGTGGCTACTCCAAAACAAAATTATAAGTATAGAAAATAAATGGATGTTTTAGGCAAGTCTAATTGTGGCTGAACTTGTGTCACCAGCATAGATTAGTTTACAAGCCAGCTGAAAGATGCTGATTATAGAAGTGGGATTTGCAGTACAAATAAACATCACAAGTCAAGGCTCAGTGGGAAAGTTCAGCGTACCCTCTAGACTCACTAAACGTTATCTGAGAGATTTCATTGTATGCTACATAAAGGCCTTAAATGTATATGGTAATACCAGCCCAAGCATGACAATATTTATAAAAAGTATATAATTATATAAAATGTCACTTCTTCAAAAACACATATGTCTGAAAAAAAAATAGATTTTTTTTTTTAGAAATCATTTGAAAACAAATTGTTATTTTTTCCCATCAAATAATCTGTTGTGATTGAAAAGAGTGATACAGAATGAACATGTCTGAAATCAAAGCGTAAAACATAGCTCTATTGGAGAGCCAACAAAATTAGCACACCAAATTGTAAAACGAACTCAATTCACTAGGACTATCCCCGCATTCCTGAGGGAGAGGTTATTACCCTAAAAACACAATCTACAGGAGGTTTGAGATCAAGGTGGCTCCTCTAAAGCGTGCATTTATAGGGGAGAGTTAGGGAATTGACATGTGAATGTTTGGTTAATGTTTAAGCACTAACACCGTTCTACTCCGGTGTTATCCACATCACAGGATGTTAATATCCAAGCCACACTGGAGAAGGAACTAGAGCAGTAAAAGAGGAAAGAAAAAAAGAAAAGAACGTAGGAAGAATAAGGGGATCAGTGATCATTTTAAAATATATATAAATGTATCTTACATACTTATATTTAGAATAAATTACAATGAGTGTCATACCCCAAATTTGGGCAGTATGGATGCCTGGGATAGTAAGGCAGGTGCCCTAGTTTGGGACTTTCCTATTGGATTGAAATGTGTTGTGAAAGTTTGGTCTCTAGCATTTTACCCCCTTGCCCCAAATTTTGTGTTAATCTTATAATATAATCACAGGTGATAAAACAGAGTCATAGATTAAGACTCCCATTTATCCAAGTGTTAGAAACTGTTGGATGTATCACTCATGCAAACCGAATTATAGAAGAGTACATACATTTTGATTTGGGAACTACTATTTCCAGAATGAGGTTTAGCTATCTAATAATGCTGCACAATCCTGATATTTACCCCACTCGAGCATTGTTGGTGTGCAGTTCCAGAGTGGCCACAGGGTGTAAAGATACCACTGATTTCATTCAAGTTGAAAATGTTGCATCAACTAATGTATTTCCAATAGTTAACAGAGAACACTGACGGTTCACCAACCTGATACGAACATATCTTTAGAGGCATGACCTCCACGTTAGTCTCATTTTGACTTTATATTGTTTACAGTAGAATTTTTGCACTGTGTGCACTATAAGGGCAGACCAAGCCTAAACTGGTTACCAGCTTGGGCACTTATATGACTATACTTGAATGTAAACTTTAGGCTAGGAATACAAAATTGTATTCCTAACCTATAGTGCCCCATTTGCTCTTGACCCTTTTATCACTTACCTGAACCCAGCACCGATGTCCCTCGGTGCTGAGTTAAGGTCCGCCTTCGCTCCTCCACTGATGTCGAGGACCTAATGCCGACAACCACATAGGAAAGCATTGAATTAATGCCTTCTTATGGGGTTTTAGCAGACGCTGGATGTCCTCATGCATAGAATGACGAAAAGTCGCCTAACCACCTGAAAGTGCCTATGGTGGCGGTCTGCCATGACCCTGTAAAGTAATTATTGCAGATTCTCAACAACTGCAATAATTACCACTGCTGGGTTAGGGGAAAAGGAGAGTGCACCAATACCACTTTAATGAGATAAAGTGGTCTGAGTGCCAATAGTGTCCTTTTAAATAAATATTAAATAATAAAATGAAATAGACAACAATAGTCAACTATGCTTTCAAATAGTCTACTCTGGCCTTAAAATTGTAATTCACTTTAAATTCTCATTTTACCAAATTATGTGGGTTGTTTTTTTTTTAACTATAGATATTGCTAATATAATATTTTAATCTTGTTTCTTTCAGTAACTTAAAGGGTTACTTCAAGCATCATAACCTCTACAGCCCACTGCAATGGTTCTGGTGCCAGGTGTACCCTTGCCCGGTTTGCCCCCTTACCTGTATCCCCACCCAGCTCCGATGCTCCCTGGTAGTCCACTGTCATGCTTCAGAAGCTGGAAGACGTGGCAGTTGGCATTCATTGGCTGAGCGTGTCATCCAATGAACGTTTTTGCACAGAATTTACATTACCAGCACAGAACTCTAGCAGCTGTGGTGTTAATTTGTATATATAATAACTTTTGCACATACAGACTCCAAGCACCATGACCACTGCAAATCACTGCACCTCTTTATTTGAAACCCAATATGTTCGGCAGACTAAACCTGTGTATGCATATGTGTGGAGGTGTTCAAATTGGAATTAATTCACAATATTTAAAATCCTCAGTGAGTTATTAATAAAATCATGCTTGCATAGAGTGTGTGATGTAAGCAGTCAATCAGACTCTGATCTGCTTTTCACTGTACAGGAAACTGTTCGAGTTCTCTGATGATTTTAACCAAGGTTAGCTGGGGAACGTTGCTCTGGAATTTTGTACAAAAACTGATGAACATTTAAAATAATTATACTGCACAGGCATTGCTAGGAGGAGGGAGCTTTAATGGTAAATCTCCAGATGTAGGGCTCTTTAGCACTGGGACTCTACAGCTGGTGGTGGGCTGGATGATGTCAGCATTATAGTGCTTCCACAGTCTTTTTGAGGGTTGGTAAACCCAGGTGACTGTCATAAAGGGCTACTGGAGACCATAACGTGTCAAGATCGCATTGAATACCTGGATGAGCAGAAAGTGCTTGTTTCCAGCTATGCTCTCATTGAAGTCCCAGAGTGCATCAGAGGCACGCTGTTCATTTGTAGAGAGGAGGGAACATAGCATAGAAAGGTGGGAAAATGTTCTGATATTTCCCTACCCAGTTATTGTTGGGGCCAAATATTTCTTTAAACTCAAGTCCAAGGTGTTTCTGTAGCTTAGCAATGACCCCGATTATACATCCACTGATCAGTCACAACATTAAAACTCCCTGCCTAATACCTCTGAACTTGTCCTGTGGTATGTGGCACCAAGACATTAGCAACAGACCCTTTAAGCAAGTTGCAAGGGGGCCTCCATTGATCAGATTTGTTGTTCCAGCACATCCCACAGATTCTCAATTGGATTGAGATCTTGGGAATTTGGAGGTCAAGGCAACATCTTGAACCCTTTGTCATGTTCTTCAAGCCATTCTTAAACCATTTTTGCAGTTTGCATTATCCTGTTGAAAGAGGCCACTGCAATCAGGGAACACCACTGCCATGAAGGGGTTTACGTGGTCTGCAACAATCTCTAGGTAGGTGGTACGCGTCAAAGAAACTTCCACATGAATGCCAGGACCCAAGTTTTCCCAGCAGAACATTGCCCAGAAAATAACATAGCCCCCGCCAGCTTGCCTTCTTCTCATAGTGCATCCTGTTGACATCTCTTCTGCAGGTAACAACCCACACCTGATCTAAAAGAAAACATGATTTATCAGACCAGGCAACCTTCTTCCATTGCTCCATGGTTCAGTTCCTGATGCTCACATCTCCATTGAAGGTGCTTGCGGTGGTGTACAGGGGTCATTATGGACACCGGTATTGATATATAGATAGTGGAACTGCACTCAACCCTTCACTTTGGTACCAAAGAGACCATATATGAAGTATAATTGTAGAAAATAGTGCAGGCACTCCAAATTGTTCCAAACGATAGGCAATTTTTATTGGACCCAAGAACCACACAACGTTTCGACCCCTTAGGGCCTTTGTCAAGGGCCTAAGGTGACAAAGGTCCTACGGGGTCGAAACGTTGTGTGGTTCTTGGGTCCAATAAAAATTGCCTATCGTTTGGAACAATTTGGAGTGCCTGCATTATTTTCTACAATCATGGACACTGACTGATCTGAGGCTATAGAGCAAACTCCGGTGCAGTGTGTGTTCCGACACCCATCATGGCCAGCATTAAACAGCACAGTCGCCCCTTAGAAAAATTAGTATTTCACACAGATAGAATCTTTATGAAATACTAATTTTGTCTGTGTTGGAATTTAACAAATTCCAACACAGTCAAGAGATATACTAAGACAAAGTAGAGACTACTTTGTATATTTTCTCTGCCTGACACGTCTAAATACAGGGCAGAGCTACCTATGTCCTCCTTCCCCCAGCCATCACCAGTGTCTGGTGCAGGGAATTGGTACTATAGTCTATGGAGACATTAATGCTTGCATGGTCCTCCATAGATCTTAATGTGTGCATGCGCGAGAGTACAGCAGAGATGTCGGCTCCTGGCACTGCTAAAGAGAAACTGCTGAATAAGATGGCTGCACCTGCGAGGGACAGATTCAGGTAGATAAAACTCACCTTTACCAACCTCACCCAGCAGCAATGTCTCCTTTAGGGAATCTTTGTGAATTCTGCAAAGTCGACAGACTGTGACAGTGTTGCTTTAAGTTTTTCAGCAATTTTAGCTGCAGTAGCTCCTCTCTGCAATTTAACCAAACAGGCTAGCTATCACTCTCCATGTGCAACAATGAGCATTGGGCGCCCGTGACCCTGATGCCAGTTCACCAGTTGTCCTTCCTTGCACCACTTTTGGTAGGCACTAAGCACTGCATACCAGGAACAATCCACAAGAATTGCTGTTTTGGAAATGCTATGATCCAGTTGTCAGGCGATTACATTTTTCCTGCTTCCAACACATGAGATTCAAGAACTTACTGTTCACTTGCTGCCTAATATATCTCACCCTTTGTCGACGGTGATTGTAACAACATAATCAATGTTATTCACTTTACTGGTCAGTGGTTTTAATGTTGTGGATGATCAGTGTATATACCTTTTAGATTGTAAGCTCTTCACATACTGTTGCAATAACAAAAAAAATCAGACATACCTATTATAAGGCAGCACAGTTTATTTCAACAGCTGTCTTTAGGATTTTTATAGCAATCCAACATCACTTTATGCTTAAAGGGATACTATAATCACCCAGACCACTTCAGCTCAATGAAGTGGTCTGGGTGCCAGGTCCCTCAGGTTTTAACCCTTCACATGTAAACATAGCAGTAGCAGAGAAACTGCTATGTTTACATAACAGGGTTAATCCAACCTTTAGGGTCTGTCTTCCTGGCAGCCGCTAGAGGCGCTTCTGCGACACTGGATGCGAAATTCGCATCCAACGTGCAGAACGTCTATAGGAAAGCATTGAGCTTTCCTATGGACTGTTCGAATGTGCGCGTGGCTCTTGCCACGCATGCGCATTCCGCTCCACTCGGGAGCCGATGTCGGCGGGGGAGGAGAGGTCACCAGCACCGAGGCAGCCCGGCGCTGTATTAAGGTAAGTAACTGAAGGGGTTTTAACCCCTTCAGCCCAGCGGGAGGGGGACCCTGTGGGTGAGGGTCCCCCAAGGATGACAGTGTCAGGAAAACGAGTCTGTTTGATAATTAATTTTAATGCAGTTGTACTGTATCTCATGCACTACCCTACACCAATCCCAAATTATATTTTAATTGGGTTACATGTGTGATTCCTATAGTATTGCTCTGTAGCAAGGGAGTGTATAGAGTGAGTTTTTGTGCCAAAGAAGTACTGAAAATGAAAAGGAAGAGTTGAAGAGAGATAAAATGTGATATAAGAGGAAAGACAATCACCCCATGTGTTGTGATGGGAACAGAGACTTATAGGTCAGAAAATTAACTACCTTCTTTCCATGAATCAGAACTTAAATTAGGAAAGAGCGAATGCCTGACACCCAAAACAAATGCATTTGCTAATGTAAACATTATTTAAACTTAGTTTCCTCCCAATAAATAAAGGTACGGAGTCCAATGCATGGATTGTGTTGAACTATGCAATACTCATTTTAGCACAGAGATGATTTGCCGAAAGTACCTTTTTTTCTGATAGCCACACAATACCAACTCCAAATTCTATAGACTGCCATTTTTAAATTGGTATGCATTTGTGTGAAATGCTTACTTGACCAAAAAGCACTGATGGCTACTTAATGGTGGTTACTGAAATTAACACCTATGGCATATTACCATTATTGCCAGGAAACCTGTAGGCAGCCTTGTTTAAAAGGCAAAAACTCAGACTACGTTAGGTTTGTACAAACTAATGTCTGAGAAGTAAACAATTGTAATAAAGTGATTTCAAGTGGGGGCAGGCGTGACGGGAGCAATATATTTTAATAGGATATCTCAATATTAATACTGCCACATTTTCAAAGCAGAGAGTAGCAGGATATATCTAATTCACATGAATGTAATAGTCTCGGGACCAATCAATCCAACCTTGCATTTGTAGTCAATTTTTGCATTCTAAATGGTAATGTGGACTCTGTTCCCTTCTCCAACGAGGCATTCATTAAGGGTTAGTAATTTTAATTTGGTTCACAGCAATCTGCACTCTGATTGGTCGGCAGGAGGGAGATGGGGAGAGGCCACATGGGAGGGCGCCTACCTGAGGTAGTTTAGGGTTTAGAATTGGTTCCTGTAAGACTAGTCTATAACAGAACAAAAACAGCATTGAAAAACCCAAAGGAATAAAAAAAGCCATAAATTTATAGAGCATCACGAGAAGCCTGTGGAGAGAAGGGGATTAGACAAAAGAGAGGCCCTGCCCTCTCTTCCCATTCACTCAATGCCCCCCTCGGACGCCAAACATTGTGAGGGGGCAAGCCAGCCTGTTATACACCGGATCGTAGGTGCAAGCACACCTATTTTACAGTCTAAATACAGTCTAGTCTCTGTCTCCTCCACTCAGAGAGAACCGTATGAATCAGGAGGAATCACAGGAGGAGACTGGAAAGTGTGGAAATTCAGAGAAGAGCAAAGAAAGCAACAAAAATGGGAAAGAAAGGGCAAGGAGCGTGGGCAACAAGATAAAAGAAAATATAGAAACTGGGGGTATGCCAGAAAAGGAAACATTGGGCACAAAAGAAAAACAGAAAAAAAAATAAAAAAAAATCAAGAGGCACACATTAGGAGTAAACATAGGTAAAAGGAAGTGATAAGGAAGGCATATTAACAGTAAAATCACCAACATAAACCTAAACAAAAGAGAAAATAAAATCCTTTAGAAAAAAAAACCAAAAAAAAAAACCATAATAAATCCAAAAACTTCCTTGAAGGAGTAGAATAGACAAATTATTCCTAGACTCCTGATCCTATACTGCTGATCTGGCCCTGCAGGATGAATTGGGAATCCAGTCATGTAGAGGAAAATAAAGTGATGCTTTGGAGTAAAAGTCCAGTCAGGGCGGATCCTGAAAGTCTGACGGCAGCGGGGAGGCGACCAACACCATTGCATGCATTTGTTAACATCCCCCAAAGACTAAGAACTACCCAATGCCATCACAATAACAACACCTTAATCTCAAAAGTCTACCATTCCAACAGCCAGAGCAGTGTTTAAAAACAGCATGCCTGCATTCCCAGACACAACACTTCACCATGTTACAAACAAAAAATAAAAACAAAAAAATAAAATGTCATAAAATAAAAAATACAATCAAAATAAAAAATACAATTACAAAATTATTAAGACACAGAAAAGAGAAATAATAAAAAGAATGGAATAAAAAGGATGTGACATGGATGGGAATTAAGGCTGGCTTGCACGGGCAAAGAGGAAACGGGAAGCGGAAAGCAGGGCAGGATTAGAACTGATTGGATTTTAAGAAATAATTGTGATTTTTTTTTTAAATTTATATATTTTTTTTTGCAGTTCATCTTTGCATACTTACATATAATTCAGTGCCATAAAATCCATCCTGATATAGCACACTATAGAATCACACCAGGAAAGGGGGGGGGGAAATAAAATGATAATAAAACAAAAAAACAAAACACATTCCGGTTATTAACAGCAGCTGCATGCATCATGCTATATAAATCATAAGCAGGCAAGAGAGATGTATGAATAACCCCTTTTCCCCAGCCGTTGCACCTTTGAATTTGGTATTTCGTCCCTCTATATACCTAGAATATCTTCTAGGAAATAATAAATAAAAGGGACCATCTTCTGG
Organism: Pelobates fuscus; assembly: GCF_036172605.1. Classification (NCBI taxonomy): domain Eukaryota; kingdom Metazoa; phylum Chordata; class Amphibia; order Anura; family Pelobatidae; genus Pelobates; species Pelobates fuscus. Next base: position 103,983,832 of record NC_086323.1, on the reverse strand, counting down.
TTAATAAAAAGTGATCCAAATAGAAAAAAAAAGGGGGGGGGGGTGGGGGGGAATTACATTTTTTGTTTGAAAGAAATAAAATTAATGAGGAATTGTATAAAACAGACAAAAATAGAAAGTCAAGGCAGTAACATGTTATCGTTTGGTTATTTCAAAAAACATTGAACGACTGATTGAAGGTTTACACATTATAACTGTATATATGTATATAAAGAAAGGCGACACTTTTTTTTGCATTTTACAATCCATACCACCAGCAAGGCATCAAAGTGCAAAAGGGAGATATACTGTGGACCCAGCAGAGATTGTTTTTGTTCTACAATCCAAATAAACAGAATCTCTTTATAACTTAATTCTAAAATCAAAAAGGCACTAAAAGCACCTGCCAATTTTCTTTTATTACTGTAATTTAATTTAAAAATACACCTGGAAGGAATCTGTTTGCAACTGCTCAAAGAAATTCAGTGTTATTATAGAAAACATATCCATCTTCTCCATTAACTTATTTTCCAGAAGTTTGTCCCAAAACAAAATTGGAAACAGAGATTATAATATATATCATAAAATAAGTCACTTCTCACCTCTTTAAATATAATGGTAATGGTAGGGAAGGCATAGTTAAAGGGACACTATAGTCACTCAGACCACTTCAGTTCAATGAAGTGGTCTGGGTGTCAGGTCCCCCAGGGTTTAACTCTTGAGATGTAAACCTAGCAGTTTCAGAGAAACTGCTATGTTTACATTGCAGGGTAAATCCAGCCTCTAGTAGCCGTCTTCCTGACAGCCACTAGAGGCGCTTCTGCGACGCTGGATGCAAAATCTGCGTTCCAGCGTGCAGAACGTCCATAGGAAAGCATTGAGAAAGTATTTCCTATGGACTGTTTGAATGTGCGTGCGGCTCTTGCCGAGCATGCACATTCCGCTCCACTCGGGAGCTGATGTTGGCGGGCTCGCTTGGCGCTGGATAAAGGTAAGCTGCTGAAGGGGATTTAACCCCTTCAGCGCCAAGAGAGGGGGGCCCTGAGGGGGGGGGGGGGGCACCTAAGGATGCTATAGTATAAGGAAAACTAGTTTGTTTTCCTGACACTTTAGTGATCCTTTAACCCCTTTTATTCCAGAAGTTTGGTCGGTCCTTAAGGGGTTAAGGACACATGACGTGTGACATGTCATGATTCCCTTTTATTCCAGGAGTTTGGTCCTTAAGGGGTTAAAGGGGCATTCAATAAATTACATATATAATTGTAAATTTGGCCACACAAAAGACATTGTTCCAATAATAAATGTACAAACACATAATTCTATGCAAGCTGTGACATTTAAGATGGTGAACATGTACACAAGAAGGGAATGCCACACTTTATGTCAAAATAACAAACCCTGATATGTAATCTACTATATATCCTAATTGTATATAATTATATATGCATGGCAGATTATGCATGCTAATAAAGTATATTTCTGATAAAATAGAAAAGATTAGGAATTTCTGAAGTACACAAAGTAAACATCATATCCATCACTAGTGAACACGGTTAGGTAATCTGCATATGAGACACAAATTAAGCTAATGTAAGCAGGGGAGGGACAGCTTATTAAAAAAAAAAAATTCAAAAAAATATATATATATATATTATAAACAGAACAAAACAAAAACAAAAAAAACCTTAAAGGAACAGTTTAGGCACCATAACAACTTAATCTCAATGAAGATGTTATGGTGCCAGGAGACCCACGGGCATACTCTTAACCCTCAAGGGGGTTTAACAGTTCTTGAACGGTTTAACCCCAAAGTCGTCTCCAGCGCCAATCTTAACTCCCTCCAGGTGGCATCCGGCTTCTGGCGCTCTCAGCCAATCAGTGACTCCCCATTTACAAAAATGGCTTGAATAAGGTACGTTTCTTTTCAAGCCAGTTTTGTGAATCCGGAGTCACTGATTGGCTGAGAGTGGTTAGCTGACTCTCTCAACCAATCAGCGGTGCCACCCCACGCTTCCAGAAACTGAAATTTCATGTGCTGGATGCCACTTGGGGAGAGTTGAGTACTGTTGGCAACTTTGTGGTTAAGCAGTAAGAGAACGGTTTAACCCCTTGAGTGTGCCCGGGGACTTCCTGGCACCATAACTTCATTAAGATGAAGTTGTTATGGTGCCTGGAGTGATCCTTGAAAGCCAATTGCCCAACCAAATCATGGTCAGGCAATCATAAGACAGAATCATGCAGACCTTCAATTCGGTTCCAGTGATGCTGTTGAGAATGTGTGATGACCCAATTGGTTACATCATGATGCCTTCACATTTCGAAGTGGATACACTGCAGACATTACTACATCATACAAGGAACTCATGAGTGAAAAACAAAGATATTCTGGGTTATTCACTAAAGCGAATTAAGTGCTCAGATGACTTCTATTTTCTTGTATAAGCAGTTTATTTAACAAAAACATTTCAACCACACAATATTTATATTTAGAACGAGATAAAACAAACTTGGTATAAAAAAGTGTATGATTCACATTTGCACAGAGATACTTTGCTGGTGCCAGGGAGTGAAGATGTAAATTAATTCCTCTTAATTGTATGTCCAATTGTGCAGTTGGGGATGAATGCATTTTTCAGTTCATGCCTACATCTTTAGTTCTGGTTATTCATACAATCACCCGAGTTTGCTCACCCAGTTATTATGTATGAGGCCAAGTTTCATGCGTGTCAGCTATGACTGGTCACACACAAACACAAATGTGCAGTTATTAACAAGCTCCAAAAAAGCCTCCTCCCCGCTCCCACAACCTAGCCCCTATCAGATCCCCCATCTATGATTTATCCCTCCCTCTCTCTGCCTCATATAACCTTGGATTCATTCATCCCAAAAAGGCTCAGAGCATAATATCATCTAGAGTATTTTACTGTGTGGGTCCCAATCCTGACAACCCTTTCACTGATATGGGTTCCTGCAGTAAATTAACAGTAACTTTAATATTTTAAATTTCCCACCACCTCTAAAATTAATTACTAAGCTCACTACAGAGCTAAGTAACATTAAGTTTTTTTTTTAATTATGTGTGTGTGTGTGTGTGTGTGTATATATATATATATATATATTATTTTTCTCTCTAACAGAAATTATTTTAGTAGCTTGTAGTAGACTTGTAGACTCTAGTGATAACATCTAATTTAAAATGATGGCATTTAATCACAGCATTGCTCTCTGTCATACTTAAACATTATAGATTTTTATTTTTTTTATATAATATAATTATTTATATAATATTTGTGGCACCGAGGCACAAATATATTCAAAATGCACATAGCAAAAATAAATAAATAAAATCCTATCCCAGCCTCTCTATTATTTGTGTTACTTTAGATTTTGATATATATATTTATATATAGTACATACTTTAGTAATGTGTACATATGTGTGTGTGTGTGTATATACATACATAAGTACACACACACATTCCTAAAGTATGTACTAAGTCAACCAGTCTACTGTAAACATTCTACATCTCCTCCTGACACTGAGACCCTATTTTACTCCCTTTAGTTACCACCTGCTTCTTTCCACTTACCCAGGATATGTGGGGATTGCAGTAGGTTGCACTGCCCGTACTGCACCATACACCGTCCTCCCACGGCCCCTCAAATGTGCCCCCCTGAAGGCAGCTGCTGTAGTGGCGGCTGCTGCTGCAGTGGGGTAGGGGAAGCCAGGAACTGTGGGAACAGAATCAGGAAGAGAGAAAAAAAGAGGGAAGAAAAATGGAACAGTGAGGAGAGTGAAAGTTAGAATAGGATGTGAAAACACAAAACCATAAAATAAAATCTCCCAAAAGCAGATGTAAAGAAGACTAGTCCCCTTCATGCCATGCGTGGGCACGTGGGAGTATCATGCTGCTGCAAATAATGGATGAGTGCTATACTGCGTCCAATATGATTCATGTAACAATGATGGGCAATACCATGATTTCAAGTCTATTAGCAGGCTGTGACTGCAAATATATTCTTAATCAGAAGGTACAGAGATTGTATAAATAATTCATTCATTGGCCTGTCCTTTCTGTTATTAAACAGGGATATTCTTACATATACAGTGGACCCCTCACGTAGAATTTGCTTTACATTTAAATGGGCACTTAATTGACAAGAGCAGAATTCAGTGGTATGTGGGTTAAAACGTGCAGCAACTATTTCATTCCCATGCACGTCTCATTTTAAAATATCCTGAGTCCATCACCTGCATCAATTTGAGAGTGACTACAGGCAGAATTCATGCACATTCTGAGGCAGTATGTAGGGTGGGCTGTTTATACCAATATCAAGATGGATTGCGAATAGATCTAAAGAAAATACTCAAGTGTAGATCGTGAATTTAGAAAAATGACTTTTGAAAGTTGGTGCTACCCAACAGTGCACCAGCAGGACCCAGCTTTAGCTGCAAATGACTTATGTCACTGTTCTGTTGGTGGTGACCAGCAATGTTGTAATACAGAGTATCAAGACAGTAAAAATTTGAAGCAACTTCTGGCACGTAAAACAGACTTACACTTTAAACACATGTTTTGTTTGGGTCAAAGTACGTGTTAGTAAGATTAAATTTCTTTAGCTATCTCAACAATAGTTTTCAGCCCAGTTATTCTGATGGCAAAATTAACAAGCATGTTTATCTGTCGAAAAACACATTAGTGTTTATTCTCTAAACACCACATTTTTTGATAACCAAACTGCAAAATGGCGGCTTAAAATAGCCAAGCTGTGACTCTAGTGGAGTTGAAATATTTTCCAAACAAGCTATGCTGGCCTACATTTTGTCATTTGGATTTCAACTCAGTATAAGTGTTTAGTGAATAAACCCTGTAATTCTCCTGTTGCAATAGTTAAGTTAAAATGGTGTTAAATAGCATGGTGACCATTTACATGAAAGGTTTATTTACACAAGTGCCTGTTCTATAATTGAATTAAAATTAAGGGGGAAAAATGCACACAGGAACGAATGAAGATAATTTTTCAGTTTGCCATGTAATCTGAATTTACCTACTGCTAGCTGACATTTTACCAGGCCAGTTCAAAACGTGTAAACTGCAGGCAAAAGTCCAGTTTGCCACTCAAACTGTATCTCACATTTTTCATCATCACTTTTTTGGGTCTGTCTAATTTATACTTCTGCCACTTTCTACGTTTCTCCTCCCCCCACCCCCTCCTTTAAAAAAAAAAATTGTTATTGATCCTCAACCTCACTTAGTGCGATGGGAGTTGTGTGTCTGCATGTGCAATTAGGGACGTGTCTGTGTTTAATGAGAATTTTTATGGGGAGGATGCTTGTGGTGTGCGCGTTGTGAAAAATGTTGGCAAACACTGAGAATGAGGTTTCTATTAATAGGGATTTACAAATATTGTGAAAAATGTACAGTCGCCTAAAGCACTTTCGTTTGTTGAAGCTCTTTATGGGTCATATGCATGTCACTGCAGTCTTATTTTGTAAAAGTGAAGATTTCGAGAGAAATCTGCACTTTTATAAATCCCCTTAGTAACGCCTCCTGGCTGTGTAGTAGACATCTGTAAACGTTTCCCATTTCAGTAGCGAGTGTTTAAGAAGTATCAGATTGGACACAAGTTATCAGCAATTCTGACTTCACAGGAAGTGGAGCTGCATTGAGTAACCTCATCCAGAGCTGGAATAAAGATGTTTAATTGATTTTACCAAAATAGGGGGAGCACTGGCAGAATAGTATCTATGTAGATACTGTATCTATGCAGTTCTGCTGTCTTCAAAAAGTGCAACATTTGCTTGTTCGTGTGTGGCCATTGTAAGCAGGAATGGTCAACAAATCCTGAGACATATGTCTTGCCCATCCATCAAGGACGTTTTTATACTATATTACATGTTGGTATTTGTTTTAAATGGCAAATGTCAAGGTTTTATTTAAATTGAAGAGACACAATATTCACCTGAAAAACTACAGCTCATTCTCAATGTCCTGGTGAGTAGAATCACTCCCTTCAGGCTCTTTGCAGTAAACAGTGTCTTTTCAGAGAAAATGCAGTGTTTACATTACAGCCTATCAATACTTCCACTGGTCACTCCTCGTAAGACTTCCTGTGGCAATGCACTGATATTCAGTGTCTCCACACTCTGCATACACACACATTTATTAAATGCATCTCTATGAGGACATGCTGATTGGTCAGGGCTGTGCTTGGCCTGTGCTGGCTCTGCCCCGATCTGCCTCCTTGACAATCTCCTATGTGAAAGCATTGTGATTGTCTCAGACCACCACTTCTGATGATGTCAGCCAAGGAGGAAGATCAGAGGCAGAGCCAGCAGCAGACTGGAATAAAAGTAAGATTTGCAATATTTAGGGGAGCAGATGGTGTTTTAATACTAAAGGTTCGGGAATACATTTGTATTAAAGCTTTAAAGCTTTAAAAATAAATTATATTCTGCTTGTGTGTCTCTGCTATGTGCAATAGATGTCAGCATTGTACCTGAATTAGTTCCTGTGTGCATTTGGCTCAATATTGCATTGTTACAGTTTTATCATAGCACTGAGAGGGATCTGCTGCAGCACCAGGCCTATTTTGTCATAACAGGAACTGGCACAGTGATTACGGTACTCCCTATGAGTCACATTTAAGATGCAGAGGTTAAATACATTTCAGTTTAAGGTATTTACTCTGAAATTAGTTTGTAAAGTCACTGTAGAAAGGAAAGGAAAGTAAAAATCCTACTTGCATAACATATCAGAATTCATGCTGCACATAAAAAAACTCACAAACAAGATTTTTTTTTTAAAACAAAAAAGCAAAACAGACTTCAGAAAAGGAGCAATCACACAAAAGAAATTACACAGATTAACAGAAAATTCACTTGGAAGAACTCTAAAAGGTCTACTAACCCACTCAAAGCCTGACAACATATTAGAAACACATCCCCTCCAACCCACTTTTTATCTTGTATATGCAGTCAGCTCTGTGCTTATGTAGTGGCCAGTCATAAGTCATGCAAATGAGAACTGAACATAAAGCAATATTATGGCCCAAGAAAAAGATAGGTATTTTTGCTAAAATTATGAATGGCAATGAAAAAGACTATAGATCTAACTAACGAGTTCTTCCAAAGAGAATCTACTGCAGTTAACAAAAGTTTTTTTTTTTTTTTAACATTCACTAGCAAGACACTTTAAATATTTTTGAAATGTTACAAAGAAAGACCTCAGTTTATCTACCAGGTAAATGTTGCCACCGCTCCCCTCCCCCCCGCCAAAAAAATTCCCAGTGCAAGTAACACACACTGCATGTGCAAGAACGAGCAGGAAGACAGGACAGCGGCCAGAGGGATTCTGGGAAATGGGATGAGGGTACATTCCACTCCCTACTTACTGATCAACGGAATGTACGTGTTAACCCCCCGTGGTCCGGGCAGGGGGACACCAGCCTCAGTGGCCAGAGAGACGTCAGCTTGAAGCCCGGGTGCAGCTTTGGGGCGATTGTTTGAAATTTAGAAGGGGAAAAAAAAAAAAAACATAAAGGAAAAAAAAATAATAAAAGTGTGAAAAAAGATTTAAAATAAAAAATAAACCTTTGCCTTAACAGTCACCCCCACAGGCATGCAGAGTAAAACAGAAAAGCATAGATACAAACAACACAGTTAAGACTGAATGAGGGCAAAACAAAGTCAGAAAACACCTCCCATAGTGTACTATGCATTGAGTTTTGTGGCCCTTTAATCTTGAAATAATATTATCCAACACCTTTCCCAGTGATGCAGTTTATACCTTGTTGGAAAAATCTGTTCTTTTTAGGTCAACATTCTGGGAAAAAACAGCACGTGGTTTATTTGCACTTACAGGGATATTTGTATCCAATTACAAGCATGTGGTGTTGAAATGACACAGTAGAATCTTAGAAAATAGACATGCAGTTAATAAGCTTTACCCATTCAAATAAGAAACCAATTCTTGCCCATGAATTGGTTGGTTACAAAACTGATTTGCAACTACCTTAGCGAAAATAAATTAATCTGCTGATAATCTCAGTTTTTATTTAAAATTTATTTTTAAACATTAAGTAGTTAACCTGTTATGTTTCCTAAAACGGTCAGTAATAACATCCTTCATGAGAATTTTAATATGACGTAAAAAATCAAATCACCACATGATGCCACCAGTGAGTCATTATACACTCCACATTATTATTAAAAAAAAAAAAAAAAAAAAAAAGATTTAAAATTTTAAATTAGAGAAGTGCTCATTCTGATTTGGTTTTGCCCCTTATTACACTAAATAGATCAGTCAATCTTGTGAAATGTACCTGCATAAAGCTCTGGTCCATATACAGCTCCCACCATCGGACTTAGTTTCCATCCTAAGGAAGACAAATCGTTTAACGCGATTTATGCCAACATTTTGTAGAAACGCAGCATTCTGGCGTGTGATGAAGAGATCTAGATTGTGATTTCTTACTGACTAATTAAGTGCAAAGTATTAAATGAAATGTAGTTTCCATTATACCACGTATTTAGACAAGCACATGAGGAAATAAAGCTTTTGCTATACACAAAGTCTTTAAACAAGAATCTGGATTCTAAAACATCGAATGTTAAATCTATTTTTATTTATTTATTTTACCAGGCATAGGCTTTTAGGATAAAAAAAAAAAAAAATTGTTACAGTTGCTAGTTCTCCATTTTAATATGTGTGGAGGTCTGGAGCAGCTATGTATGTCACGTTCAATACAGACTCTTATCTACCATAGCATTGTTTCACAGTTAATAGCTGCAGAGAGCTTAGAGGCCCAAAACACCCAAAACAATTGTGCTCGTTGTAGAGGTTATTGTGCAAGCACTTCCTTGCATTTTCTTATTAAATCCTACACATATTATACAAGAGATTTAAAAACATTTTTAACAAAAAAGTGAGTGTGTGTGTGTGAGTGTGAGTTCAACCCACCCACCCACCCACAAATTGTGGGTGATTGGATATAAGAATAGCTGCTCCTTTATGGAAAATTGTCAATGCTCCCTCGACACAATTTACTGTAATGTAATGTATCACTGTCTAATTTGAAAACAATAGGATGCTCACCATTCCCATAGGGAGTCACAGTTTTCTTATTTGTCATCACACGAGCTGTTGCATTGTTCACCTAACAAGATTCCCCAGATGGTGGGAGGGAAAAGAGTCTCGTTAGAATACAGCTAAAGAAATACTTGAAATATACATGCACTTCCTCTACCAGCTACGCCAACACTTTCTTCCACACATACAACATTTACACAGGGACAGAGGTCAAGCTTGAAGAAGAAGAAGAAAAGAAAAAATATATTTGTGAATTTTTTGCAATGCGAGATAAAAAGACTTGGAAGTAGATACCAAGTGAAAATTACGTTTATATATATAAAAAAAAAAATTGTGTTATAATATGTACTTGTATTGTGCAAGAGTGTACACAAACAAATATACATTACATGAGATGCCCATTGTTCAATTGCCAGATTAGGTTTTGGAAACCCATACTGTAGTGGGTGACGTCATCTGTGTAATATTTCCCATAAGGTGTGGTTTGACTGACACCGTGCAATGTTGGTGTCCTTTACAAATTGGGCAGTGGTGGGACACACGTTTGGGTGTTCAGGGTAGCAGTTCTCAACATTTCCATTTAGCCTTCTACGGTTAGCGAATTGTATGTTGGCAGAGGAAACAGAAAGTGCATGATTCTATCTCCCCAGCTTCTTCTGTCAACATATTATGGGAAGAGGTGTCAAATTAATGGCAGCAGCAAAAAGTGCAGGGGTGTAATTTCAGGCAAATTTGAACATGTATCCTCATGCTGCACAAATATTTAAGGAACCCTAGTGCTTCCCTAAACCTAATAATAATAAACAAATCACACAATATAATATTGATACATAAAATAAGTGACGCTTCTACAAAACTAAAGTTATGCTATGTCAGGATTCTGACAAATGACATTTGTTTCTCATAACACGTGTTACTATGGAAAGATGAGATGGGTACCATCCCACTGTATGTAGTCTCCAGCCATAGTGATAATGTGGAATTTACATTTCCTCAATACCAACAAATTCCTTCGTGCCCACAGCCTCATTGCACTATACCCACTATATTCAAAAGTGGTTATGGTGCTTAGAGTGCCCATTTAAATGTTATGAATCATACATTTTGTGTGCTGTATGTTAAAAAAATATATAATACGCTTTATAAAAATTATTTTATATATGTGTAGCACTCTGAATTTTCTTTTTAATTATTTACTCTATACAGTTGATCACCATTTAAAGTATGATGCTTTAATATTTCTCCAAGGAAATACATAGACTTTTTTTTTTTACTATAAAATCTGTCAAATTATGGAAATGCTGGCATTAATTTTAAAATAAATAAATAAATAAATAAATAAATAATGTCCTTACTAAGAGGTGAATACTCCTACACATACAACCGGTGAATCAGAGATTCCAAGCCCTCCTTCTCCCGATGATTAAAAAAATATATCTAGGAGTAGGAAGAAGGATGGACACAGGACAGATCTGACTGGGAGGATTGGGCATCATTTTTAACACACGCTAGTGCCTGGACACATCTTTCAAAGATAAAATCCAGACACTAATATTAGCATTTTCAAGTTCTCTGAAAATAAGTTAATTAAATAAGAAAATTTGAATGTTGCAACTTGCAATTGCTTTAAACATTTTTTAAAAATAAGGTTTTCCTTCATTCTGGATTGATTTTAAACATTACACAATTGTGTTAATTGTCACTGTCAGAGTTGTGTCTTGCGTGAGATAATGTTTACATAGAATACAACCAGCATCTCCATTAGAGACAAAAGGGAACGCACACAAAAGCAAGGAGACACACACACACACACACAAACACACACAAACACACTGAAATGATAGGAAATCTAGCAAACCATAATCAAAAGGTTTAAGAGCAAGATAGAAAGGGAAAACTGGGTATTTATGCACTCATAACCATACATTCGCTTACCCCTCATAAACCACTATATATGACCTCCCCCCCACCCCCCCCCAAAAAAAGTTTTAAACTGAAGCATAAAAAAACAAAAAACAATAATTACTATAGATAAGTGGTAAGTAAAAAAATAAATAAATAAAGCATGCAGATTACAAGTTCCCTTATATATGAACAAAGAAAATGTATAAAAAAACGGTGACAGAACAAAGCAATATCAAGCAGCCAGAGTTCAACATTTAGGTAGTGTGGGGGAAGGTAGGGGGGGTCAGGGAGTATAGTGAAAGGGGAAAGAAGAACTTAAAAGAATTGAGATTGTAGAGAGGAGGGTTATAAAGGGAGAATAGATTTAGTAAAAATATTTAGCCCCTTCAAGCTTAAAGCAATGTAAATAACTTTTAGGATATTGCCCTGGATAGGCAATCTGGGTAACAGGAGAGGATATGTCTATGTGTTGTAGTGATAGTAAAGTAAAAGGTTCTCAGTGGGAAGAAAGATTTTAGTTTTTAATGAATAGTGTGTGTCAAATGTAGGAATTGAATGAACCAATTGTGAAAGCAGGATGGTTGGAAGACAGTGAAAGTGGTTGCATGCAATACGAAGGATGAGAAAGAAACTTGAAGACAGATAGTAGAAAAAGAGGGTTAGTTCGTAGGAACAGAAATGTGATACAAAGCAAAAGCTTTGTATAAGCAAAGAACCATTTAAGCAAAAAGGAGTTTAATTAACATAAAGGAAAATATTTATTGAACAAGAAGAGAAAATCAAGCAATCACTATCCATAATGAGAGGTGATATTTTTCACAAGGTATATAAGCAAGCATCTCTTAATGCACATATATAGGTCAATATATGTCCACGATCAGTAAGAAAATAGGGCAGGAATACTGGGAGGAGTTTAAAAAGAAACATGCTGGTAGAGACAGTAGACGTGGCACTCATGGTGTGTGATGAGAAGAGGTCAAATGAGTGAAGGAAGCACAAGGGAACCATAAGTAGAGTACAGAGTGAGAGAAGGTGGATGGTGGTTGAATAAGGGAGATGAACAAAGCATCTGATGTGGGGTGGGGGGAGAAGAGCTGGAATAATGAGTAGATTTTTGTTTAGAGTATAGGGAGAATTGCAATACGATATACAGAGATTAAAAGGGAGACCATGTGTGGGAGCAGAGGGACGATTGCAGATGGGCACAATGTAATGAAAGCAAAGGCACAATGAGATGATTGTTCACAAGCAGGTAAAATGATAGCAGATGGTGGGATTGAAGAGAGTACGTGTAAGTGGAAAAAAATAAATCATGCATGTGTGGTCAGAAAATAGATAGATAAATAGATAATATTCCAGGAAAAGATAGGTTGAGTCAAAGGAAAGAGGGAAAGAGGGGGTGCAGCTGCCGGCATTTGGCAATCTTTCAGTTTCAGGTAAAGACATGCACCTCGATTTTTCGCCCCTCAATCACCGTGCTGTGCAATTTCTCCCGGGCCCGGTCAGCATCCGCGCTAGTTTCAAAAGTTACAAAACCAAAACCCTGCGTGCAAAGGGGAGACATACATGCAAATCATTAGAGAAGGGAGGGGGAAAGAGAGATGGGAACAGGGGAGGGTGAAGAGGAGTAGGGGGCACGAGAAAACATCAGCCGCCAGAGAGCAAGAATTGAAACTTAAAAAGAAAAAAAATTAAAATGTCAAGGTTTTATTATTAATTTTCTTTTTTTTTTTATCTTGGCGACAGTGAAAATCAGAAAACACAGAGCACTAATTTGTCATATTGATGCTGCTCAGACACATGCAGTGTGAGGGGACAGTGAAAGTGAAGAGACCTCCGGGGTGAGGATTTTTTTTTTTTTTTAAAATAAAATAAATAATGAAATATATAAAAATAAAAGAAAGGAAACAGTAAATAAATAAATAAATAAAACATGGGATAAGCCAATGTAATTTTGATGCCATGAAGCTGACAATGCAGAGACAGAAGCAATGCACGTTGCAAGCTTCCTCCACACCTGTGAGGATCAAATATGCAGGGGCTTGGGCTAAACAGGATCTATGATGGCTTTAGATATTCCAACAGGGGTGCAGTATGGCCCAGACTGACTGAAGGAGTCTAAACAATCATATAACCTGCCTGCTCTTCTAATGTAATACTTATTAAGGAGATACTATGGTTACAGCAGCAACATTGTAGCAATATACAACATTTTTTTTAGAAAGGAGTCATTAGCATCATTGCAATGAATAGATCATGCTTATATACGTTACAGGATGCTGTACAAAAAAAGAAGCTACAGGATAAGGTAACATTTTGAAAGAAAAGAAGAATTCTAGGGAAAGGCTAAAAAAAAAAAAGTTTAAAAAAAATCCCACAACATGTAGTGAAAGAGTGAAACTGCAAAATAAAGTTTGATAAGGATGTAAAGTGGGCAGTCTAAATAGGGGCAGAGAAACTGCTAGCTGTGTCTTTCATGTCAGTGATGCAAGAATAGAAGATACAAAATAAAAGCAATGTGAAAATAACATTAAACATATTCAGAAATTAAAGGGGTATATATACTGTATAATCCAGACCTTGATCATTTCCAGGATTAAGGGTGCCATAGGTGCAGAAGATATTACACACCCTGCCACGCAAGGAAAAGACCATGGAATATGGTAGATATTAAAGTGGGCATTCTGTCCAGAGGGAATACTTCTTGGCAATGAATGTATGTGCTAATGTGAATATGACATTCCATTAGAGAGAATAACAATACTAAATTAAGAATAAAAACTTTAAAGATGTAGGTTTTATTCGCGAATATGTTGTGCAGTGAGGAGATTCCCTATTCCACTAGTTATACCCAGAGGAAACAGAAAAGGCTATTTGGAGAGTATCCGCCACACAGTGTCAAGAGGTCTGATGTAATGGAAAGTGCAGAGATTAAGCAGACCTAGACAGTCAAAGTCACAGTGTGGACTGGCAAACTCGAGTATTCTGTATTCACAAAAATGATAAAATCAAATCTGCAGAAAATTACCAAAAGCATTGCCTAAATGTTTTTTTTTCCCCAAATTAATGATGCCAGATGTGTTACAGGCCACAGTAAAAATATGTCTAAGACCAGCATTTTGGGGTAAACTAAACATATCGGTATAAATTAATGTATTTTTCTGAAACTCCCCAGAAAATGCTAGTTACAATATAGGATTGTTTCAATATAATTAGTCCCAGCCTTTAGCAGTTACCAATCTGTTCATTAAACAAAATCTGCAGAGTTGTACACACAAAGTGTATACCTTGGCATAGAACAATGAAAATCATCACACGGACAAAGAGTGTGTGTGTCTACGAAATAATTAATCTCCGTAAATGGCTAGATATGTTTATATGTATGCTTCTGTGCAGGCGTGTGGCCAATTAGACGAAATAATGTATGTGGAAGAGTGTGCATTTAGTTTATGTGAGTGTCTTGATTTATTAGGAATAACTATGTTAGATTATGTGTTTTGGAGAGAGTGGCTAACAAGAGTGTGTGAAAGTAAGGCAAATTAAAGGAACATGATAACATTCAGAATACAAATGTATTCCTAATGCTGTAGTCTAAATATACCTATTTAGATCTTCAATGAGATGGGGTGACTTTACTTACTTTTCAGCCCTCGCTGCGCCACTCCACCTTCTTGGTTGAATTTTAGACTGTTTGTCTATAGGAAATCATTGAGAGTCCAGTGCGCATGTGTGATTTGGTCACATTACCGGGTTTCACATAGTTGTAGGAGCAGAAGCACCTCTAGGGGCTGATGTGGTCTGGGTGCCTTTAGTGGGCCTTTAAATGTGTGAATCACTTTGAAAAAAATGTGCCTGGTTCAGAAGTTTATTTTTTTATTATAAATGCTTTGTATTTTACCACTGTTTTTCAGTATTTCCCTTAATATGTTGTCACCTACCCTGAGCTTACTGCCTTCCTTATAATAACTAGGTGGAAGATAAAAACATTAATTCAAATACAGGCTGCTCACAGGAAGCTAAACATTTGGTAATGTAATAAGCATCTTTGAAGATTGCATTTCAAATAAGAACGTTTACACTTTATGGACAAAGTTTTCACAATGCTGTACCTTATCAGATAGGGTAACATAACATTTAATAAAGACTTCAATGTGGCCCTAAAAAATTGGTAATTTAGTGTTTTTGTTTTTTTAAATTTTGTACTAGTTAATTAAGCTCCTGTTGCATTTTCAGTACATGACCATACTGCCCCACATTCCAATGCAGTGCATATGACTTGTTAACTATAACTAATGCCATACTTTACAAATTTGCAATTTTGTAGTTCTGCAGTTCAAAACATGTGAGGCTTATTTGAGACAACCAATGACCTGACCAACTGCGGTCTAAAATGTTACTGTAAAATTTGCTGCTCAGTGTGAAATATAATTTAAAACAAATAATTATAGGTGCTTGCCTGGTGAATTAATTTATTCCACCATACGTACACACACTGCAAGTGGCCTAGAATATAAAGCCAATACGAGTGGGCAACATGCATGTTACAAAATGGGGGCAACTGCCCAAATAGATTAAAAGGTACTGGGACCACAAGATCAGGTTGAAGAAAGGTCCAAGGCTAGTTTCTGGACATTTTGACCAAACCTGCAGACCAGGTCCTATATGGCCTTGCTGGAAGTCCAGCATAACAGAAGTCAATCTCTATTGGATCCTTGTTGTGTGCTGTCTGCATGACACAGCTCACTTTCCAATTACCCAAATATCATGCAACAATCTGCTTGTCAGCATTCCATTTGAGCTGCCAGAAAACATGGAGCATTGATTAAATGTGGGATTAGGTAATTATATTGATTTACACATTATATAGGATCTGCGTATCACAGGGCGTCACTTTGTGAAAAGGACCGCTATTCTGCATGTTAGAGCACTATCTGTCTGCATATAGCCTGCCAGAAAGCTGAAATTGCCAATTGATCATTCTGATATAAGAATTGGAGAAAGGTTCTCCTTTCCTTTTGTACAATGATAAATTAACAATGTTCATGTTTGTTTAGAAATCATAATGTATTGTTTTGATTTTCTACTAAACTCAAAAAAGAGGTCTCATGGCTAAATAAAAGGGGGGAGGGAATAAAACACCACCACATGTGCACCATGTTCTTGACCTTTCATGTTCACTCTGCTGAGCCCCGAATTCTCCCGTAGTTAGCAGTAAGAGGGTTAAGCTAGGTATTAATATTTAGATCATATATTTGACCCATTTGATACTAGTAAAAGTCAACAGTTATTCACTAAAGTGAGACATGCCAGGGATTTAGAGTGAATTTCAAATTTAAAGGAATGCTATAGTGATATGAATATAACATTTATATTAAAGGAACACTATGGTCACCTAAATTACTTTAGCTAAATAAAGCAGTTTTAGTGTATAGATCATTCCCTTGCAATTTCATTGCTCAATTCACTCATATTTAGGAGTTAAATCACTTTGTTTCTGTTTATGCAGCCCTAGCCACACCTCCCCTGGCTATGATTGACAGAGCCTGCATAAAATAAACTGGTTTCACTTTCAAACAAATGTAATTTACCTTAAATAATTGTATCTCAATCTCTAAATTGAACTTTAATCACATACAGGAGGCTCTTGCAGGGTCTGGCAAGCTATTAACATAGCAGGGGATAAGAAAATCTTAATTAAACAGAACTTGCAATAAAGAAAGCCTAAATAGGGCTCTCTTTACAGGAAGTGTTTATGGAAGGCTGTGCAAGTCACATGCAGGGAGGTGTGACTAGGGTTCATAAACAAAGGGATTTAACTCCTAAATGGCAGACAATTGAGCAGTGAGGCTGCAGGGGCATATATGTTCTATACACCAAAACTGCTTCATTAAGCTGAAGTTGTTCAGGTGACTATAGTGTCCCTTTAAGTTTCGACCCCCAGTTCCCCCTTGGCACTTTAAGAAGGTAATGAAACTTACATTGTTTTCAGCACTGAGTGGCTGCCCCTGCCCTCGCTCCACCTCCTTGGCTGAGAACATCAAATCTGACAATCTAATATTTTTCCCATTGAAAAGCATTGTAAGGCTATTATGCATGCATGCAAAACACCATGCTGCACCAATTAGCATCTCCACATAGAGATGCAAAGCGTAAAGATGATGAAAGTCAGTACTGCATGTTGTGCAGCACCAACACAAGAAGCACCTGTAGTGGCCGTCTGAGGGACTGCCGCTAGAGGTATTCCTAGGCAGTAAAAGGGTGCAGAGGCATGATATAGACACCAGAACGACTACATTAAGCCGTAGTTGTTCCGGTAACTATAGTGTCCCTTTAGGGCCAAAGTTGCCAAACTGGAAGCATAGCTGATTAGGGATTCCCCAAAATTTGGCTTAATGAAGTGGTTTTGGTGAATACATAATAACTTTGCAGTGTTACTGTTCAATTCTCTGGCATTTAGGGGTCAAACCACTTTTTTTTTTTCCTGTTTATACATGCCTAGTCGTGCCTTCCCTGGCTGTGACTCACACAGCCTCCATGAAAAATGGTTTCATTTTCAATCAGATTTTGCAACACAGTGGGTTTACTTTAGAAGTTTACTATCTCCTGCTCTCTTAATTGATCACAAACAAGATGCTGTTGCACTCTCCATCAGGCTTAACAGACGAGGAGATAAGAAATTCTAAATGAAGCTGTGGACAAGGAAGGTGTAATAAGGGCTGCATAAAAAAAGTGAATTAACTCCTAAATTGCAAAGAATAGAGCAATGAGATACCAGCAGCATGATCTATACACCAATCTAACTTCATTAAATTAAAGTTGTTTTGATGTTTACAGTGTCTTATTAACCCTGTAAATGTACCATTCCTGCTTAGATACTCCTTAGGAGTTTTTTATGCACCAGCAAAATTTTCAGAATCTAGATGAAGGATGAAAATATAGACAGATTATGGCAGAAGTATAATTAACAAGTAATGTGCAGTCTTCATGGATATTTTTATGTACCAAAAAAGTATAAACCTAACAGAATTGTTGGCACTATATTGTTTTTGCTTTGTTCCGTTTGTTTTATTTGTTCGTTTGTTTTTTAACCTGTAATATGGTGTTTGATTGTGGAGTATAAAGGCAGCTGCAAATAAATATAACTTGTGTGACCACTGTGCAAATCACCATCATTAATCCTGATCAGCCCAGCCTTCAGCATCAAATCACAGATAAAAAAAATTAAACACTCAAAAAATATGAATAGAAACAATTAAAATTTTAAAATAAAAGCAGAAATTAAGAGCAAAAATAAATAAATTAAAAGGGAGAGGGGAAAAAAGAAAAAAAAAAAAAAAAGGACATGAGGGATGTGTATGTTCCCTGTCTGAGGAAGTAAAAATTTACCATGAAACTGTAAATGTTAATTTATAACGAAGAAGGGTTTGTCGCCTCCTATGGACTGTTCAGAATACAAAACATCATCAAAAAACATAAACAGGGACATCACAATAACTAAAATAATGGCATCATACATTTTTACTTAAATATACTGCAAAACAACATTTAAAAAAGATGTATTTCTATACAAAACTTGTAGCTTAACTGTAGAAAACTTAATATATAATAGGGGGGAGCCTTTGGCAATTATTTATTTATTGCAATTACTTACATTTTTAAGCAAATTTAAAAATATATATATGCAGTGTGAACCGTTTTACTCTTAGCGGTGAATTTCCACAATAAATAATATAGATTTATAACTGTACGCCTACCACCACATTAAAAGTGGGCACTTATTTAAAATGTGTTCAGCGTGTAGCAATAATTTTCATACAGCATTACTTTATAAGGGTTGATGTTTGATCACCCAATATAAGCAAGCCAAATTGCCAACAAAATTCTAAACAACTTGTCAAGAGCTCCCAATTGTTGGAAAAAAAATAATTTGCTAATCGAGTCTGGCATGGTTGTGCAAAATGGTTTGAAATGTTTCAATACTACACTTTTTTTAATGTGTCCAATATTTTGCATTCAGCTTTATAAAGGAAGGTAATCCTAACAAATTGTGTTCTCAGTCACAATATTCTATACTTGGATTTGCCTCCATATATTGCATTGTAAGCCTTGGTCCTAAAATGCGGAAAATCAAAAAAATGTAGATCTGAAAAACAGGTCCCTATACCCATTGGAAAAGCCTTACAGAACAAAAAAAATATATAATAAGCAGCAGACTTGAACACAATGACCTTTTATAGTAAAATCAGTGCAGTTTGGGAATTAATCCAAGCATCAATTAAAGTGAAGTGAAAATAAAAAAAATCTGCTAAAAGCCCAAGACATCAGGTTACAGAACAAATGATAAATTGGCCCGTGGTTTGCCTTTCCATTAACGCTGCAAATATTTTTTAACCCTGAAGGGGAGTATGCAAACCTTTATTAGATTATGTTGGTGTCATATTGATTACAAGATTAACTTTCTGGATCTCAAACCGTGAATACATAGGGTATTCATCATCATCATCATCATGAATGAATGTATGAAAATAAATAAGCTTTACAGACATTCCCTAACTAGATATCTTAAGAAGATCAATATGATAGTACAATGAATAACCTCTAAATAAAATAATGTGTCCCTATAAACCCTTTATATGCAAAGCAATGGGTTGGGCACATCACTGGCACTCAAAGAGTTAAAGAAAGGACTACTTAAATTCTGGTAAACTTTTATATATATATATATATATATTTTTTATAATCAAATGACTGTCATGCAAGTATAAAACCATTGATAAAAGACATCAATAACCATCTGTTCATAAAAAAATAATGGCAAGAGACTCCCAACCGTGGCATTCCGTGTGCATTGTTTAAAAGCGAAGACTGCTCTACCAAACAGTTTTGATCTATTCCAGATTTTGCAATTAGCTGAAACAACTGCAGAGAATAGAAGGATGGAACAAGAAAAATATAAAACTGCCACGTATTACATTTGATTTTATATTTTTCGCAATTTCAAAAGGGGTGGGGGGTAAAAAACAAAAAAAACAAAGTGTGGTGTTAAACTTGAGTTGTAAATTAAATTTGCTGCAGGGAAAGAGCATATGATAGTTAAACGGCACATTACAAACACATTAATACATATGAATATACATCCACATTCATTTAAAAAAAAAAAAAAAAAAGAAAAGAAAGAAAAATCTAAAGGGGGAATATGCATGTTCTCACTTTAGATTCTCTTTTCGTGAACATATCTCTCCCCCCTCCCCCCCCCTAGAGATCTAAGAATTTTCTTAACTAAGGAAATAAAGGTGGAGCTGTTTCTGGGGAGGTCAGAACACAGAAATGTTGATTAAAAGCAGCTTATCGCTACACAAAAGGTCTTCAGCATATAACATACAATAAAACAAAAACTAAAAAACAAACAAAAAATTGACTTGCATTTTCTACAGATGAATACTGTCTTCCATCATTCACAAACTGGAAGCGTGTTTACTTCCATTATCAATAAACTATTGGATATTTGTTCAAATGATAATGTTCTTAGACATAAAGCAAACAACAATAAAACAAAGCACCACAGTGTATGATCAATGGAGTCTACATTTAGACAATTTTTTTTCTTCCTGGAAACATCCCCATTAACTCAGCATTGTGTCAGATCTAAATGTAATGTTTTCTAAACTAGACACATTAAGGGTTAAAGCACAACTGATGGTAGAAACGATTATTTAAGCTGATCATATAGGAAAATACTTACATATTTGGTTCCATTTTAAAGCTTTTTCACACCACCTGGATCCAGCACCTGCTGTACCCATTAAGGCCTTGGCATCCCACAAACACACCCTCTTTTCAGCTGCCTGTTCCATTACAGATTAGTCACATTTCCCCTCTCCGCCAGCACATCACACATCATCAAATCCTTAATAGGAGTTCTCCAGCCTTCCAGCTATGATCTAATCAAGGGTACAGCATACTTTGACTGCATATTAGGTTTCTAATTTCACAGGTACCCAAAGAGTCGGGTGCTATGAGGTGCAAGTCTGAAGACACAAATCAGACTCTAGACCAAACTAACGTATTATTTAACACTCAACCACAAATCTGACTAATAGTGAAAGGACCACTATAGGCACCCAGACCACTTCAGCTCAATACGCATTCGGTGCTGACGTCGTCAGGAGGAGAGTTCCCCAGCGCTGAGGGAGCCCGGCGTTGGAGAAAGGT
Source organism: Pelobates fuscus (assembly GCF_036172605.1). Taxonomy (NCBI): domain Eukaryota; kingdom Metazoa; phylum Chordata; class Amphibia; order Anura; family Pelobatidae; genus Pelobates; species Pelobates fuscus. The sequence continues at coordinate 103,962,645 of NC_086323.1, read as the reverse complement.
AAGTGGGAGGGGGGCCATAAGGACTACGAGTTTGTTTTGCTGGCACTATAGTGGTCCTTGAATGGCCAACAATTGGAAAGCAAATCAAGGACAATGCTATAAAGAATACAATTTCTCAATTTTAAGATGATATGCTAGAGATTCGAGAGCCTTGAGTTCAACCATCACCTATTTCTTTTTTATCGTAAATATTTATCTACCAGTGGTCACACTTTCTCAAATAGAAGTACCTGTAGCAGCTAGATTCCTGTCAAAGGGCCCTGGCCTCTACAGTGCTAGGCACATATTCTCCAATACTTTTATTCATATTATTTAAATCTGCAACATACCCAAGTACCACCTTCGTCTATTCCAAACTGATTTTTAGCCCTAAATGTCAAATCAGCAAGCAAGTCACAATATCTACATTCTAAGTCCATAACATGTATATGTGCCAGGATTAGACCAAAAAGCATTCAAAGTCAAGTGGGACCAAAGATAGACGGTCAACATCTTACAGTATCCACAGCAGCTTTACAACCTATTTACCAATGGAAATTAAATCAAAGTTTCTGTATCACTTAAGTAGGTTCTGGAATACATCCGAGAAATAATTGTTGCTAAAGATGCTTCCTCACCCTTGACCTGGCTAATGGTTCTTATGTCTATCTTTGTACATTGCCTCTACTGCAACCTCGTATGACATTTCGAACCGTTAATCCCTTACAGGCCACAGTGTTGAGAGAACTTTTCTAGCATGATCTATTTTTCCAGTGCTTCATGCTACGTCTGCAGTGCTACATGCTACCTTTGCAGATTTTACGAACCGCTTTGTAATTTATTAAGATCCTTGCTGTAACAGAGACATCCAGAATATCTGTATAAGCACCTGGCACAGTTAATCTTGTCCCAGCAAAGTCGGTCTTGCCGTTCACATCTGCGTAAACATGATTGTACCTAATTTTTCAGCTTATTCCCAGTCAGCCCTGAAACAGAGAGCTTAGGCACATAACTGTTTCAAAGGACTCTTCAAGCATCATAACCACTATTGGTGCTGATAATGGAGTCATTGGAGTCAACACTTGATCCCAACAGGCTCAGAATCACAGTTATACATAAGTTGCTTTGTTTTTGTACATGCTTTGTATGGTTTTGATTTTTTTAAAGACATATGATATTTAACTGCAGGCAGCATCATCACTACATATTATGAATCTATATAAATCTAGATTACAAACCCATGACACATCCTAACCACAAATGTATCTGTAAAACTCTTTCTATATACCATGTATGTCTTTAGGTCTTGATTACTGTACACTATAAAAACTGACCAAATCCAATGTACTACTATGTTCCTTGTTCAAATAATTCATATATAAAAAAATATGCACAGGTATGACATTTATATATAAAATATATATATATATTTTTTAATTAGGTCTGTATGATGGCATATGTACTTATGGTACCCTTAAGTTACTGAACTGTAAGGACCAGCTTGTATCTGCGTGCTAACTTTCCATTTTTGTATTGTTCTTTAAGTTTGCGGTTAGCATTTATCTAACCATCCCCATAATGCTTTGGGAAGCCACAACTTCCTTTGGTTGCTCTTATCTTTTGGAAGACAAAAAAAAAAAAAAAGACCTAAATCAATTCTTGTCAACATTTGTCACAGTTCTTGCAAGTAAAGGAGGCTGATGTAAAGCTGTGCGTGTTCATGCTTTTCATACTTTGACAAGATACACACGGTCAGCTCCTTAGCAATTTTATTATATAAAATACTTCAATAATAATAATAATAATAATAATAATAATATTAATAATATAATACTAACCTATACTACATCATTGCATATGGACACATTACGTGATCATAAAAACATCGGTTCACACTGTATGTTACTGAATGTAATACTGCCAACATTTCCAATGGCAGTTTACTTTGTTCTGACCTTCCCAGATATACAGCTCCAGAATGCTTATTCATTGTATGGATATAAGGAAAACTCTTCTATTGAAAAGTCATGGGTGGGTACAAGCTATACATTAAGCTATATTAACTGGGAATATAAACCAGAACGTTACCTTGAGTTTAACAAAAATAAAAATGTAAACCTGTTTGGTCTTACACCAATTTGTAATTATACAGGAAAAATAATTAGCCAAAATGCCAATGCCACTTTGATGTCTAGAATATTGTACATGTTTTATACATTTTTCATAGATCATCTGTACCCTGTATTTGCTGCACTGAAACTGCAGTGCAAATTTACCAGGACAGGCATTAAAGAATAAAAATGATAAAAGACATTAACAAAAATAAAAAAAGGAGCTTACCTTGGACCCCCGCTCATTGAATATGATTTCCACATCAAGGATTTTTCCAAATTGCTACATAACAGGAAGATAAAGATGTTCAACTTTCCACTGTTTCATTCACAAATCATATGAAAATCATATTTAATAGTAATAGAAACCATTGTAAAAACACATTTTGAAAGCCTTTTACAATTCATGTAAACTTAAAGGACCACTCTAGTGCCAGGAAAACATACTCGTTTTCCTGGCACTAGAGTGCCCTGAGGGTGCCCCCACCCTCAGGGACCCACTCCCGCCGGGCTCTGGGGGGAGGAAGGGGTTAAACTTACCTCTTTCTCCAGCGCCGGGCGGGGAGCTCTACTCCTCCTCCTCGCGACGTCATCGGCTGAATGCGCATGCGCGGCAGGAGCCGCGCTCGCATTCAGCCGGTCGCATAGGAAAGCATTCATAATGCTTTCCTATGGACGCTTGCGTGCTCTCACTGTGATTTTCACAGTGAGAAGCACGCAAGCGCCTCTAGCGGCTGTCAGTGAGACAGCCACTAGAGGCTCTGGAGGCTGGCTTAACCCTCAGAATAAACATAGCAGTTTCTCTGAAACTGCTATGTTTATAAAAAAAAGGGTAAAAGCTAGCTGGACCTGGCACCCAGACCACTTCATTAAGCTGAAGTGGTCTGGGTGCCTAGAGTGGTCCTTTAAAGGAACACTAGAGTGTTAGGAATACAAAACTGTATTCCTAAAACTTTAGTTTTAATCTACCTATTTATGTCCCCCACCTCTTGTGGGTTTGGAAGATGAGATTTACTTACCTTTCTGCCCTCGCCACGCTAGTCTCCATTTTGCTGCTTTGCCTTCATGGCTGAGATAATCAAGCTTGATGATCTCAGCCAATCCAGTGTTTCCTTTGGGAGGCTAGTGAGCATGTGAGACTAAACGCCACTCTCAAAAACTGAAGTGCCTCTCATGGCGGTCCAGAAGACAGCAACTTGAGGTGGATTTTACCCTGCAATGGAAACATCACAGTTCATACAGGTCCTTCAAGTCCCTGCACTCCGACCACTTCATTGAGATGAAGTGGTCTGGGTGCCCTTAGTGTTCTATTAAACGTAAATGATCTGTCCTAGAAAGTTTTTTTCTTCCAATTGCCATCAAGAATATTCTTGTATTTGTCCAGACGTCTGTTACTCCATATTTAGGGTGCTTCACTTTATCATTTATTCAGAATTTCAGACTTCTCATAAACTGAAATAATGCAGTCTGGATAGCATAGGCTCTCCATCTATTTTCTAGTATTGCCAAAATATACCAAAATGTGTTTTACTGCATTTCACCCCATGTAGAACTATTGGATAAAGTACAGTGCTCTGCCTATATTGTTTTCCAGTTGATGTGCTGAAATGCTAGATTTTGAGACATCTAACCGTTTACACAATATTGCACAAAATTCTTTGTGTCACCCTTGGTTTCCTAAAGACTGGATTGGATTGCTGTTTTAATGCATTACAGAGATAATACAATACTCAAGGCTCCATTTGTCGTGATATGCCATTAGCCAGGCATTAAAAGTTACCTGCCTCTACAAGCCTAGTATACTTTCCAGGGGTGAAATTCTACTAGGCGGGTATACATTTTTATTACCCAATGGCTAGTGGATATTTAAAGCCCTCTAATACTAATCTATTTAAATTCCTCTGCTCTAAAAAGAAACATTTCTCACTTTACAATCCCTTCTGGAGGTTCAGCAATTTACTAATTTATTAATAAAGTGGAGGAGAAGACCTCCCCAGGATCCAAGACACATATGGCTAAGAGATATGATAGGAAACATATCTTTAATTCTGCCACTCTCTCTTTATTTGGTATAAACTATAAGGAATAAGAGGATTAGTGGCAGATTCAGGGAACTCCATGTACTGTAACCTGTGCAAGAGGCATATGTGACTATAGTGCTTGGGAGTGTCCATTTACCATGAGTGCTACGAAAGGCATCTTCAGTTGCCTGTATAAAGTTCCATCAGTAAAGGAACGAGAAAGGGGATACTCACTCCAAACATCTGGCGCAGATCAGGATCCCGGAATCGGAAAGGTATGTTTGAGACATGAAGCCTTTTTGGAGTTGGTTTGGTTTCAGTGCTATCACTGCTCTGTGTTTGCGGTTGCTGTCCTTCTGTCTGAGCTCCGTCCGTCTGCTGGGAAGAAAAAGAAAAAAAAAAAAAAAAGAAGATGTAAGAGGTGAGATTACAATCATGGGAAGCACTGATGAGAATCACAAATAAAAAAAATTTTAATGTAAAAGGAGCTTTGCAATGGGAATGGTTTCTTTTTTTTATCCTGCTCTCTCTTTCCCATTACATTCATTATTTTCGTTTGTTCCCTCTTTTCTTCTCCACTCTCCCATCACCTTTGTTTAGTCCGTTTCTTCACTCATGAACTGCTGTCTCCTAACTCTCAAAATGAATAGGGTACCACAGCATCTTTTAACTGTATTTCCTTTTTAGGTACGGAAAGGAACATAGTGCAGTACTTGCTTTTTCGGTTTTCTGAGATGTTAAATGGACTATAAAATAAGCACCCTGGCTTGCCTTGTAAACGAATTCTAAAAAAGTCACAAGATGGAGACTAATAAAATGTCAACAAACAAGAGATAGGATTTATGCAGAAAGCGTAAAAAAAACCAAAAAACTTTAAAGTGTGGGAGAGTGGGGGGGGAGAGGGAGAAGGGGCGGAAAGAAAATCATAGTCACCATCGCTGCTCCTGAAAATCTTATTATTGCTCATACTCATTTTTCAAAATTATAAGAAAAAGTCTCTCTTCTTCCTTCTTATCTTCTACTGTGTAATTACTGTGCATCTTTTAACAGTTCTTTCTGCATGATATACATGACTGTGGGAGTGGTGGATATGGTAGTAACGTAGTGTAGTTTTGACACCAAAGATGCCAAGTGTGCAAGGCACTTATGCATACTGCAACCAATCCTTTTGTATTCTATAGTGAGCATATTATGTATGGTTTTTTTCCCTATACTTCACCATTCTATATACATATGGTGATGTTAATTTTTTTTTATTCCTTTTTTTTCTTCTGTTGATAATACTCTGTAGATTTCATCTCAACTAAACTCAATAGACTTATTGAATATAAAAAAAATAAAAATAATAATAAGAGCTGCAAAGCTCTTGTAACGGGCTGACGTACCGTACTGGAAGCATTGGCTGTGCTGGTTGCTGGGGTGTTGTGTTCTGTGTGAGTCTGCGCTCCTCCATACAGAGGAAGTCCGTGGTCAGCAGATGTTGCAGCATATTCCGTGTGCTGATTCCCATATTCTGTTGCTAGTCCATTCTGTGGTGGTGGCGGGAAAGGGATAGCAGCAAAAGGCTGCACCATGGTGTCAGGAGTGGCTGTTGGCTCCTGATTACCCTACAAAACAAATACAGAAAACTATTAAAAACAGTGACTCTTCTTTTGATTCATTTTTATTAAGTAAGGTTTTGGAGCCAATGGGAAGGCTCTACAAGTGTTTTTAACCCCTTAAGGACCAAACTTCTGGAATAAAAGGGAATCATGACATGTCACACATGTCATGTGTCCTTAAGGGGTTAAACTAATAATTCCACACCAGAATATGGATTAACAAAAGTGTAGAAGCTAGCAACTTTTTGGAGAGAGAAAAAAAAAAAAAGAAGAAGTATAATGGGGTTTTTGAGGATGGAAGGAGAAGGGATTAGTAAGAAGGGAATGGGAAATTAGACATTTGGATGTAAAGTAGTAATAGATATACACAAAAGAATATAAAGAAACAAAAATATATAAACATTGAAATAAGCCCTCGTTTCAAAATATTAGTACTATTAAGGGTAAGAGTAGAACCAAAACAAAGTCACAGTATAGATACTATATATAATTTTGCTGTAACATATAAGCGAACAATTGGAAATCGGTAATTTTATCACATGACAGGAGGCTTCATATTTTTCATAATCTTCCTTTACTACTCCATAGCAGCAAGGACATATAGAGAAAAAAAAGCAACCAATCAGAGACAGGCAGAGAGTACAAGATACGCCTTCAACTGAGTCACGTACTCTTTTTTTGCTGCTCCATCACAAGTCAGGTCAGAATATTGTGTGTCTACACTTTGTTGGCTTGTCTTGTTATATTTACTTAATTACTTGATTGATTTCTGTCTTTTCTGTACATGTATTTATGTAGGGTTTTACCTGATAGTGGGGATGCTGGTTTTGTATGATATAGACTTGGGATATCAGGGTTTATCCCCTTTTATCTTACAGTTTATGTCAGTACATGATACTGATTTCATTATTAGAGGGTGAGCCCCTCTCATAAAATTAGGCTCGCCACTCCACACGCACTCTCCCACCACCACACGCACTCCTCAGGGAGAGCGTGGGGTGCTGTGGAGATTTCCCGCCTGTCTGGTTTCTGCGTTCGCACACTTTTAATGTGCGCTAGCATTGGCCTATTCTCTCCTCTTCAATCTACCAAAGGCGTATATGTGCGCTGGGTGGTTTGTATTTTCTATCAGGCGTTGGCACGGGTTTCTGTGTTCGCGTACGCCTGTTTTTAGTCCTTCAATCTACCAAACGCATATTCAAACCAATGTGCGTTCGGCAGTTTTAATCCTTAGGACCGTTCTACTCCTGAACGCACATCCTCAGTGTTCAGTAGTTTCCCTTTGGGTTGTTTGCTTTGTGAATGTACGCATTCACAAGTTTTCTGTGTTTTTTTTTTCCGTTCAGTTCTTTCCAGTATTACTGTTCCGTCTCTGTTCACTTTATTTCAAGCGAATGTTCGACAGATTTCCTGCGAACGCATTTCGCAGGCTTTTTTGTGGCCTCACAAGATACACAACGGCCATTTGACCCCTGCCGGTTGCTAGGAATTAAACAGGGGTGAGCCCCTGATTTATAAAGATACCCCTAGCTTTTACTGGAATACTTGTATACTAATATTACTGGGGGTGAGCCCCCCCATCATATTATTACATACCCTGGCTAGCTTATTTGTCTGTCACGGTTACAGCTCCTATGATTGGCCTGTCTGTGCCACCGTACCTCCCTACAGGATATACTCTTGGAGGTTTTATTATTATTGGGTGAGCCCAGGTGAACAGAAGCCAATTTCTACACCGATTCCAATATATAGGTGTATATTGGAAATTGGCTTCTACATATTGGAATCTACACCGATTCCAATAAATAAATTATATACACACACACACACACACACACACATATATATCAAAAAAAATAAAGGGAACACTTAAACAACACAATGTAACTCCAAGTCAATCACACTTCTGTGAAATCAAACTGTCCACTTAGGAAGCAACACTGAGTGACAATCAATTTCACATGCGGTTGTGCAAATGGGATAGACAACTGGTGGAAATTATAGGCAATTAGCAAGACTCCCCCAATAAAGGAGTGGTTCTGCAGGTGGTGACCACCGACCACTTCTCAGTTCCTATGCTTCCTGGCTGATGTTTTGGTCACTTTTGAATGCTGGCAGTGCTTTCACTCTAGTGGTAGCATGAGATGGAGTCTACAACCCACACAAGTGGTTCAGGTAGTGCAGCTCATCCAGGATGGTACATCAATGCGAGCTGTGGCAAGAAGGTTTGCTGTGTCTGTCAGCGTTGTGTCCAGAGCATGGAGGCACTAGCAGGAGACAGGCCAGTACATCAGGAGACGTGGAGGAGGCCGTAGGAGGGCAACAACCCAGCAGCAGGACCGCTACCTCCGCCTTTGTGCAAGGAGGAACAGGAGGAGCACTGCAAAATCACCTCCAGCAGACCACAAATGTGCATGTGTCTGCTCAAACGGTCAGAAACAGACTCCATGAGGGTGGTATGAGGGCCCGACGTCCACAGGTGGGGGTTGTGCTTACAGCCCAACACCGTGCAGGACGTTTGGCATTTGCCAGAGAACACCAAGATTGGCAAATTCGCCACTGGCGCCATGTGCTCTTCACAGATGAAAGCAGGTTCACACTGAGCACATGTGACAGACGTAACAGTGTCTGGAGACGCCGTGGAGAACGTTCTGCTGCCTGCAGCATCCTCCAGCATGACCGGTTTGGCAGTGGGTCAGTAATGGTGTGGGGTGGCATTTCCTTGGGGGCCGCACAGCCCTCCATGTGCTCGCCAGAGGTAGCCTGACTGCCATTGGGTACCGAGATGAGATCCTCAGACCTCTTGTGAGACCATATGCTGGTACGGTTGGCTCTGGGTTCCTCCTAATGCAAGACAATGCTAGACCTTATGTGGCTGGAGTGTGTCAGCAGTTCCTGCAAGACGAAGGCATTGATGCTATGGACTGGCCCGCCCGTTCCCCAGACCTGAATCCAATTGAGCACATGTGGGACATCATGTCTCGCTCCATTCACCAACATCACGTTGCACCACAGACTGTCCAGGAGTTGGCAGATGCTTTAGTCCAGGTCTGGGAGGAGATCCCTCAGGAGACCATCTGACACCTCATCAGGAGCATGCACAGGCGTTGTAGGGAGGTCATACAGGCTCTACTGAGCCTCATTTTGACTTGTTTTAAGGACATTACATCAAAGTTGGATCAGTCTGTAATGTGTTTTTCCACTTTAATTTTGAGTGCGACTCCAAATCCAGACCTCCATGGGTTGAAACATTTGATTTCCATTTTTTTATTTTTGTGTGATTTTGTTGTCAGCACATTCAACTATGTAAAGAACAAAGTATTTCAGAAGAATATTTAGTTAATTCAGATCTAGGATGTGTTATTTTTGTGTACCCTTTATTTTTTTGAGAGATATATATATATATAATATTGTAAATCGGTGTAGAAATTTGCTTCTGTTCACCTGGCCTGCTACAGGGACCTGTCAAGGTTAGTATTAACCTAGGGGTTATTCAGCCGGTCAGGTTCATACCTAGTAACCTGGCTCGGGGTTAGCCCCCATATACTGCTCCCAATTGGAGCTGTGCTTACAGCCTGCTTTTACCTGGGTGAGCCCCAGCGTTGCCTCTGCATACTATTGGTCGCATACATGACCACCATAACCCCAAGTAGCCCCTGCTACCAATTTGCCTATTTACTGGGTGAGCCCCAAGTATACTGGGTTTTAATAATGGAAGACTCAGATGCCCTCAGACTTCCAGGCAGTAATCAACGCGGCAGTTGCCGCTTCTGTGGAGAAGGCCTCACCACCCACGCTCGGAAGATTGGACACCACCTTAAATCATGCACTTCTGACTACAAAAGGCACTGGACAAGGAGGTCCGCAAGCGACTGAGATCAGAGTGCCCAGACCTTCACTCCGGATAAGGCCGCCTATACAACAGAATTTGACCACATGATGCTAGCTTTCATGGCACGAGTGGGTAGAGACGCAAGGAAAGGGGTCAAGAAAGGATTTAAGGGAGCCCAAGATAAGCTCCTTGATGCTGGCGGGCCGCTCGCCCGGGTTCTGACCCTAATGGATGAGGCATACACCCAGGCCAACTCCTTTCAGCAGACAACACACACAACGGGGTGCACGATATTCATGAGTGGACCCAGAGATGTTTTGCTTCCTGGGCAACACAAATATGGCCCTCTCTTCGGAGACACGCCGGGCAGCTTTATTCCGAATTGATGGCAAATTGGTAAACCTCTGGGCTAAGGAATTGGGCCCACAGACACGTGGAAAATTATTCTGTGAGCTTTTCATGAAAGGCTAATGCTTAGTCATAAGAATCTGTTTAACCCTTGGGGGTCACAGGTTCAATTCCCCAGCGGGGTTGACTCAGCCCTTTTAGGTAGATAAAAGGAATACAATTAAATTGGGTAAAAGTTACATTAATAGGACGCACTTGGATACCAGAAAATATCTGAATGTCTCTCTCCTGGTTAAATTTTTTTACCTACCACCATTTCAAGATGGACGGTATCCATCTATTGCGGCATCCCCGGCAAGGAGGGGACTGGTTTACTCCCCTGAACTTAAAGGTGCCTACCTGCGTGTACCAGTAGACAACGGCAGTCGTCCCTCCTTTCTGTTCCTCTGGAACGGGACACCATGGCAATTCACCTGCCTTCAATGCCACCCCCACTCCTTAAAAGCTCAGTGGTCAACATACAATCACAATCTAAACTTAACCCCTTAAGGACACATGACGTGTGGCATGTCATGATTCCCTTTTATTCCAGAAGTTTGGTCCTTAAGGGGTTAAGAAGGACCAGCATTAGTGAAAGTCCACTTGTATATTATCCATGCAATAGCAGAGAGGCAGAGCTGGGAGAACCAAGATTTGTGGGGTTTTTTTAAAACTACTTTATAATGCTTTAACATTAATCAGGGGAACATTGCCTACCGTCTGCAATGAGATCTAGTGGTAATGGTGCCCAGGATGCCACTTGAAACAACCAAAAGAAAAGAAATATAAAAAACAATTACAAATGTTCTTGAAAATCAATATAAACCGTAATTGAAAGGACAGTAACAGCAGACACAATGGTAGGATAGGGATGTGAATGTATGTTCAGATTTTAATTTTTTTAATCTTAATATCTTTGAACTACACCAGAAAGGAAGGATAATAGCTACTGTAATGAAAACTTTCTGGATACGGTGTGCTATGGAACAAAAGAATTATGGAGTCAGAAAACCTCCATATGAAATCACAATGATCCAATATTCCGTATTTTAAAGAAGACTCATAATGAGAACAGAAACATTTCATATCACTGTGCATTAAGATGCGGTTTGCCTTGAGCACAAGAAGGACGATTTATCAAAGTAATTTTTACATTATCCATTTCTATTTGCAGGTTCCCTCTTGTGACCTGCATCTTTTTACATATTTCCAGTATTAGAAAACCTGAGCAAGTAGTACATACAGGCTCTGGAAAATGGGAGTGTGATTTTTACAGTTTTTATATTGATATTCACTATTAGTACTAGCTGTAGTGCCCTATGAGATTTTAGGTCTGATTTTTCCTAAGAATATCCAGGAATTTTTTAAGAGGGTATATACTTATTTTTATTGTATTTACACTTTTTGTGGACCATTGTTATTTCACTTCTTTGCGCTGTTCACCTTTTCTATATATCTATTTTTGTTTTATTGTGTAATTGAAGTGATTGGTTTAAGGGTGGTAACAAGTCGCATAACATCACACAGTGTGGTACTTTTTTGCACTTTATGATTTGCTCCAGTTTTTGTTTTGCTTATGTCAATTTTAGTTTTTACAACTTGGGATGAGTTCATTAAACAGTTGAGGATGCAATAAGTAACCTGATAACAGCTGAAGCATTGCGGCTATCAGATCAAAGTGTAGGCCCACATGTCCGATATGATGACTGAAACTGCTCTTTCAATATAAATTACTAATCCTACATGCCTCATGCAATGAATCTTTAATATTATTTAAAAAAAAAAAAAAAAAAAATCAGGAAATTGTTACCCTTTTGAACATTATTAGCTGTTAGAAATTAAATTAGAAAATTAGAAAAGAAAAATCAGTTACTTGTGATTTATTTTTTACCCTTTAGTGTAATCAGTTTTTTGTTTTTTTTAATCTACCCCACCCCCAACCCTTCTATGTTCAAAAATATATTTTGTAGCTTCATGTGACTGTCAAGATAAGTATTGGTAGAGCAATTTTGCCTATTGAGCTTTTCTCTCTGCTTTCCCAGTAACAAAGATCGTCCCGAAGAGGGGACAATGCAAACTAAGGCATCATGAGGCAAGGAACAGAGGGGAGAAAAACCAAGAGTGATAAGGATGGGACTTTTTGAAATTTATTTTAAAAACCGCTACACAGAGGATGGGTAAATATACTGAAAATTCAGAGAACCCCCCAAATATAGCTATTGAGAGGACAGATAACTGATATAAAGCGCACTCTGAACATAGGAACTGCACAAAGTACCCCACAGGTATTGAAAAATGAAACTGTATCATGTACGTGTTTAAATGTAAATAAGTACTAAAAACTTAGGAAAGTCCCATAATGTTGCAGGGAGGCAACGTGTCCATGCAGATACACACTCTCCAATACAAAAGAAATTACCGTTTGCCTTCTAGACATAATCAACTATTCTTTTGTCATGTGTTGCTGTTTTTTATTCTATTTGACTGTTTTTCTGGCACGCTTGTGCTTCTCTTATTTTTTGCTTTAACTATCCCTTCTGTTCAATTTGCTTATTACATCTTTCTACGCCCCCTCATCCTTTTCCCACTATCATCTAGGTCACAAATTACAGCGTCTTCTCCTTGTAAAGGCAGAATGTTGGTAAGGAAGAACAATATTAAGGCATATTAATAAAAAAAATATATACAAAAATAATAGAATGGAAAACCCCAGCCTGATCATATATGCTTTGTGTGTGCGCGCGCTCGCGTCTCTTTATGTGCATGTGTTGGAGGATGAAAATTGCCAAAATCTTCCAAGACAATGAAGAATGATTGGGAGGGAAAAAATGAAGGAATAGAGCAGGAGAAATGCAGAGCCCAGAGAGCTGCAGCATCTGGAACCGATTGAAGCCACAATGATCCATGGCTAAAAACATGAACAGATGCCAGAAATAGAGGAGGTTTGGAGAGATGGAAAAAGCAGCTGAGCCAGCAAAAAAAAAAAAAAAAAAAAAAAAGCCAGAGCAGGAGACTTCAAGAAGTAATAGGATGGAAGAGGAAGCAAGGGTGGGGCAAAGGGGGAGACCAGTGAACAAAACCAGAGACTGGAAGGGAATACCATAAAGAGGCAACATGAATGGATGAAATGCACATTAAAAAAATAAATAAATGAAAACAGCAGTGAGATTAATTGCACTTAAATAGGCTTACTGTTTATTCTATGCAAAAAGGCGGAAAATGCTAGTCAGATCCTGGACATGCTAAGATTTAGACATCAAATATTACGCCAACATTTACAGGAGTAAAAGGATTACTCCAAGCATATTACTATGTTTGCCGAGTGCTTATATCCGTGTATATATACAAACTATGACTGCGCACAGAATTAACTAGCACATGCCAATTACATGTGTGCCTCAAACGCAATTTACATTTTTGTTTTATGGGAAATGGATGAAGTAGTGATACTGCAGTACCAGCAACATTAAATGATATTAGCCACCGCACAGTGAATTAATAATTGACTTCTCATTATATTTCTATCTGTATTGCTGTTCTTGCATGTCAGTTATTTTATTATGCCTGCAGTCAGTCATTTTCTTCACTCCAGCTCACGAACGCTGGAGGCTGTCTGGGCACAACAAAGAGAGCGCTGCCACTTCACTTGCACCGTTACAGGAAAAGCAACGCAACCCCTTGTGTTCTGTTTCACACAGGGCTGCAATTTCTTTGCTGGTAGTAATGTCGCTACAGTGACTCTTGGGGTGATCTGAGACTGGAAACAGTCCTTCACTCTATGTGATACACACAGGTGTCATATCCCACGATACAAATTGTCCAAACACATTACGAAAATGTCAAACAATTTATTTATTTTTTCATTTGCAGTCTTTCTGTGGGACTATGAAACAATGCTCATAAAATGCAATAGTATCATAGCAATTCCTTTTGAAAAGCTGAACACAAACATAGGCTGCTTTCACAATGAAAGTTGCAGCTATTTGTAGCAAGTTTTAGTGCATGCTTTCTTCCCTGTTCTCTCTGTTGTTCTAGGGCAGGGGTGGACATACAGCAGATACCCAGATGCTATACAATTGCAAATTCTATGACTGGCAAAATATAATCTTTTAGTTCTACATCTAGGGATCTATTTTTTTTTTGCCAACCCTGTTTTAGTCTAGGGCATCACTGTCCATTTTAATCTTTTTTATTTAAGTACACGTTTATTTTTTGGGGTGTGAATTGTGTAGTTCCCAGCAAAGCAGGCAGGTTCCTGAAAACAACCCATTACACTATTAGTAGCAATTGTAAGCATTAATAGGGCAAAGAAGGGGCATTAGAAGTAATGGAAATTAAATGAAAGACTGAATAATGTGAAATAATTAAGGTAAAGGGAAGAGAGACAAAGTAAAACAGAACAAAATACATTGTGGGTAGATAGTACAATATAGATGCAATGAGAGAAAGAAGTGGATGGTGTGAAATATTAAAAATTGCTGACACTCCCTCACAATTTTTAAGTGTATTATGCAAATTTAGCACAACAAATATAGAAATGTTGCATAAACCTTAAAAAAAAAAAAAAAAAAGAAAAAACCCAACATCTCACAGGCACCTTAAAAATATCAAATATTTGGTGGCTTTCAATGCGCTAGCTAATTATTTTGTATTTGTCTTTATGGGGATATTGAATGTTATTCTCTAAAATGTTATGGGTCATGCGGTTGGCAAAGAGATTTGCATTTAGTCCTGGAATCAGAATTGTATTTACTTTTTAAAAAATGTATTTATTTATTTAAACAATTGATCTGGCACACATTTCTCAATAATGCACTCTGTCCTAATTCTAAGCAACTTTTAAAAGCATTTACTAAAATGGATTGAACAAAAAGACCACTAATATGCAGTGTTCCAGTCACATACATATACGCACACACTCAAGAGTCTAGAGAAACGATTAGTTTTTATTTTGCAGATTATTAGGTATATCTTATTCCCTTGCTCACATACTTCTACTTGAGGTAACTGGACACTTTAAAAACGAAATGCTAGTTCGAACCATGGTTTTCTTCTTGAACTAAATGCCATATCACATCCAATCTTTTTCTTTTTTATAAATGAAAAAAAAAAAATTTAAACAAAGTTGTTTTTTGTTTGCTTTTTATACTCACATTTAACACTACACTTGAATTTCTGCTGCCGTCCCCTTTTTTCTAATGAGTTTATTTTTAACATATAAATGAAAGAAGTAGATAACTACCATTACCCTGCAGCAAAGATCATATAAACCATATTCAGCACTTCCAACATATGTCTCCCCTCTTTCCACTGTAATTCTCCCCGCCCTCCCCTACGGGTTCCAGGTGACAGACTGACAACCCCAAGCTCCCCTTCCTGGTCACTTTCTAAATCATTCAACAGTGGCATAAATATTTTACGTTGATGAGAAGAGCAGATGGATTAAATCGGTAAGAAGAGCTTTTCTTCCGACCTGCTGCCTTGTAAACTGCTTGGAATCTATGTGCAATAACAAATATAATACTCATAACGGTGCACACACAAGCATGCATTAACAAAGTAGTCCACATGCTTCAGATACGGATTATAAAACCTAATGTGCAATCTTTCCTCGTTTATTTTCATTTAATTACATAACACAAACACACATTTTCACACAGTTTTTGCATTTAAAACATAAGAAAACTATTTGTTTTGCGGTTAGACCAGTTGTATGCAAATTGATGAATACCATACATAAATGTATATAATCATGCTGTCAAAAATATAGAAACTTAGGAACACAAGCCAGTAAGCTAAAATAAAAGATTTTATTAAAAAGTATAATAACCCAGTCAAAAACCCCCGTAACATTTCGACTGCATATGGGGATGAAACAATGCAAGGATGAAACGTTGGCGCGTTTAACTCCAGATATATTAAATGAAAAGAAAAGAGAGTCTTCAAAATGCTGGAGTTTCCAAATATAACTTTTTATCAGTTCAATGATAGGCCTAGAATTTGGACCCTGAATCGTGCACCTTTTTGGGAAATGAAAAGTGACCCTATCGCATTTCCATAGTACAAGCCAGGCAAGACAGTCAGTACTTTCACAGTGCATTGTAGAAAACCATAAGCATCGCAACAACTAGTTGAGAAAAATTGATAATAGTTGTCAACAAATCTAATTATCGATTAGTTGGTCTATAGGAGTTAAATTCTCACATTCACACGTCACGTGCCAGTTCAGTTTGTGAGAAGAATATGGAACTTGCTCGCAGTGGGCCATTGTGATGTTACAGTGTTGCAATTTGTATGGAAACTGAAGTACCAGGGGTAGTACAGACAGTGCTGGGAGACTTGGAGCAAGCAATATGGGCGGTGTTAATAACAGACAATAAACGAAAGGTAGAAAATCTCATAAAGTAGGGGTTTATATCACAACAAGTGATATGTTAAATGTGGGGAGGGGTAGCGGGATTAGAGATTTTGCATTTATTAAGGGAACGTAATAAGCTGTGGGGTGAGCTGGTCTGCATGTTACTTATTATATGTCGGTGTGTGGATATGTATGTGCTACACAGCTGTTAGTTGCAGCCTTAAAAAAAACAAGCAAAAGATTTCAGCTGCTCCAAGATTGTTTTAGGCCGAACTCTTAATAATTTTTTTTTCTTCAAAAAGACAAATATAAAAAAAAAAGAAAAGACCAGAAAAGGAGGTATACGTTACAAAATATATGATATTGTTAACATTGTTCTATATAGATACAAAGTGCTCCATGTGTGAATATATAGTATCATGTTCGTTTTTGTGTAAGAGTAGTAGAGGGATATTTTTTATTTTGATCAAACAAAATGATTAATTATCCAGCAATAATGCACTGCTAGCTCATTTTAAAAATGCATGGTTTAAAGGACTATTCGAATATTTCAGAGGGCTCATATGGTTTAACGAGAAAAAAAAAAAAGTTAAATCTGTTTTGAACTGTTAATATATGACCGTTTTTATGGACTTTCATGCAGATGTATATGACATTTATACTATACTTTAAAATAAGATAAATTGGGGGGGCGGGGCCGGTCCGCCATGCTGACCGGTCGCATGCAGGAGAGGCTCCGGAGCAATCTGGCCTCTCAGGCGACTAACAAAGCCCTGACACTCGCAAAGAGCCCAGGAGACCTGCCCACGGCTGTGGATGGGGTGGCGGACCCCGAGATCGGGAGCTTCAGGACCCCAGAAGGGGGGGTAGGAGGCTTTGGGGGCCGCGGCCTACTCGGGGAGGATGCGGGGTAGACGGCCGCTGCCCTGTTTCCCTTCCCGGACACCGCAAGCTGACTTCATGAGACGCCTGCCGGGGGGTCATCCTGGTCCCCACTACTACAAGGGGCCCGAGAGGTGTGAAGGATAGAGGTGTGAAGGATAGACAATGGAGCGCACCAGAGGCTTATCCCTTAAGATGGCGGCCGCGCTGAGTCCGGCTCCACCAGCTCCTGCACGATGGGGCCCCAGAGAAGAGCAATAAAGCCGCTCACCGAAACGAGTGACCACACACTGAACCCACCGGTGAGTTGACGACCGACCCCTGCGAGGAAGATATCAACGTGATGGGAGCAGCAGATTTAGGCAGACAACAAGCGGGCCAAGCAAGGCATCTCAACTAACAGCCCTGCAGCCACACAGAGGCACTGTTAAAATGGCGGCATCACACCACCTTACCACATCAGAGTCTGCTGTACCAACTCTAAGTACACCCTCCCCCAGGCAAGGTTAAAACGACGACGCATCGGCCGCCTGCAACTGCTCATGCACCATGGGAATTACCGGCGGGAGAAGAAGCAGAGGGGCATCCACCTGGACCCCTACTACAGAAGGGACTCTAACAGGCAGACACCCTGCCTAGCGACTGACAGCAAGCAGCACTCCCACGTACCGGCACCCTGTAGTGGCGGCAGAAGGGACTATCTTAAACTAATCTGCAGAAGGACTTTTCACCATTGAGACTGTCCTGCATCCGTGCCCCGGAATCCTGTGCCATTGCCGATCAGTAGATTTGCTCCCTGGTGGTATACACTATCCCTAAGCATGCATAAATATTGTTACACAAACCTGAGCTAAATCTGATATATCAGCATATCTCTAGTTAACTGCAACTTGTTATACTCCTACACATAGGAATATTCACCCAAACACCCGGGGATCAGAGGGGGGCAATACTCTTATACAAACCACATAATGAACCTACCGAAATGTCTAACTCTAGTGCAAATTTGTTTAACCAGAATGTAACTTTTATTATGTCTTGCCTTACCTACTATTTAGTGTAGCGTTCTATAACAACTGTTTAATCGATATATAAGATTATTTCCTATATTCCTGTCTAGTATTTACCTCGGAATGACACACGCAATTCGCTACTTAGCCTAGACATCTATGACTAGCATGAAGTACTCGTGAAACAAAAAAAAAAAATTGTGCTCGCACTTCCAACGCCATGTCAATGTCTTAAAATGTTTGTAAATGTATTGACTGTACCGCTGTCGTGGCGATGTAAGCTTATACAGTATATTCTTTGCGCATCAAAAATAAAGAATTAAAAAAAAATAAGATAAATTGGTATTTTTCATATTTATTGCTGGTATTTATAAAGCACTACACATATTCCACAGCGCTGTACAATTGGGGAAAAAGACAATACAATAAGAAAAGACCGATACAACAGGTAGAGGGCCCTGCCCGTGAGCTTACAATCTAAAGGTAAACTGTGGAGGAGAGACAAAAGGTAGCAGAGGAATTTGTATGAGATGACATAGAGAGTTAATGGTATAACTGCAGCATGTGAAGGGAATAAGGAGGTTCCAAACAGCTGGAAGAGCATGGTACATAGGTACAAGGAACCAGGGAAGAGGCGTGCGGGGGGGTGCGTTGAGCTGAATAAAATTAAAAGGGGCTTCCTGCAGGGGTGGATGTAAAACTGGCTCTAAAGAGTAGAGAAACAGTTATTTAAAGGAATCTATGGCTAGGAGTGGCAAGGAGTTGAAGATCGGCACACTTAAAACAAAGTGTGCAGATCTTCATGGCTGGAGGACAAAGAAAAAAAAATTATTACGGTACTTAGGTTCTTTTGAGTTGAAATAGAAAATGTTAAATAGGAATTTGATGTAAAACATAATGCTCAAAATAGAACATTGGCTTTCTGAATCAACTATATTAAAATATGTCAGGGTTCTGATAAAGTAAAACAACCATCAGTGAATCAAGGAAAGAAGTGGCTGACTAACACAAAATAGTTTGCAGATCAAATTAGGATTTCAGCAACATATTCGATTTTTCTTTGAAAAGCCATTTAAAAGTCTTTAGTAAACCGTATAATAAACATCACTGAAAAGTTACAACAGTATGAAATCCCTTCTATAAATGAATAACCTGATACCATTAAAGTGGCATTGCCACTTGAGTTTTTCATAAATTTGCTTCTGCAGCAAAGAGTGTCACTTCAAGCAGCTTGAGCAACCACATCTTTCTACTTTTTTATGAGCCATCATGATAAACGGCAAACAGAAGAAGGCATCATCTCACATGATACACAGCTGATGTCTATGGGTTCTTACTACCCACATAAGGACGATTCTGTGGTTGTTGAAGGGACCCCCCCAAACATGCTGCAGTAGTTCAATGTGCACTGTGTGCAGCACTAGAGGTAAGCTTCACACTTCCCATAGAGATCAATATTTTTTTTATGGGAAAGCATTGGATTGGCTGAGATCATCAAGACTGATGAGCTCAGCCATGGAGGCGGGCCAGCTACAGCGAGACTGATGCGGCGAGGGAGAAAAGGGGAGCACACTTACCGTTTATCTCCAGTGCGGGGCGCAAGGCACACAAACCGCTAGTTTAACACTACAGTGTTGGGAATATGTGTTTGTTTTCCTAACACTATAGTGTTCCTTTAAGCTCTACCGATTATCAAGTGTCTCCTTTTTCCCTCTGTATTTTATGAATACATAGGAAACAGCAACAGTTTAAAAATGAATACATTGATTCAGATGTATAGATGCAGATTTGCGCCTTGACTGTGCAGTTCTTAATTCAACACAATGACATACTTTCAAGTTATCCTTTCTTACTGCTCCCCAAGCAAGATCATCAATGTTTAAATCTTCTTTGTGGACACATAGGTGAAATGTTTGTCAGCTTGTTGGAAATTCTTAAAACGGTAATCTGTTTATTATTACCTCTTTCTTCTGTCCACCAATTTATTTCAATAAAACTATTATTGAATACAGATTAGATAACGTTTATTTCTGGTGACAGAACCACTTTTAAGTCATATAGGATAGACACATTTCACACAGTCGTGTTCTTTTAAAGCACTGTGAAATCGTATGCATTTAATTATTCTTGATATTGTATTAAAAATCTCAAAATTGCTTTGCAGCTGTGTCTTTAAGGCCTTACTCTAATATTCTCTTAAATATGAATGTCACAAACATAACAGCATTAGCTGGTTAGCGATTGAGGGGTGGATACCAGGGGGCAGAGACTGATGTTTAATCTGAATAGCAGCTTTGTAGATGGAAAAAGCAGCCACATCCAGTCCGGTATTTTAACTGGCAAATCCACCTCTAAAACACACACACACACACACACACACACAGTGTATTTTGGGAAATAATGCCATCAAGGGGTTCTAAAGAAATGATAATAAACCAGAAGACCGAAGGTACAGTAGTTTAGGAGTGTCTCTAGAGCCCCATGATGGTATTATTTTCCGATTATACATGCATTACCTATATATTTAGTGTGGCAATGGAAGGACATTACCATAAAGACAGCCCTGGGACATATATATATATATATATCCTGTTGCTTCCAGGATTAGTGTGAGTTACACTCCCAGATGGCAGCTTTTTCAGCAGCAATCAATAAAATAGTGGCAAGTGCCACTCAGGAGTGTAATTACCACCAATCCCAGGCAGCCCAGAAAGTGGGTGTCCCAATCTCCTTGAAATGAGGTCACCCAGACAGTATTGATGTGATCCATGCATTACTCATTCACTACGGATAATAACTGCACAGATGACATCACAATCCACAGAGTACAGGATTCTAAAACATGATCTACCTATTGAATACCAACGATCAGCCTCCCAGGATTGTAATACCCACTATTCCCAGGCAGCACTAGCACATAAAGTCCTCCCCATAACCCATACACTACCTTACCCTAACCATTAACCCCTACACAGCCTTAAGCCTAACCATTAACCACCATAATGCTAACTATTAACGGCTACATTACTCTAATCCGAACACTACCCTAATACTAAACATTAAATGCTACACTACCCAAACACTATGCTAACCATTAACCCCAACTATAAATTTACCCCTAAAAATATCATGTAATATAAAAGATACACAACCATGAAGCATATATTAGGTGACAATGCCATCTTGGGGTTCTGGAGACACACAGTTATGAGGTCTCCAGACCCCTAGGCAGCATTATTGCCAATAAGATTGGGTTTACCATTATTGTATTATATTAGATATGTGCACACACAAATATAGATGTACTTTACAATGGAAAGCTATTTTCTTCAAAATAAGCTATTTTATTAATGCCTTAAGGAGCAATAACACTACATGAAGTCATCACAAACATATCTTGTTCTAGCATGGTATGTTCCTATTTAGCATCAGTATCTCTAAAGAGCACTGCCAATATTAAACAAGTATATTCTTGTCAGATGGCGAGGATGGCATAAAAAGACATTTTAAGTAGGGGGTTTATGCCAAGCTGCTCTGCACAAGAAATAGCTTATTATTTTCAATCAAGAAACGCATTCACAATTCAAAACGAAAGTTTGCTTTGAAACTGCATCCCGAGTAAAGGGGAAGAGACAAGACCAAGCTTAATCAAAGTTTACAAAGGTGGTCCTTCACTAGCCAGTATCAACAGAAATTAGAAAATAATTAGACAATGCAGATGCTTCACATTTAAAATGTTTTTTAAACACCTGTATATATCCATTAGACAGGGTCTAGAAGAAAGGTAACAAAGGGAACAAAGTTTTACTAAACCTACAGCCACCTAGCCCACGTGTTTTAAAACTAAAACACCTGTGGCGATTTGCCAATCTTGCAAAGCATCATGGGAGGTGTAGATCTAAAAAATCTGTGAAGCTATCTTTGGCTACCCCCTAGTGAAGGACAAATATGCTCTAACATTTTGTGCAGTGACATGATCTAGTTTAACCCCTTAAGGACACATGACATGTGTGACATGTCATGATTCCCTTTTATTCCAGAAGTTTGGTCCTTAAGGGGTTAAAAGTCCCTGTCTCTGCACAGGCACAGGCAGCCAATGGTCAGACTATGTTTACTGTAATGCTTTGCAAATTCTCGGTACACAGCCCTACACCAAAACATTTTGTTAAATTGAAGTTGAATGAACCCAGTCTCCAATTTGTATAGAAGAAAGTGGTTTTTTTTTGTTGTGTATCAAGAATTTGTTGAATAAATCAACAAAAACAACTACCTATCCAACTGCAAACACAGAAGACATTTGGGGTTTTATATAAAAAGCAATTCTGAGAAACGTTCCACAAATAGAATATTCTAAAGTAAACGAAGGAAAAAATGTATTCGGATAGCTCCACTTTCCAAATTCTGCACTACACTTGCTATTAATACTTAACCCAAAACATATCGGTTTACTTGTCAACGAGAGTAGCTGCAAGATAGAAATAAAAGAAGATGGCATTCCCATGCTTTGATGGGCTTTAAACATGCGTTATGGCTCTGAATATTGCTGAAGAATATATGCCACACTTTGACTGTTTTACTGAACAATTCTACCTCAAAGCTATGATAAAACAAACAAAACATAAGAATAAACACATACTCTAACCAAGAAACATAAAAAGCATACACCCAATACTTTACCTGCAAAGCAGATGTGGAGAGTAAATGTTGGCTTCTTTTACAAAGGGAGTGCTAGGTGACTTCTAAGTAAGTAGAGAAGAATGTCAGGAGGACACACACACAAACTAAAAGATATCAGATTGGTGTCTCTCTTTACCTCTCACCCGATCAAACTGTTAGTGTTACTAGTAAGAGAGGTGAAACTGTGTGCCTTAATCCTAAATGAACCCACTGTATTCTCAAATTACAAGCATCTAGATAATTACCATTACATTTTATGATGTAGGAAAAAAAAAATACACTTCAAATGAAAATATATAGTTTGTTTTTTTCTAAAACCATCTTCTGTTCAGTTGCACAAAATGGTTTCTAATATTCCTTCACTCCTACAAACAGCTGGAGGCCCATCAGACATTGAGAAACAAGCTATTACTATCTTTAAAGTTGTAGACGTCAGTTAAGGGAGAAAGGGAAATTAATGGATTGAGGGGGGAGAGAGTGATGGTAATTCGAATTAAAATTAAATACTTTGATGGGAACAAAAGGAAAAAAAAAGTTCTATAGAAGCAGGATTTCTTAAAGGGACACTAAGCTGGATGTGAAGACATTCTCTTTTCTACTGCATTTTTACAGAAACAAAATAAAAAATTATACTTCTATTAGAAGATCCTGCAAAACTGCATGACCTCTCATCAAACCAGGAAGTGACCGGTACTTACTTTTAATAGCATGCTGAGCTTTTCCCATATGCAGTGGTTTTGAGGACACAACAAGGAATGAGTTGTACTTCAATTGTCAGCTGAAACAGCTGAACTAGAACTCCCAGATAGTCACAATATCATATGCGGAAATATTGTAACTGTAGCCAGCCCCAGTGGTTCCTTACGGTACACCAAATGTCCAGGTTTTGCCAGTGGCCACAAACCATAACTTTGCATAAAAGTTCGGTCAAATAATTTTCTATGACATATAAAAAATAAAAAGAATTCTACAGTTTACAAAGTGTACTGTAGAGGAATGCCTAAGTACAATTGCAGAGGCCAGGGAGATTAACAAGGACCCTGTTAATGCAGACATAGGTCTCCATTCCCAGATAATAATGCTTTTACATTTAACTTGACTTGAATCAACAGTCATGGACACAGAGTAGAAAATATCAAATCTGTTTTCCCTCACATTAACAATAGCTAGGGAAAACAAACAATGAGCAGACACTAGGCTGCTAGGATAGAACCGGACAAGAATGGTGTACATTGACGTTGTCGCAGGCTAATGCAATGTATGATCATATAATGTAACTAAACTCCCATTATTTTTTGCCTAGGTGAGGTGTTTCTAAATAAAACTATTACAATCTGTGAGCGCTGAAATCATTAATTAGTGAATAAACTAGTGCGCTGGATTGTGTATTTTCTATGACAGAGATATATATATATATATAGTAAAATGTAGATCCTGGCTGTAAAAGTAGAGGAGCTGACCAATAGCTTTGAAAAGGGCACTGTATTATCATTGTAACACAATCATTCCATGCCAGATTGAGTTGGTAATCCAGTTTAGAGAGTATCATTGTGCTAATAATCCACCATTATTACAGAATGCCTGAAAAGCATGGGATTACAGCAGATCCTGTAAACGCCTGATTAACTGATCAGATTAGAGCGATTGCTACAAAGCTTATGGGGGATCTATTACCTAACCTGCAGGCTACATAGAAAACGCATACTTATCACAGACCAAGCAACAGACATGTTCAATCTGTTACAACATCTGAAATCACACAGAAGAAATAAAGGGCTTACATTTAAATTTACCTGAAACGCCAATAGATAATTACATAAATCAAAAAAATACAAACAGACATGGCTTAACCCCGGTAATTATGTAAACAAATTTCATAGAGAAATCCAATAAATTAATTTACCAAGTTGATAAATAGATGCAATAAATTCCCGGTGTGAATAGGTTTATATCAGATACGAGACCATAGATCAGAGAGCAGATCCTGCCTGAAGGTCTCATACTGGCCTGGGCAGTGATTTGGTGTGCATTAAAATTATGGAGTCACCTGTGTTAACTCTGTTCAGGGCCGCATAATGTCAATTCTGTGCATAAAAAGTGCACTGGCAATTTTGTCTTAAAGGGACACTGTATGCACCCAGACCACATCAGCTCATTGAAGTGGTCTGGATGCAAGCTCCCATCACCCTTAACTCGTAGCATGTCATTGTTACAGTTTTTAAAAATGCCTACAGGGCATTATAGGTGAGGAAAGGATAGGTTGCATAAGGGTTGAAGTTACCCATGAAGTGATGCGGTGGTAGAATTAAATTAATGTAGCTCAATAAATTTGCATTGTGTTTTAATAAGTATAAATGTTTATAATCATAAATGTTTAACAATCATAACATGCTCGGATTGCATGCAATACGTTTCGCCCCTTTTCATTTCAGAGAAACTTATAGTACTGTGAAAAAATAAATAAAATAAATAAAAAGAAACAGGCTGTGTACACAGATGCTCAATTTCCAATATCAAGTGTCTCTCCCTTATACCACAGTGTAGATCTGCCAGATGCATAGACAGCAGGCCCGGATTCTCCCCGTACCCTTCTAGAACATATTTTTTGGAAAATTTCCACTTTTCTGTAGGATTTCATAAAAAGAAGGTAAATCTTTAATATGTTGTAGGTCACCATTACATATAGATTAAAAAAAAAAAAAAAAACATTGTTTACCATTTAAAAAAAGAAAACCAAAACATTTAAAATAAAATACAGTAGTTAAAGCATACAGTCTAATTTTCTGTTATTTAACCATGGGGTAACAATACTTGACAACCTTGGAAATTAGGCAATTACCAGAGAAGTTCTACAGAATTTTTATTATAATACAGGCACAGCAATACTTTTTCAAACCTAGACTACAATATATAAAATGTACATACAAGGATAATGAGCTGCTGCGAGTCTGGACTAATGTTGTAATCTTATTAAGAGTACTCAATGATAAGACATTGTTTAAAATCTCTGTAATGCTATAAGTATCACCATGTAAATTGTCTGCACTCAGGACTGACATGATGCATAAAGTGTGATGTATACAGGGGACTTATAAGGAGCGGTTCAAGTGTAGATAAATAAACTTACTGTAAGCAAGGAGAAATTAGGCTAAGACAGAACGAGTAGTCTGTCAGCTTCCGCTAACCTGCTTGAAGTTTAAACTGCAAATGCAGGGTCCATGGTTAAATGTAACATAACTTGATGGGTATTTAAAGGGACAGTCTAAATAACAGTCTTTTGGGGGGACAGATGCTGTTGCTGCAGCCTTGCAAATGAAAACAGTGAATGTTCTGACAAATCGCACTGTTTATATTTTGCATTTTCCAAACATACAAGTGGCCATCACCCAGAGAGCCACTAGGGACTACCAGAACCAATTGCAATATGTATTTGACATGCAGAGCTTAGTAATGCTTGATGCTGTGTGCATCCATTGCTTCTATATTAAACAGATTGGATTAAATGCTTCACAGAGAAAAGCATTGGACTGGGGGATTATGCAGATTGTCTCAATTCTGCTCTATTTGATGCATCTGACTGGACATCAGTATTGAAAACTTCGGAGGAGCATCAGGAAGCAGTGAATAGTCTGTTCCAACATTGGGATTTAGGCAAGTCTTTTAGCATTTTTTGCTTAAATTAGCGTATTCCTTTAACAACTCACAATGTAAATATGTTAAAAGGGCACCGCAAGCGGCTAGTTTCCTTTAAAACAATATAAATTAATTAGATAAATGAATATCTATTTTAAGATGGTCTTGTGATGGACATGTGTGTATCAGTTGAGACTTGAAGAAAGGTGTGTCAAAAAGAAGGAATTTTTAAAGTGCAAATACAGTGGAACTGCATGCAGAGGGTGTATTATCCGATATAGAAGCCATCCAAAAAAAAAAAAAATTTTAAATCTTCATATCCAAAGAGGTAGCAGCACTCACAGAGTTAAAGAGTCCAATCTCTTTTTTAAATTAATAAAATCACAATCAACGTTTCAGTCCTATGTCCAGGACTTTCATCAGGATCAATACATGTATTGATCCTGATGAAAGTCCTGGACATAGGACTTTCATCATGTATTGATCCTGATGTAAGTCCTGGACAAAGGACTGAAACGTTGATAGTGATTTTAATAATTTAAAATAAAGATTGGACTTTTTAACTCCGTGAGTGCTGGATAGTTCTTTGGATACCAGAGCCCTGGCTATTTGGCACCCGGCAATTAAGGGAAGTGTGTGTGTGTGTGTGTATATATATATATATATATATATGTATATATATATATATATATATATATATATATAAGTTTCCTGGCAATTCATTATATTTAGGACTATAAAATCGTTAATATGCAGGGTATCAACGGGGTTAGTGGTTATAATGCCAGAAGTACCATGGTCCAATTTCCCAGTAATTGGCAAAAACATTTTACAACTGTTTGCCCTCTTACTTGTTCCCCCACCTCCTGTTCTTTTTCTGAAACTGTAGTTTCCCTTAAAGTGCTCATGGTGCTTGGAGTAACCCTTTAAAGCTGGTCAATCCAAGTAAAAATCAGACAATCAATGTAGAATCAAGAAGGAATGTTCTCCCTGCTTTTTTCCAGCACAACTAACTAGCAAAAGACCATGTCTACTAGAATTATAGTTATACAAGTTACAGAGATTGTGATAGGTGGGAAAATACTAAAATATGTGTCTCCCCTTAATATAGTAGTTTATTATTATTATATTTACATAGCGCCAACCAATTCCATAGTGCTTTACAATGGATGAACAAACATTTTCTGTAATTGTAACCAGACAGGTTTGACACACAGAAACAAAGGGGTTGAGGGCCCTGCTCAATGAGCTTACATGCTAGCAGGCTTCCCCAAACTCCGGCCCTCCAGATGTTGCTGAACTACAACTCCCATTATTCTATGAATGAACTAGATAGGCTGAGAATCATGGGAGTTGTAGTTCAGCAATATCTGGAGGGCCGGAGTTTGGGGAAGCCTGTACTAGAGGGTGTGGGGTGAAGTGACACAAAAGGTAAGGGAAGTAAATTGGTAAAATAGTATTTAAATGAATACTTAATGTGCTATTTGTAGAGCCATTAACAGTTTAATTGATATGCTTTTGTGAAAAAGTGAGTTTTTACTGATTTTTTTGAAGGAGTGGAGACTGGGTGAGCGTCTAACGGAAAAGGGAGGGAAGTTCCACAGGAATGGTGCAGTCCTAGAGAAGTCTTGGATACGAGCATCAGAGGTGGGAGTACGAACAGAGGATAGACGCAGGTCTTCGACAAAGCACAGGGGCCTAGACGGGGCACACTTAATTTGTAACAGAACAAAAAAAGAAAAATATTACTTTTTATCTACTCTACTGGTTAACAGGGTACCACAAATTACCTCAATTGCATCGGCAACACAAAAGAAAAATGATTGTATTGTACCACGCATATTTCAACACTGCAATGAAAATCAAGACAAACAGCTATGAAGCTATTCACACTGCAAAACATATGCTGTAGTGCAAACACAGCTGGTACCCTCTGCCCCATGACATTTGTTGTTCAGAAGATGCACCTGCTTTATCTAAAAAAAGAGTTGCGTCAAATTTTTTTGCAACATAAGGGCTTGCTACACTGATGTGCGTTATTTGGGGTAAGCAGGTGGGGCGGAAACCTGAGTGCATACCAAAAAAAAATTTTTTAAAACGCAACAAAGGCTTGGCATCTGGCTAAACTTTAATCTAGCCCAAGTCTCTCTGGTCAGCTGTGATACAAGTTCTTCACATAGAGACATTAACTACATGCAGTTTCTAAAGAATAATAAGAGTTCATTAAAATGCCATCAGAGAAAATATAGAGGGAAAGCCGAGTAAGGTGGGTTTTAATGAACAATTAGCCTCCGCAATATCAAAACCCCAGCGGCACAGAACAAATGCTCATTTTAAATACGCAGCCCAAAGGACTGGTTTCTGGTTAAGATCCTACTAGCCACCATACGTAATATTTGCTATAAAAAAGTCATAATATAAAGATTCATTTGCAATCCGTAGTGATAAAGGAGACTATATATTTGGAGAGTATATTCCATTTTAAGATGGACATACAGAATTTAAAGACTGAAATGTGATATTTGTAAAATCATTATTGTGTGATACTGCAAATATTTCCCCCTGCTTTTACTATTTGTGCATAGTTGTTTGGAATGATAACATTATTATGATGGTATTGGAGAGGATTGCATACTCTAAGTGTATTAGAGTATAAATATATGCTTGAGCACTGTTCGGTTTTCCCTTGAGTTAATTAGGGACAATTACAATTAGTGAGTAACTATTAAACAAATATGGAATTACCTAGGGTGAATACCTTCGATATTTGGAACATGGTGAGATCAGGAAGGATTTTTAAATAGTTACTCCAAGCATCATGAGCATTACAGTGAATTGAAGTGGTCATAATGTCTGGAGTGTGTATAGAGTTTTACCCCTTTAGCTTCCGGCGGTGTAACTTCACCTCCAGCAAAATCATGGGGCCTCAGCCAGCCCGGAACAATAGATATGGGCTGACTATGGCAATTTATTGGCTGAGAACAGTCAGCTGATGCACCCGGACAATAGATAGTGACTGGATCGACTTCCAGGTTCTGCAAATCTGCAGAAGCTTGAAGTGAGTTATAGGAGCAAGGATTGCGGCGGGACCCAGGTACGTGGGCAAACCGTTGCAGAATTGTTCTCTCTTTTACCAGAGTACCAGGCGACTCCTGGCATTAGAACCATTACAGTCGGCTTGGAGTAACCCTTTAAGTTTCTGTTCTTTTTCCATAAATTTACTGAAAAGGACCTGCAATGTTGGAAACCAAGGAGAAATTGGTTGTCTAATGGTTAAACTTTAACTATATGTATTCACACATTGAGAATGGACTTTATGTTCACAATATTTACAAATGAAAACATTAGGAAGGATATACTGGGATTTGTCTAGCTTTCCACTATGTCTTAGAATGATACACATTCAATAGATTTCACATAGTAGAACACTTCCTTACACCATCGTATTCTTGGCAGCTATTTCCCATGCCATTGGGTCACTCATACGGAACTCTAATGGAGCTAATGCCACACGTATGTCACAGTGGTTAACTAATGTACTGTAACATGGTTTGCCTAGGTTATCCCCCAAAGAATGCACATTAAACAAAAAAAGCTTTTAGTTTTTACAGTGCCAATTTGCAACTTTTAGTTAACCATTTGGACATGCTAAAATGTCAAAAGTGATGATTCTTGAAAGTCCTTATTCAATTAGCTCTATATGCTACATAGGGTATATTATAAATAAGCCTTTTAAAATATTTTAATGTTGTGGAAATAAAGGAGCAATCGTTGTTTTTATGCATTGCTTCATGTATTTATCAATTACTGAAACTCAGAAGCAGTCACATGTGTCGGTTCACTACTTGGTTTAGAAATGGCCCCTCGTACAGCTCCTTATAGTACACAAAAAACACCCAAACCAAAACCCATAGGCACGAAAGTTCGAGAAACGGGCTGAGGAGTTCGTTGTTGCATTTCAAAGTGCTTCGGTTTCCTGCTTGCCTATGCCAGCAGCACCTCTGCATTCCAGTCTGCTCTCATACTACAGACCCCTCCCCCACATCCCTGTTCTTGCCACGAGTCTGTGTGATGCAGCACTGTGTTCCCGGTCTCCCCCCATCCTCCTCCAATCCTTCTGCGCAAACACAGCTAATGCTGCAATTCGAGCAGCATCCCCATCCCCCGTCTAAAAACAAAACCATTTCCCCAAATCCCACCCGTGCTAAAAGCAATAGGTCTGTACCTCCAGGCAAAAAATATGCGGGAGGGGGGGGGGGGTTACTAGCTTAGATGCAGGCATGCTGGATCCAGCAATGTTCTAACTGGATCTGGCAACGTTCGAAATATTTATGGCAACGTTCTAAGGGTCTAGGCTTTGGTCTACCTCACACAACACAGTACAAATCGCAACATTCATTCACCACCAAAAATGGTTATAAATTAGAGCTGTTTATTTAAAAAGCGGTGTATTTTTATTTATTTTTACAAGGTTTGGCTTTTCTTCCTCTAACGGCAAACAAGGGGTTACTAGACTTCAGGCAGACATGATATAGCCGCATCAGACTTCTAATAAGATCCAGACGTGTGCCTGCAGTGTTCCCCCTCTGCATTGGAGACAAGAGGAGGGTCACTGAACAACAGGGCGTGTGACCCTTACAGAAAGGGATACTTCTCCAAGCCAACACGTCCTTAAAGTGACAGCAGCTAATTTTCTCCACCCATCCCCACAAACTCTCCCCACTCTAAATTTCTCTCCAATTACACCCTCCCTTTCCGGTGGGAGATTGAAAGCAGGCCTGCTGGATAAATCAGGCAGAGCACAGGATGAAAAGGATAGATAGTGTACAGCAACTCAGATTTGTTTTCCACCAGGAAAAAAACAAAACGCTGTTAGGGTTATAAAACAACATCAGAGTGTACACTTTATACGGTCTGCTTTAAATGCTCCATTATCTAAACACTAAAAAGTGATTTACTAAACAACGAATTGAAGTGAACTAAAATCTAAACAATTATGGTTAAAATAGTCAGCTTGTGACTATAGCCCAGTTGGAAGGCTTAATTTCAGCTCAGCACATTTGCCCTACATTTTTCTACATGTTTCACCAATTTCGAATTTTCAATTACAATTTACTGTTTAATGAATAAACCCCTAGGAAGTCATTATTTACAAATTATCATCTTTGTCACAGGAACGGATATGCCATCTTATCATGAAACGACAGATTTGGCCTGCAGTTTGAGAACAAGTGTAAAGTTCCCCCAAACAACAGGAATGATAAGAAAAAAACTAAACACATTCCTAGGGAAATTAATAAACTAGTAACACATGAAACCTGTACTCCATGATGTAATGGGCACTGACAAAAAAGTTACATATCCTACATTTAGAACTTTATTTTCCTTTCTAGGGTATGGACACAACATGCCAACGTGAAAGACAGATTTAGTTCCCCAATGGAGCATATGTGGATTGGGCAGAGACTGAAGCAGTGAAGACCCTAGAAACGGTTTTGAAACATTGTCTGACCAAAAGTGCATGTATATGGCTAAAGGATCCCTATCCTGCAGGACAACTTGTGCAGCCATCTGAACTGTTTGTATTGCTAGCACAGAATTAAAGCCTAAGGAAATCCAAACACAAACTTTGAAAATTGGTTTTTCGTTTTTCCAACTGCACTTGTTAAATAGCCTTTTTAAAAGTATTTGACAAGTACAAGTTATAGATAAAAGCGGTGCATGAAGTTAATAAATAAAGTTATTATATAATGAATACACAACATTCCACTCGCTAATATTCCAAAGAAAGGAGGTGTGCATCAAAACACATTAAGTGCATCAATACATTTTCCGAAACCTTCTGCTTTGCCAATGGAAGAGCTGTATATTTGACATAAACCATACACACTATGAAAAATCATACAGTGACACATGGGCAACATATTCAAAGAAGATAAAAAATAAATAAAAAATCCACAATTTAATGAGAAAAAAAAAAGTGTTTTTTCCCATTCACATTTTTTTTAATGTGCTACTTGCTGTGAATGAAAACTGGTTTAATTTCACAAGTGTGTGCTGCTGCGTGAATCTCATATAAAATCAATTGTAATGTAGGTGTTGATGGTAAATGTACCGCTCTCCTTTTCTAAGTGATAGCAGGACAAGCAAAGGCTAAATGAAATCAGGGTACTTTTCAGTTTTTTTTTTATGCAGTAAGGTATAATAAGGGGGTCTATACAGTCTGAAGTATCCCCTTGATCTGTACAAACATTACAGTTTACTTATGCAGGAATCCACTTTACTTGACAAGCAACTGTGGGTGTATCTAAACCTAAAGTCTCTTCTCCATTCAACATCAATGCCATTTACATACAGATGTGTGCAAAAATGTATATGTTTATATAGTAATAAAAAAAAAAAAGTGCTGTGAGCAAATGTCTATTTCATTGGCAGCACAAAGTCCTGTTAGTGTGTCTAAGCTCCTTTTGTTCGTCACTTACATAATCCTCTTATTTCACAAGTGAAAGTATAATGGATTAATTTTTGCTACATAGATCCACGGTAATAATGCCCAATCTCTTTCTCTCTATAAACACACACACAAACATTAAAAAAAAAAATTAGATTAAACTGTGTTTAGATATGCCTAACAGCAATGTATACATAGAATATGTATTGTGTGGTAAGTTTGAAGGCTTGCTTTTCATCCAAGATCTCAAGCTACTATAATTTAAGAACTCTGTAGTTAACAGGTTAACAAGTTTCCAGCTTACCAGAGCTCCCTATTACCCATTCCACATCTGCATGTAGTGCAGATACCCATTAGTCTTATCGATCCTTTACCTCTCAAGAACTCTTTCTTTGTAGATGAGATGACCTGTGGGAGATAACATGCATTATCAAAGTTTATAGAATGGTGTTCTATTTCCAAAAAGGAACGTTCCTCTCAACTTACACATTCAGAGGTATTCACTGAACAGTCAATTGTGGTGAACTAAATTGAGGCCAGGCAGGCTGCGATTTGGAGAGTTGGCCAAGTATTCCACAGCACCTATTTTGGCCTACAATTTAGCAACTCAGTTTCCATATAGTGATAAGGCACTGTAAAGGGCATTGAACCACTTTGTTATATATACACATTAAGTAGAAAATTAGCCCTTGAACATATATACTCACAGAACCATTTGTTGTGCAATTTAATATCATATTCACTTGCATTACTGGAGCAAAAAGTGAAATGAGTAAAAATAAACATGTATATAATCTGCAGATAGATGCACCAGGTAGGGAAATCTCTTTTAGCAATCCATGAAAGGACCCAGGAGAAGAACTGCATATGGGCAACATATGCAATATTCTCACCCCAGGGTGCGCCAGCTAATAACAGCAGGATTGCAGTCTTTCGGAAAACAAATTTAAACCCAGAGATTTATAGAGAGGGGGAAATCAGTTTAATGTTTTTGCATGTATGACATGCATTCCTATAACTGCACATATGCGCACCAAAAAACGCCTGCCATCTTAAATTATTCAGGCCATAATCCCAAAGCTTCCACCCTGCTTAAATGATAAATAAAATATGTATTTCAAGCTGTAGGAGGAAAAAGGGAGAAGCAGGCCATAGTATTCAATGCAACCAACATGCCTCCATCCAAAAAAAAAAAAGTCAGTCTTTTAGTCCAATTTTTTTCTTTTCAGAAAAAATAAGAGAGAGACACTGGTGGTGAAACCGTGTAGGTCTGTGTAACCGGTTCAAAAGCCTATGGTGCCATAGAATATGGAGCAATGCAGTACTGTGCTGTCTATCTATAAATAGTCCAACTGTACATTGTGTGAGGTGAACTTGTCGTGACAGCCAAATTGCCCACCTACTCAGTCCAAATGCCACACCAAAGCTACCAGGAACAGTCCAAGTTGACAACATTGGTCTGCAAAAGAACTATTAAAAAAAAAAAAAAAAAGGAAGCAATCAATTCTCAGGCCCCTTAGACTACCAGGTATAAGCCCTTATTAGACATAAGCAAATGTGGGATCTAGGCTACTGTCCATGCTTGATTACAGTGTGATAGAGTGTGTGACAGTGTATATGTGAGTATTTTTAAAGAGCCTGTCTAAGTATCAAACACTACATGCAAGTGTAGTAGTTGGGGGCCCATTAGGCTGCCGGCACCATTCACTAATTCTTGGTTAAACCTTTTGAGCAAATAAACCAAAATCTGGGTGAAAACCAGTGAAACATACAGGGTCTTATCTCCTACTTGTATTTCGCTATTATGGAGGCGCCACTTCTGGATTAGCAATATCCATTTCATCAGTGTTTTAAGACGATTTATTGGCTGAGCACGTCAGGCGACACACTCAGCTAATGAATGCTGCTAAAATATAGGCAAAATTGATTTTGCTAATGCAGAAGTGGAAAATTGGCATTTGCAAAAAGACACGCAAGTCGTCTGCTCAAACCACTCAAAAACGGTTGGCCCAAGAAGCAAGGGACAGCACCAGTTGCCTTACGGCACCATAACCACTACAACTTGCAGGGAAAGACCCAGAGTCGCAACCAACTTCTCTGTGTCCAATTAGTGAGAGAGCTAAACTCGCTTCCCCTTATATAAAACGATCAGTTTACGACCTGGACCCCATCGATACAGGATTTCATTGTATCTCAGCAGCTGTGTGATAGGTCGCAGAGACTGTCTCCATATTATGGTAAATTGAGATAGATCATTATAAAATGAAAGGTCTGAGTTCTTGATTTGCGTATTTGCAGACTGCACTAGATGTTTACTACGAAGTGACTGATTATAGATCACTAAGACCTCAGCCGGGGCTTTTGACAATTTAGGAACTCCTTCCCATAATATCCAGCAAGATTTTAGCAATGGTAGAACACTGTTTTTGTAGTGAATTAAGTTTGGATAACGAGCATCTCTCAGGAGCTCTAACTATGTGAGTCAGATTCTCTTTAAATTTTAACTTTTAAACAACGCAAGATAAAAGGTAGAAAGCATGCACTAAAACTGCATGTTATTTTTGTGTTTTTGTTTGGGACAACATTTCTGAAAGAATGTAAATAACATCCTCTGCTTGATATGGTTGTATATTTATTACACTAAAACAGATATAAATCAAAATAAATAAATGGTGGGAAAAAAAGGAAAAAGTACTACAACTTAAAGGATCACTATAGTGTCAGGAAAACAAAGTGGTTTCCTGACACTATAGTGCCCTAAGGGTGCCCCCACCCTCAGGGTTCCCCTCCCTTGGTGCTTACCTTAATCCAGCGCCGGGCTCCCTCGGCGCTGGTGACCTCTCCTCCCCCGTCGACATCATCTCCTGAGTGGAGCGGAATGCGCATGCGCAGCAAGTGCCGCACGCACATTCAAACAGTCCATAGGAGAAGATGCGCCTCTAGCGGCGATCAGGAAGACCGCCACTAGAGGTTGGATTAACCCTGCTATGTAAACATAGCAGTTTTTCTGAAACTGCTCTGTTTACATCTGAAGGGTTAAAACCTGAGGGACCTGGCACCCAGACATCTTCATTGAGCTGAAGTGGTCTGGGTGACTATAGTGTCCCTTTAATGTGACTGTACAGGGGCCAATATAAAGGCAGGGATATAACAGGAATGATGTTTTGTGCACTAAAATAGCCATAAGGTTATTCACTAAAGTGTGAATTAAAAGTAAATTTCAAGGTCAAAGTAGCCAAACTGAAAGCATTATTGGCTCAGAAGAGTATTTTCATAGTTCACCTCACCTATCATCACCTTAATTCAATTTGAATTTTTATTTATTTATTTTATTTATTATTGCCATTTATATAGCGCCAACAGATTCCGTAGCGCTTTACAATATATGAGAGGGGATTTAACTATAAATAGGACAATTACAAATAAACTTACAGGAACAGTAGGTTGAAGAGGACCCTGCTCAAACAAGCTTACATTCTATAGGAGGTAGGGTGTAAAACACAATAGGACAGGAATTTACAATCAAATAAGGTGGGCTGCCCTTTAGGAGAGGGCAAGAGAGACAGGTATGTGAGGTAAGGGTTAGTCTTGGAGGCCATAAGCTTTCCTAAAGAGATGAGTTTTAAGGCACTTCTTAAAAGATGCAAGACTAGGGGAGAGTCTGATGGCGGTAGGTAGGCTATTCCATAGGAAGGGAGCCGCCCGCGAGAAGTCCTGCAAGCGCGAGTTGGCCGTACGAGTGCGGACAACGGACAGGAGGTGGTCACGGGCAGATCGGAGAGACCGAGAGGGACATACCTATGGATCTGTGAGGAGATATAAGAGGGGCTAGAGTTGTTCAGTGCTTTATAGGTGTGAGTTAGTACCTTGAATTGACTCCTATAGCATACAGGAAGCCAATGTAAGGGAATTCTCCCTTCAGTGAATAACTAACAGTGTCTGGATGGGATGTTACAGAGCTGTCTGGTTTAGAGAGAAGTATTGAGCATGTATTGATCAAAGTACCAATATTTCTCTGGCCAATCAATAAGTGGTGTTGGCCACTGGACAGTAAGGTGTGATGGAAGGGGCAAGAGTAAAAGTGGATGTATTTAGGTCTGATTATTCTATTCAACCTACAACAATTTATCTACAGAAGAGTGAGTTCTTCAAACATCATCAGCTTTCACTTGGTCCCTTGGAATCCTAAGATACATAATTTATTGCAATACAGAAAGCAACCAGTACCGTGATTTCTTTTTTTAGCATCATTTAAAGTAGCAGTAAAAGCTCAAAATAAAATTAGCTATTAAACTATGCGCTCTGCTTTCAAGTGAGGGGATGTATAGATGTCAGCAGTTATAATGTATTAACTCCGCTGCTGTAAAACATAAGAGGACTTCCTGCATTTACTCTGGAAGGAAACTTCCTACATAAAGCTTCCTGCCCATCAACCCCATCTTGACCAATGCTTCCATTTTGGAAAACAATCTTTTTCTTGGATTTTAGAATATTAACGTTTCCCATTGAGAGGTGAGGCATATTGAATTATTTCATTGGAATCTCTGAGTATGTTACCACCATGATAAGAACAGAATACAGGAAATCACTCTGCTGCCTTAAAATTTAGTAACACACTGTGTAATAAAACCAGGCTGAATATGGAATCACACAATTTCATGAAATTGCAGAGAATAATCTGCAATATTTCCCAATTGTTGTTGGATGAGAGTCAATGTAGGGGTCCACAGGATCCCTTGTACCCACGTGGAGACCTGCTCAATGATGGATGAAGATAGTGGGTGGACAGCTGGAAGCCATCACCTAGTCCTAAATACAATTAGTTTTGGCGGTCTATAGAACCCCTTCTATAGAAGTGGAGAATTTGCTCAATGGTCCTCCTCTATGAACATGTATATATATATATACACATACATACATACATACATACACATATATATATATATATATACATACACACACACACATCTTTAGAAGATTATGGAAGTACCCCCATATCCATATATAGTTAGGGGTACCTGGGGGGTCTAGAATGTTCTTATTCTCTCATGGGGAATGTGCACTATTTTGGGTTCTTGTAATTATGTCAGAAGTGAAGTCCGAGCATCTCTGGACATAAAAATGTCAGTGAATAGGAGGGGCCATATTCCTCAATTCTTATAATTTATAAAGGGCCCAAGAGGACTCCAGTTTATAATTATTAGCAGTCATTTATAATATGGCAATTACTCCCATAATTTGTATGGGAATTAGTTCCTTAGTGATTCCTGAGCTATTCAGACCTCTTTGAGGACAATTTGGGATGATTAGGACAAGTTTCAATTTGAAACTATTTAAATTGTTAAAATTGGCAGTTTTGTGAATTTCAGAGAATGGCAGATTTAAATGGAATTTCTAGGCACTATAAGCAATGTAGACGTTATGGTGCTAGGCGTACAGTAAACTGTCAAAACATTTACGATCATTTTAACACCTACCTTGCTGTGCGGCCACCTGCAGACCTAGTCTGAACTGGCCTGGTAAATTGGAAAGTCATACTCCCTTCCATTTTATCATACCAACAGTATTCACTGACCGATTTCAGCCAAGGAATACTGTTTAAACCTGGTATGAATTGGTACGGATAATGTAGATTTATTAACTTTATCAGACTACTTTATCACACCAGCTGAGACAGAAAATTCTGCAGGTGCCTGACACAGCAATGTAAGCATCAAACTGTTCATAACACAGTTTAACAAGTTACCAGCACACAGTGCCAGGGGATTCCTGGTGACACATCCAGAGTGGATTGGAATAGAAGGTGACTGAAGTGTCCCAATACTGTCCTCCAAATCACCAACATGTAATTGGGAGTGAAGTTGGTGGAAACCCCAAAAGAGAATTGTGACTTGTGACTTGTGATATTTTTTACATTACCTTCATGCTTTTACCATGCTGTGTGTCAAATTTGTAAAACAATCTAATATTTTTTACAGAGAAGACTATTTTACCTTTACCCAACTCTGCCGTATATCGTTTTTTTGCCTTCTCCTGAAAAGGCTTTATAATTCACTAACCTCTCTATTTTTGACTGATTTTGAATATGAGCACATACTTGCAAGTTTATTCTTGCTTAGATAGCCAGTGTTAAACTAGCACAATTAACGTGTTTTACAGTAATAAAAGCAGGACTAGATTTCAATATTAACCATTAAAATGTACCAAGATTTGGCAAACATGCCTTAAACACAATGGAAATATTTTTGCATTTGCAAACACTGATCTGTTTTCTAAAAAGTGTTTAACATAAAAGTTGATACATGTACTGATTTACATGCGTTACAGTTTTGTTAGGGTCTCTGCTTCTGAGCTCACAAAAAATAAATACATCACTGTATATATCTTTGCACCCACATGAACAAACAGCATTTTGTACTCCACAGCCTGAAACAGAAACCATATGTGAATGCATGCTTGGAGCACGATTCCTTATTCCCTAAACCCTGACAGATGCACACAAATCTCACTTTTTGGTCCCACATGTAAATAAATAAATACAATTTAAAAAAAAAAAGTCTCTCCCCATTTCATATGCAAATCACCTCTCTCCAGTATGGCGGCTTTAAGAGAAGATTAACTGTTAAAATCTCCAGCATGCAGACATCCTTAAAAGGTGATGCTGGGGGAATTGGAACACTGAATCTATGTACATACAGAATTCTGAAGCTTTTAAACCATTAAACCATCAACCAGTCAAGTTAGTAATAAAATATATGGGTATGCTAGAGGTATATTCACGTGTATTAATAAACGGAGTATGGAAAAGCTTTTAAATAGATACATGTTGTTGGGCCACACAATTAAATATTTTAGCACAATTCATTACAGTATTTGTTATTTGAAACTGCTTTGTTTAATAAATTAGGTTGTTTTGTTACATAATACATAAGTCAGAGGAAAATATAAGCCTACCTATAGAAAAATAGACACCAACGTGTATTTACACAACACTTCTTTCCGTTGCATGTATTAGCACACAAATTGGTCTCCCCTATTAGTAAGTACAGGCATATTGTATTCATCAGGACAAATGCAATTTTGTTTATTGCAGTGGCAATGCATTTACTTGTACAATGGAGACCCCCTTTAACAACAGAAATACCTGAATTAAGGAGTTTTGCTAAATTTATTTCATGACAAAAAGGTTAAACCACTGTATTAGCATTGCATGACCATACCACAGACAATCACTGGCATATCAAATGTGTAAGCAACCTCAGTGAGACAGTGGGTGCAAAACAAATATCCCACCTCTTTCTTGAACAGGATTATGCTTGCAACAAAACATTCAGCTTTGCAACACTAGGTGTAGGAATCCCCCAGGATCCCTCCCACCCAATTTCATCAGGGTAACATATTTCTAGCCATCCTGCTGAATGGATGTGAGCTGCTCATTCATCCACCTCCCTCCTGATTACGTTCACCTTCAAATTACTAACCCCACTTTCATGCTCTGTATAATGTGTTTGTAATATGCACCTTCAAAACGCAAATACATATTGAAAGCTTTAAAGGACTCCCTGCAGGATCAAGGAAATACCCCCTTATAACACACTATACATGAATGATTTGCTTCAATATTTACAATGCTTTAACATCACAAATATCAGATTACCATGCAAAAGATGACCAGACAATGTCCAAAACATGGCTTACTTTGTAGCATCTTTTATGATACATAAATGAACTTTGCATTACAAACCAAAATGTATCAATATGTATATTTATCTATACTGTATTTCAATGAAACAGCTCTACTAAAATGGAGAATAAATTCATTTAACAGTTCATGCACGTGAAATAAGCATATTGGTTATTTAAACAAAAGTATAGTATTCTCCATTGGGATTCAATGCCATTAACTGTTGGTTGATAGATTCAACAGATTTACAGCATTCTTCACAAGACAGCTGAATTGGAATCCAAACTGCAAAATATATGCTAAAATAGCCAAGCAGTCACTACAGCCAGAGTTGGGGAAGGTTATCAAAACTGCATTTTCTAGGCTAAG
The DNA here is from genome assembly GCF_036172605.1 of Pelobates fuscus. NCBI lineage: Eukaryota > Metazoa > Chordata > Amphibia > Anura > Pelobatidae > Pelobates > Pelobates fuscus. Next base: position 103,921,650 of record NC_086323.1, on the reverse strand, counting down.
ATCTTGCATTTCAGACTTCAATTCACTCCAATTCAGAGTTAAGTGAATAAACCCCTTGTTTTTGTTTTCTCGGTAGCCGCATTGCCACCATTAAACCGAAGATTGAAAAAACTACATTAAATATAAACCTATAGCACCAGAGCATGATGGGAGATATGTGATAATGGGTACACTAGAATATTATTCTACCCTTATGGGTTGTTAGACCTGAAATGTAGGAGAATGGGTAGAAATCCCCCACATGGTACTAATTACAGGCAGAAACAAAGGCAGAAAAAAAAATACAAAGGATCATGAGAGGTGGGGAGGGAGGAAGAGGGGGTGGGGAACCTGCAGACCAAGGAAGAGGGAAAGACTGAGTGGAGCGATATGGACACAGAAAATATACAACAGTCTTACCTGCGAAACCATTTTAGTTTTCTCCATAAACCAGCAGAAGGGGGTATGGGTTAACAGACCCTGGTGAGCACAGCAAGCGCACTGATCGCCTACAGTGTGCTTTAAGGGAGATCTAGCTTGTGATCACCGATGATTCTTTGTCCTTGTGTGCGTCTCCTTCCTTTCTTCCTTCCTATCTTTCTTTCTTTGCTCCCTCTCTCTCTCTCTCTCTCTCTCTCTGGGTTAAGCTCCTCCTTCTGACACCAAGGGTAATTTATCACTGCTGTGCCACTCCTTCCTCCCTCTCTGACTCCCATCCCAGCTCTCTACACAGTGTCTCTTCCTCTCCCTCCCCCTCTCTGCCTGGGGAGGGGGGCATAGCTCTCATTACACATGGTAGCGAAAGGGGGAAAGAAATTGGAGATCAGACAAATGAGAACGAGAAATGTATGCGGGTGTCTGAAATAATAATAATAAAAAAAAATTTAAAAAACCATTGCCAGCTATATCTTAAAACCAGAGATTGATAGGAGAGCTGTACACAAGGATGGGGGTGGTAAACAGTCAATGCATTGGGGAGGGGGAGATATCCCAATCGATAGCCTGGGGCAGGTCACCCAGAGAACACATACCTAAACATGGAGTAGGGTCAGTGTAGGCAAGGTCATACAGGGCATTCATTCACCAAGGAATAGTCTTCACTGTGATAGCAATCATATATTGGGGCTGGGGAATGCATTACACTGAATCATGTGAATGTTCAGCTTATTAAATGCAGTCCTTTCTGTCATCTAGGGGCCAGGATCCAGCATGTCCTTCGCATTCCTGTGGCGGATGATGGTCTGAGAATATTAGCAGGGAGCCAGGTGAGCCACGCTGTGTCATGGCGTCTGGGCTATGAGTGTAGGAAAGGACGTACGATAGATGCCATTTTATTTCTCATGGAGACAAACCGAAACCTTGTTTATGGAGCGTTGTGGCTGTGGAAAGCTAACGTTCCAAATGTAGCTACCTCATGATCTAAATGGAACCGCTACAGAACATCCCCAACACACACTGGACAGGGCTACGGAGTATGTTGGCGCTTTATAAATAGTGGTAATAAGTTTATATAAGAAAGTCTGGCATGCCTTACAACATAATGAAAAGAGCGCTGAAATGCCCACCAGCACTGATGTGGGCATTCCCCACATAAATCACTGCAATTACCTCAGAGGTAACTGTAAGATCCTAACAAGCCCGGATAGCCCTGAGAGGTTTGTTTACTAAACCTGGAATTGTATTGAATTTAAACCCAAATGGCACAATTGAGACTAAAATAGCCAGACTGTGACTATAACCCTGATCATTTTTATTTGTTACCTATAATTATGAGTTTAGTAGATAATGACCCTGTATGTATGTTGGGGAGTTAAAACGTGAAATTATCTAACTCACATGCATTGCCATTTACTACACTGAATCGTCATTCATTTAACAATTTTGGCCCCCCAAAAAGTTTATTTCCTTCAAATTTTAGTCTAAATTTTAAAATTGATTTCAATATTCTAACTAATCAAAGTTTAGTGACCATTTGCAGCATTTCCAGTTAGGATACAATTATTGATTGGATATTGAGGTAGTGGTAGATTACTGGGGTTGTTTTTCCAAAATGGCTCTGAATTGATCCAGACTAATTTCAGATTATAACCCATATTAAATAGCATATATGGACCAAGGTTCACACCATAGTTAGCATAGTGAGTTAAAGGGAAACTCTTAACATTCAAAATGGAAACATGTATTTCTAATGTTAGCGTTTTCCTGCAGAATTATATATAGAGTCCCCTTTTAAGGCTAAAATAAAAATATAAATTAATATTTCATCCCTTGCCTGTCTCTCGCTGTGATCTTCAGTAATATTGATCTCCGCCAATCCAATGCTTCTCCATAGCGAGCTTTGGGGTTCTACTGCGCAGCAATCAGCATCTACTTATAGAGATGTGTTATACTAATGCATCTTTAAGGTTAGCCCAAGAGACTCCAAGTTCCATCTCAAGCAGTGTCCTCTCATGAGTACTGGCTGTCTGAGAGTTGCCGTGGTTCCCATGGCAACACTCTGTATGGCACGTTTTATGGGCTCCCAAAAAGAGAGGGCTGGCTGCCGGAGGTGTGAGATGGAGCCTAGGCCCCCTCTTCGTTATAAAGCACATGACAGCCTGCACTGTGCCACTGGACCATCAGGGAATCTAGTGTCCCTAGTCACATGTAAGAGGAAGAAGGGAATGACATTTAAAAAAAAATATATATATATATATATAAATATAAATAATAAAAAAGAAAATCTTACTGCCTACACATGTTTTCTCCCCCCCCCCCCCAAAAAAGGGTCCCAAAAATTTATTTTAACCCCTTAAGGACACATGACATGTGTGACATGTCATGATTCCCTTTTATTCCAGAAGTTTGGTCCTTAAGGGGTTAAAGCAGACCTGATTCTGCCAGAAGGGTTTAATTACAACATTGTAAATTGTGAAATAGCCAAGCAGTAACCATAGCCAGGTTGAAGATTTTGTTTTACAAAATGAGCTATTTTGGCCTACATTTTACAAATCTATTTTCAGTTCACTACAATTTACTGTTTAGTGAATAGACTAAGTAGTTTATTTGCTGTTGCATGAAAAAAACATGTGAGGTATTCAAAAAAGCACAAAGAGTTTATAAAATAAAATAATAGTCAAGCAAGGGCCTCAATTTAATTTTGGATCAGCTTTTCAAATAATTTAATATTTTTGGATACACGTTTAAAAATGTTCCCCCCCCCCCCCCACCCCCCAAAATCTTAAAATATCAGAATGTCATATATAAAAAATTTTTTTCAATATTTTTCAAAATATACAATTATTTTAAAAGTTTATCCAAAAATATACAATTGGGGCCTAGTTTGGACAACTCTATTTTAACCTAGATGTCACAATTCAATTTTTTATTCAATGCTAAGTAAAAAAACAAAACAAAAAAAACCCATCCTGTTTGCCAATTAAAAGACTGGCAATTTGAACACCATTTGGTGAATTTCAAAGAGAGAGTTATTCACTAAACCATGAAGTAAACAGGGGATTAATTGCAGATTCTAGGCAAAATAGCAGTATTAAAAAATTGCTGAGTTGGATTTTTTTTTCCAGTGCAGCTGTTTGATCCTATAATTTGTAAATTCCCTGGTTAATTCCCAACATTCCGTGGTATAGAGAATAACCTTGTGTGTAATAATACAGTACAGAGATGTGTAACAGAAGGAAAAAAATAGCAGTACAGAGGTCTGAATGACAATATGGAACATTTATCATTTACCAAATGACCTCTAATTTTGTATATTCAGAGATCTACCCTGGGTTACAACCATTAAAAAAAATATGCTCCAAACATTATATTAACCTATTTCAAATGCTGTAACGCAAGCATTTAAGGTAAACCTAAAGTCACAACAGAAGAGCACAGTGATTTGAATAATAAAGCAGCCAGTCATGTTGGCTTTATAGCTACGATTCAAGGTTATAAATTATCTGCTTCTATAATGCCTGCCACTGCAGGATTTTTCTTATTTCTTTCCCCATTGAACCCCCTGCAAGCTGGAACAGCAGACACAGGAGTAAATCTTCTTTCCTTCCAATAACAGGATGACACACAGGTTTGGAGTGCAAGATGGAATAGATTTTAATGGTGCCACGCTTGGCTTTTTATGCAAGTCCCCAAGCAAGGGGTACGCCCACATGGACCTTGTTGGGGACAGGGACACAAACTTCCAAACCAATAACACATTTACAATGTAAAGCACTCCCACACAAGGCAAACAATCCTCCCCTGTGTTTGGGAGATAATTGGATCAGTAACTGTACTAATTCTAATCCAATTATCTCCAAGCACAGAAAAAATATACTTTTTCAAAACACCCCAAAAGTACCCTAAAAATACATAAAACCCCACAAATGTTACATCCCCTGATAGCCCTGATCTGGGTGACCAACATATGCGAACATCACCCAGATCAGTTCAGGGGTTCAGAAATTTCCTGGAAGTCATAATTTTGACCGACTGTGCACATGGTCCTATGCCCAAAACAGTTCCATGAAATCAGTGCTAACGGTCGGTCAAGTTCTTTTACAGGTTTCCCTGCAGGGCCCATAGTCTGTGGGCAGGATGCTGGAAAGCAGGCTCCTCCAGGAGCTCGTGGCAAACTCACTTGGAGAGGGGAGTTTGGCACAGGGGAAGACAATGCAGGAAGGGGAATATTTATTTTAAAGACCATTAAATATTGCAGGGGGGGGGGCTAAAATAAAGGGAGGGCACATTTACACTTCCAATGGCAGGCACTGCGTACAAGGGTATCATAACATCTGTAGCAAGCGTGCATTGCGCACTGACAACAGCCATTTTATGCACAGAACTGATATTAGACAGGCATGCCCAAGTCACATGCCACAGATGCAACTAGTCCCCAGCACAAAACAGTAACTATCTCAGTATGTGCAGCATTTCAAGCATAAACTCTGCACATACAGATTTCTACCACTATGATCACTTCTAAAAAGCAGAAATAGTCATGATGGTTGGAGGCCCCTTTAACTTTTCACATATGTTTCTGCAGTTAAAAAAAAATAAAAAATAAGTGGGCAAAAACGCAGTTTGAATAGATTTCTAATTGTGAAACAAGAAGGGTAAATAAAGTCCTTCTTGATTTAAAAATGGCAGTTATATTTCCTATAAATTTCATAAACAAACGAAAATCCTCCATTTGATTTAAATTTCCAATTCAGTTATTTTTTTATTTTTTTTTTGTAAATCTTTATTTTTGTTGTGCATGGGTAAACAGTGCATGCTTGTCTAGCCACAACAGCTCTCACAAGCTTAATTATCAGAAACAATGTTGGACATAGTATGGCATTTTAAATAACAGCGCACCTTTTTTAAGTTAAACATAAGGTAGAGTAGTCAAGCATCCGGTAACATATAGTGAAACAATAATTTGAATGCAAGAGAAAACACATTGCACAATGAGATGCATATGATGGTTCTGCACATTTTCAACAGGTAGTTATGTCAAGCTAGGTAGATGTCACAAGGTCCCATTAGTATACAGTACATTAGGCTAGTGTTACTGGCTATGCTGGTTTAACTAGCTATCAGATACACCGCTTAAAGCAGTCGCTTCAGTTGGTAAAAGTGATAATTGTTCTAACCATTAAAGCCACATGCTGTGATAGTCCGCCATGCCTGTTTGGGGTGTAGGAAAGACAACTAATACGGTTAAACTAATTATAACCACCAAGAGTTAACCTGTGAACTTATAGCAGTGCCGGCAGAGGTGTTCAAGTATTAGTTGAGCTTCCGGTAACACATAGATAAACAGTAATTTAAACATAAGATAAAGAAAACACTTTGCTCAATGGGAGGTATATGATGGTTCTGCATATTTTCCATATGTAGTTATGTCGAGCTAAGCCAACTATACAGGCTAATGACTTCAAGCTGAAGTGTACTAGGCAGATGTGCCTGGGAGTAAACAGGTTATTTAAACATTGAGTCTTGCATGCATTGAGAACGTTATGCCACTGGGTTATGGGCCTAGGCATAGAAGACTGTGTAACTGATTAAGTCAAAATTATAAGCAACTAAATAAACAAAGCTTAGCTAGTTCTTCCTTGTGGAGTAACCTGTCAATTAGCTTAGGTTATACTTAAGTGAGTAACTAAGGAAACACACAGTGATTAATGCTTTGATTAAGTCTTATGCGATGAGGCTTAGGCCTGATGTGACAGTTGCAAAGCTAGCAATAGTTTTGGTACCGGTTATAACACTTGCAATGATTAGTAGGAGTCCCGGGTAATGGGCATTGCAGTCGTCCGCTTGAGAAATCAGCCAACGCCACAGGGTGGGATGGCGGTGCAAGAATCGAGAGCCAGTCCATCAGGCAGTGGGGAGAAGCCCCCTCTAACCTGCACTCGGCTAGGAGGCTGTCCTGCTTTTCTTGCCTGCCCATTCCGACCAACCGGTTGCTTGATCCTCCTCGTTGCGGTTCTTCTCCTATCACTCCCGGGTGTTTCCATGTGTCTTCGGCCCGAGGCCTTAGCGGGGGCCCCTACCACATGTCCATTGACCCCATCAACAGGGTCGTGGGCCCAGGGTTCCACTGGGTCCCGGCTATCTCCCTGGGTGTATGGGTGGTGATGGAGAGCTACCTCCAGGTGAGCTCCTCGCTCGGAAGAAGAGTGCGGTCGGGTACCGGGTGTGCGGAGGGTTCGCAGCACTCCGTGGTTGCGGTTTGGGGCTAGGTGACCTCTCCTGTGGTGGCTTTTGTGCGGGGGACATTTCCTCCTGCGGCGCCATCTTGAGGCCCTGTGTGGGTGTGGAGCAGTTCGTTTGCGGCTGTGTTGCCTGAGTGTCTCGTTGTTCAGGCTTTGTTTGTGTTTAATCTGCTTTGCCCGGATCTCCAATTTCGCCCAAAAGGCTTCAAATATAGCATGTAGTCTGGCCGAGCAATCCAGCACCCCTGTATGGCACTCCGATGTCTTGCACAGCGTGCGTACCGCCGCCATTTTAGGTGTGCCACGTGCTCGGTTGTCTTGGCTTTGCTGCTTGTTACTGCCTCTCCAGTTGCTTAATGTGGACCGAGATGACCGCCATCGGTCCATGGGGGGGGGGGGGGGGGTAGGAGGTGAGTGCCCCGAGGTATCCACGTCCAGGTTAGTCAGCGCAGGGAGCGGCAGTCTCCCCGTTGCTCGATCTCCGGCAGGCCTCGGGTTATATGGTCGGGTCCCCGGGGGGTTGCATGCTTGGTTTTGGTATCGGGTGATTCCCCCGGGTGTCCCCGTCATGATCGATGCTCTCCAGTGAGGGATTGTGCCAGATTTTGGGGGGATTAACCCCGAAAGGTGCAGGATTAAGCAGGAGCTGAGATGCAGCACAACCTCTCAGTCTGGGTGCTAGGCTCCGCCCCCAATTCAGTTATTTATTAATACAATTTGGTGAAATTCAGTTCTGAGCAATTTGATGTCTGCTAAAAAGAAATGGCATGTTCATGTTCCAAATAACATACAAGTAGTATACATTTGGACATTTAGCAAACACTGAATATACCAAATTGCCTGCATACTGGCACATGTACTTCCTAGTTCCATGGGTGATGGTGTGAGAATTAACAGCTTAGAGGGCGCCCATGGGTTTCTTCTTGGTTGTGTGATAAATGTTTTAATATAAGGGCCCTTAATACTTGAGGGAAAGTCCTGCTCAATGATCTTTCCTTTCTACACACTCAGTCTGGGAGGTTAATCACACAGACCAAACACAAATCCCTGCAATTTTAGATTTTTTTTTTTTCCCCCCCGAATAACCCCAAATGGTACAGACTAGTTCAAACCACATGGACAAGTCTTGGAAAGAGATACAGGCCCTTCTCCGAGGGGATACACTGCAATATCAGCACAGAAAATCTGTTCCAGGTAAAAGGCAAGCTGGTCTGGACTGACCACTTCATGCTGATAACCACATATTAAATGTAAATGTATATTTTCTATGCTGAATGAAGAAAGCTTGAAAGTAATTATGGCTGTTCAATTAGGATTCTTTGTGGATAAAAAAAGAAATACAAATTAATTGCAGCATATGAATTCCTCAAACTGTCAGTTATTTACTGAACACCATATTTTAGCAAATTAAATTAAGCGCTACGGAATCTGTTGGCGTTATATAAATGGCAATAATAATAATAATAATAATAATTAAATCACTAACGCAAAATTAAGGGAAAATAGCCTAACTACAGCTAATTTTGAGATTTATTTTTAAACTAAATTTTATCCTATTACTATATGTTCCTTAATTTCACAATATAAATTTAATTTGACAAAATGTAGTATTCGTTAGTTTCATAACTGTATGTACTGTATGGGAGCACATGGGGGATTTAGCAGGAGTTAGCAATCCTACCCACACTTTTAGTAATATAGGCAGAACATGATGCATAATAAATTAGTTTTCATTTGCAGCAGCTTTATAAATATACATTATGTCTGTTATTGATTACATAAGTAAATGGTTTCCACTAATTAGGTTTTTCATGTGGACCTCCATCTGAACAGCAGTTAAAGGGACACTATAGTCACCAGACCACTTCAGCTCAATGAAGTGGTCTGGGTGCCAGGTCCCTCAGGTTTTAACCCTTCAGATGCAAACATAGCAGTTTCATAGAAACTGCTATGTTTACATTTGGGGTTAAGCTAGCCTCTAATGGCTGTCTTCAGGACAGCCACTAGAGGCACATCTGCGACGCTGGAGGCATATTATGCCTCCATCGCGCAGAGTGTCCATAGGAAAGCATTGAGAAATGCTTTCCTATGGACACTTTGAATGCGTGCGGCTCTTGCCGTGTATGCGTATTCGGCTCCTGTGACGTTGGACAGGGGGAGCTGATGTCGGAGTGGGAGGAGAGGTCACCAGCGCCGAGGGAGCCCGGCGCTGGATTAAAGTAAATGGCTGAAGGGGTTTTAACCCCTTCAGTGCCACAGGAGGGGCACCCTCAGGGCACTATAGTTTCAGGAAAACCGCTTTGTTTTCCTGACACTATAGTGATCCTTTAACTAGGATTTTATATACTGGGTCACATTTCTGATTAATATTTTTTGGTACTTTTAAAATGAATATTTTGAAAAATGATTTAATATGTTTTGATATATTAAAAGACTTTTATATATTGTTTTTAAATTTTGGAAATTTTTTTTTTTTTTAAAGTTTATCCAAAAATATTAAATCACATGAAATGCTTCTCCAAAAATATTAAATCAAGGCATAAGGAAATACTGTGGAATCCTTTGATTTCTATTCAAGTAGCAATATTTAAGCATTCTTTCTAATAAGAAATCTCAAGTTGTACTATTTCAGAAAGTTGCATTCTCAACTTTGTGGACATGAAGTGTAAGCTCAGATCGCCAACATCAAGGCAAACGTCTTGTGAGCCCTGCATGAACGGTTGGTTACTGTTGGTGCTTACACCGCAAAGTCAACAACTCCGAGATGGCAGTAGCTATTCTTAGAAAATTCTACAGACCCTTGATAGAGAACACTCTGTGACTATGAAATAGTACTAAAAAGCCTGCTATATAAAGGAACATTATAGTCACCCAGACCACTTCATTGAGATGAAGTTGTCTGGGTGCATTATCCCTGTCCTTTTAACCCTCTAATGTAAAACTGGCAGTTCTGGAAAAACTTATGTTTGTATTGCAGAGTTAAGTACACTTCTAGTTGCTGTCAGTATGACCGCCACTAGAGGCACTTCCAGGACACGGACAGTGTCTATGTGACACAGAAGCCAAAATAGACAAGCATTGATTTAATACTAGACAAGCATTGATTTAATACTTTCCTATGGGAACGTTTGACTGTGGGCCCAGTACTTGCTGCGCATGTGCATTAGGTCTCCAGTGCTCCTGTATGAGAAGCATTGGATAGCACACTGGTGTAACATTACTGGAGTCGGGGAGGTAAGCAGAGCCAAGAGAGCCTTGGTGCTAGAAACAGGTAAATAAATCTTAACTTTTTTAAACTCTTAATACACCTTTTAATACATATTTGTATTTCTAATGCTATAATGTTCCTTTAATTTAAATGTACAGCAGCATACTTCCCAAATGTCCCTTTGTGAAAGGGAAGCTTGCTTTCCTGTCTCAAGTCTGTCACTTTTTGCCTAATCTGGTCTTCCTATTTTCAGTAGCTTCTTAGACTACCCCATGTGTGCAGAGTTCTATAGCAAGACTATAGACTGTAACAGGGCTTTAAATCAAAGGGCATCCACTTAGTCATCTGTTCCTATAAATAAAATATGTTGTTTTTGTTCTAAATAACTACCATAGATACACAAATAGCAATCAGTTGGTGATCATGTCAGCTAAGATTTCCTATAATAGCCTTTCACTATGGTCACATCTCCACACTCCTAAAAAAAAAAAAACAACATGTGCCCATGTGGGTTAATTGGAGGCATGGAGCAAAATGTTGTGTGTACTGGCCATTACACAGCCATGTTCCAGTGCTGCCACCCATACTATGTGCTCCATATTAAAGGTACACTCCAGGCACCCAGACCACTTCTGCCCATTGGAGTGGTCTGGGTGCCAACTCCCACTACTCTTAACCCTGCAAGTGTAAACATTGCAGGGTTAACTCCACCTCTAGTGGCTGTCTACTAGACAGCCACTAGAGGGCACTTCCTGACTCATAGCAATGATTCTTTGCTAGAGCGTCGCTGGACGTCCTCACGCTGTGTGAGGACCTCCAGCGTCGCTCAATTCCCCATAGGAAAGCATTGAAAATCTTTTTCAATGTTTTTCTATGGGGAGCGCTAATGCGCGGCGCATTAGGTCTCCCCGGCCGGTGGGCGGGATCAGTCTCGCCCACCGGCCGACGGAGTCAGAAGGAGGAGCGGCGTGGAGGAGGAAGCAGCGACAAGGGACATCGTCAATGCCGCAGGTAAGTTACTGAAGGGGTTTTCACCCCTTCAGCAACTAGGGATTGGGGGGTGGGAGGGAGAGGGAACCTGCAGTGCCAGGAAAACTGATTGTTTTCCTGGCACTGGAGTTTTCCTTTAAGGATTGATACATGTGTAAGGGTTTATAAGAAGCTCCTATCTGTCTCAGAGATTTTGAATTTTGGCTGAAAGTAGGAAGGTGAATTGTTAGTGTAGCAATTTGCCTTGATAGGGTAAGTGAGCTTGCACTTAAATGGCCATTAAGGTGATACTGAAAACCTCGTGTTATCTAAATGTGCATAGGGATTTGTGATAGTGTGCAGGTACTTTTTTTTTCTTTTTTATATTATATATATTTTATTTGCTAATGTAGTGTTAGATGCTTTGATATTATTTGTTGATATCTGAATTCACATAATTAGTATTTATTATAACATATGTAACCCCAAGGCTCCTGAAACAACAGAAACAGAGCAACAGAGAAAAAAGATATAACAAATATATGAAGAGAGAAAATGAGAGGAATAACTAATGTTTTTATGTCTGGGGGAGGGGATGGACATTCTGTTGCATTTCCTTTAAAAATAAACAGGTAAACATCTGACCAAACTCCTGGAGTTTGTGAGCATAGAAAACCTAGGAGGAGATTCCTCCCAACATCGGAAATGGGAGTGTAACTGGTGCCCAGGGGCAGATTTTTCTGATAAATGTTATTTAACTTTCTAATATAAATGTATGCAACTATGTTAGAACTAGAACATTGCATCTTATTTACACAGAGACTGATTTCTAAACACACGTATTATTGCTGTGGAACTCTGTTATAAACTTAGACACACCAATAATATAGAGCTCATAGAGAAGTGGTACATTAGGGTAGAAAAGATAGACAGAGGGACTTGGGCCCAAATTAGGGACTGTCCCTCCTTGGGAGGTATAGGAAGGGTTTCTGTGGTTTGTCTGTCTTGGGACATGTTTATTTATTTATTATTATTGGTATTTATAAAGCGCCAACAGATTTTGCAGCGCTGTACAATTAGTGGACAACGTACAATATACACAGACAAATACAAGAGGTAGAGAAGGCCCTGCCCGTAATCTAATAACTAGCCATTGAAGCTCTTTTATACAAAGTGCTTAGCTAGATAGCCCGTGAGCTTACAATCTAAAGGATAAACTGGGGATTTGAGACAAGGGGTACCAGGGGAAATGTGGAGGTGATGTCTAAAAGAGTTAACAGAGAGAAGCAGCTATTGGTAAAATATAAAGGGAATGGAGAGGTAATTGAGGGAGAATGTGATTATATAGTTAGTACGGGTGTAATCTGAGGTTAGAGAAAATGAAGCAGGAGAGATCAAAAGGTCTAGCAGTAGTTAAGCATAGGGATTGGTAGGCCCATACACCAGTGTAAGAAATGACTCTCTCTCTCTCTGTCTCATGCACTCACTGATGAATAACCCTGCTGGTGACATACACACTACCACACGCTGACGCACAGTAGTACACACAGATAATTAACAAACGAGGGTTCCTTTGGGTGCAGTGGTATAGTGCTGTTTGCTGAATCCCTTGTCCTGGATAGTGTGTACGCTGGGAGGAAGTGATATGTAAATACTAAGTTGCCAGTGTAGCACTGCCATGCGAGGGAGGAGCAACAGGCAAGTTATTCTGATCTGGCAAGGGCCTGGGCTGGTGAGCTGTTAATTGTATTTGGGGAGATATTTCTATCTCCTCAACAGGGCCACATGGCATTAAAGGACCCAGGTGCCCGACAGGCCTCTGATCAAACACCCATTTTTAAAAAAATGTTTTCAATCAAAGCCAAGCTTTACATTCTATTTCAGATTTCTAAGTGTCATTGATTTTTAAAAGGGTCTAGAATGCTCATTGCATTCACATATTTTAAAGTTTTTACATGGATCTATTGCTTATTTAAATTTTGTTATACAATTATATTAATGATTTAGTGGCACACTAAAATAGAAAAAAAAAGAATACCGGTAACTTAACAATTGAATGAAAGCTACGTGGGAATTACAAATGGTAAAATCCATATTTAACAAGCAAACACAATGTATAACTATGAAACCATTTTGAAAAATAGTTTTCAATATAAATATTGTAATATAATACAAATCTATATTTAACTATTGATTTTCCTATCTAATTGGACCCTATATAGTGTGTGTGGTGATTGCATGTAAAGGAGCTCATTATCTCTGCACAGTGAGTTCCTCAAGAAATGAAGTCGCTTAATTAAAGAATTAAAAAGAAAGATAATGACATAATTGGTATTACTGAAACACACGACTGGGCAGTTCATTTAAATAGATATACAATATTTAGGAAAGAGAAAAAAATCGGAAAGGGGGAGGGGTATGTTTATATGTCAAGCCTGCATTGTAACCCGGTAATAAAGCAGAACTGTCGCTAGTAAGATTTATGCTGCAGTCTTATTCCAATTGTGTTTGTGTTTTTTTAATTTACATGGCCTATGTGGCAGCCTGAACATATAAATTAAATTAACTAACGCAGTACCACGTATGTATGTAACACTACTGAAAGAATACACATGCACCCATGCGTATGAACCAATTTTTTTTTGTTTATGTCCAAGTGCACCCAGGTGAAGACATCATTAAAGTACAAGAATATGTATGTTTTTTTTCCCTGTTACCTCTGCTGTATTATTCTCCCCAGCAAATGAATGCTCTACTACACAGAAGAGATGATATTATGATATTGGTGATAACAATGGACGCCTTATGGGTAGGAATTTGTTTGGGAGATGAGGAAGACAATACATTAACAACAGGATCGTGATATACACTCGCAAATACCACAGTTGTGGAAGATTATTTATTATTGTAAACTAAAACAGCTGACCATCTGGGTGAGATTTCAATCAACTGAAATTTTAATTACCTAGACATTGACTGGGATATAGGAGCTAGTAGTTGATCTCAGGGAAACACAATTTGCACATACTAAATGGCATCTTCATTTTTCATTTAGTAGAAGCACCCACTGGATGAAATGCTTGTCTGGCAATAAGTAGGAAGGTTGATATTTCAAATATTCAAGTTAGGAAGTTCTTGAGAAATAGTGACCATAATACAGTGTCATTTGACATACAATCTACTACAGGGAAATATATCTTTAAGAAAAACACTCTATGACCCACGACCAATTCAATAAATATAGATTGTTATGGTGCCACAGTTCCCCTGTCTCCTGTAGCTATTAAAATGTACCCTATCTGCTCCAGAGCATCCAGGCCACCTTGAGTTTATATATAAAACACAATATATTGTAGCCAAGTAGACATCTGCTAGCGTTGTAGTTCAGCAGCAGTGAAACTCTTGCATATTTGTTGGGACTGCCCTAAGGTGATCCCATCTATGCCAGCTGTCACTGGCTCTCCTCCTCCCCCTCTGCCTTCCTCTCCTGGTGAAATGCTTCTACACAACACCACTCTCTCTTTCTCATCCCATAAAAAAAAAAAATTCATGAAGCATTTTTAGATGCAGCCACGACCTTCACCCTGGCCCTCTTGAGACATACTTGCGCCCTGGCATTCAAGCAGTGGGCAGTTTTTTTCCCTTTCAAGTAAATTTTTTATTTGTTTGAAAATCATACTAGTTCTATGTAAATGATCACAGGCAAAAACGTGTTCTTCCGAAATTACTATGTTGTTCCTGTTGGTGCAGCTGTTTTTTGGATATAACCTACTGTAGTCGAGTCTTTCCTCTAGTGTTACAACCTTTACCAATCCTCACTCTTAGAGCTGAATAACTCATGGACTCGGATTTAAAATCTATAGCAGTAACAGTCACCCAAAAAAAAAATATATATATATTTACTGGGGGCGGGGCCTGAGCATGGAGCTGAGAAGACGTTAACCTCACGAGCTCTTGCAACAAAAGACAAACAAAAATTTTTACACAACTTAAACGACGATCGATCGTGGCACAAAGGCCACCAAATCAGAGGGGATACCGAGCGGAACATTATGACACCATTCAAGCAACAGGAAAAAGGTTTTCCGCTCGAGTGTCAGAGGCCTACTCACATGGCAGGCGCGGGAGGGACGGCCGCTCTCCCGCCGTCAAGACTGGCTACCTCGTAATGCACAGGCCCACGTCCCCCCCCCCTGGACCAGAGGGGGTCATTCCGGTCCACCTAATCGCACAGAGCTCTCACCCTTGGGACGCTCCAGGACCGGCAGAAATCGCGAGGCCCAGCCAAGATGGCCATCGACAGTACGCAAGGTCTGGACCTGCAGAACTAAGGGCACCTGATTCACTCACCTCTGGCATCCGTGGAAGCACTGGACACCGCCTTTGAGTGCTTCTAGAAAAAATGGGAAGCCCGACTGGTGGCGCAGGAGGCTCGGACAGCACGGGAAACTTGGAGACAATCTGAACTGGAGACAGCTCTGAAAAAAGCAACAGCTAAACTGGCACGTCCACCGGGGCAGAGACCCACTAGAAGAGCAGCGAAACGAAAGACAGGCGAACGCTTATAAATGTCTGCCGAACGCCCCGATGTACAAAAGCAACCCAAGGAAGCGGCACCCCCTAAACAGGCTTGCATACCAGGCCACCAGGGTGGGCATTGGATGACGGACACAAACGCGGGAACTTACACCACCCACCATGGTAGTAACGCAACACCCGAACAATGACTCTAAATTCAAATTTTATTATATCTTTCGCTGTTATGATCCAGAGTTTTGTACCCTCAGTTCTTACTTGTTATGCACTAGCCGGACAGCTATACCAGACCAACAGCATACTCACGTGCTATACTTCATGCGGCTGCGGCAACATTTTAGCTACAGATGGACATTATTGGTTACCCAGGGTCCTAAAACCTGCCTTAATGCACGAAAGCTCACCAACACTGTCCCATTTTCCTACCATAACTGCAGCGTGTTCAGTGTGAAAGTATAACCAACCAGCACTACAATACCGCAGCAGCAATGGACTTACTAGCCACCCACCTCACCCGTTGAAAACGAGGGAAATGGTATGCAACTTACACGCAGAACAGATGCTATCCTGCCTCTTATTTTCGTTTAAAGTTACGTGTGTTATCGACATTCAGTTTAGTCAGCAGGTGTGGATATACATCTCTTATAACAATTACAGTACATGTACCTTTAGTATGTTGCTAGCCAATGTTTTTCATGCCCCCTAGCCTAACCACCTACAGCATAAAGTTTCTATGCATAGTTATGTAAATTTAAGGATATAACTGTTCAAGCCTTTTTATAGCTTAACTATCGACGACAATGCTTAAAGGACATACCTACTAATACTGATGCTTGCATGCCATATATAACTAGATTGTCTTACTACGTTTAAAAATGTTAAAAAAATTTGCTTTCATCTCACTGCCACATATGTATAAATCTGTGATATCAATGTGACTATATTTGCTGTTGTGGCAACGTATATCACTTTGTCAAACCATGCACAACAAAAAAAAAATAGTTACTCTGAAAGTTTGAACATGCACTTTCTCTTGATGACAATTTTTACAGTTCTATTACTCGAACTATCTTCAACTGTACGGACTACTACTACAAGGGACTCACAGATCACAAAACCAAATCAAGATTATACTCCTATACTGCACACCCCGCTTCATGCTTTAGTATTCCAACATAGCAGTTACATTTTACTGTACATCAATACCAGAAGATCCAAATTCCATGACGCTTAAACCTGCAAGCAGGAAAGATAGAATTTTGTAACCACTCAATACACATAGACATAGATTGAGGACATGTAGCATAGGGCAAGAGGATGCAAGCACCTTCCTTTGATATAAATGCTGTTTATGAGGGCTGTTGCCTGCACATATAATAGTTATGCCCTCTCTGGAAAAATGAGGATGCCTCTAATTCAGATAATAGATTTGTCCTGATAGTTTGTCGTGATCACTTCAAACTTCACATTTCATTTCTAAGTCCATAGTACAATGCCTTACAAAAATAAGCTTAGTTGTACTTCGTTTAGTATATTTTTCCTTCAATATATATTGAAACTGTATGTAATTGCTCAACAATTATAGAGGTAAGAAGGCTGTGCTCATACAAGTTTACAATCTATGAGGATTAGAGGTAGATGGATATATATACTGTTAGGTGTCTTGCCTAATGACACTTACTGGTCTGACTGTGATTCGAGACTATATTTCTCAATTCTAAATCAGTGACATTACCACTGCTTTAACCAGCCGATATAATTAGAATGACACGCATGCGCGAGAGCAGCATATACTCCTTGGATAGGATAGGGTGCAAAAGATACACTGTCTTTGCCTGCCTGCACACAACTGCAGCAATTTGCAAAAATCACTGCGGTGCATAATGTCAGAGAACAAAGCTATATTCTTTCCTTTGCAAGCTCAAATATTTGTATGCCGTGTTCACAGAGCTCTACAAATCTCCACCAATGCAAAGCTATGATATCCTCCGACAGTTCCAGTCACAAAAAGTTTAAAGGGACACTAGTCACCAGAACAACTACAGCTTAATGTAGTTGTTCTGGTGAGTATAATAGCTCCCTTCAGGCATTTTCATGTAAACACTGCCTTTTCAGAGAAAAAACTGTGTTTACATTGCCCCTAGGGACACCTCCAAGTGGCCACTCCTTAGCCACTAGAGGAGCTTCCTGGCTCAGGGCTGTACAGTAAGCAGCCCTGCCATTCAGCGTCGCCACGCTCTGCATGGAGACTCAGAATTTTCTTCATAGAGATGAATTGATTCAATGCATCTCTATGAGGAGGTCCTGATTGGCCAAAACGGTGTTTGGCCTCACCCATGCCGATTTTAGCCAATCCAATCCTTTCCCTATGGGAAAGCATTGAATTGGATAAAAATCGGCCATTTTGATTGTCACAAAGGGGTGGAGCCAGCGCCGGCAGACCCGCGTGGTGATGGAAATGAGGTGAGTTTAAAACTTTTGTAGGGGGGCTAAGGGGGTGCAAGCCACCTAAATTTTTAGCACTACCTGTTTGTATTCCTGACCCTATATTGATCCTTTGACATAGCTAGCTGTAAAACATATAACAGCTGCAGTGCAGCTGCTATCAGCTTAGGTGTCTAGTCCATTTGTCTTTGTGATGAATGGAATTGCTGGTAAGTGCTTTATTACAGATCTCATAAACTTATGGGATAAGTGCACTCTTTATTGAATTGGATTTGCAGATACACTTCCTGGTCTGGTCAGAGCTCTTTAAAGCAGAGTATCTTTAATGCATATCACTTTTTTACATTAAAGGGACATTGTAGGCACTTTAACAATTTCATCTTCTTGAAGTTGTTATAGTGCCTGCAGTCCTGCAACATACTCCCCCTCCCCTGGTTGTACTTCCCAAAACCTAATAATTTAACTATTTAGATGGCTTGGAAACATTGCTTCAAGCCAAGCTTTCAAGCCCTTCACGGTGTGACAGCAAAGAATCTTACTTTCCAACTCTCATAATGTGATGTCACGCCTGCAAGCAATAGATCACCAATCTCTCTCCGGTAAGAGGCCACCACATGTACAAAAGGGAACCATGGTGATCACATAATCTTCAATGTTTCTAACAAGTTTTCAAGCTCTTAGGTGTGTAATTTGTGAGCTCATGATCACATTTTACATTTGGAGCCCACATCTACTTTACATCAGTCCTTTGTACAAAGGTTCAGAACAAAGCTGAAAGGAAAGGATCCTGAGAGATTAGAGAAAGTGGTTTGGTTACTGTTAAAAAGATCCTATGTACCATCTGGTCCTGGACTTTATCTCACGTGTTATTTAATTGCTTTGCCATCCTTTGTCAACTAGTCACATGTTTGGTTTAAGTTTTTTGTAACTAATTTCCATATCTACAGCAATTGGTTCATTTAAAAAAAATAAAAAATTGTATTCTTTATTTTTTCGTCCTCCGAAGAAACAAAAAAATTACAGAGAGATAAGCAATGCCACAACAGCTATTGCCCACTCGTCGGTCAACAGTTAGGAACAAGTATTTGGCATATCAGAACGTGGCACATTTTATATTATATGGTAGATAAGAGTGATAACAACATATTAACTATCAGGTAAGGCCTACTCGCCCTTAAGTCGTGATAACCATACAAACTTTTATTATACTAGGGTCTTAAGCTGATCTGAAACAGATCTTGACTAATTCACAAGAACAAGGTTAGACGCTCTGCTGAAGTTGCATAATTTGCAATAATAATTATAAACATAAAGTAAACTGGTGGTTTGTTTTTAAATTAAAGGGAGGTTTGCAGCGATAAGGTCATATGGTGATACATCTCGTATTATGTTTAGAGTACGAGAGGGAAAAACAAGATAATAACACCAAGCTATTGCCGTACAGTAAGCAGATATTTAGGACCTGTGCGTGGTGTCATATTTTGTAATGCGTATTTGGAAAGGGCCTGCATAACTACAGGAGCAGGTGTTAGCCCATTTAGATCTCCAACATTTAACAATATGGCAATAAAAGAATAGCACAATTTTCAATTATGTATAGGGCCATATGTGTGCGCTTGAGTTTAACGTACAACTTCAGTAAGAGTCCACATGCGTGGGATTTCTATCCTCTACTAGAAGTATTGTGCGCCTCTGCGCCAGAAATGGTGGAGCCTGTGTACTTCATCTATGTGTAGCATCACTCTGATCATGTGTTGTCACTGTGTCTCTATGATTGGTATATTTCAGAATTGGCATTTGAGTGTGCCTATGTAGTTAGAGTTGAGTGCTCGTGTGAGTGTTGTCGTGGTGGCCTAACAGTAAAAAGACCTATGCGGAATGTAATATAATTAGGAAAAACTGAGATCTTAGGTGTGGGGTATAGACTGCGTTACTTTGTGTCCTGTTGTGTAGTACCGTTGGGTAGCCCTGCAGTCGTGTTCTGGTGTTGTCTCAGTATGCCTGTTGGCGTTGCCGCTTAAGTGGCAGTGAATGAGGCACGGGGATAGGAGGTGCGTGCATTGTGAGACCAACCGGTCATTTGTAAATTAAATTTCAACAATTAACAATTTAGGTGGAGGTAAGAGGAAAAACAAGAGGGTTAAGTACACAACTTGAGGAGGCAGACGTGCCATCTAGTTCATGGGGTTCCCAGATTCAGGTCGTCACTGCTGTGTATTGTTCCGACGTTGGTTTCTGCGGGACGAAGGGGGTAACCGGGAGTGACCCGTTGATGAGGGTTGTATTAGGGTATTAAACGCACAGTGTTACACTTTATTCTGTTTCCTTAATTTGTAAGATTTTGACCATTCCCCTTTGTGACTATTATTTTTACTACATTTTTTTACTACTATTTTCACTATTATATTTTATTATTTTTTATGGGACCTAGACTCTCTATTAGGACCTCTTATTATACAGAACTGTTTTCTCTGATATCCCTGAGAATATCTCATAGGGACACATCTACTAAGTGCTGACACTGTAGATTGTATAGTAAAAATATTTAAAATGTCTGCCTTTTCCTGATCTTCAATACGTTATCTACCCACTTCAGATTTCAACAGACCATATACCCTAATTTCTTATGTTTATTTACTAATTTCCAGAAGTCATTCTCCATTTTCGGGTGAGTTTTCCATTTATTCCAATATGGACCAAGGCAGCTGGGTCATCCTCTACCTCTCCCAACAATCCAGCTATTCTGTCAACATCATATAAAACAAAAGCACCCTGGAAATTTCAAACTTGTTTATACAATAAGAGCGTAGGATTCCCCTGTCTGTTCTCTGCTGATAACTTCCTGCGGTTCTGCTCCATTCTGGGACGGTACGAGATTTCATCACCCCACGAGATGAAATCTTGTGTAGTCCTATTAACTCTTGCAGTATTGCAGTTCTTATTGTGCCAAAAATGATCAATTAAACTTTAGCATCATATAGTGTATATAGTACTGTACATGATAAAGTCTAATTCTTGAACTTGCATCTATGATAGCAGTTTCCACTACTATCTGCAGATATGTGGTCCTACTGTAGTCCTCTACCATCACTAGCTATGTTACCTCCTCTGTTCTGGATCTCATGTGTAATTGAGGGCAGTGGCAGATCTGCAATTAGGCCAGTTAAGCAACTGACTAAGGCATCACACTTGGTATCCCACTAGCCTAGTTTCATGTCCCCCTACAGCCTTGCTGTCACTATATGCTCATCAACTAGGGCCTCTTATTCACGTTTTGCCTGAGGCCTCGCAAACTCAAGAGCCTCGTCCGCTTGAGGTCCATTTCCTTGGTGTCAGAAGAAGGAACAGATTCCTACAGCACAGGCACCCCTTGCTTGACTCATCAAACACCTTCATTCTGAAGCAAATATCTGCTAGCATGTACACAGAAACTGGTCACACCTCTTCCCTCGCCCCAGTAACTACCTGTACTTAAATTGGATTATCTCCTTCCGCACCACTAGATGTCCCCACTAAACTTTTGGTCAGCAGCAAGCCCCCTTCAAAATAGTCAATCTCCTTCAGGGTTTCAGACCTACAATACAAAATGGACCCTGGAACATATCTTCTAAGCATGGATGCATGAAGCAAACTGTGCTAGCAATGTAAAACAAATATATATATATATATATATATATATATAAAACTAAACATAAAATAATTAACTATAATCCAACACTGAGTCAGTCTCCTTTCTGCAGCGAAAGCATGATGATCTCTGGTCTAATCCAATTCTTCACATAGAGAAACAATGCAGATTGATGGCACATGCATGGTAATTGCCACGATCTACCAATTAAGTGCTTTACAGAAAAGGACTGAGTCCAATTACATACACTTGGTGGGAAGCATCTGATTGGTAAAGCATTGTGATTGCAGCACATACCCCCTATATTCACAAAGCTTCTATATGAGAAGCATTGGATTGAACAGGAATGCGCAATTCGTATTGCCAGACGTCCAGGACATGCAGTTATTTTCTTTTAGTCCTGCTGCAGGCTTTTTCACTATGTGACTTACACAAACTACATCCCTATCCTGCCCTACCAACACTACATCACTATCCCACCCCACACTATGTGCCTTACACACACTAGTTCCCTATCCTGCCCTACCCACACTACATCACTATCCCACCCCACACTATGTACCTTACACACACTACTTCCCTATCCTGCCCTACCCACACTACATCACTATCCCACCCCACACTATGTGCCTTACACACACTACATCACCTAGACACACACTACATCATTATCCCACACAATACTGTGTTCCCTACATCCATATGCCGCATGACACCATGTTCCATACACACACTACATAACCTACACACTGCATCCCTATCCCGCACTACACTGTGTTCCCTACACACACACACTCAATAACCTACACACTGCATCTCTATCGTGCACCACACCATGTTCCCTACACACACTACGTAACGACATACACACTACATCCCATTCCAACACCTCACTATATCCCATACACACACTACATAACCTACACACATGCACGCTACATCCCTTTCTCACACCTTACTATATTCCCTACACACACTACATAACCTACACAAATTTGCGCGACATCCTTATCCCACCACACACTCTGTTTGTTAAACACACTGTATAACCTACACCACTGCAGTTTAATGTAATTGTTCTGGAGCAAAGAGATTGACCCTGTAGGCTCAGCAGTGTAAACACCGTCTTTTCTGTAACTAAGCATGTCAATGGATATAAATGGTCTCGTGAGGTGGCCTCGGTTCATTATAGTTATATTTGTTGATGAAATAAGCTACAATTTACATTTGGAAATTATTCTGTTAAGTTCACTACCTACTTGCATTTGTTGATTGCATTTAAGTATTGTTAGGTCTTTCTCCTAAGTTACTATCAATAATGACCTTATTGAAAATACTTTTTTGTATCAGGACAAGTACATTCTCATGGCGGATAAGTAGATTGGGCAAACGCTTTAGTCCCTGGACAAGTAGTTGTTTTTTTTTAATTTCCACACCACTATATGATTGGACAAAAATCATCAGAACTGATCACTTTACAGGACTTGGAACTGTAGCAGAGAGGAGCCTGTCCAAGTGGAATGCAGGCATGTTTAATTTTTTTTTTTTACAATGGGGAGGAGGCCAGTAATCTTACCAATAATAGTTACTCCAAATTATGGAAATATATTTATTTTTAATGTGAGAGTGTTTCTTTGACTACATGCCATTTAATATATACGACATCGTCATATCCTAGCAAAAGAAAATCCCAGTGTTCAAGCTCTGTGAATTATATCTTTGTACAGAATCTTTATACAGAAAGTCACACAAATATAAACACCTCCCTTAATTGACCAGAACAGAAAATGTTAACCCTTGGTGGAGCTATAGCAGACCTTTCCATTAACCACAGAATGTGGGACTGGGTCCAGTACATTTACATTCGTTCTTAAGGAACCCTATTATAATGATTACTTATCAAAGCCAGCATATTCTGAAACACTGTACAATATTTTTATTAACAAACAAGTAGATGCAACAAGACACATTGATTGTACAGGTTTAGAAGGTGGTGAGGACCCTGCTTAAACAAACTTGCAGTATTAGTATCCCACAAATCCATTAAAAATGTGTGGAGTTAGATTCCTCTAGCCATACAACACTGAAGACATAGCAATATATTAGCTACAATCTTTAAATTATCATTATTATCATGCCATACAATCACATTCTAGCTTATTCATTTTTACTTGTGCCTTCTATGCATAACAATGATTCAGGATTCCGTAAATGCTGGCTATGATCCCCAAGCTCACAGCAGACCCATAGGCTGGAGGTAGTTCAAGAAGATTATAATCACACAGAGGTCAAAAGGGTATACAGTTACCATTCAGCATTATCTGACCTATAGCATATTAAATCTGCAAACCCAAATTCCTGGAACCTTCACTGGTGCTGCACACCTTCCTGTTAGTGGATGTCAGCTGCTACCATTGTGGACATGTAGCCTCAGAAAGTTGAGGGTGCAAACAGTTGGCCTCTTGGCCCATGAAAAAGGTCATATCTATAGCCAGAATTAGTCAATGTACAAATAAATTGGTTCAATCTTACAGCAAAGCTCCTTTTTTCCATTGCAATGAAACTACAGAGACATATGCAGTTAAAAGTGTTTCTCCAACCACCATGACCACTTCTGGTTTTAGAAGTGCTCATGGTTGCAGGGTTTCTGTTGCACCGTTGCAGCTTGAAATACTGCACATATGGAGATACTTGTAATTTTGTGCGAGGGACTAGTTACACTATTGGCATACATAACTTAGGTAGCCCAGAACTCTGTTCCAGAATGCTTAATGTCAATTCTCTGCACAAAATACATCTGTCATCAGCGCGTTCCACATGCTGGCAGCAAACATTATCAGCTTCTACCCTTGCAGCCAGTGCCTGATGAAGCTTCAGTGCCTTCCCTTATTTATTTCAGCCTTCCTCACTGGCACAGGGCACGCACTGTGAGCTAGTGAGAATAGTCCAATCAAATTCTTCTCTATGAGTAGCATTTGATTTTACTTCACAAGGGAGGCAGTGACATTGGACAATGGCATGTAAACCAGAGCATGGACCTTCGCCCGGCACTGGATTGCTATGACAGCTTGCCACATTACTCTCTTTGTTTTTTTTCATGAAGTTAGTCATGGCCACACTGGGCATTGATTGGTGAGGACGTGCATCAAGTGTATGCCTGCCTAGTGCCTAATTGTCACGCAAGCACTCATATTACCAGAAGGAAAGTATAATTCATATTGTGACGTTTTAAGGTAGGGGTGGGCATAAAGCTGCAGCATTTAACTTTCACATTGCTGCAGTCATAAATCATAGACAGAAAAGAGACAGGGACAGGAGAGATACTTGCACAATGATCTAGGAAAAAAAGTTATTTTGGTGCTTGGAGTGTCCCTTTCACAGCATTTAAATTGTGAAAACACTCAAGCCAGAGAAAGATATAATTTAATGCAATATGTCAAATGCCAGTTGTTATTTTAATCTGATTGTTTCATCAAGTAGAACAAGTAAATAAAACCACTTCTGAAGACTATATTATCGAAGGGGAGAACACTTCTCAGTAATGTAATCTTACCCATTCTGCAACTGATCGCAAATAATTGATATCAAAGGTTCTCACTTGTATACAAGTACCCTTAAGCTGGAAAATTGAATGAACCTGGACGATTTTACATTAACCACTGCATCCTTTCTTGTCCGAACGGATTCTTCATGTAGACAAATACCAGAAAATAATGTTATGCGTTGAGGAAACTACCAGCAGATTGCAGGGGAATAATGCATCCTCAAATGGTCTCTCTCTCACAAAAACCTGCTGACGTTGTTATGGAATCCCACGCACTAAGATGTCTGATCCACAGTCATGCTGCGACTACTAAATTTTATTATCCAGGCTATATCACAGAATACTCCAGTAGTAACATCTAAATGGGTTATCACTTTTTTTTCCCCACTGAGATCAGATTCATACACAAAATCCATATACCCTCCATTTTCCTCAAAGGCCACAAACAGGAAAACAACACACCTCTTTCCACTGCCTGGGCAATGCTCGATTTCAGGGAAATTTTCCAAATGAATTTCGTTAAATTAATCAAACGCATGCATGCAAACAGAAAAACAACAAAAAGTAAGGCGTTAAATATTGTAATAGTAGCTATGTTTAGCATACACAGAAACTCAGCACTATTATATGATGCTGTTAAGGATCTGCCTAGAGGGCACAGAATCCATGGTTTCAATTTAGACGCAGAGGTAAATTATTCATGGAGCATCAGTTTTTATGTCTTGGCGAAGCCTCGAACTGAGGATAATGCAGCACAGCTGAGACAGATATGAGCTGCATTCTGGGTGACTGGAAACTGCTTAATGGACTAAGGGAAGGAGGAGCTCTATTTAAATAAGACAAAACTAAAATGTGCCACAAGGCATCCAGAATACTCTGCCATGAAATACATCCAGTGTCATTTTTAAAGTTGGTCAATGCAGCGCACGCAATAGAAAATGTATTCAATCATCTGTTTCTCATTGTGTTTCTTTCAATGCGGATACAATTCTGTCAGGGGGCTGTTTCTATCAACAACAGTTGTTCCAAGAGGGAAAGAAGAGCAGAGACGCATATTCTGAGTGTTAGATATAGATGGTCTGTAACCTTAACTGTCCCATCTTTAGATCTTCGTATTGTCATATTATTCCTGTTGTATGAGAAATAGTAGAAAGGACCAGGTCCTGGGTTATTTGTTTCTTTTAGAAGGCCTACTGGCACATGTACACACAAATGTATATATATATATATATTGTATATTTCATTTAAAAATATATATATATACAGTATCTCACAAAAGTACTTACTTTTGTTGCCACCGGTTTAGACATTAATGGCTGTGTGTTGAATTATTTTGAGGAGACAGCAAATTTACACTGTTATACAGGCTGTACACTTACTACTTTACATTGTAGCAGTGTCATTTCTTCAGTGTTGTCACATCAAAAGATATAATAATGTGATGGGTGTACTCACTTTTGTGAGACACTGTGTACATATATATATATATATATATATATATATATAATTTTTTTTTTCAATGAGCTAACCCAAGTATACACCATCTTCAATCAACTGGATCTACTTTTGAGAAAGCGCTTGGCGAAACGCGTAAAGTGAGGACAGATTTTATCCACAGATGGTTTATTTGTTTTTACTTCTACTGTACTGCACCATAAGTTGTTTCTTGCTTTGTACTTATAGATTCATATACTAACAATATCATCTGTATCGTATGTATATATAATCTTAAGCGTTGATCACCTCCTGTCTGTTATCTTGTCTCCTAAATTTAATTAAGGGGAAAACGCCTTGTGTATTTGAGTCGTTTACCCTCACTTTTTTTTCAAGACCTCAACAGATCTCAACACGTTGCTGTAGGGGAAGTCCATGCAACCTATCACCAAGAAACGCCAAAATGCAGGACTTTCCTACTGCTGGTCTTCCCCCAGATGCCCCATGGTCACTAAAGAAATCGTTCATAATTTCTGGACTTGTGGAAGGTTCTTCTTTCCTCCGGGCTCTAGGTCTTTTTATTCCATTTGAGAAAGCCTATATTGGTGAAAATCGTTATGCATGTTACTTTGTATTTTATCTAATAAAGGATTTTGGTTATCACAATAGTATATTGTGCCACCACCTTTATATTCTATACTTTATTTTATAATTCATACCTCTTGGCATTTTTATCATCTTTACTCTCAAGAATATCCCAGGTGGGGATCATACCACCAATGCTATCATCACGGAGCAGTGAGCATGCTCTTCTCTTTTGAGTATAATTCTGATTGATTTTACACATTTATTATCTAATTGAGAGCACTATTTGTTGTTATTTTATGCTCTCATTTTGAGTACCTGGATACCTACCTGCTGTGAACGCCCATCACAATATCCTAAAAGCGGGGATTGTACCACTGAATGCGATACACGCTAGAGCTGGCCAGAGCTCTTTTATATGTGAGTGTAACATCACTATCATTAACTATTATTAATATACCGTCATACTGAGCTCCGACATTTTGTACTATTAGGTTGCCTTGTCTTTTTTCCTATCCACATACGGAGACTAAAGACATTCAGATCTACTACATCCCCCAAGCACAAAGAATTTAGCACCTACAGCTGCAACTACCTCTTGATAAGAGGCACCTTTGTATGTGAGAACTTGTTGGGACGAGACTTTTTAGCATAGTTTGTTCAATTGTTATTTTATCATCTCTTGTTACCGCAATTTTTATGGGGCGCAGCCCTTCTCTCTTTTTTCTTGTGTTCCTTTAGGTCTGGTGGATCTAGTTCCAACAACGACAAGATGGACATCCAAACACACCTGGCATGTTACTTGAATCACACCTTTTATAACTGGAGGGAAACTGAACATAATTGTACATTGTTTGTTGCATAAGGTATCATTTATGTTTAGTTCAACCATAGTTTTCTTTATTTCCTCAAGTTACTTTTTCTAGCACTGTACTACTTTTCCATGGTTTTGACAATGATAATGTTAGTGTAACTTGCTGCAAAATTAAGGCTATTAATGGGTTACAGACGGTTACAGACACATATACCTTGGTCCACACTATTTAGTAGGTTTGCTGTTTGCTGGTCTTTAGTGGTTGGGTATCTTTTTTGCCTTATACATATACCTTGGTCATCTGAAGTATTCATCCTCCCGTCCCCCCACTACACCATGCGGTTTAAATTATTATGTCTAGAAGCTTAACTTTAGCACCTCTTAGGCATCTTAGAGTCTGAATGAGGGTGTCTTTGAGGTCCCAAAAATTGCGTGTGATGTCTCTAGCTATCTCTTTATCCCTATGTCCATAACAAGATCTGTCTCACTCTCTGACTACCACTATTCTCCTCCAATATATTTCCATATCATGTGGTGGGAATGCTGCGTATGTATAGATGCTATAGATGTATAGATATAGTTGCTCAGCTAAACCTTAGGAATTAAGTCAAAATACAGCCTGACATCCATCAGGGTTCCACATAGCCAAGGCATAATGTTGGTTGAAAGGTACTTTCCAAGGGGGGTACCTGCAATAGCCACTGCTGCAGGTGCTGAGTTATTTGAGGATGTCCTCCGATCTTCCTATTTGACCCATGGCTGCACATGTTAGGGCCCCTCACTGACTTGGAACATTGGTCTACGGTCAACATGCCTGAGTTGTCATTTGTCTTCTGAATATTAGATTATCTAAGTAATTAAAATGTGACTGCATGTCTCTACTTTTAAATGCTGCCTAAATATTCACACATTAGGCCTAAGCTCACACCATTTATTAAAGGGTCACTCCATGCTAGAAGAGACCTACTTGTAATGGAATATTCCAATTTATGGAATAGAGAATTGGGTGAAAAGAACAGTTATTGCCAACCCTTTCATGTTTGCTATATCCTTATGATTATTATAGCAAACATTTGGACAGTCTGAAGCTCAAGAGAATTTATATTTAGACATGAAGTCAGCATTCCTTCATTCCTTCTTTTCTTAATTACAAACTTATGGTTACATATATCCTCACTGATATATATAATGCAGTAAAATGTCCAAATAGTTTTAAGTAAACACCTTTAACATTCCTGCTGCTATAGATTCACATGCTAGACTAGGAAGAGGCTCCAACAGTCTGAAGCCTCTCATTCCTATCTACGGGATCTGGTCTTATGTAGTTCATCCAGAGCAGCCTATCCAGAGCCTCATTCACATAACTGAATGGGATAATACACAGCACTGGCCTTCACAGCCAAGGCTAGGACTCTTCCAGAGAGCCAAAGATGAGGTAGGTGCTTGCAAAGTGTGCACGTACAGAAAGTGTGCACGTACAGTGCACAAAGGCAGTACAGGTATTTTGTAAAGTCAAAGAAGGAAGTATAGATCCTCCTTTGGCATAAAAAGGCATGTTTATCATTGCAGTTTTAAGCAGCTATGAGCAAGGAGACAAGGACAGGGGATGGCATTACACCACAACCTGTGCAATAAGTATAGACATTTTTGGTGCATGGAGAGATCCTTTTATATTTAAGTAGCAAAGACATGTCACTACTATTAAAGGGGCAGAATAAAGTAAAAAGATGGATGTAATGATCATACAAACCCATAGTCACATTTTTGCCAGGACAGTTGCATATTTTAGGCTCCTGTCCCACCATAACTGGGTACTGGGACCTGTCCAACATTCTATCCAGACAGGGTACCTGGCAGTTGGCTGTTACCACACGCGACGTCTGTGCAGAGAGGAAGTAATTACACTTCAGTTCTTACCAGCCAACTACCATCAGACGAGCAGAAAAAGAGAACACAATTTATGGAATGGATAGAACACTAGAATAGAGAACTGGGGGAAAATAATGGTTATTGCCCGCCCTTCCGTGTTTGCTATACCTTTATGCTTAATATAGAAACATATGGACAGTCTGAAGATCATGTACATTTACATGATGCACTCAGTATGACATGCACTCGGTATGCTGTCTTCTGTGTCATCTTTGGTTTCTTATTTCCAAACTTAAGGTTACATGTATCCTCACTGATATCTATTTTCTTACATAATTTGCCAGCCTCAGCCTACTCTCATCTTTTGCAGCCCACTCCCCCTAAACCTCAGGGAAGCCACCCTCCGGCACCCACAAGGTATGGGGGTAGGGAGGTTGGCTAAAAATGTGTTGATTTAGTTGTGTATCTGTAATAGCATATGTGTATCTATGCATGTGTCATTGAGAGTGTACCTGTGTCTGTGTGTTCATCTGTGAATATACGTGGATGTTCTGTGGTGGGGCAAGATGGGCAAATCAGTGGAAAGCATTGATGGGCTTGGTTTACATCCTCATATCTATACCTCCCAGGTGTCCATATTTAGCATGGACAGGTCCTATTTTGGCCCAAATTCCTCTATTTCTTTTTTTACAAATCTTGTAAATCTTTATTTTTGGTTGTGTATGTCAATGCCACAACAGCAAATGCAGGAGTATTTGAAACACAATAAAAGCGAAAGCATGACATAAAAAAAAATAACAGTGGGAAAGAACACTACATTGCTTATGTGTAAACATCATGCATAGCAAACATTTAACTCTGATTAAATTAAAATACACTGGGACCGCGATTGGAATCTAGGAAACACATAGGGCACGCCACTGGAGAGAGAACAGACTGAGGTATAGCTGTACTCTGTATCGACAGGACTGCATTAGCTACCCGGTCAGGGCTTCAGCTAGTGTCCACAGTGAGTCGGCCCGGTGAGTCGGCATTAAGGATAGGGTAGCATTGTATAGGAACAGTAGAGGAGGAACAGGCTGAGAGACTCCGTGAAGCAGTGTCAGTCTGTGATTTTAAGCTGAGCTGACCTTGTTAGACATTTACTAGTGCGGTCGTAGAGATAGTGGAGCCAATAAAGTCCATGAGTCGAGATGCAGCAGATTGGTAGCGTGGTATGTGTCACAAGCTGAGGAAGCCATTGGGGATCAACCTAGTCAGTGTCGGAGTCTCTTTTAGGGGGTACAGCTAAGAGTCAGCTGCTGGGTGCGACCCCTTGGACTCACGTTCATCTGGTACCCACTTGTGGTTTGGAGAGTTGCGGGTGTAGAAGGCTAGCAGGGGCAATCGCGTAGTGGTGTGAAGCCTCTCCTTTGTCTCAGGGTCATGTGAAGACCGGCATCCACATGCCACGGACTTGGGTCCTCTGTGGGTCCGGGTCCTTTCCATTTTGGGCGCTACAGAACACCCAGATGTTCTGTCACCGCCAGCGGTGGGTGGCACTCCGGCGATGTGGCCGATGCTTCTGGGGTGTCCCCCTTGTGGTCTTCGGTCCAGGCAGGTGAGCTGCAGGAGCTGTGCCTGGGTGAGACCCCCCACCCTCCGACATCTGCCCCCCGTCCTCTCCCCTGTAGGTAGGTAGGACGCCCACCAGTCCAGAGAGGGGGAGAACGGGGGTAGGAGAATGCTGGGCGTCTGTAGCCGTCCAGGAAACACGGAAAGCGGCCATCTTTCCCCGCCCCAGCCATCTGCAGGCCACATTTTCGTTCTTCTGACTGCCGGTAATATTTTGTTAAGAAATCAGGTTAGTTTGGGCTCTTGGACATGGAGCTCAGCTCAGGCACGTCTTGCTGGCTTGGCAGTCAGACTCCACCCCTCCCTTTTTACTATTCTAATGCACCCCTCTTTTCTAGGAGCTCCATATTGTAGGTTGTGTGCCTGAGTGTATAATTACACATACAGAAAGAGGGCTGTTTTTTGGAGATACCCTACTTTAGTTGAGTCTTACTTCCAGTGTTACAACCTGTACAAACCCCCTCCCCTACAGATTGATTTTTTTTTTTTAAATGGCATACATTCAAAAATTTTGTTTAGGGTGCAGTAGAAAGAACAGATGAACAAATAAAACAGATTCATTCAACAGAGCAACAGAGGTGGAAACATTTTGAGTTATGGTTTTGAATAAATGGCACTTTTAAAATACTGCTAGCATGCTAGTTATGGATATGTTATTTGTTGTTTGGGTTTAAATATGACATCCAATAAACAGTGATTTAATGCTTTACTCCTTAGCTAGTTGTATTTTAAATAATATATATTAATTTATTACTGATACAGTTTTTTCCTGTAAATTCATTTTGCCTTACATTTTTATAAACTTGTATCTGATAACCCACTTGCAAACATGGATTTTGTTAGTCTATATACTAACAAACAGCCAATAGGAATGCTTGTCTGCCAAGTAAAGAGCGCTCATTGGTTAAGGGCATGAGGGTCAAATTCCTTTATTGAACCTAGGATTATTTTTAGGCTTCTGCTCTGGAACAAGAGCCCGCGAATGTACAGAAATATTTGGCGTAAGTTAGACTTCAAGTATCTTTTATATCTGCAAATGCTGTGTTCTGTAGATAACTGCCTTCATAATGATCTCTTTGAAAAATGCGTATCAGTGAAACCATGTAAAATAGAAGAGGTATTATATATTCATTCATTTTAAGCCATTGGTCATGATTGCTCACTTTTTAACAGGACATTTAACAGGACCACTACTTAGTGTAATAGTTATGGTGCTAGTAGCCTATGGACGCAGTCCATCAAGTTTTGTCAAACCATTACAAGTGATTTGAAAAACAATGGTGGATTCTTCCATAGACTGCATTATAATGAAGACATATTGTTTCCTCATTAACTGGACACACTGTGCAATAAAATGCTGTGGCTTCAGAGTTTCAGTAAGATCTCATAGCACCATATTATTGCAGCATGACTAAAATAATGGTGACCATTTGTGCACTGTTGAATTAACACAGGTACTCCACAGCGTATAGATTGTTACCAAAGCATCCTCACAAAATACAAATCCATGTACTTTTAAGATGTAGTCTTAACTATCTCATAATGTCACAAACTGAGGGGTGGACCTTTTGGTGCAGTTTTTACCAAACTATCTGAAAATGGCTTCCTGCGTTCTTGGAGTGCGCCTTTAAAGGGGCACTATAGTCACCAGAATAACTAAAGCCTAATGTAGTTGTTCTGGTGTGTATAGTATATCCCTGCAGGCATTTAAATGTAAATACTCAGTTTATAGAGAAAAGGAAATGTTTACATTACTGCCTAAGGACACCTCCAGTTGCAGTCACTCAAACGGCCACTTGAAGTGCTTCCTGAGTCAGCGCTGTACAACGTGCATCATGGACGTATAGCATCTCCACACTCTGCATGGGGACGTTAAGCATTCCCTATAGAGATGCATTAATTCAGTGCATATCTATGAGGAGATCATGATTGGTGGAGCACAGTGTTTTGCTGCGCATGCACAATAGAGTTTCAATGCTTTCCTATGGGATCTTCAATTTTGATGATCTCAGCCAATTAGTCTAATCGGGGGCAGAGCTAGCACTTGTGGATCGCCGCAGCGCTGGAAGAAAGGTAAGTAAAATCACCTTTTTAATAGGTTACAGAGGGCCCAGGGGGCTAAATTGTGATATTACAGCTAGAGTGGCAGGAATACATATTTGTATTCCTGTCACTATAGTGTTCCTTTAAAGTAAACCCATCATGGAAGGTTCACCACAGTGTATCACATCTCTAAAAGCAGTAAATTCCCCTACATGTGTGAGAATATCACTGTCAGTCATTCACTAAATTACAAAATTTAGCAAATTAAATATGAACCTCGAAAAAAAGACGGTTTCAATAGTCAAGCTGTGACTGTCGTTGAATATTGTTGAATTATGCCACATCACCCATTTTAGCCCAATTTTTGCAATTTGGAGTCAATTTGCTACAATTTGGAGTTTAATGAAGTATCCCATTAGAATTAATGCAGGGACACTTCCTGTAGCTCTCCCTTGTCACTCAATACTTGGCTATGCCGACAACTGATTAACAGGTGGCGGAGGGGTGAATGATTACATAAAATTTTAAGACGATCTGCATTTTGCTAGCAAATCTGCTCGAACAAAAAAATATAATTTATAAATTGGGATGCAATTTTTTTACAGGGACATGTTGGCATGGACTAATGGTCAATATTGTATTTTGTTTAAGTTAAAGTCATTGCTAAGGGGGAGGGAGGGGGGGGGGACAAATAATTTGAGCTGTAGCACCCAAATAAGCACTGAAAAGCAACATTTCCCCTACATATATTGCTTTGTAAAACTCTGCGTCTTCTTATATGTTATCTACATACAACCTTAAAAGATCCAGGCACAGAGTGGCAAAATCATTTTCATGCTCCCATGAGCCATTTCATTAAAGATTAGTCAAGCACCCACATCTGACGCGTTTCGTCTAAAACATAGGGACTTAATCATAGACACATCTTCTTGTATTTTAAAGAAATACATATGTACATATTTTTGGCAGTGCCTATTAAATGCACTATATTTGCATTTAATATAGGGTTGATGGGTATTGTGGCGCACGATTTTAAAACAGTGGCTGCAGTGGTTTAATGCTTCAAGTTTAGGGTTAATGCTCTTAGGGTAATACAGTACGGCCATAAAATGTACCCTTGGATGAAGCAACTTAGCAACACCCCTGGTTTATTTATAAGTATTTAAATACGCATGCGCGAGACGTTTGTTGTCCAGCCTAGAGATATACCTAAAGTGGAAGTCTGTTTTGTTCAAGTTTGGACAGAAATCATTGGCTGACTGAATAAGCTGCCACTCTCAACCAATGAAATCCATACAAACACCAATGGAATTGATTTTTCTAATTTAGAAGGGGAACTTCTGTTATATAATTATCTCTAATGGGGGTCAGATCTCATTAGGCACTGGTACCCAAAGTTAGTGTTATAGAGTAATGGTTTTACACAAATGTGACAGTGCCAGAGGACTTCTGGGACCCACTACAGTGTGCTGTAGTGTATAGGGTACTTAAAATAGTAATTAAATATTCTGTGTTTATTTTAGTGTGGCATGCACTATACCTATATACACATGTCCAATTATTAAATCAAAAGGAATAGATTTATGGTAGTTTTCATTTGCTTTCAGCAGTATGATTTGATGCATAGATGCTAATATTGTTAGCTTGCCAGAGCAGGGTCCTCTATTTATCTGTACAAGTTTAACCACCATAACCAATACAGCCCACTATATTCCATGGCAAGTAGCCAAGCCCTTGCAGTATGTTTATACAACTGGCCTGGGTCCCCCAGGTGCCCACAAAATATCCGGTGTTCTCCAACAGGGGCAGTTCCATGACTCTGTAGAGTAAAGTCTGGCTGAACAAGGACTGTCCTTACTGGTTAAGAGTGCTCAGCTGATGCTCTTAGCCAAAGAGCATGGTGAAGCATGGCCCTGCTTAGCACTCTAGAATTAACCAGGTTCTCCTGCAGGACAAGACCGGAATTAGCAGTTGCATCAGAAAGCACCTGAAGAGACCCAAATAACTTAAACTAAACCTTACTAAGGCATCAGGGCACGTCTGGCACCCTAATCACTACAGCAGGCTAGATTGTTATGTTGCTTGGAGTGTTCCGTCAAACGTTATGTAAGGCTAGTTAAACTGCAGCTTGTCTATGGATTCTGATGGAGCGCTACAAAAATATTAAATAATTATTATTACTATCACATTACTTTTTAGCCATCCCTCTACCATGTAAGCTCATTGAGCAGGGCTCTCAACACCCTCTCCTCTTGTGTGTCCAACTCGTCTGGTTACAAATACGTGTCTGTTAGTCCACCCACTGTACAGTGCTGCAGAATTTATTAGCGCTTTATAAATAATAATAATAATTAACCTCTTATGTAAGAGTATGTACATCCATCTAGGAGCCAAACCTGTGGTCCTGGTGTTTGAACGCTAGTGAATAGATACGTTGCCATGGCCTAGGCCACACATACAGTGTTTCAACGTGGCCTTACGTAGCATTTATGTTTCACACAAATGGGCCTGTACGCACATTGTTAACACAAGTATATAGACTCCTGTGTTTTTTTACTAGATCTATCTCGTTCTCCAAGGGAAGCACTTTTCAAGGACAAGCAGGACAGGGTGTAGAGCTAAAACCTTGTATCCCATTCCCCATGACATTCTCTGGATTTATGTTACCATTAGGTCTGTCAAATAGAGGTCACTACCAGCCTGTTACAGGTGTTACGATCACTCAATCCAATCTGAATTATGAAAATACAGTTTACAGCAATATATTGTTATAATTAAATAAATCCCATATATATCATTGCAATAAATTGATGGAATTTGGAGACTTTGGGCATTAAACAGCTAAGATTTTGAAAAAAAAAATAGTTTCAAATTACACACAAACCAGACCACAAGATCCAAAATCCTCGGTGCTCTTTGAAAAACCTTGGGCCCCAAAAATATATATATTTTTTGGTAAAAAAAATAAAATAAAAAATTACACACTTGGAAATTAGTCAATATGAAGAAAGATTTACCAAAATGGTAAATTTTATAATGCAGCGAATCACACTTTAATGTCAGCTATTAATGAGGTACACATAGAGCATGCGTAAAAGGGAGGGTGGATTGTAAAAGTGATAACGACAGAATAACTTTTCACAAATCGGACGTCATTTCCAGGGGAACAAATCTGCTTCGTATGAGTTTTCTGGTTTTTTTTTTTGGTTTTTTTTGCAAACACCACATCTTTTCACTGTTTTTAAATACAAAGTTATATAATATTCAGTTCACCTAGTATAATTTATAATTTTATACGAATTTGGTAAGGGTTGGTAAGATAATGGGTCACACATATCCTCCAAGCATTTACAATTTAAGCCAGATAATGAGGGGTGGCTCATATATAAAGACTCTTACATTCCAGTACCTAGGGAGGGAGCGATAATACAGAGATGGGTGTACAATATCAATTTACAGTTTTAACATGGACAGGACATTTTATTTTTAAATTCAGCCACTTTACAGGGTGTTCTGAACCCCATTGCCTCTACACCTAATTACTCGCTCAATCATTTTTTTTTCTTCCTCTTCAGACTAGATTGTAAAATCTATACATCAGCAGGACATTTACTGTGCATCACTTTGCACAATGAATATTGTTAAGTTATGTCTTATGTATAGAAGATGAGGAGATCCTTGCAGTGATGTTGTCCATGTGTGTGTGTATATAGTATATCAAGATAAATAATAGAGAAAAGACACTGAAAACAGAGTAAGCGGAGAGTGTGTGTGTGAGAGAGGCAGGGGCGGGGGTTTAATAAAGAGGCCTTACCTGTACAACTGGATAAGGATATTCCATGCAGTAAACCCCGAACATGCTCCTGTCAGAGCTCACCCGGTGAGCAGCAGCACTCGGTGTTGGGTCCACTTTCGCTGTGCGGAAGACTGATTACCAGAGGAGGATCTCACCAAACGGACTGAGGTTGATGAAGCCGGGGGGCATGAAAGAGGAGGAAGAATTATAAATGAGGGTCAATATTGGATCTGTAGCAGCAGCAATAGCAGCGTCTGCCAAGGGGAGTAGGACAGAGATAGGATGAGACTAGGGCAGTCTGGATCTGTGTGTGTGTGTATGGGACAGCTGGGCTGGGAGAGAGGAGGGGGGTACGGGATGGGTGTGGGGCAGGGGGAGGTAAGGGGGACAGGTGGCTTGATCAGAGAAGAGAAGCCCCTTTGGCCATGCGTGTGCCTGAGAGGGACATTAAGGGAGGAGTGTTAGGGGTGGAGGAGAACAGGAGCTCTGCTATTTGCAGTGTGAGACCTTCTGTATGGCTTACAACTCTTACATTCAATCACAGCTAGAACTCCTTGCCTCCCTGCTCTATCTCCCCCCACCCTCCCTCTGTATATTTTTTGACAGCTGCTAGGGGCATTGGGGTGACAAAGGGAAAAGAGCTGATCACTCCCCCTCCCCCTGTCAGCTGTTCTAGTCCTGCTCCCTGCCTGGGATTAAGCATGACCGGACGTTCTAGGAGGTGGTTGGGGGTGGAAGAGATCTGGGTGACGGACTGAGACAGGTGAGGCTCCCGCTCATAGGAAGACAAGTAAATAAGTCAGGGGCTTTAAATAAAGCTGGAGTAAAAGCCCTCACGGCAATGAAACAGTCGGCATTCACAGATCAGCAGAATTGTGAGGGAGATGGGAATGATACAATGTATAGAACGCTCAGTTAGAACATCACCAGTGCTTCAATCCATCGATTGGAAGCAGGCGAATTGTATTTTTTCTTTTTAATTCTATTCGTATAATTGGGTTGTAAATTATATCGGTCAGCAGAACATTTGCAGGGTAATTCATCAAAGTTTGAATGCTTGTGAATTATGACTGCAAAATGGAAACAACGGGAAAATTTAAACATTTCTGTGAATTCCCAGGCGTTCATATTTTAATGAACACCTCTAGTGCTTTGCACAGTTTTAGTTTTATGTTAACAATTAAGAAAAAAACGCACCTGTGTTTACATTTGAAGATTACTGACTAATTAAGACTTAAGACTAATCTGCAATATTATAAATAACATATAGGTGTTTCTGGAAGCGTGTTATTTGTTATTCAGGCAAAAAAAAAAATGGTGTTTTGTTCACTAAACCCTTATATGTGGCGAATTGAGATTCAAATTGAGAACCTGACGCTAAAAATGTCTTCCTGTGGCAATAGCTGGCTTTAGGAATTTTCTGCTATTTTTGTCTTTTTTAAACTTGGCTATTCAGATTTCAATTCACTACAATTTGGGGTTGAGTGAACAAAAACCAATAAATCTGCAAAGAGCCAGACAGTTGTATTAACAAACTGGTGTCAAGTCAAGTGAGCGTTGTATTTGGCATGCTGCAAATATATTACATAATTGATAGTTGTAACTTGGTGCAACACTATTATTCTGTCTATAGAGTACACACTATGACCTATCAATTCACTAACTTTTAATAATTGCTGAATTTCTGGAAATAGTTTTAGTGCAGAATACATCTACTAGCAGTACCCATATCTACACAGTATTGTTTAAAGGAACACTCCAGGCAATGTAACTATTACAATGAGCTAATGTCCATCATTGTATGGAGTTAAACCATTTCAGAATTGTTTCTTAAAAAGTAAAATGGAAAGCTGGAAACCCAGAGTTGCAGGGATAAGCTCACTGATGAAGTGCAACTAACTAACACCTAGCCCTGCATTGCAGGGCTTAGCTCAGGAGAACTAACAAACTACTGAATAGTAGCTTTCAGCTCTCGATAGGAATAAGGAGAGGCGGGATTCTAAAACGGTTTGGATGGGTGCCTGGGCACTCTTGGCATTGTAACCACCGGTGCGTTTGCTGTGTGTTTGTTACATAGTAATCTAGGTTGAATTTTTTTTACCTTATTTACTTCACCCACGCATACTGTATTTATTTTTAATGGACAGATAGGACCTTCATTTTATTATATATGTATTTATGTGTATATGATTATGTATGTGTGAATGTGTGTGTGTTTGTATGTACATATATATATATATATATATGTATGTATGTATGTATATGTGTGAGTGTGTCTAACAAAAACAAAAGGGTTTTCATGTCTTTTAAGTATTTTGTGGTGTTTAATTTGCTAAGGGTCTGACTGTCCTCTTAAAGTGTTGATAACACTTCTTTTGGAGGACTGTGATTGTTTGAATGTTACATGAGTTACCTTTTTATATAAACCAATCATGATAAAAGTGTTGTTGAAAAGTGTCACAAATGGTGGGATTGTTAGTCTTTCAATAATACTGCTAATCGGCAGCTGTTAACATGTAAATAAATATGATATTGTAATTTTCCCCCACAGAGTAAAAGACGGTAAAACCATTTGTTTTTCATTCTTCTAAGAATTAAATGGACACTCCAAGCGCCCAGACCACTGCTGCCCATTGGAGTGGTCTTGGTGCCAACTCCCACCACCTTTAAGCCTGCAAGTGTAATTATTGCAGTTTTTATAAACTGAAATAATTACCTTGCAGGGTTAAGTCCTCCAGGGTCCTGCAGTGCCAGGAAAACGGATATGTTTTCCTGGCACTGGAGAGTCCCTTTAAGTTTGCACATTGGCAGACTACAACAAAACCCTCCCCTGACTTAATGACGTACACAAGCAACACTAAGTAATGGTTCCTCATTAGTAAGTTAGACCAATTAATTAATAGACAAATAAGTACTGTAACTACAACGTAACATAGCAAAATCAATAAAATAACAAAACCTGAAATGTCCATTTTCAGAGGTATGCTAAAGAAATACACGCTGCAATGTCCATATGAAACAACAGGTTAATGACACAAATGTCATCTGTGAGCATCATCAATGCACTTGACTGTCTGTAACCTTTAACCGGTAATGGAGAGAAAAGCCTTGCATAAGACCACATTTTTTTTCTTACTCACCATGCAATATCAGCTTATGAGACTTGACATTGGCAGATTAGCAAGTAATTCACAGAGATGGGGTCTGATCACTATGTCAGACAGAAGTACATCAATCAAGCTCCTTCATTCCATTCCAACTTTTTAAGCCTATCAACAGACACAAATCAACTATGTTCTTCAGCTAGCATTGGTTAAACACAGTTGTAAGACCAATGGATTACTCTGATTTACCTGGCTCGGAGAATATCTGCAGTTGGGCCTTGTTGGGATGCAGTCAACCTGTCACCAAAAACAATCATCTTACCAACTGTTCAACTAATTTGGCCACCATTCCCCCCCTTTCAATTGTGGGGGTTATCAAGGTCCACACCTTGGAAGCTTGTTGGCTTTCAGAGACACTCAAAAGGTTTTTTTTTATTTTCAAGTGAGTCATAGCAATTGCTATACTAACCTAAGATGGCCATTTTGTCTATACTGACTCAAATATGAGAGAGAGAAAGCTATGGAATCCTGAGGCTGCATCCCTCCAAGTCTTTTATGACATTTAAAAAAAAGACAGCTAATGACTTCCAAATCTCTTCAAGAGCTCAACAGGTGTACCTACCACACGTTCCACTGGACAACATCACTGCTACTTGATATCTAGGCCATCAGCTGTAAAGGAGTTATCATCCTAGCCACTGTCCACACTTTCTAAATGGGCTTCACGGACTGCGAGCTGAACGCAATTTGCACTTTCTGGGGGCTGTGATTTCGGTGCCAGGAGCAGCCACATCTGTGGTCTAAACATGATGGCTCACATTAGAACCTGGCCTGGAATGGAGATCTCCCACTATTTACCTGCAGTTTGCAGTTTGCAACCCACCGGTTTTTAGAACCTTACATCATCATAGCAGTGTTTTTTAAACCATAGGCATTGGCTGTTTTGCCCTTGTGAACTGGTTGGGCTTGGTTTTTCTGATTTTAACAAGCCTAGGCAGGTCTATAAGAGTTGCTGTTATTACATGTGATCATTATATTTTTAAATCTCACAATTTGAATCTTCTCCACGTATATCTGCTTGTTGGTTTTAGTATTCTTTTGGTTATACATCTTATTTTCATATTATAATGGGTATATTATTATTATTATTATATTTATATAGCGCAAACAAATTCTGTATCGCTTTACAATGGGATGACTAACAAACATGTAATTGTAACCAGACACGTTTGATGCACAGGAACAGAGGGGTTGAGGGCCCTCCTCAATGAGTTTACATGCTAGAGGGAGTGGGTTAAAGTGACACAAAAGGTATGGGAAGTATATTGGTTAAATAGTATATTATTTATACTACACTTTTCCTTTTGTCTAGCATTGACATCCTTTGCATCATTTTATGCTTTCTGCCGAGCACATTCCTTTCTTAAATGTCAATTAACCAATAAAAAAATGGATTAATACAAATTTTCTGTTTAGATTTCTACTTTTTATTTTTGTAGTGCATAGATAATAACACAGACTGGTAAAGGCATATCATCAAAAACATGAGTGATAGATACATAAAGACTTTCGGTACAATACTGCACATTTTTATAAAATTTGTAACTACATTCTACAGAATTATTAACTTAAGTGCAGAGCTTAGTATAACCTAGAACAGAGGTAGTCAACCTGGTCCCTACCAGCCAATAATGGGCAGTGTGGGATTTCAGGTGGGCAGTGGTGGGTTCTGCAGAAAACACCCAGTGGGCTTGATGGCCGTGAACCAAGGCCGGCAGGGGAGATCCTTACAGCTGAGATCTCCCTCAGCAGCCTGGTGCCACTAATTTCCAGCAGACGGAGGGAAGAGCCTGGGAGGCTCTGTGTTCCTCCTGCCGAGCAAGCTGGTCAGAGCGTTGCCGTGCATTACCATGGCAACGCTCGGATACAGTGCTGTGCTTGCAGGAGGGCAGGAGAGTCAGCCTGCAGTCAGAGGAGCTGCAGGCTAAAGTGAACATGCCACCACTGGATCACCAGGGCTTGCAGCATTATGTTCCCCCTCCCTGGTAAAAGGTAAGAAGAAGGGAGGGGGAGACTTTAATATAGATTTTCACATTTCACCCACCTACACACAGCATAGACCCTATGCACCCTTCACACACAAACACACACGACACCCCTCACACACACACACTTACTGCCCGCCTCATACGCGTTGCGACCCTCACACACACACTGCCCCTTCAAACACGCACAGCACCTCTCTCACACACACATTGCACCCCTCACACACACAGCACCTCACAGACACATAGAAAACAAAGTAGAATAGAAAATAGAAAAATAATAGATTCTATTAAGTACATATTTTAAAAAAAAAATCACTGAAGCAGGCACATATAAGAGCTTATAAGTAATATTAACAACTGTACCTGAAAGTAACATAAATGTGGACATGAGGGGCGGGAAGGGGCTTGACCTCCATGCTGTGTGGATGCAGCAGACTCGGGCTCCCGATATACCCTGCTATTTAAGTGCTACTGAAGACGACAATTTCATTTCTAATTACCTGCTGTGACTGGCAAAATCATTTGGCACCTCTTGGGCAATACCGAAGCTGGTTCTAAACCTACTGTAAAGGCTGTGAAACAGCTGCGTCCTATGTCTGGGGGTTGTTTCGGTCCCCACTGGAGAATCATAATAGTCATCCTGCTGAAACCTACAAGCGTCCTGGCATATTGGAGGGAAATTACTGTCCCACCGGTGATCATCGACGATACTATCAACCCATGGTCTCCTACTCCTTATGCATAACATCCTCCTGGAATTTGACTGTGTTTGTGAAAACTTCTGGGCGAAGCTACAAAACCCAGAGACTTATATCCAATTCTGCCCTCCAGAGCTGTCCAGCAACGCAACATCCCTTGTTCCAACGCCTTCCTAAGGTGACCCAGCGGAGAAGATAGTGCGCAAAGCCATTTCGGTGACCTCTCAGTTGGTTGCAACCCATTTTATCTATAGAGACGTGCACCCTCCAGTCCCATCACTGCCGGCCTAATTTGGAGGCATGTACTTTGTGTCACCAATTAAATACAACCAAGGGACTGCAGCAGGGAATGCCGATCCTCACCCTGAGGGAAGAGCAAACAGCCTATTCTGGGAGAGCAAATGGGGAGAGCATACTCGACTCTGAGATGGGCTCTCTGATGTGGCCTACTTGTGGCATAGGCTGATTATTAGCTGGCAACGTTAAAGAGCATTCGTATTAATTATACTGTCAGCATTGCAGAAATTAATGTTCTATTTCTCTCATTGTTAGCTCCCAGTGGTACTATACCCTGTTCCAAATTATTATGCAAATTATATTTTTCTCATTTACCTACATAATTGATGTAAATAACAGTCAGCATAATTCTCATGTTATCATCTATTGAGTACAATTCAAATTTTATTGAACAAACCTAATGATAACAGTATTTTTTTTTTAAACATAAAAAACTTACAATGCACTGTTCCAAATTATTACGCACAGTAAGTTTCAAAACACTTTATAGGTTGTAAAGAACTGAAAATTGTCATTTGTTGTGTTTGCAGCATATTTACTGAAATCAAAAGCTATTTCAATCAAACTTATAACAACATTTTAACTTTTTAAACATTTTAACAGGTCACGTTACATTTTAACATAGGACCCCTTATTTGATAGCAACTTCACAAGTCTTGCATCCATTGAACTTGTGAGTTTTTGGACAGTTTCTGCTTGAATTGCTGTTTGGATGTAAACTGCCTCCCACCCTCATAGATCTTTTGCTTGAGGTTGCTCCAAAGGTTCTCAATAGGACTGAGGTCAGGGGAGGATGCAGGCCACACCATGACTTTCTCTCCTTTTATCCCCATAGCAGCCATTGATGCAGAGGTATTCTTTGCAGCATGAGATGGTGCATTGTCATGCATGAAGATTATTTTAGTTCTTCCTTCAGTACCAGGGAAGTAAGTGGTCAGTCAGAAACTCCACATACTTTGCAGAGGTCATCTTTACACCTTTGGGGACCCTAAAAGGGCGACCAGCTCTTTTCCCATGATTCCGGCCCAAAAGATGACTCCACCGCCGCCTTGCTGACATCGCAGCCTTGTTGGAACAGGGTGGCCATCCACCAACCATTCACTGCTCCATCCATCTGGACCATCCAGGGTTGCACGGCACTCATCAGTGAACAGGACTGTTTGAAAATTAGTCTTCACAAATTATTCTGCCCAATGCAGCTGTTTCTG
The DNA here is from genome assembly GCF_036172605.1 of Pelobates fuscus. NCBI lineage: Eukaryota > Metazoa > Chordata > Amphibia > Anura > Pelobatidae > Pelobates > Pelobates fuscus. The sequence goes on along the minus strand of NC_086323.1, from coordinate 103,877,151 downwards.
CTTGTGAGCATTGGTTAGTGGTGGCCAAATAGAAGGTTTATGCACAGTTGCAAGACTCTGGAGGACTCTACACCTTTATGTACGTGGGACTCCAGAGGCACCAGCAGCTTCAAATATCTGTTTGCTGCTATGTAATGGTATTTTAGCAGCTGCTCTCTTGATCCGATGCATTGATCTGGCAGAAATCTTCCTCAATGTGCCTTTATCTGCACAAACCCGTCTGTGCTCTGAATCAGCCACAAATCTCTTAATAGTGCAATGATCAAGCTTAAGTTTTTGAGAAATATCTAATGTTTTCATACCTCGTCCAAGGCATTGAACTATTTCACTCTTTTCTGCAGCAGAGAGATCCTTTTTCTTCCTTATATTGCATGAAAATGGTGCTCTGCTTAATAATGTGGAACACCTTTAGTAGTTTTTCCTTAAATTGGGCTCACCTGCCAATCTAATTATCACAGGTGTCCGAGATTGTTTTCAGTGATCAAAAGAGCCCTGAGACACAATGCCATCCATGAGTTAACCTGAAAAACAAAAATATTTAATCTTTGTGACACTTAAATAGAATTTGCATAATAATTTGGAACAGGGTGTATAGCCTGTTTTGTTTATCATGTTTTACATGTTTACCTCACGTGACAGAAAACTTAATAATTTTACCCATTTAGACATGTGTTCACAACTTTTTTTCTTTATTGCTTTAAAATAAGGCTTTATTGACTAGGAGTGTATCCTTGTTTGTCTCTCATATATTACGTACTCATGTTTCTCTATATGCTAAACTTCATTGTACTTTTGCACTCTTGTAATAACTCCTTTTTGCTTGCAGTGAAGAGCTAATGGAAACATTACACTCCAGTGATAACCGCGATAACCCCCACCAGCTGGGACACAGCTCAATAATCGCCAGCGCATATGCAGCGCCAGGTCAGGAGATCGGCTGCTTCTACCACCTTTGGTGCACTAGGCCTCATTGTCCAAGAACCCAATCTCTGGTAATATTTGGACAAATGACCAAAAGAGTGAGTTTGGCAGTGTCTGGTTGCAGGGTAGCTTCAACCACATGTTGTGGAAGCTGTAATTTTAATGATGTTGGCACGTATGCATTGCGTCATTAAAAGGGGTGTGACTCCAGCTTCCGGCGTGGGACATGAGCTGGCTTCGGGTGCTGCACCACATGGGCGCGATGGAGAGAGGTATAAGATCGTGACACCTATGTTGTATATGTTGAGTGTGAAACCATTTCATGCAGGACCTGATACCTAATATAATGACACTGGGTACAAGAATGTGCCACTATTAAGATCAGCAGTGTATTTACAGCGAGGCTGACAAGGCATTTGCCTTGGGCGGCACTTTCAAGGGGGCAAAAAAACAGATGCCATGTCAGACGCTTGTCTGGGGAGCCCAGGAGTTTGCCCGCTGGCCACCTCAGGGATGCCCTAGAGGCTGGCATGCGCTGATGTGGGAGGCGAGTGGCGAGGGAGCACTCCCCCCTGAGCTCTTCCCTGCTCATCTCCCTTGCGCGCCCTGCAGTAATGCCGGAGCCGGAATATGGCGTCACTCCGACTCTGTTATCACTAAGAAGCGTGCGAGGGAGCTGAGCACTAGGTTCAGAGCTCCCTCGTCACCTGCCTGAACTGTACACCTGCCTTTCCGACCGCCCGCCAGACCCCCTGCATTGCCCTGCCAGCCCCACTGGACCCCAGGGAAGAATCCATCAAAATAACACCAAAATGTAAGTGAGTGTGTATGTTTCAGGACAATGACTGTGTATCTGTCAGCAAGTGTATGTCAATGTACGCATTAGTGAAGGGGTTTGTCTGCCAGGCAAAGAGCGTGTTGTTTTTTAACAGGAAGTGAACTTTAGAAGGCGGGGTGGTGCCTGAGTTTTGTCATGCCTAGGGCATCAAAAAAACAGAATACACCACTGGTTAAGATGTATTGAGTCACATTACAGCACAACTAAGGGTTTAGGGGATTGGCTTAGAGGGCACTTACCTTAAAGATGCTGTTCAATGTAATTCCCATCACTCTCAGGTTTACTTGAGCCTACCATAACACATTAGCAGGATTGCCCCGTTTTCCCATTTTTTGGAAAAAGAAATACTGGATATGCAAACATGTATAAGTATACATGCATGACTTCACCACATGTTACGTAATATCACAAGGGGTGACACAAAGAGTAATAGGGGAATAAACATTTGGAATGGGAAATTCCCTAAATCACTAAAAACTACTTACAACATGTGTATGTTGTTTAAGTGTATAGCAAAGTGTGTATACAGTTCCTGAGTGTGTGTATCAGCGTGTATTCTTTCTCCCACTCTTGTTTTAGCACCTTTCTATCTGCCTCACGCATCATATGTCTCTGTCCTCCAACTTGCATTCTTTTCCTGTTAATTCTCTTAGAGTCTATCTGTCCCATTTTTTTGTTATTAAACCCAACATTTCAAATGGACAACAAGGGACATATTCATTTTAGGGGTGTGTGGGGTGTTCCTACTAATAACAATTTTTGTACCTAAAATGTAATTTAGAACAAGAACACATTTTATTTACACAGACTGATCTCTAAACACATTTACATTTAAATACACATTACTGGGAGTATTATTACTATGAAGCTCTGTTATAAACTCACACATCAACTATATGGAGCTCCTAGAAAAGAAGGACATTAGGATAGAAAAGATGAACAGAGGGATTTGGGCCCAAAATAGTTACTGTGTTACTGTGCATTTGCAACCAGCCTACATGTGCTGACTTTTGTGTGAGGTTTCAAAATGTGCATGTAAAGGTGTATATCATAAAGTCTGTGGTTTTGTGGAGTCTGAGGGGGGAGAGGGGAGTCAGTGTTTTAGGTGGCAAGAAGGTTAGTGTTGTGTGTGTGGATGCTTGACTATGTGCTGTTTGGTGGCAGTTAGCTAGGTGTTAGTGTGTAGGACAGGGGCAGACTGACCACTCGGGCATAATGGTCATGAACTCAGGTCCCGAAGCAGTCAGGGGCCCAGCTACACAGCCATGCATTGTGGATCTCTATGTGATAAGAGGCAGGGTCTGGAAAGTGACATCACTTCCTGTGCTCCCTTCTCATGCAGAGTGCAGAAGATAAGGAGCAGTCTGGTAGCAGAGATAGCTCACACCATGTATGTTCCTTTTTAGAAAGGTAAAATGGGTGCTGTTGTAGAGACAGGGATGGGATTGACAGAGAGGCACATGTAGGATGAGTTAGATGGGACTCCTATCCCCCACCAGTGGCAGAACTACCGCGGTCGCAGGGGTCGCAGCTGCAACTGGGCCCGTCACTCCAGGGGGACTGGCTGCCGTGCGGACTCCTGTGACCACGGTGCCTTCCGCCATGTGTTGAACATGCTGTGTAGAACATGTAGAACATGCTGTTAGAGCCACCCAATGGAAATTAATTTCCAGGGGGCCCGGCCAGCGCTGTGGCGCTTTAACAGCGTGACCGGGCCCCCTGTGATGACATCAGAGCTGGGAGGAAGTGACTGCCCTGGTCACTCCTCCTAGCTTACACACAGCGCCGCGCAGGAGGAAGGAGAGGAGGGAGTCAGCGTGGTAACTCTGACACCCATCAGGCTGAGCCACTGGACCTAGGCAAAGTCATCCTCCTGCACCTAAAAGGTAGGAAACAGAAGGGTGACTAAAACATTTTGTGTAGAGTGAGTGTTGGGTATGGGGGGTTGACTGAGTGTTGTGGGGGGGATAGTGGCATCACTGGGTTGCCTCCCTTCTGCTTATCTTGGACAGGAGATGTTAGTAGGCTCTGTGGTGTAATGGGGATGTATCAGGATCCCTGGTGGTTAAGCACTCATTGGCTCAGAGCACTGTCTACAGTACTTTGAGTCCCTGACAATCACTGGGATCACAAGGAAGAGTTCACTTTGATCTGCATCTGCCTAGTGTTCAGACCACTTTCTTCCTCTGTGTTGATATTATCCTAGCGGGAACATGCAACGGGGACCCGGTACCGGCCTTGGAGCTAGCTCTCCAGGTGAATGCCTAATTTGCCTTATGGTAACGCCAGCCCTGGTCTGTATAAAAATGGGTATGAATTCACAAGACAAAAATTGTATTTGCCTCTTTCTAAATCAATGGTAGGACCCCACTTGAACATGGAGTACAATTGTGGGCACCTATTTTAAAGGATATCACAATACTAGAAAAAGTGTATATTTTTCAAAATTCAAAGATATGTAATAGTTAATAGTAATAGAGATGTGCGAGAAGCTAAACTTGATGGACTTCAATCATTCAAATTATGCCATAAACCAAGATGAAAGAAAAATCAGTGTGATAATGCATATTGTTATCACAAATGTGACTTGATGAAGGTGAATTGCTACCTAGATATGCCGAAATAGGAACTGTCCAGAGTTGCGGTACCTTCCTTTCATCTTGGTGAAACAATTCAATGCCATCCACTTTCATAAAAATAAGTATATATTAGATGGGAGATGAGATGAAATATGTAGATTTTAAAGGAACACTCCAATGGATTTTTGTTTTATTTTATTGCATGTTTGTAATGATGATCTGTTTTCATTTGTTATATCTAAAACTGCTTGCAAAAGCTGCAAATCTCTTGTCTTCAGCCTTTGTAAGGCCCCCCTTCTTCCTAAGCCCAGACTTTATGTAGCTGTCCAATAACAGACTTCCAAATGTAGCCCATTCAGAAGTTAATAAGGTAGGTGCTCTGGGCAATTACTGCCTTTTGAATTTAGCTCCACTGAGTAAGACAGCCAGTGTAGTGTAACAAGGTTAATTATTGTTGAAATCGTCAGTTTGTAAAAAAAAGAATACACTGTTCTTTAGGTGTGTAGAGTGTCACTTTAATCTTTCACATAAAGTTTAAATCTTTTAACTATGGTGTGTGTATTTTTATTTTGAGTAGTATATATTTATTTCAAATATAGGATGATGCATAGCTAATTTTCTGGGGTTGTCTGGGTTCAGTTATATTTAGTAATTAGATTATGTTATTAGCATATGCCTCAACATGAATTTGTATGTTCAAACAAATGAGACATGTATAGAAGCATACCCAGTGTACAATATCAGATAAGAGACTGAAAAACTGTCAGCAATAAATAAATCGGTTTTTTTTTTATAATTGAGCAAAGTCTTCAATACCTCTTTTTGCATATAATTAAAGGGACCCTATAGTCACCAAAACATCATTAGCTTAATGAAGCCATTTTTGTGTACATGTCACGATTCTGGGAACCCAACACGCTAACACACACACACACACACAGAAAAGGTGCAGTACCGGACCTTAGAGTGGCCGGGCTAAGCACACAAAGAATAGTCAGGAGACAAGCCGAGTAAGGGGAACCAGAAGACAGAATAACGAGAAACAGGCCGAGGTCAAAGGGTAGGAGAAAGTCACAAAGTCAGATTAACAAGCCAGAGAGTACGTAACCAGAAACACAAGTTCAGTAGCAATACTAGCAAGCAAAGACCACAACAGGGCAGGGAGGAACAGGAAAGGTAAGTATATAAACCCTAAGGTTAATTTTGATTGGATAATTTCCAATCAGAATTAACAATCACACGTGGGAGGAAGAGTGCAGCCTCCCCTCGCAGCCGCCCGCGGGATCCCGACAGTACAGATCATGCCTCCGTGCTCAATTCCCTGCAATTTAGGAGTTAAATCACTTTTGTATCTGTTTATACAGCCCCAGCCATACAGCCTGCATGAAAAAAAGGTTTCCCTTTCAATCAGATGTATCTTATGTCAAAAGTTTTTATATCCTGCTCTGTAAATTGAACTTTAATTACACACAGGAGGCTGTAGGGTATAGAAAGCTATTACCAGAGCAGGAGATAAAAGAAAAATTCTAGATTAAACAGAATTAGCAGTAAAGGAAGCGTTAACATTAGATGCCTCTTTACAGGAAGTGTTTAGGAAGGCTTTAGCAAGGCATACAGGGAGGCATGACAAGGGCTGTATATACAAAGTGATTTAACTCCTAAATGGCAGAGAATTGTGCAGTGAGACTGCACAGGCATGATCTATAGACCAAAACTGCTTCAATGAGCTAAAGTTGTTTTGTTGACTATAGTATCCCTTTAAAGTAAATTGTTTTCTCCCATATTTGTGTTTCTACAGGTTTATGATTTTGAACAGAATATAGCTCACTGTATCAATGGCTGAATATGTTAATAACCTGGGCATGATCAACCATACCAGGGTCTAAAGTATGCAGAGAATATGAGTGGGGGTGAAGTATACAGAGAATATGGGCAGAGATGAATTCCAATGGTGGAGTCAGCACCCTGCCATCTTAACATTCACCTGCTGCCACTTCCCGTATCAAGTTAGAGATATGGGGATTCAGCTAGCACCAAGTAGCCATAGTGTGCAGAGCCCACCACTGTCAAATTATTAGTGAGTCCCAACGTAAATTTAACATTGGATAAATGCTAGCTCTATTAATCACATAATTGCCCTTAACAGCGCCACGACCTCCCTTGTAGTCATGCATATCTTACATTATGTATGTGGTGAGCAAAATCGAATTTTCTCTGAAATTTGTAGAGAAAGTACAGAAAGAAATATATTCTGGCATAATTGACAGTTTTTGGTGATAAAAATAGCTAAAATACCAAGGTTAGGTACCCCGGTGTGCCTTTATGAGGTTACTTTGCATTACTAGTACTATTGTTTGAATAATGAAATTAATGTAAAATGGGCTCTCATTGGAAACCTCAGGCGTAGCATTACTCCTGGTATATGAGTTAGTCCGATTGTCTTGGTGGAGTGTAATTAAATATTGTAACTTAAATACTGCGTGTGTCTCTATATATATATTGCATGTCTCTCTCTATATATACATTGTTCACACTATGTACAGTTTGTATTTTTTATAGACACTGCAAATTACATTCACAAAATCTAAGGTTTTATTTTTTGCTATTTTACACCTTGGGAAGTCACTATCCATTCCTGTGCATTCCTACCTATTTGTATGTTTCACTTTTTTCTGGTGTTCCAGAGGGCACACTGTTTAGTAGGTTTGCCATATATTTGCTTTTAGCGGTTGTTTTTTCTTTGTTTCAGCTCAGGTAAAAGACTAGTTTGAATCATTGAGAATTCCTATGGAGGTCACATATTAATTGGTAGACTTAGTTTTACTAACTCATTAGTCTAAGTTCTTGCTTAGCTGTCACAGCACTTCAAAAGGGGATTACCAACTAAATGTTACTACTACCTAGTTGAGATACAAAGACAAGCCAGCGCAACTTAAGGTACTGACTCGAGAGGTTGTTCTGAATACATCAAGCCCTTTAAATGTTCACTAATATCCTTGGTGTAAGCATTATCTAGGGTCTTTCTTTCTGTACAAGATATCTAGACACAATATCTTTAAGGAGATTTACCAAATATAGCCGTTAGAACCTGGTTTGCTCATTCATTCTATTTAGCCACTGTTTATGTATTCCTCCTAAGTATCAATATTCAGTTTTTTTTCCACCTTTGTACTATTTTACATGAAATCAATGTTTCTATGGCCACTGAAATAAAGCTGATCTGGGAAACATTGTATAGCTTTACATAGATTTACTTCACTATGGTATTAGCAAGATACTATTTGAGGCTTTTAATCTCTTTATGTACAATCTTCCTTTCTTCTTGCCTTTATTATTAAGGGTTATTTCTTGGTCTGTTTCTTTTTCTCTTACTTTCATGTGTCCATATGTCTACATCACTCTTGTTTTTCCAGACAATCTTTTTATTTACTAGTAGAAGAAGTACAAAATTTTCTTGACTCTCCCTTCCCTCAGTAACCCCTTTGTTCTGTATGCTAATATGCTAATACTCATAGTAACTGAGCTATCAGTGTAACGGAACGCTCACGCTTAACCCCCAGTTTTAAAAAAAATTAATGGTCAAGTGATGCATATCCCTTTAACTGTCCTCTTTTGTAAAACATAGAGAATTAATACATTGTTGCTAATCTCCTCTTCAAAGTAATTTGTTTAAGACTCCTCTGCTATAACTGCATATCAAATTGTGTTAAAGAATATTAACGGGATGCTATAGAGCCAGGAATACAAAGCTGTATTCCTGGCACTATAGCTCCCACTGCATCCCCATCCCTGCTCCAGTGCATAAAGGATTAAAGTAAAATAAAGGTATTTACTTACCTGATCCCAGCGCCGATGTCCCTCAGTGCTGGGTCGTGGCTCTGCCTCCTCTGAAGTCAATCGATGAGGAAGCGCTAATGCGCATGCGCAGCAAGTGCCGCACACATTGGGCCTCCCCATTAAATCAGTGCTTTCCAATGGGTAAATAGCTAAAGCTAGATGTCCTCTTGCAGAGCGTGACCAAAAGTCCAGTAACATTCCGGAAGTTCCTCTAGTAGCCGGTTGTCTGGTAGACAGCCACTAGAGGCAGTCTTGGTGCTGCAATGTAAACATTGAAGTTTCTCTAAAGCTGCAATATTTTACTAACTGCCCTAGGGACACTGTACCCAGACCACTTCAATGAGCTATACTAGGACAACCCAATCTCATGTTCATCTAGCTCATATGATTATTGTCTATTCAAGTTGATTATATTTGATCATTCTTAAATCAATGGCATTTCAGTTGTTTATGGACTTGTGTTTCAGTTTATACCGAAACATAAAAGTACTTCTAAATAAAAAACTGTCATTTAATCCTAAAGTTAATGTGTCTATCCACTATTATTGCAAATTACAACACCAATATCACAAAAAAAAAAAAAATATGCAAATTATTGTAGAAAATGTCATGGTATGTTAGGCGTGGGAGGTGCGGGCGGACAGGAAGATGAGTCTTGCTGACGCATTCATTCTAAACTATAACAGGACAAGTTAGGAACACGTAAGACCACTGAGAAGCGGATTACAGTAGTCAAGGCAAGAGAGGACAGCAGCATGGACAAGTACCTTTGCCATATAAGGCGTTAAATAAGGTCGGATGCGCGCAATATTTTTGAGATGGAAGCGTTAGGATTTGGTGATTGATTGGAAATGAGGGGTGAAGGAGAGGTCAGAGTCAAAGAGAACACCTAGGCAGCGAGCCTTTGAGGTAGAGCGGATGGTAGCGCCATTCACTGGAGGGACACAGACAAGCGAGTAGCAACACTTGAGGGAAGGAAGAGCAGATGTTCTGTTTTGGACAGGTTCAGTTTAAGGATATGACCACCCAACCAGTTGGAAATAGCAGAAAGGCAGTCAGAGACACGAGTCAAGAGGGGTGGTGAGAAATCAGGGGAGGACAGATAAATTTGCGTGTCACCCGCATAGAAATGATACTGGAAGTCGAAGGAGCTGAAGAGTTTACCAACAGAGGCAATGTAGATTGAGAACAATAGGGGACCAAGGACAGACCCTTGGGGAACCCCAACAAAGAGAATTGGGGAGAGGAGGCAGAGCCAAAGAAAGAAACACTGAATGAAGGCTGGGAGAGGTAGGAAGAGTACCAGGAGAGAGCAGTATCTAGTAGACAGATTACGGAGGATGAGAAGAAGCTGTTGATGATCAACAGTGTCAAAAGCAGCATAAAATCGAGGAGAATTAGGATAGAGTAGTGGCCATGGGATTTAGCAGTGATAAGATCATTGTATACTTTGGTCACAGCTGTTTCAACAGAGTGACAAGCACGGAATCCAGATTGAAGAGGGTCAAGCAGAGAGTTGGATTCGAGGAAGTCTGTCAATCTCGCATACACAATTCTCTCAAGGATCTTGGAGACAAATGGAAGTAGCAAGAGTTGGACGGGGACTTAGTGTCAAGGTTGGGCTTTTTCAGAATCAGGGATTTGGTTGCATGTTTGAAGGGTAGAGGAAATATGCCAGAGGAGAGGGAGAGATTGCAAATGTCAATGAGAGGCAGAGCTAGAGAAGGAGACAAAGTGTGGTTGAGATACAAGGGAATAGGATCGAGGGAACATGTGGTGAGGCGGGAGGAATCAAGCAGAAAAGAAACCTCTTCTGCTGTAGCGGGTGCAAATGAGCGTAGGACAGTTGAGGGAGTGTGGTTAGGGGAAAAGTTCGTAGTGTAGGGAGGAAGGTGAGAGATCTCTTTTCTGATTGAAGAAATCTTCTCAGTGTAGTGAGTTGCAAAGTTTGTGGGGGTCAAGTTGGTAGGAGGAGGAGGCACGGCGAAGAGAGTTAAAAGCATGAAACAGTAGTTTGGGTTCGCGGGAGAGTGTGGTTATGAGTGTATTGAAGTAGTTTTCTTTTGAAGAGAAAAGAGCCAGACTGTAGGAGTGCAGCATAAATTTATAGTGGAGGAAGTCAGATGCAAAGTGAGACTTTCTCCAGCAGCGTTCAGCAGTTCTGGACATTTTTTGGAGGTATCGGGTTAGCTTGGTGTGCCAGGGTTGGAATTGGGGGTGCTTAGTGAATTTAAGTGTAGGAGGTTCCATGATGTCTCGTTGTAGGGGGAGGTTGAAGTATTAGGGCAGGTGAGATTTCAGATGTGTGAAAGGAGACTTTAAATGTTGGTGAAGAATTGTTGTAGGTCAAGACAATGGAGGTTTCTGCAAGACTGATGTGGTGAGGGTGAGGTATTTTGGGTACGGGTTCAATGGACAGCAGATGGTGGTCAGATAGAGGAAATGGAACATTGGAAAGATTAGAGTTGGTAAAGAGATTGGTAAAGATGAGGTCAAGAGTGTTTCCTGCTCTATGAGTTTATGAATTAGACCACTGTGTGAGTCCAACGGAGGAGGTTATAGAGAGCAGATAAGAGGCATCAGGGAAGTTTTGCAAGAGGAAAGGAAATGGAGTAGCCCGGTAGAAAAGTTTTCAATAAATAGCCTAGGATGACTGGGGGGGGGGGGGGGGGAGATAAATTATCAGAGTGGGTTTAAATAGACGGACAGTGTAAACTTCAAAGGAAGTAAAGGATAGTGCAGGGGCAGGGAGGTTAGGTTGAAAGGTACATTGAAGGGAGAGAAGGATGCCTACACTACCTCCTTTACAGGTGTTTGGTCTGGAAGTGTGGGAGAATTGTAGCCCACCTTTACAAAAGGAAGCAGGAGTAGCAGTATCAGAGGGGGACAGCCAGGTCTCAGTGAGTGCAAGAAGTGTGAAAGAATTTGAGATGAAGAGGTAGTGTATGGCTGTTGATTTTATATTGCTGCCGATGGAGCGAGCTTTCCATCTTTATTGGTGAATTCTTGGAAAAAGAACAAAACATTGTAATTTCCAGATAGTATGATAGTGTTTTCAGATTACCTACTTCAGTATTAAAGGCAGTCTTCCATTCTTGCCCTTCCACTGCATGGAGGAAGTCTGAAAGCCTACTAAGATGTAGCTTAGTAAACACAACTGAGTCTTTGTGTTTGTCAAATAATTTGGTTATCAAATGTATGGTATAGGCATTACTTCTGGAAATGCAATATTTAAGCCTCTGTAATAAACAGTGATAATGATCACTTACTCTTTCTTTTTTTAACTACTAAGAAAACCCAGACTAATCTGGAGAAAAAGGATGCTGTATTAAACGTTTGTCTCTATCAGCTGTATTTTTCTCCATAGCCTGTATTACTTCATAGCCTTGCTTTGTGCTAAAGAAAGCAGATATGAATTGTTTCTCTGTGACATGGTACCAGAAAAAAAGCTTTTGGGGGTAGTTTGTCGACTTTAATAAAAATGTTTTGCTAATCCGCATTAAGACTCTCAAATTGATACTGTAGATGTTATGTAAGATAAGGTAGTCAGGGATATTGTCTAAAACCCACGGATAAATAAGCAGAATGGTTCACCATGGGGTGGTAGTGGGCTGGTGGGGAGGGTCAGCTAGAGAGCCTGAGGTAGTGGCTAGCAGGAGGAGAGCGTGAGGGAGGAGGAGGAGGAGAAGAAGGGTTGGGGGAGAGGGAGTGGAGGGGGGAGGGGGGCTAGGTTGTACTGCTTTTGGCTGTTGTAAGGTTCTCTGTCTTTCGTTTTCTTGCCTAGTTGTTTTGTGGTTGTTGTTCATCTTTAATGTAGGGTTGGTCGTTGTCGCTTCCGCTAGTTTTTCCGTTAGGGCTTCGGAAGTTTCATTTCTGTCTCTTCTTTTCAGGGTGGTGGTAGGTGGTAAAATGCGTCTTCCGTGGAGCGCTTATGTCGTTCCTGTGTAGTTAGCGTCCCAGGTCTTGTGGAATGAGTTTTAAGTGTCGTGTATTTGTGCTGTGAGTTCATGCAAGTCTCTTGTCTCCTTTATTTTGCGTATGACGGTCGTTATTGTCGGGGTGAGTTGATCTGCCCATAGCTCTGCGATCCCCCGTCTGGCTGCTAGATTGATCCTAGTGGTGAGCTTGTTTTCGCTCCTCGTGAAGGAGTCCAGAGGTTTAGTAATGAAAGCTTAGTTACATTTAAGTGTATGTTATGCACATTGTGGATTTTGAGCCTAATTGCAGGCACACAGCATTGGTTTGCAAATCACCACTTTCAAAGAAAGTCTGGAGATGGAGCAGGCTCCAAGGAAATTTGCAGTAGCACAGGAGCTTTATTTGGAATACATGAAACTCCAAGAAAACAGTGACAGGAGCCATTAAGTGTGCAAGAAGCCAGAGTTAGTCCAAAGGTCTGGGTAGACCGCTCAAAGTCATGCCAAAGGACAGAAATCTGGGAGTCCCAGACAATAGGTGGGAGGCGATTCGTGAATGTTAGAAACAGTTTTTAAACTTAGCGTTACTGCAAAGGTTTTATCCGCAAACAAATATAGATCGATTAAAACAAAAATAAAATAACTTGTAGCTGGTCACCACAAGGTACATTGCCTTCTCTCATTTAATATGTATTGACATGTTGTTATGAGACATTGAAGATGTAGGAACCATTACACCATTCTAATTTTTCTGACAATACCATTATTTGTTGATGTAAAAAAGATCCTATACCTTACATTAAACACTTACGTTTTGGGGGGCCAGAACTTGACAGGGAAACCGACCAGACCCCATTTCTGGCGGCTCACGATATTTCAACACAATCTACTCATTATCCTGACTTTATCCAGACCAATCCAGCCTCTTGAACATCGAGTCCAGGTAGAGGGGCTCCCGCAGCACCGCTCAATGCCCTTTTTGTATACCCTGAAGCTGGCGAAGCCGAAACGCAGAACGGGGGCCTACCTGAAACAGACGATCCCCAGTCTGGAGCAGTTCCTGAGTGGGGCCTACACCGATAGATCGGCAGACACGCTGCAGCACCAGCCCGCTAACATCACACTAGCAATGGGACCCCGATCCCAGAGACCCCAGCAGGGTACCTCGACCGACCAGCGAGATATTGGAACCTTGCTCCAGCGGCATTACCCAGCCAAGATGGTGGCCATGGATGCAATCAACAGCCGACCACAGCAGCAATCGGAGGTACAGAACCTTCCCCATAAGCAGGACCTACAACACTTACAAACTATGCTGCAGGAAATCCAGAGCTTGCTGACCACTGACTTGCCTGCTCTCAAAACAAGTATGCAGCAGGTATCAGAAAAGATGAAGGCCACAGAGGGAGATGTCAGGGAAATCCGGGGTGAGATGTCCACAATGCAGGACTCCATACTCCAACTACAAACTAATCAACAAGCCCTGTTCCTGCCACTCTCGGCACAAGAAGACAGACACCACCGCAACAATGTGAAGATCAGAGGCATACCATCGTCAATCACGAAGGACGAATTGCCACACTAAATAAGGCAACTCCTGGCCTCAATCTTACCATCCGCCTACACCGTTGCTGAGATTTACCGCCTCCCTACACTGGCGCAAACTGCCGCTGGAGATGTCATTCTTCGCTGTTCAATATCCCAAGATAAGGGACATATCATGACCGCAATGAGGGGTAAACACAACTGTTATTTGAAGATTCACAATTGACTTTCTACCGGGACCTGACTAAGTCCACACTACAATGAAGAAGGTCCCTAAGCGCAATCACCAGCCACCTAGGCTTGGCAGAGGTGGTCTATAGATGGGGGACGCCAAGAGCCCTTTTCTTCACTCACAGCGGGACAACTCACAAACTAACCAATGGCGCCGAAGCACATACAATCTTGTCAGCGCTGGGCTTCGCGGAAGTGTTGGCTGCCACTTCTGACCACCACGCCACCATGGGACCCAGCCACCGTTGTACCATTTGTGTCAAGGACGGAGCGGATGAACCCATCAGTCACTTGACTAACGCTAGTGATAAACTCAGCTATTAACATTGGCTGGTAACCACCCTTAAACCTCCGTAGATACCTTGTTTCCTTTTTATGTTCTTTTCATGTTTTTGTTTTCTAAAAAAAAAAAGGGGGGGGGAAGTGGAAGGGGGGGGGGGGGGGGGAAAGGGACAGGAAAAATTCTGACGCTCTAAACTGCCTACATATTCTGCTTCGAGAAAACCTTTTACACCATTATGATATGACCAAACTCAATGATAGAATAGGCACAAGGCTGGTTTGCTACCACATATGTACCTGGAATACCATCAACAGGTACCCAACTCCCCCGTCGCCCCCTTGGTTAGGGGTATCGCCCTTCTAGAGTAGGCTATTAAGCCCCTCCATACGCTGCCCCTTCTATTAAAGGGCACGTTATTCATGCATACTACTCATGCTAGCTCTTCTCACAGAGCATCATTCAATTGGAACTCGTTAACTATTACTAATCCAGTATAAATGCCCCAACATTTCCACACCCATTTTCACACCCATCTCAGACCACTCTGTACCATACCATACTGTACCTCACCCACCTAGATTAAGACACGGTACTTACCGAAGTGTCTCTGTTACACTATTTTCCACCATGTCTGCTAAAAAATGTTTGTGAAAAAATATATTAATGAAAAGTGCAGAATCTCAGCTACACTGTATGTGAACTTATGTACAATGTCTTACAACGCATCATTTGGTATACTGTACATGTTTTCTATGCAATGCATGCAAAAAAAAAGAATTATAAAAAAGAAAAACACTTACGTTTAATCAATCACAATAATACAAAAAAGAGGTATCAAAACTTTATTGGAACCATTGACTACTTGGTGAAGACAACACCTAAAAAAACTTTGATATCTATTCTGCGTGTCTTGGAGGTCTTACTGTTGATGGTATTACACATTTCCCTGTTCTGTTTAGTCTCTATGGTGCTGGAGAGGAAGTATGTGGTCTTCCTCCACTTCTTCTCTATCCTGTTATGCAGCCATTTTGCTTTAGAGATAATAAGTTTGTTTATTTGTTTTTTTTTTAAATCAGTCTGTCCCTATTTAAGCAAACCACCGACTAAGGATTCTTAATTACTTAGCTTTATATGTGTGATCTGCTCTGACTTCTACATGCTACTGCTGTGCTTATACAACTCTACTAAATGGCAACATTTGGGTTATGGACTCACAGAAGGAACAAGGATGGCCACATAAACTAGAGCTGTGAATGCTATGGAAGTTGTTACACCTATTCTCACATCTACAAATGATCTGGTATAGAAGTTAAGAATACAGAGTGAGCTTTTGGGAAAAGATCTCTGGGACATAGTGGAAGAATCTCCACTGGCAGCTGATGCATTAAAAATCCTGTGGGATAAAAAGGGTGGTTTGTGCCATATTAAGAACTTTAAGACAGTCAAGAAATTGTGGAGAGGCTTAGGAGAATTGTATGGAGGTAGCAGTCTAAATGAAAGACTTAATTTATAAATAAAACTGTATATAAAATATGTAGCTGTCCGAGGGAGGAGACATAGAGAAACATATGAATTAAATGTCAGAGTTAATTGATTATTTAGACTCTATTGGAAAGAAATTTGATGAAGATACATTGATTCTGATTTTATCAAGTCTGCCAGAAAGCTATACGTCATTAATTAATGCACTAGACACTAGAGAGAATCTCTCTCTAAAATGTTACAGTATGTCGTAAAGAAGAGTCAGTAAGGTGAGCTGAAAATGCAGGAGGAAGTGAAACACAAACATTTGCAATACAAAACACTGAGCAGCATATCATAAGAAAAAAATCAGCATGTGACAGCAGTCAAAGCAATACTTTTGCATGCAATTGTTTTTTTTTTAAAAACAAATTAAGAATATTTATTTATGAAGATAAATCTCATCTTGCTGGAAACTTATTAAAAGGGATTTTGAAGAATTAATGAAAGGGGCTTTCTAATAAATATGGCTGTATTGTTATAGTGTCTTATACTAGGGGGTGTCGCTGACAACGCTTTTCAGAGGGTTCCGCAAGGCCCGGGGGAAAAAAGAGATTAAAGCCACCAAAAATGACATCGTAACAAAAGAAACACAGACCCCCAAAAAATAGAGAGAATGGGCGCAAAAACAAGAAACCTTACCGCCCAGAGGTGCTTAGACGGTCGGAGGAATCCGAGGAGGACGAGGCACCCTCAACAAAAGGAGACATAAAACACCTCCTGGTGGACCTCCAACGTGTCTGGAAGGAGGATCTCCAGGTGATCCAGACGGAAATAGGGGTGGTCCATCAAAAAGTCTGGGACTTGGGAGGTGAGAGAGGCCGCCAGAGAAGTGAAGTCTCAAAGCACAGAAAATTAATTAAAAGAACTCACCTCTCGGGTGCAGCACTTAAGCAGAACGGCCCTGGCAACCAAAAGGGCAATAGCATAACTCTGGGGCACCCCTGAGGTCCCCAAATTGTCTACAATTATCCGTAAAACTAGGGAAGTAATGGAAATGGACAGAATCTCAGCCCAGGTCCATGAGACGTCACACCACTTTTACAAAATATGGGACCCATGGCAGAACGAACCTTCCCTATCATAACCGAATCTCACTACACCATAGCCCTCACAAATAGCCAACAGAAGCCTAGAACAGCATAGGAACCTGAGCGGGGAACCCAACAGCAAATAACACAGGGAAGACCCCACAAAGGCCCGCACCCGTAACCCAACAGGGTAAGCCCACAACAGATCCTAACTGGTAACCAAAATTCCAGAATAGAACCACCAAAGACAACTTTGAACACAACACACAACCCCCGAGACCAACAGTTGAATTTGTTTATACTTGAATGTATATTTATGTTTATACTTAAGTTACACTGTTTTATATGGTTTCACTATCTTGTTACCTATCAACATGCTACCAATGTAAAAGTAAAGACGGAAACCAGCTACGCAAAAATGAATGGTTATAAACTGATGTAATACATGTTATGCAATACATGTCTATAGCAATGTTGAAAAATAACTATGAAAAATAAAGAATGTTAAAAAAATAATAATAAATAAATCATTGTAGTATTGATTCAGGTGCAACATTGCACATGTGCAAAGATTCTAATTTCTTCAAAAACTGCATTACTAATGCCTACAAACTGCCTATACAAGGAAGAGAGGACAGTTTCCTGAAATGTGTTGCAAAATTAGAGGCATTAAACAACAAAGTGCAAAATGTAATTTACTTATCTGCATTTTCTCAATGTTTCATCATTAACCAAGTGTGGATATAATGTGAACTTCAATTGAAATAAATGTATAAAAAATGGCCATATTATTCACAAGGTTTTGAAAGCAATGATGTATTTTTATTAAACACAAACAAACAAGCCAACATAGCCAATGATTGCTCAAACTGTGTCTACCTTTGATATCAAAGACTTGGACACAGAGATTTAAAGGCAATTTCTGACTTGCAAAGTAAAGGTTTGGCAAGAAGAAGAGACATGAAACTTTGTCAAAAGTATTGCAATAGACAAATATGTTACTGTTATCTAATAGGGAAAGGTAGAAGGCCCCCTATTCCCAAACAGAGTCAAAGAAACTCAGTTAAGCCTCTGTAACACAATCACAGATATATGTGGTCCAATGCGGCCAGTATCTTGTGGTTATAATAAATATTTACAAACCTTTATTGATGATTATTCCAGATACTGTATGACGCTCTCATAAAATACTAAGCGGAAACTGCAGAGGAGTTGAATACCTACATTGTAAGTGTTGAGAAACCAGTTTGGGAGAACGCCTCAAGCACTTCAACTAATAATGGTGGTGAATACACGTCACACCGCATTACTGCATATTTAGAAGAGATAGGGATAGAAAACTTGCATATAGTACCATAGAGTCCAGAACAGAATGGTGTAGCTGAAAAAATAATTACTCTTAATGGAGATTGTCAGGTACGAGCTGACAGATTCACAAATGACCCATGAATACTGGGGTGATGCAGTTATGGCAACTACATTTTACAAAACAGACTACCTGCAAATAAAACTCCATTTAAGGGATAGAGCTATACAGCTCTAGTGGATGGCAGCATGTTGCTGAGCTCTTCAGTATTTCAAGCCCTATAGAGATATTAGAGCGTTCTACACTTGGCATGGAACACCAAAAAAAGGATCTAGAGATGAATGGCATCCTGGGGGACAGAAATCAGATTCATGGTATTCCTGATTCAGTAGGCATATCTGACTTGCCCCACTATGTCAGCCGCTTGCTTTCTAGCCTATTACTACCAAGACAAACCAATGCAGTAAAACTAGATAGCATGTTCTGCTTACCGAAGAAATTTTTCAGCACCAGCAGCTGTGCAAGGTGACCTGATGCTGCGCTTCCAATCTGTACAGGAAAAAGACATTCTCATGACAGACACTTGTGGGAAGACTCCCTTACTATTTGAAGGCTCCTCTCTGTTGTTCTTCCCAGATCACCAGGAGCACTATCGTGAGGTGCAATACCCTACAGCTGCTCCTACAAACCCTCAGACAGAAGGACAACCAGTATAGATGGGGCTTACCAAAATGGCTGCTATTCTCATACATGGGCACTTAATACTGAGTGAGGAATCTCTCAGAGCTGAAGCCATCCTTTGCGAACTGCGCCTTGTGGAACCCCTAAGGAGCAGGTGAATCAGCCTGGCATAGCTGGATGCCTTTACGTTTGCAGAGTTCACTTCCCGCAAGACCCAGCATCCAGCTCCCACACAGGACACAACCTGAGATGCCACGCTCATTACCTGTCCTACCAGAGACAGCAGATGTCCACCATCATGGACCCTGCAGAGCCAAACTTACTAAATACCTTAAAACCGTTTCTTTTTTATAGCTCAGTTTTTTGTTTTGTTTGCTTTTATTGTTATACCTTACCACTGATATAGCGGCAGAACGAGGTTGTATTCTATTCTATTCTATGATTCTAAATGGCAGAGAATTGAGCAGTAAGACTGCAAAGGCATGATCTATACACCAAAACTGCTTCATTAAGCTAAAGTTATTTTGGTGACTATAGTGTTACTTTAAGTTTCTTTAATATGTTTCAGTTCTTATGTATCAGCATTGTTCAACACAGTTTACGTGCATTATTTTTGGGCTATATACACTGAGAAATACCGTATTTTTCGCTCCATAAGACGCACTTTTTTTCCCCTCAAAAGTGAGGGGAAATGTCTGTGCGTCTTATGGAGCGAATACTTACCTGTCTTGTAGCGTTGGCCGGCAGCACAGGGCGCACCGCGGTACTGGAACTTGAATTTCAGGTTCCGGTTTCCGGCGGGACTGAAAGGAAGTGTGCACAAGCTGAGAGATGAAGTCTATGGGGAGGGGGGGGGGGAGAGATGAAGTCTATGGGGAGGGGGGGAGAGATGAAGTCTATGGGGAGGGGGGGAGAGATGAAGTCTGTGGGGAGGGGGGGAGAGATGAAGTCTGTGGGGAGGGGGGGGAGAGATGATGAAGTCTGTGGGAAGGGGGGGAGAGATGGTCTGTGGGGAGGGGGGGGAGAGATGAAGTCTGTGGGGAGGGGGGGAGAGATGAAGTCTATGGGGAGGGGGGGGAGAGATGAAGTCTATGGGGAGGGGGGAGAGATTAAGTTATGGGGAGGGGGGAGATATGAAGTCTATGGGGAGGGGGGAGATGAAGACTATGGGGAGGGGGTGGATGAAGACTATAGGAAAGAGGAGAAGACTATGGGAGGGGGGGGGAGAAGACTATGGGAGGGGGGGACACAAAATATTCTGAACAAACTGTCCCATAGTAAGAAACACTATGGGACAGTTTGTTCAGAATATTTTTTTTCTTGGTTTCTTCCTCTAAAAACTAGGTGCGTCTTATGGTGAGGTGCGTCTTATGGAGCGAAAAATACGGTATTTGAATGTGCAATGTAATTGCTTACAGCCTATTGGTAATAGTCACTTGAACTATGCCTTAAAATTCTGATGAACGGACTGTGTCTGCTGTTTTGTACATTATTGAATTCACTTGCATGTATTGTTGCCTTTATTGTTGCCTTAAAAAACAATAAGAACAATTATAATAAAAAAAACTACCGTATTTATCGGCGTATAACACGCACTTTTTCCCCCTGAAAATAGGGGGAAAATCGTGGGTGCGTGTTATACGCCGATATCCCATAATTACTTACCTGTCCTGAAGCGTGGGCCGGCTTCACAGCTTGCACCGCGGTACAGGAACTTTAATTTCATGTTCCGGTTTCCGGCGGGACTGAAAGGAAGTGTGCACAATAGTGTGCACACTTCCTTTCAGTCCCGCCGGAAACCGGAACATGAAATTAAAGTTCCTGTACCGCGGTGCAAGCTGTGAAGCCGGCCCACGCTTCAGGACAGGTAAGTAATTATGGGAGGGGAAGTACACTATGGGAGGGGAGGGAGGGGGAGTACACTATGGGAGGGGAGGGGGGGGGAGTACACTATTGGAGGGGAGGGGGGAGTACACTATGGGAGGGGAGGGGGGGGAGTACACTATGGGAGGGGAGGGGGGGGAGTACACTATGGGAGGGGAGGGGGGGAGTACACTATGGGAGGGGAGGGGAGGGGGGGGAAGTACAATATGGGAGGGGAGGGGAGGGGGGGAAGTACACTATGGGAGGGGAGGGGGGGGAGAATACTATGGGAGGGAGGGGGGGAGAATACTATGGGAGGGAGGGGGGGAGAATACTATGGGAGGGGAGGGGGGGAGAATGGGAGGGGAGGGGGAGAATACTATGGGAGGGGAGGGGGGGAGAATACTATGGGAGGGGAGGGGGGGAGAATACTATGGGAGGGGAGGGGGGGAGAATGGGAGGGGGAGAATGCTATGGGAGGGGAGGGGGGAGAATACTATGGGAGGGGAGGGGGGGAGAATACTATGGGAGGGGAGGGGGGAGAATACTATGGGAGGGGAGGGGGGAGAATACTATGGGAGGGGAGGGGGGAGAATACTATGGGAGGGGAGGGGGGAGAATACTATGGGAGGGGAGGGGGGGAGAATACTATGGGAGGGGAGGGGGGAGAATACTATGGGAGGGGAGGGGGGAGAATACTATGGGAGGGGAGGGGGAGAGTACTATGGGAGGGGAGGGGGAGAGTACTATGGGAGGGGAGGGGGAGAATACTATGGGAGAGGAGGGGGGGAGAATACTATGGGAGGGGAGGGGGGGAGAATACTATGGGAGGGGAGGGGGGGAATACTATGGAAAGGGGGGGACACTATGGAAAGGGGGGACACTATGGGATGAGGGGGAACACTATGGGATGAGGGGGGAATACTATGGGATGAGGGGGGGGGGAATACTATGGGAGGGGGGGAAATTTCCTGGAATTTCTTTCTAAAAATGAGGTGTGTGTTATACGCCGGTGCGTGTTATACGCCAATAAATACGGTAACTAGATTTGAACTTTGGTTTGGCAAAACCCCTAACTTTATGCACATCAGAACATTTGGATCCAAAGCTTATGCATTCCAGTTCCTAAATGGTCCAAACTTGAATACAGAACCGATATAAGTCTCATAAATTAATAAGAGAGAAGATGTAAAGGCTACAGAATACTGAATCTAGAGACAGGAGATATAGTGAGAAACTAATGCAATGAGGTTAGTTTGACATGACCTATGTTTCATAAAACCATGCTGATTATTGCTAATAACAAAGTTCTTCCCATTGAATTCCTGAATATTATCCCTTAGCGCTTTATATATTTTCCCAGTCACAGAAGTTAAGCTCACAGGTCTATAATTTCCAGGCAAGAATTGTAAACCCTTTTTAAATATAGGAACAACATCTGCCTTCCTCCAATCCTCCGGTACAATACCTGAAACAAAAGAATCTTGAAAAATTAAATACAGAGGTTCACTTATTTGCCCTGCAAGGATGGGCAAATGGTAGATCCCCAGCTGGCATAGCATCGTGGAAGTTGTATGGCAGATGGGTATCTATCTTTTTGCCACTCATGTGTTAGAGGGATGCCCAAAATATGTTCTTGCACCAGGGCCCTCTCTACATTAGTTCTGCCACTCGTGTGCAGATATAATTATCAGGAGTTGCTCATTATGCTTTTCAGGCAGCTGCAAACCTCTCCTGCTAAGTAAACTGCGCAGAGCAATGACTGATGATATCACTGCACTGTGTAGGGAGTGAAGCAGGAAAGACCATAGAGAATAACTGTCGGATTCCAAAACTGTTCAGCCAAAGGTGCATGCATATGGATCCTCTCATATACCAACGCTAAGTTAAATTTTTTGTCACTTTTTTTACATATACTTTATTTAAAACAATAGTTCCTTTTAATATGATGATGATGATGATGATGATGAAAGGATTCCTATATTAAAAAAAATATTTGAAGTGTCCTTTAAGAACTCATATGTGTGCTCAGCTCCGACTTTTACATGCTGCTGCTTAGCTAATACTCTGCAATATTTCAAAAGAAATGTTCCTTTAAAGGAGCTTTTAAAAAATTCTTTAATAAGCAAAATACTATGCACACATTTATTACTGTGTATACAGTATTTTATGGATAGAAGGCATCCAAGGTAAAATACTTGCAGTGTACACAAGGGTTACATGTTCACAGTTCTGGTTTAAGGTTTCTTTTGGTGCTGGATTGAATAGCTTGATCAGAAGTGCTGGATTTAATTGCTTTATCAGAGGTGCTAGGCTGAATTGCAGCCAGTAATGGCATCTCTCCATACAGGAGATCGCTTAGCGGTGCGTAAAGGAGTACGCCAGTCTTTTGTTGTTGCCTCTATAATGATGCGGGACACTACCCATGCCATGCTTTATTGAATACCACATAGTACACCGTAGTGTACCACATTATAATTTTATACATCTGTTATTGCAATTGTTCACACACGAACACTTTAGAGGTTGCTTGCCAATTATCTTGTCAATGCCCACTCTCCATCCCTTCTTCCAAGTCCACCTCCTATTAGGCTATGCAATTGGTCACGGTACTCCCAGATGGACCAAAAAACAACAGGAAATGTAAAGAAGCAATAGATCCCTTCTGCAGGATTTTTTTTTTAACACACATGGATTCAAATGCATGAATCCCACCTGTCACCTAATGGCATCATCAACACACTTGACTGCTTGTAACCTTAAACTTGTGATTTAATCAAAGTCCAGAAAAGGCCATATTCCCATGTGGGGGTTAAAAAAAAAAAAAAAAAAAAAAGCCTATCTGTGGGGCACAAAACACGTAAACATACCATGTTGGATCTCTGTACACCCTCTGGCTTAGCCAAGGTTTTACTTTTAATAGATTTATCAATAAAAAAAATGGATGCTATTAACAGAACCTATGAAGACTCTGTTTGAGACCAGCATTTTCTCTATTTTTAGTAATGCAGAAAGAGCATCTCTTGACGGAATTCCTAAAGTGAATTCATTTATGGACTTAATTAACTACAAGGTATTAAAAAGGAAAGCTTGGAATTGTGAGATTAACAAGTAAATAAAAGTTAGGCTTGGTTTAAAATTAAATTCTGTGAATGTTGAATTGTAAGTACTTTGAAAACTGATTGGCTGATAACAATATTCCAAGACTAGTTTGTAATTTACCCAAATAATTGATAAGTAGTATACAAGGAAAGATACACTGAGAGTCCTGGTTATCTGTCATCACCCAAAATGACCATAATAACTTTATTAATTATTAAAGGCTAAGGAAAAGCAGGAATTAATCTCCATCTGAACAACAAACTACTAGGAATTATAATGTTGATGAGTTTTTCTAGAATAGCTCTGCACACCTTTAACTACACCTCCTAAAATGAAAGTCTCCCTCTTTAGCCATTTGTAATATTGGATGATACACATCTTTTAAACCTGGTGCAGTGCATTTTGTTTATGCATTGTATTATTACACATATATCAAAAGAACTGCATTTCTCTCCTCTTAAGATTCTCCCTTTTTTTTTTTTTAAATCCGCTGTCCTCTCTCTCCCTTTTTATTCCCCTGGGATATGATACACATTCTGTAATCCGCTTTCATAAAGTCTTCTATCAGTATGAAACAGACTGAGTAACTGTGCAGGCTTCACTGTCTTAGTTTGTGGATAGGAGAGACCTTCTGTCTGTGAAAGTAGTGAGAGGTCACAGCTGTTTACATGTCCTTGATTTGGGACAAAGACACTGCACATCCCAGAAATGCTTATGGAAAAAAATATTGCATTTAATCCTAAATTAACCAGTACATAATGTCATTCCACTACTATTTTCACTTTAAAATTATCTTAGTGATTAATGAAATAAATAGAATGACACAAATAGAATGACACATTATGCAATTTATAAGATTATTTTTTTATTTTATTTTATATCAAATTGAGTATTTCATACTCTTCAAGAAAAAAAAAATTGCCTTTGATTGAATTACACATAGAAAGTGTGGGGCTGGCTATATGTTGGATTAGGTGCGACCAGGTTTATTTTCTAGATTACATCACTGAACGTAGGTTAGATCTAAATCTATAATGTAGGTTAGATCTACTTCATGCGTGTGGCAGGAAAGAAGATAAATTTTTTTTACGAATAATAATCATTCAGATGAATTTTCATTAAACCAGGTATAATAAAGCATGTATTAAGATTTAATGCAAAGGACAATATTAACAGTCATTTAAAGAACACTGTATGCACCTTAACTATTTCAATTAACTAAAGCGGTTGTGCTGCTTGGAGTTCTATGTTTTAAACCATTCTTATGTTTCACAGGGATAAAGGATCCCTTAGCACTTACAGCAAGTCCCACAGTGACTGTATGGCAAGACGGGGAGTAGCTCCACCTTACGCCATACCAGGCAGTGATAGTCTGACAGTGTCAGCTGATGTTCTCAGCCTATCATTCACAGTCTGGTATGACTTGGTATGGCTTAAGGTGGAGTCACTCTCCATCTGAACTATGAAATCTGAATTATAATGTTGCATCTATAATTACAATCAAAGGGGCTAGAACATATCAAAGGGGCATAAATCAAAGGGGCCAGAACGCTCGGGCCGCATAGTCAGGAAGTTATGGTGAGGAAATTAAATTAAGCCAAGAAAACCTTGTAGGAAATTGTAAGTTTCCAAATCTTCCCCACATGTACCCACACACCATAGGGAGATAGAGGATTCGTAATTTAACTGCATTCAACAATTGAACACTGTGAATCTTTTACAAATCTCAATGTGGTGAGATATACTATTGACAAACATAGCAGCAGACTGGAAGGGAACAGAGCTAGTTTTATTATTCCTGTCATATGTGGAGCACTGGTTCTGTACCAGCTCAGACCTCCCATAAGTGTTTGTGGTTGAGGACAGTATGAAGTGTAAAATAGGCAGTATACCACACCATTAAGATAGTGACATATTTGAGGTTTGATTGAGATTAGAGTGGAGCGCAAGGGGGAAAAAAAAAAGAGGGAGGGAGGAAAGCTGCAGTCTAAAAATGGGAAAACCTAGAACCTATCACAGATAACTTAAAATAACCAGCAAATTTCTAGAAGAATTCTAAAAATAATAATAATAACTATAAACTCAAATATAAGGGAATAAAAGAAAGGAGTATTAAGGAAATATATATAATAAAACTAGCACACTTGAATAAAAAAATAAAAGAACCATAGAACCAGATATACTAAATACAAAATCCAATAAAATATGACAAATTTATTCACAGATAAAGTTTTTCCTTAATACACCCTTTTGTATTTCCTTATATTTGAGTTTATTATTATTTTAAGAATTCTTCCAGAGATGTGCTGGTTTCTAGTTTATAGCTTGATCTCTTATAATATTTATTGCTCTCATTGCCCTCATTTCAGAGCAGTGCGTAACCATTCTTGTGTCTTTTTTTTTTTTTTTTTTTATAATTGCTGGTAGTATCTGTTCTGAATTAATATCACATAAATATTGAAGATATATTTCTTTGCAAATGGTGTTTTTGAGGATGATCAAAGTTCTGGAAAGGTAAGCTGGTGGATCAGTTGCATACAATGAATGGTCTGATTGTAGTTCAGTTTTGTTAATAGTGTTGGGTCATCAGCTGGAAGAAGAGAACCAACATGGATTATTGATTTACCCATTTCATGAAATGTTGTACTCTAAAGGAACATATTGGGAAGGAGATTTTGTAAGTCATCTGCCCTGTAATTGTATCTTCAGCAGAACCGATGGTATGTCTACATTCAATGAGTGTATGCCGTAATACTACTAATAACAATGGATCAGAAATGTACAAGGCCAGATATATTGTCAAAGGTTAGAGTCAAATAAAGGGAAAAATTATTTTTTTTCTCTAACTGCAAACATTACATCATTACTAATTTTAATGCAACTGCCAACACCGTTTGCACATCCATCTTATGATAAAGTAAGTCAAACAGCCTACTTACATGCTCTGATTGAAGGTCTATGTAGAACAACCAGAGGGTTTTTGACGTCAACTTAAAAAATAAAGAGAAATTAGTTTTCAACTTGAATACGTCATTGTACTCTTTCAAGCAGTCATGTAGAAATTGGAATATGATGCTGCATGACCATTTAAGTATAAATGGGTTTGAGCAAAATCCAGCAGATCACTGTATATACTCCAAGCAATAGAAGATGAGGAAGTAATACTAATTATATGGGTTGATGATCTCATTATTGGTTCCAGTGATGAAACATTACTCAATGATCTAAAAGAAATACTTATAGCAAAATGTAAGATGCATTTTCCAAGTACCAACCTCCAACAAAGTGATGGCTTGGAAAAGATGAATCAATAGAGATACATATCAAGATCCCGGAGACTTTTGGTATGACTGATTGTAAATCCAGATCAATACCATGTGAACAAAAACTAGACTATGAAGAACACAATGATCCTGTGAAAAGGTATTGAGAGGTAGTAGATAGCTTACTATATGAAATGACCTGTATAAGACAGGATTTAAAGATGGATAATCAGTAAATTGTCACAAAGCTTTTTTTTTTTTTTTTATAAATTCTTTATTTTTCACGTGCAATGTGTGCCATTAGGATTAACAGTTACATTCTTGAAAAAACATAAAGGTAGTGGTAGTTTGCATATATACGTTAGAAGTAGTTATTTTCAAAGCACGTATTTTTATGTGTTAAGTGAGCTAAGCTGATTGTGAAGTCGGTTACCTAGTGAAGGCGTGTGCGTGTCGTTTGTAGATCAGGGGTCTGTCTAAACCAGTTGGTCATTTCACTTTGGCAAAGAGTGATATGTCATAGTTTAGTGTCTGGGAAGGTACTGTCCGTTAGGGAGGTGTGCTCAGTATTGGGTGTCGAGTGCGTAGGGTGCCTAAGCTAAAGCCCTATCCCTGGACTATGTCCAGTAGTGGGTGGTTGAGGCACACCTCGAGGGTTGGTACAGTATTCTCATGCGTGGGCATGAGTGTGTTGTCGTGCGTCAGCTATGTAGGTCTCTGTAGTCGGAGTTCGGGGCTATCTTGTGCAGGTAGCTGAGGCCCTACAGGGGTTCTAGTAGGTCTGCTCCGGTGTGTCGTGTTTCGTGTGTTGGTCCCCTAACCTTGGGAGAGTACAGGGGGGAGGTGGTGTCTCCGCGAGTCTTGGTGAGTGTTAAGTGGGTGAGGGGTGCGTCTTGATAAATTGTGGTAGGCCTTCTAAGAGTGCGGCGGGAATGCCGGGTAACGGTCTAGAGTTCGGTGGTGGTGGTCAGGGAGGATGTTGCCTGTAGGGTGTGTATAGTTTGTGTGTGGGAACCTGTGTGCATCAATAAAGTGGAACATATGAAAACATGTGAAAAACAAAAGCCTTAAAACGACAGGCTTAGCTAAAGTCTTGACTGAACTGTGTGGCATAACTTCTATTGGGTTTGCTTAGTTCCTTCAGGTTGGGGCTATTGGATGTTTGCTCCCTCCAGGGATAAAAGGCACAGTTCTCTCCGGGTCCCAGGTTTGTGGGTTTGGTGTATTTGCCGACCTCACTTCTGTAGCGGGGATCCCCAGGGTTCGGAGATATGAGTCTGCATCTTCCGGCGTGGACAGCCTTGTCTTGCTCCCCTCTTTGGTGACCAGCAGGGTGCGCGGTAATGCCCACCGGTACTCGATGCCCGCGTTGCCTAGCTGGCTGGTCGCTGGTCTTATTGATCGGCGCCACAGTAACGTGCTGCGGGTAATGTCCTGGTAGAAGGTGAGTTGTGCAGTTTCGAAGTCAATCGGGGTCTTGCCTAGCACAGCGGTCATTAGTTGGATCTTGTCGTTGGTCGAGTGGCATCGGACAATGACATCCTGCGAGGCTTGTGGTGGTGCTTGCCTCGGTATTGGGATGCGGAAGAAACCCTCAAAGGTGAGTTTTTTTGCCTGGGCGTGGGGCATGAGAGAAGCGGTAAGGCGTCTAAGGTAGTGGGGTAATTCTGTTAGGCCCACTGAGTCGGGTATTCCCCGGATCTTTATATTTACTCGCCTCTGGCGGTCCTCTGCCTGGTCCACTTTGGTTGTTAGGGTGGCCTGTGAGGTCTGCAGTTGGTGTAGGGATTCTTTTAGGCCTTGTACTTCTTGCCTTAAATCCAAGATGTCCTCCTCGGAGGCTTGTGTGCGTGCCGTGACCGCCATAATTTCAGTTCTAAGCAAGTCCAAGTCTGCTGCATGCAGCTGCCTCATTTCTTGCAGTAAGTCTGAAATGTCTTGCCTTGTAGCTGGGGTCAGATTAGGTCTCTGTGCTGGGGCCGTTTGGTGTGGTTGGGCGAGTGTGGACCTCTCTGTGGATCCCTCATGGCTCCCTGAGCCTCCATTTTGGTCTGACTCGGTCGCCATCTTTGCAGTGGTTGGGCGCTGTAGCATGGCCCCTATATCCTGGGTGTCTTTGCTTGCGCTTAAGGGTTGCTTTTGGGTACGTCTGCCCATGTTGTCCGCGCCCCGCGGGGGGGGGGGGGGGGTTTGTGGTCTGTTATGTAGGGGAGTATATGTAAACTTCCGGCCACTCTGGTATTTCTAGCGTTGCCCGTGTGGTGAGGGTCTCTGGGTAGGCCCCAGACCTCCGTCGGGTTTTCCTGCTGGATTGCGGGAAGAGGAACGGCATCTGTGTGTGTCTCCCCACCTCAGAGTTATCGAGGTGGGTATTTTCGGCGTTCGATGATGTGGTTTGGGGTAGGATATTTGTTGGCTTTTGTTCTCCTGGTCAGGAGCTTCTGTGTGTTGCGGCCATTTCGTTCAAGCGCTAGGCTCCGCCCCGTCACAATGCTTTTGAAAACCAACAGAACAGTATTTGATCACAGCCAAACACGTGACAAGGTACCTGAAATAAATGATTGAATATGAGTTGTGCTACAAGTCGTGTAATCAAAACCTGGAACACAAGGCGTATAGTGATTGATGTTGATTGGGCCTTGTGGCAAATCCAGCCACTCAGAGATCCAAATTGTAGTTTTAAAACGAATTGTATAATTTTCCTGCTATGCTTTGTATATTGCAATGTATGCGGCATTCGTGTGTTACAGCACACGAATACCGCTAATGTTAAGACTGAGTACCCACGAACTGTGAATCACTGCACTGTTCGTGAGTTAAGCAAAGTACCGAATGGGAGACCACCCATAGTCAGTCGTGTGTCTCCAATTAAGTACTTTGCAACATTGTATCCAAGTTAATTGCGGTTTGTTGCGGGTGGCTGCCATTCGTGTACCGAACACGAGGCGGCGGCCATCTTTGTTCGCGGAAAGTCGGCAGGGTTTTGTCGTCGAGTGCCTGGAACTAAAATCAGCTACTCGACGACACAAGCCCCGCTGAACTTCCGAACCGTTCGGGAGTTTACCGTTTTCGGGACTTTCATTCCCTCCATTCAGGCAATCGGTTAAACGAAGTGGTCCTGATAAGGGAAACTGAACGGCGTTCGGTTATTTGTGCTGGGATCTGAGCGCAAGTTCACTTAACGGTGCGCCCAGGTCCCAGCTATGTAATAAATGGTTAAACAGCTGTATGGCATAAATATTATGTTAGTTGTAGATTTTAATATGAAAACTGTGTTCCTCTGTACCATGGGATACTCCCATTAGCAATGCATTCTGGGATAAGTATCTCCTTGGTACAGCAATGTATGATGGGTATTGTATGTATAAAACCCAGTCCCCCATGTAGTCCCCTGCTGGACAAACCCTGCATTGGGACTTGGGAAACCCTGTACATCTGTAACCACATAAATACTGTGGCAGTAATTAAAAACCTCAGTTGACCTCCAAGCTATGTGTCGTCTAGTTCTTGGGAGGAAGGGATTGTAACTACGCTACCTGCATTTTGCCTGTTTTGTACCTGCTTCATCCTGTCTACCAGCGGAGATACCGTGGATAATACTACTACTCCGCTGTTAATGATAGAAGAAGTATGATAGGATCCTTCTTTAGTCTAAATAGGAAAGGTCCACTGATTGCATGGAAGTTTAACAGTCAACAGTAGCTTTATATTCATGCTAAGGTGAATACATGGTTTTAGCTGAGACTACACAGGAAAGTTTATAGCTAGTGCAGCTACTCAGAGTGATCTACAAAAGATGTCAATATAAACCAGTACAAATCTTTGAGGACAATCAAGGTGCAATAGCTCTTTCAAGGTATCCAGTTTGTTGTCAGAGATATATTGATATCAGATACCATTTAATTTGGTTACATAGGTTACATAGTTCTCGAGTATTGTCCAACCGACAAGATAATAGCATATATGACTAAGCCTGTAAAAGATTCAAATTGGAAGCGCCCCATTGCTGCTATGAGAGGCATTGGATTGGCAGAAATAACCAGTGGTTGGTAGTTATTATTTCCCATGGCTGAGTTCAGCTACTTTGAAGGACCCTTCTCCCTTGGATTAGTGATGTTTGTTTGTTTTAGGCTGGTGTTGGCACTAATCTAAATTATTTTTTTTAACTCCATTATTACAAATACTTTTATTTATAATGCTAGAGTGTTCATCAAAGCAGTCAATTTAAGGGAAGCAGCGCCTGTAGGAATCTCCTCAGATCCGAGGCAGTATAGGGGATGAGAGGAGAAAACATAATATAGTGCTGTATATTTTAGATTGCTGTGATTATAAATAAAACAAAATGCACTTACAATTTTCTGGTGCTTACATTCACCTCCAGATATATGCGCCCGGGCGGTGCAATCCTTGTATGTGGGTGTGCTGGTGGTCTTTATACGTATTAGAAAGCATCTTCAGCGGTTGAAAAAATATTCCTTTTCCGGTACACAGCAATACTCTAATCCGATATCCTCAGTATATAGAGATGAGAATAAAAACAGCATGTAAGAAGTGCTCTCTGTATATTTTTTAGGTGGATAAAAAAGGATAAAAGGAGGTATGTTCACAAACGGAGAGCAAATATATGTATTGCTCAATCCCAATAGGCGTACAGGGTATAATCCCCACCAGGGATATCACTGAGCGAGTACTCCTGACCGCCGTGTGGAGAAATCGCATTCACCCAAAGCCTCCTTTAAACTATATGTCTTTTTCCTCAGCCGAGCTGACTGGGTATTCTACTTACTCTCTTCTCAGTGCTCTCACAGGAGCGGAGTTGAGGCTTTGTAGATCCTCCTGAAGCATCCGTAGCGGCTGGTCAGTATTGCGGCCTAGTGGTTGATACTGGGTGGTTTACACGGCCGATATCCCAGCCTCAATGTCCTGCAGGCCTCGCACCCCCCCCCCCCCCCCCACTTGGGACCGGTCAGGGTCATCCCGGTCCACCACAGCTCTACTTAAAGCCAGGTTCAACACTCACAAGCTGCAACGATCTGTCGTGGTTCTTACCTGAGAGGGGAGTCTGTAGCGAAGATATGTTGCTCACCCTTGCAGATAGACACAGTTCCCACAAAGACACAAAGTCCAGTCCCCAGTGCTACAGACAAGCCAGGTAGAACAGAGCTAGAAATACTTTAAATATTTCTTTCTCCAAAGAAAAGCAACTGCTGTGGCTCAAAGGCAGTGTAGCAGGCCCAGGTTCAAATGCCCTGTTGGGCACTTCTGGGGCAACCACGTCTGGATGTCACAGTGAGAACTTACGTTCTAGGCTCTTCATAATAGTAGTACTCCTCATCGGGTTCACTATCTGAATCAAGAAAGTCCTTGTAGTTATAGTCCCCAGTGTGGAGTCCTTTTTCAGCATAGGGCTTTTGGTACAGCTGGAGAGCAGTCAAGATCTTTTTTTTTTTTATTCTTTATTTTATTTTGTGCAACAAGATGTATAAACAAGCCGGTGGTGCCCCAACAGCAGGCACAGGCGTAGTTAAGCAATGCATTATCGTGTCAGAATACAGTCGCACATTTTGGTGGTATTAGGTATGAGAAAATGTACATGTTTCTGAGTATGAGAAAATACCCTAGGAAATAATGTGACACACAAACATTACCCTTAAGACTGTACTGCTGCGTACCCTCCCAATATAAACAGAAATTGGAGCGGTAGTCTCAAGGTGCTTTCTACGTTAGGGGTCTATGGGCAGTACCCTAATCGGTTTAAATGCTTAAACATCTGACCCATATTTCATTATACACACAATGCCCGGATATGGTGACATCATAGTGAGGCCGCCAACAGACAGTCTAAGGTTACACGTCTTGGTAGTAGCGCAGCACGTGGGTCATAAGCACATTTCATACGAGTAAGGTGGCCCCTGTGGGACAGGTATGCTTGTGATATCCCTTCAGCCTAGAGTTATGCAAGAAATTATGTCTTAGATCTAACAAATGAGCGTGTTGTCTCAATCTATGCCATATTAACTAATTCAGGTATAACTACATGTTACGTGCCGGCACCTCTCCCGCAAAAGTCACACGTAATGAGCACAATTTAAGTTAGTAAAATACAATCGTTAATGTCTATTTCAATAAAGCCTGGGCATCATATATGGTCTAAGGCTGTGCATTTTAATACTTAGCGGGCCGGGGTGCCTTAGTGAACTTTCACCTTTTGCGGTGTTGCCGACCCTAAACACATCTTAATAGCAGACAGTAAAGTAATAATAACGAGGAATAGAAAAAGTAAGAATAAGAAACGGAGAATTATCAAAACATGTAAATTTGCATGTTCAAAGAAACTGCCTTCCGGCGTGCCAAAAGCTTAGAACTTATAACTAAGGGTTACCACAGTAGCCGCAAGTCAAGATCTTTTTTAATCTTGGTGTTGGTGGTAAGTACTTCTTGTACCTCAGCATGAGCGGAGTTCACAGCTAGCAATACCTTTTCGAACATTTGTAAATCCTTTATGCAGACTTTAGTACCATTAGAGGCGTAGGTATAATCCGCAGGTAGGTCTTCCTTGGTATTACTGGAAGTATCTTCAGAAGTAAGTGCAGACGACTCTGGAGCAGGAGATGGAGATTTTCTCAGTGAGGTCAAGCATGGGCAGGCATGCAGAGCTCATAGGACGAAGAATGGTTGTAGTCAGTCGGAGAGCTGGAGGCCTAGGTGGGCGAACAGGGCAATGAGATATGAAATGTCTCCTCTGTCTATAATAAAAACAGAGGCCATGGCTTCTCCTCCAGTCTCTTTCTTCATGCGTCACTCTGAATTGGACAAGTCCTATTTCCATAGGTTCCTCAGGCAGGGTCAAGATGAATATTGGTTACCTCTGGAATCTTCCTAGGAACCGGATCATAATAAGGCAACAAGGAGGTGTGTTGTTGGTACTTAGTCTCCCTGTTTTGGGGAAACTGGGATCCTCTGGGACGTGGAGCAGGCCTTGGCACAGTGGTTTTGCTAGAGGTCTTGCATTGCGAGTTCATAGCAGTCATAAAGTATTCCCAAGGACAGAACTCTTAGACTGCAACGTCTAGTGTGCCCATGTTTTGATCTTTCCAGACAGCAAGTTGATAGCCGCTCGGACTATTATAAAGTCGGTAGCATAAGTCCGAGGCTTCAAGGCAAATACCAAGTCGCAGTCCACCTTAAAACACTTGAAGGATGTGCGGCTACCGTCAAAATTTCTCAGGCAAAATGACGAACTGCTAAGAATAATGACTTCTCGCTGCAACTCCGAAACAGTCTGGGCCAGGCTGGACACTTGCTGGGTAAGCTGCTTGCATATTTCTGCGGACTCCATGATGATCAAGTCTTTTGTCAGGGTTCTTACCTGAGATGGGAGTCTGTAGCGCAGATATGTTTCTCACCCTTGCAGATAGACACAGTCCAAGGTTAGCCAGATAAGAAGCCACCTAGACTGTGAATCTGTGCACAGGGCCTATGCAGAAAAGGTTATTCCAATGCAGTACCGACAAGGACACAAACAGCAGGATAGTCAAGGGATAAGATGGCGGCTGACTACTCTGAGACAAATCCTGGGTGCCATGCCTACTTCACACACCCAGACAGCAAGATTCGATCAGCTTTGTGCAACGTTCTGGCAGCAATTGCAGAAGAATCCAGGGGTTGGTGTCAGAGTGGGGACAACACCACCTCAACCTACCTCTCCTGAGCCTGGCTACTCTGCTAAAGCCTCCAGGGTGGGCATGACTAGACCTCTCCTGAAACAAGGAAAAAGGGGAGACGATGGCAAAGAATCTGGAATCCATCTGCCCTCCATATCCTCTAGGGTGGGCATGACTAGACCTCTCCTGAAACAAGGAAAAAGGGGGAGACGATGGCAAACAATCAAGTCAAAGAGATGAAAGTTAGATCAAGGCGGCTCCTTGGCAATTACCCGGGGTCTGCACATTATACCTTTAGAAGTGGCGTGGGATGAATTGCATGGACTGCTTCAGGATCTGGTCTTACCCAAACATGTTATTCAACAGGTTCAGCCCAATTAGCTTGCAGCTACTTTTATTTAATTTAATTTAATTATAATGTTTTCAGAGTGCCGGTGCCTTTCAGATTTTGTTCTTGCACTGTTCTTATATATACCTATACTGGGCCTCTACTCTCCATATGTAATGCTAATTGCAATCCTGTATCTTGATTAATGTTGCTGTGTTTCTAAACAAACGAGCCTTGTTAACTAGCGTAGCATAATTTTAACTATATTGTCTTCTTAGATAGCACATTCATGCAACTCCTTACTCCTCTTACTATTACTTTATACAAAAAAAAGTGCAGTGTTCTTGTCATTTTGCAATATGCATACACCCTTTCTTGACATTTATGGTTCATGCGAAAAGTCTGCTTTAACCTGTTTGTTCTCTTTTGCGCTACAAAAATAAAGAATATTAAAAAAATAGTAAAGGCAAGTATAGCATAAAACAATTTGTAAAACACTAATGCGTTTCGTTCACAGTAAGGCTTTCTTAAAGTGACACTTTTATCAACACAACCTGTCTCTACGGAAGACATCCCTCAAAGATCAACAATGTCGCAATAATAGTAAGATCCATGGCACCCCTGCAGAGATAATGGCGCGAGAACTACCACCTTATATCTGGAGGCTGTTGGCTTTAATCTTATCGCCTGCAGTGGCCAAGAAACTCGCCCTGGAAGGAATATACCGAATCAACTCAGCCAAATCCTCTTCCACAACAAAACAGGATGTTATAGTAGGCTGCACTTCGTCCACAGACAAGAATCACATCATGGCAGTACTGCGGGCAGGGCAAGACACCTCTGCCTTTTGAGGACTCCCTCCTAAGCTTTTTTTCAAGATCTCTCAAGATCAACTTTACAATGGCGCAGACCAATGGGGACTGTAACTACACCCTGTTCCAAATTATTATGCAAAGTATATTTTTCTCATTTACCTAAATAATTGATGTAAATAACAGTCAGCATAATTCTCATGTTATCAACTATTAAGAGTACAATTCACATTTTATTGAACAAACCTCCTAATGATAAGTATTTTTTTTTAAACATAAAAAACTTACAATGCACTGTTCCAAATTATTACGCACAGTAAGTTTCAAAACACTTTATAGGTTGTAAAGAACTGAAAATTGTCATTTGTTGTGTTTGCAGCATATTTACTGAAATCAAACGCTATTTCAATCAAACTTATAACAACATTTTAACATTTTAACAGGTCACGTTACATTTTATCATAGGACCCCTTATTTGATATAAGCTTCACAAGTCTTGCATCCATTGAACTTGTGAGTTTATAGACAGTTTATGCTTGAATTTGTTTGCAAGATGTCAGAATAGCCTCCCAGAGCTGCTATTTGGATGTAAACTGCCTCCCACCCTCATAGATCTTTTGCTTGAGGATGCTCCAAAGGTTCTTAATAGGATTGAGGTCAGAGGAGGATAGAGGCCACACCATGACTTTCTCTCCTTTTATCCCCATAGCAGCCATTGATGCAGATGTATTCTTTGCAGCATGAGATGGTGCATTGTCATGCATGAAGATGATTTTATTACAGAAAACATAGTTCTTCCTTCTGTACCAGGGAAGAAAGTGGTCAGTCAGAAACTCCACATACTTTGCAGAGGTCATCTTTACACCTTCGGGGACCCTAAAGGGGCCGACCAGCTCTCTTCCCATGATTCCAGCCCAAAAGATGACTCCACCACCGCCTTGCTGACATCGCAGCCTTGTTGGAACAGGGTGGCCGTCCACCAACCATCCACTACTCCATCCATCTGGACCATCCAGGGTTGCACGGCACTCATCAGTTAACAGGACTGTTTAAAAATTAGTCTTCATGTATTTTTCTGCCCAATGCAGCCATTTCTGCTTGTGAGCATTGGTTAGTGGTGGCCGAATAGAAGGTTTATGCACAGTTGCAAGACTCTGGAGGACTCTACACCTTGATGTCTGTGGGACTCCAGAGGCACCAGCAGCTTCAAATATTTGTTTGCTGCTATGTAATAGTATTTTAGCAGCTTCTCTCTTGATCCAATGCATGGATCTGGCAGAAATCTTCCTCAATGTGCCTTTATCTGCACGAACCCGTCTGTGCTCTGAATCAGCCACAAATCTCTTACTAGTGTGATGATCACGCTTAAGTTTTCATGAAATCTAATATTTTCATACCTCGTCCAAGGCATTGAACTATTTCACTCTTTTCGGCAGCAGAGAGATCCTTTTTCTTCCCCATATTGCATGAAAATGGTGCTCTGCTTAATAATGTGGAACACCCTCCTTTAGTAGTTCTTCCTTAAATTGGGCTCTCCTGGCAATCTAATTATCACAGGTGTCTGAGATTGTTTTCAGTGATGAAAAGAGCCCTGAGACACCATGCCATCCATGAGTTAAACTGAAAAATAAAATATTTTATATTTGCATAATAATTTTGAACAGGGTGTACACGCTTTCGATCCTCAAGTATACCTTACTGATAGGAAACCCTGGGCTCTCTGATGGTGAACCATGACGGAGTTATGCACATGCTCCTCTCACATGCTAACACCCATGCAGTTTTCAAATTATTAGCACTGTCACCACCTGGAGCTGGCACATCTTGCAGTGCCCCAGCAGGGACATGGGACAACATTGAACCTTTCGTTCCTTGAGACATAGCTTCCAACGTGCAAGTAACTCGACTAGTCTGGATCTAAACAGGGTTCATGCCGACCAACTGGGAAAGAACTCAGAACTGTGCTTCAGTTCACGTTCAACTTGTTTTGCTTATATTTTGATCCCACTGTTTATGCCTGCGTAACAAGGGTAATTAGACACGCATGGCTACACCCCAGGTAGACAGGTGTCCGCCTATTGTAAGTGCCTAATAATTTATTCTTGTAGGTGAGATTTAATCCCCCCAACTACCTGAGACCCCATAGGTTAGGGGTACAATACCCAGCAGCAAAACTGGCCCAATATTACCCTCTTTAACAATGCCGCTTGCCTACTACGCTAATGTTGTTTGACACACAACGATTTTACTTATCCTATATTATAACACAGTGGCTACCAGTTCTTGTGAAACATGTTATAAATACACGCATGTATGATTTCTCACCAATATGCAATAGCTGCATGTACTCCCTTGACCTACCACCTGTCACAAATTTATCAGCCACCTAGGCTGCCCGCAGTACCGTTTTATCCACTTGACCCACTGCATCTCTTATTCCTTCCTCCGAATAGCTTCGGGCACTTGTTTTCTGATTTGAAAAAAACATTAAGTGCAGGGAATCTGTCTGTTTATGATAGTTAATGCTAAGCCTATACCAGCACTAAGCCTATACCAGCACTAATGCTATACCATCCATCCCACTTACCAAATGCTTACACTAGCTATAACTGTATGTCTACCCTAATCTTACCCTTAACTTCAAATTTACACTATCTTTAACCCAAAAATAACATTAACCCATGCCCAGCATCAACCCATTAACCCATTAACGATACCCAACCATGCACTAATCCTAATACTAAAGCTAACCCTATCCCTACCACAACACTAAGTGTAACCCTACTCTACTGTTACCCCTAAATCTAAACCCATCACTAACCCAACCCCAACCCTAACGTAACCCACTGCTAATATCAATTCTGATAATAGAAGTGGATTTTACTAGTTTTAACACAGTAGATGATGGTATGCTGCCACCATTTACTGGCCATTTTCAGACTTACACTTACTTAGTCGAATATAAAGAGATCGTTGCTGGGAACATGGCTAAGCCTAGCACCGATCCAAAACAGCTGGAGACAGACTGGGAGACCCTGCCATGGTGGAAGGTCTCCACAAAGCTGCCTGCACCCCACAAATTCCACAGTTGAGCACCATCCCTCAGCAGCGGTTTTCTGAATGTAGTTAAAGGGTTCTGTGCAGCGCTGACACTGAAAATGGCCCAGCTGACGTACAGGAGCCCCAGGTATCCATTTATACCTGGAATTGGTGATGTGAGCAGAGATTTAACCTTGCTCACACCGCAATCTCTCTATAGACATTTAAGAGCAGGAAGCAGCTCATCAAAAAGTCTGGGGACACTAAAATTGGCCCTAGAAAACTTAGTGGAGCCCCAGATATCTATTAATACGTGGAGTTAGCAGGGTGATGAAGTATTTGACCCTGCTCACACCACAATCTTTTTAATAGGCATTTAAATGCCTGTTGAAAGAGCAGTTTGCAGTGCTGGTTTCCAGTGCTAAAAGCCTAGGGCCATTAAAAATTATCCCAGCAGACAGATTGGAGCCCCAAGTATCCAAATAAGCAAGGCGTTCTATGCCACTCTACAGACATTAAAGCCCACTTTATCACTTTATGTAGGATGGCATAGAATGTCCTAATGGCAATAAGGAGTTAATATTCAAAAGGAAATTGCCATGCCTGTGTTAAAAAAAAAAAGATATAACTCCCAAATTACACAAAAAATTGTGATAAAATAGTAATTAGCATTAATGCTGGTCCATATCGGACTCGGCGATTGAGAGGGGCCTCATAGAGACTCCTCTGCTGATACGGTGGGCGCTTAAAAAGTGAAATGAGCACATCTTTGATTGGTCTCTTACAGAATTTAGGCCTGGGCTTGCATCGATTCAAGACATACATAAGACTTCCTACATTGTTTGAACCTCCAAATCCTGCCCTGGATTTGTCAAAGTCCTGGTCTCAGCTAAAGCTCTCACTCTTGGCAAGACATAAGGTGCTGACTTTATCTTTTGACTACATGTTAGTTATGGAAAAAGGTTTTTCTTACAAAGAGCGTTTACATATTCCTAAAGTAAGAAGGCTAAGCTTGGATTCAGACTGTCCAGACCTATGGGTTTTTTAAGACTCTTATATTGAGGTTTGTTTTTTTAACATGCTGGTCTTATGACTAGTTCATTCCATTACCTAAAAATAAGTTTGATGTCTTCTATTTTACGTACATTGTGGACTTCAGAATAATTTTTTTTACTAAAAAGGGCGATAAATACAACCAGAATTTTTAAAGTGAGTTGTATGATTTTGAATCTGATTGGAAATAAGGAGTAAAAGAAAGTCCAGAGTCAAGTAATAACACCTAGGCAGCATAATCGCAGGGTCATAAATGTAAATGACAAGATAGTGACATTGAAGGGTTGGTTTTCAAAGAAGGAAAGTGATAGCATTGTGAAATATTTTATCGTTAATACTATTTCAGGGTGTTCTAAGTGTATTTACTTTTACGTCAGTGCAATGCTCACTAGCATTGTATGTATTTCACGTTTAACTGAATTAGTCATGGATTTATTTTGCTCTATACTCTTTCTGAACAGTCCAGAAACATTCTGCATTACCAAATCCACCCACCAACTACCTATGCTATGCCACACAAAGAATCTTTGATATGTATCTCTTTTGATTCATCTTTACTAAACCATCACATTGTTCGAAGTCGATACCTAGGAAATGCTTGATTCTTCCAAGATCTTTCATCTTGAATTTTGCTGTAAGCATTTCTTTTAGCTTATTAAGTAATGGTTCATCACTGGAACCGATAATGAGATCATCAACCCATATTTTTAGTATTACTTTGTCATCTTCTATTGCTTGGCATTTATACAGTGATCTGCTGAATTTTGCTCAAGCCCATTTTTTCTTAAATGGTCATGCAGCATTATATTCCAATTTCTACATGACTGCTTGAACCAGTTCAATGACTTATTCAAGTTGAAAACTAATTGATCTTTATTTTTTAAGTTGACGTCAAAACCCTCTGGTTGTTCTACATAGACCTCCAATCAGAGCATGTAAGTAGGCTGTTTGCAAATCCATCTGATGATAAAGTAAGTTAAACTGTGCTGTCAGTTGCATCAAAATTAATAATGATGTAATGTTTGCAGTTGGAGAAAAAAAAGTATTGCTGATCAGTTCCCTTTATTTACCTCTAACCTTTAGCAATATATCTGGCCCTGTACATTTCTGATGTTTATTTTTATATTTTTTACTGCATACATCCATTGACTCCCCCCCACCAAACACACACACCGCCTGGTAAAGTGGTCAAAGAGAATCACTAAGAAAAAAAAATAACACATTCAGTTTCCACTGTCATAGCATTAAGCCAAGGCTGTGGCTGAGGTGCGTTTATGGCATCTTTAAAGGTCTCTGGTTCATTAAAGATCATGTAACAATAATAGTTTGTTAATACTTGGTCATTACATCTGAAATCTGAAACATAGCCTTGGAGCATTTCCCCATAACTTTTAGGGTAATGTGTACTATGATCATCCCTGCCTAACCATTTTCCTCACTCCTTAAGGATCTCCCATCAGGGATTTGGACCTCCTTACAACACACTACTTCAGTATGATTAGTATTTGGTGCAGGGTATGTATATCCCTCTATATCAGTGGTTCCCAAACTTTTTAGGTTCAAGGCGCCCTTAATATTTCAGTATTTTTCCAAGGCACCCCAAGTCAAATTTCTAGGTTGCATATCTATACAGCGCTGCGGCATTTACTCGCGCTACAGTGTAATGTACAGTGTTGGTGTTTGAAGGGGTACTTGTATATAGTTATTGTGTTGTTTTTTTTTTTTTAATTCTTTATTTTTGGTGTGCATAAAGGTTTACAACATTGCTTGTACAACCACTTCAGCTCTCACAAGCGCAAATTTCAAAGAAAAAACAGATATGTGGTATGTAAGGAACATGCACACATTTTTTGTTATGAGCTTACTTTACATCGTGTCATCAACAAGTTAAACAAAATATTAACAATAATAATAGGTGGACATATGCTTTAACAGTGGTGTTTTAACAGATTTGTGCTATGAGGGATAGTGCTATAGTAGTGTGATTAAGCTGTAGGTTATTCGCACACTCTAATGAGGAGGGACAGTGGCGTACACACACTCCATGGGGCCCTGGTGCGAAACTGATCCGTGGGCCCCCCCGACACATACATACAGACACAAACACATACACACACCCCTGACAGACACATACATACATACACACATGCAGACACATACATACAGAGACACACGCAGACACATGCATATAGAGACACACACAGACACATACAGAGACACAGACACACACATACAGAGACACAGACACATACATACAGAGACATACATACAGATACACACATACAGAGACAGACACACACATACACACATACAGAGACACAGACACACAATCATACAGAGACACAGACACAAACATACATACACAGACATACATACAGATACACACACATACAGATACACACACATACAGAGACAAAGACACAGACATACATACACACAGACAAACAGACATACATACGGATACACACAAACAGAGACACAGACATACATATGGATACACACACACAGAGACAGACACACATACATACACACATACAGAGACAGACACACACATACAGAGACACAGACACAGACATACATACACACAGACACAAAGACATACAGAGACACAAATACACAAAATGT
The DNA here is from genome assembly GCF_036172605.1 of Pelobates fuscus. Taxonomy (NCBI): domain Eukaryota; kingdom Metazoa; phylum Chordata; class Amphibia; order Anura; family Pelobatidae; genus Pelobates; species Pelobates fuscus. The sequence continues at coordinate 103,834,712 of NC_086323.1, read as the reverse complement.
TTCCTACCATGTGTGACTTTCCCTGGGGTCCAGTGGTGGCTCAGCCTGATGGGAGTCAGAGTTCCCACTCTGACTCCCTCCTCCTTTCTGTTTCCTCCTGTGCGGGCTCTCAGTATGCTGGGATGAGTGACGTGCGGTCACTTCCTCCCAGCAGTGATGATTTCATCACAGGGGGACCGGTCGCGCTCTTAAAGCGCCCAGCGCAGACCGGGCCTCCTTACAATCCATGTCCATCGGGTGGCCCTGACAGCATGGGTCACCCGATGGACCCCTTAACATGCAGCCCCGGCGGTTTGCCGCACGGGCCGGGGGCCGCAAAGCGTGGCAGCTGCTACCCGGTCGCGGGGGGCCGCAGGGCAGCCGGGCCCCCTGGAGTGCCGGGCCCGGTCGCAGCTGCGGCCCCTGCGACCGCGGTACGTACGCCACTGAGGAGGGACTACGTTAGCCTTTCGTTTTGGCGTAGGTTATATGGGAGCACATGGTTTGTGCCTTAGATGGTGAGGTAATCAGGTCTTAAATATTATAGCAATCATAAAAAATAAAAAACACAAGAAAAAATTATAAGAAACAAAGAGCATGGTTTGAGCTGGTAACGTAACATTAATTTTGTTGTGCCGATTCATACAGATTGGGAATATACGTCCCAGTGGCGTGTTCCATGAATAGCAGAGGTTAGACTGCGGCTTAAAAGCATGTATGTCTTTACATTTTTCAGAGAACAGAGATAGCCAAATGCTTCTGTTGTCAGAATAGGAGTGTGTATCGCATATTGCGTTAGTGTGGCTTACGCTGCCGTATGTGTGGTGCAGTATTAATGGCAACCATGTTGTTGCGGTCAGCTTGCACTTAATGTTTGAGTGACTCGTGTGACGATCCCTTACGAGATGACCCATGTTCGGCTAGGCCGTTGTACTGTCAGGGCAGGGTTAAATATCAAGTTAGTCTTGCCATAAGTATATGGATGGGTGAGTGTAAGAATGCGTCCCGTTTGTAAATCATATGGAAAGGCTCTATAGAATGTTTCGGGCCTGGTTGAGCTTGTGTTCCTATTTTGCGGTCAGGTTGGTCCCTGTGCTGTAACATTCTAAGTAAATTCGCATTTACAGTACTAAGATCATTTTGTGGCCTTAACGCTATTATAAATGAATAACGCTTATAGACATTGGTCCCTCTCAGGGGTCCTTACGGGCTGGCCTGCATGGAGGACTGAGAGTCTCTAGGGGTGGGGTGGCGACAGTCTAGGTACGGTCGAGTGCCCTGGGGCTGCATAGGGCGTTATCGTGTGGCTCTGCGAAGTCCCTCTTGAGTTCCTCTCGCTGAGTTCCCGGTTTTGCATGGTCTCTCAAAAGTCCAGCAGTGTGATGCCGTCAGGTACAAAATAAAAGTCCATGGAAAGAAAACCAAAGAGAACTGGGTATGAAGAAAACTAGAGTCTGATGATAGGCAGGAGCGGCCTCGGGTCGCTGTCTCTTCGCCTCTTAGGGCGGTATAGTGCCGCGTGGTGCCCCATTCCTCTCTGCAGGGTTGCCTGGCTGCCCCGTCAGTGGGACGAATGGCTTGATCCTTGCGGGGTCCCAGTTGTGCTTCATGCTTCTGGCTTCCGCTGGGCCTGTTGGCGTAAGGCCAAGTGTGGGCAGCAGCCGTTTAGCCTCCGATAGGTCTTGGACTGTGTGGATCAGATTGTCCTTTAGGACCTGTAGGGCCCTCGGCGTGCGCCATCTGTAGGTGATATCATTTTGTCTCAGGAGTGTCGTGACTGGTTGAAGGGATCTGCGCCACTGCATGGTATCGCAAGACAAGTCTGAAAAGAAGGTAAGTTTGGCGTTTTCGAAATTGAGCGGGGTCTTCCCCTGTAGGGCCTTAAGCATAGCCGCTTTGTCTGCTCCAGATCGGAATCTCACCACCAGGTCGCTGGAGGCCGTGGCTGGGGCCGTCCTCGGTTTTGTCGATTCTAAATATCGCTTCAAAGCTCAGGGCTTTCGCTTGTTGTGGCTTCAGTAGTGTTCCCGCGAGCCTCCTCACCAGGTGTGGGAGTTCTTCTGGCAAGACTTCATCTGGGACACCTCGGATCTTGAGGTTATTGCGGCGTCTTTGATCCTCAAGGGCTGCAAATCGATGGTCCGTAGTTGCTTAGTGCTTTTTGAGCGTTTGTAGCTCTTTACGCAGGTCCGCAATTTCTTGGGCCTGCTTGTCTGTGTAGGCCTCTATGGCTCCCATGCGCCCGATCAGGCCTGTCACCTCCGCCCAGAGCTGTGCAACATCCGCCTGGATCACCCGCTGTAAGTCACCCAACATTGTTCCTAGCGTGTCTGTTGTGATCAATTCAGGTTGCTTTGTGGGTGCGGGTGGTTGGGTCAGTGGGGCGAACATGCCGCTGCTGTACTCATCTAGGCTCAGTTCGTCCGAGGAGTCTGAGTACCCCGCCATGTCGGCGGCCATTTTGGCCCCTCGTGCGTCTTGTGCCTGGCAGAATAGGTCCCCGATATCGGGTCCCAGTTTAGGCTTGTCCGGCCTCTGCTTTTTCGTTTTTCGTCCCATGGTTCTGATGGGCCTGTGGGATCGATTTTTGTTTGTTAGTTTTGCGAAATTCGCGTATTTGTCAGCTATGGATGAGGAGCTCGTTGATCGTGCGTCTGTTCCTGTTGGCTGCTAGGCTCCCTAGTTATTGTGTTTTAATACAAGGGTGTGTTTGTATGTAATGTTTGCGTTTGATTGCAGGGGTGTGTCTGAATGTAATGTTTACTTTTAAATGCAGATGTACATTTGTGTGAAGTATTTGTGTCTGAGTGAAGGGGTGTGTTTGTATATATTTTTTTAGCTTGAACGCAGGGGTGTGTGTATGTAATATTTGAGTTAGATTGCAGGAGTGTGCTTGTATGTTGTGCTGGTGTTTGACTGCTTGGATGTATGCACATACATACACACACACACACAGATATTCATGCACATTATAAATACACCAACACATACACACAAATTCATAAAGACACCGACACATATAGATACACACAGACACATACACACACATAGATACACACCAACATATATACACATGCACCCTGACATATATATATATATATATTCATACAAACACACATATTTACAAACACCCTGACACACACACACACATTCATACTCACTCACATACACACTCATACTCATAGAAACACACACAAACTCACACTCACACACGTGATTTATTTTTAATATCTCCAGCCACCTTCCTGTTAGCTTACCTTATGTGCCAGGAGGGTGGCTTGGAGTCCTTCTGCTGGTGGGAGTGAGGGGTCTGTAGCTTTTTGTGCTCCTGTCCCCTCGCGCTGCGGCTGCCTCCCTCCAGGATGCTGGGAGGAAGTGACAGGTTGTCCTTTCCTCCCAGCCAGTCGACATTATTGGGATCCAGTCGTGGTCTTAAAGGATCGCGGCACCCGACCAGGCCCCTGTTCAGCAGTAATGTTTCCCCGGTGCTATAATCATAAAAATTCTGCGGCACACAGTTTAGGAACAGCTGCTCTATATGACAATTGTCTTCGTCATATAACAGGTCAGTTTGAGTTTGTCTTTAAACAATTCTCTTTGTATTAGATTTCACAAGCCTGTGTTAAGTACCTTTCCAGTGTCTGGGTAAAACACTTGATACAAGGTGCTTGCCATATTCAATAAAGATTCCTCTCTCACATTAGAGTCCAGATTCTTCCTGTAATATTTATGTGCAAAACATTCCCACTCAATTTTCATTTTAGAAAGCTTAGGGTTTTTTTTGTCTATCAACAGACAGAATATGGAGTTTGTACTAGACATTTGTTAAAGCACCTGTTTCAGATCTGAGATGCAGTCATTATTGCATATGTTTATCATTCCTTTTGTAATTTACTTTCCATCAAAAGATATCTTGCCATTTCAAATCGTGTTCTCCAGTTTCTCTCAACAGTTCAATTTTGCCTCCATTATTTGTTGCTGCTTCTACAGAAAAGTTGTCTTGAGCATATGAAGGTATATACAGTGCTTTCTTGAAGGTCGTTACCAGTGACTTTACTTCACTGTTAAGCAGACAAATTTCAACACTGTCTCTTCTCAGTGCCACTCATGCTGTCTTTTCATGTGCAGATTCATGACGTGTTCTCTGGTTTATATCTGTCATCAAAACTTAAGAATTTCCTGATGTTAGCTGTGACAGAACGCCGTCACTGAGTGCCATACTCACATGTGCTCCCCACCCCCTTGTCCAGTCATATTGCACCCAAAGGACTTGGACTGTGGACTCAAGGGGGTCCAACCGACTTGTTGCAGGCCCGTTGTGGGTCTGGTCACAGGTCTGTCTATTTCTATGGGGGGAAATATGTGATGGATGGCCTGATTTATTTGGCGCGGGCCACAAGCTTGCATTGCCATTTTTGTGACTTTTTTTTTTACATGTGTCTAGATGTCGCTGTGTTGTGTGCCTGTATTCTACATAGAGCCGTGTGTGTGTCTGTATGTGAGTCAACAAAGGGGGGAAGAGGGCAGCAGCTGTAAATAATAGTTAAGTGAAATGTATTGCTTGTCTGTGCCTCTCCCCTTCCCCCTTCCTTTTTCTGTCCTAGCAGGGCATTGTCACAGGGACACTGCCAGCCCAGTTTGAACTAGCTACTTTGTCCCTCTTCCATCCCCCATCAGATTCTTTGGATTGAAACCCCTGGTGAATTGTGTTGGAGATCCCATGTAGGGGTCTGTGCCTGAAAAAACCTTGTGTGACAAAATAAACGGTGTTCAGTCAGTGTTGTACTCCCAGAGCTGTGTCTCGTCCAGTTACTGGGGGGAATGGATTCCTGCTTGTTGTAAGGGTTCCTGGGCGGCTGACTGGTTACCCGTGGTCCACTACATTAGCAATTATATAGGATGTTGCCCCTGTATCTACTTTTTGCCCTTTTTTGCATTAATCCATCTAGTAGGTCATCTCGGATTCTGAAACCAAACAAGTGTCTGTCATTGTCATTAGTTGTCGCTTTGACATGGTCTTTCCTTTTGCTCCTGTAGTTTACATCCAGTAATTTTGGCGAACCCTGCCCCTTTCCAGGTGATTGCTACACTTGCCTGCCCACTTTACTCTCCAACCACTTGTGTCAGGACATCAATATTGGGGGTATGCCAACTGTTGTTCCTAAAATCATATGGCATGAAACAACTACGTTAGAGTGTTCTACATTAGTTTCTCCAGGCTTTCTATGGACAAAACAGAGAACGCTTCTAAAACAACTGCTGTCAAGGGGTTTGACAGCCCTCACGTAGGGGTCATGAAGTTTTCCTTTTGGCTCAAGCCCCAGTTGTTCTGAAAAGTAGCCATTCTTTTGGTCACTCCTTTTTTAGGCAAGGGAAGGGAATGGGAGATTTTGCATATCATTACAAAAATTGTGTATGTATGATTACACAAGATATGCCTATATGTGCATATATATAAATGGATAGAGACAGCTTTCTCTTTTTATTTGGCATTCTGGTTAACGCACAACCATTTACATTTTTTTGTTGAAGATTAGAATTCTGATTAGGCAACATAATATACTTGCAGTAATGCTATAAAATACCAGTACTATGTGGATGAGGGAAATTATTATGGTAAGAGGATAGGTTGAAGTGAGGCAAAAACCTCACTTAAGCCAAAGGAGATCTATGAAAGTGTCAGGGGTGGCGGTGCGGTGACCGGGACCCAGTAAGCCTGTTCTTGATAGTAGGAGTCACAGTGTGGAAAGCCAGGAGACTGGGAATTCCAGTAATGGAATAAAGGAATGAACCCAGAAACCCCAGCATAAAGAAAACCAGACATGGAATGGAGAACCAGAAAAACTAAACAAGAATTGTAAAAAGAGTACTGGATACCAGAAGCCATTGCCAGAAATGAACCGCAACCAGGAAAAGGATGTGACAAAAAGAAAGCAAAGATCATTTTGACATCAATTTACATAATCCAGAACTTTAGACAACTTTCTACCGGAAACAAGATTTATATGGAACTAAATATAGCAAGGTTTAGAGAGTCAAATTAATCACTTAAGTGCCTTGACAAGTCTTACTTTGCAGCAGGTGCACTGTGAAATAGGAGATATTGGTAGCTGGGCCATGTTATTAGGCTTTGTTTTACAGAATTTTAGTATATATTGATTATCTGTTGTTCTCTTGTGCTCTGAGCAGCTAGCTTGGTACTGCCCGGAAAAATAAACCCAATAAGTGTTGGGAACACATTGAACTCCAGGTACATGGCTAATAGTGTAATGACATATGGGCAAAGGCTTAGCTGGTGGTAATTCCTTAAAGCGGCTCTGTCACCTCAATCTTCCCTGTCTCTTATTGTTTCCTTTTCTCTTCCTCTTTCAAAATCTGTTCTTCTTGTCTTCATTTCTGAACTAGTTCTCTTTAAAACATAAGACAAAGTAGGAACTGCTTTGTCCTATGTATATTTCCTGCACCAGACAAATGTGACAAAACGGTGGAGCTTACGGAAAGCTTTACTTCCTTTGTCAAGCTAACAATGTGTGAAGCTTGCCTTAAGCTCTACTCTTTGTTAAGAAGTAAGAAAATTCCATAAGACAAAACAGTCCCAACTTTGTCTTCTGTTTCAAAGATCAGTAATTAAGAAAAGAAGAACAGATTCTGAAAGAGGAAGAAAATAGGAAACAATAGGAGAAAGGTAGGTTAGAGGTGGCAGAGCCACTTTTATCATTTTTTCCTAAAGAGATAAACCAATGCAACCTACATGTACACCATTGGCCTAACCTTAATGTAGCACATCAGATTATATATTTAACAAAGTGTACACCACTGGCTTAAAGTAAAATATTGGGGTTATATATTTAATGGCATGTGAACCCATGACCTGTCCTTTATGTACTATATTGGTTATATTTTAAAGATATGTATACTTGTGGCTTGTCTGTAATATAATATATTAGGGTTACAATGTGAGCAAGATATTACTTTGTTGCAGAGGGATTTAGAAAGACTGGGGGACTGGGCACTCAAATGGCAGATGAAATTTAATGTTGAAAAATGCTAAGTTATGCACTTTGGCGTAAAGAATGCACAAGCAACGTATATTCTTAATGGAAGCAAATTAGGGATAAAAACACACAAAAAGGACTTGGGAATTGTTATAGACAACAAACTATGCAGCAGAGCTCTCAGTAACTCAATTAATTGTGAGTGCATACTTCATACACTTTACCGAACATTAAATATTGCTGCTACATATTGCACTATTTGTGTATATCTTTTCTGTTTTTTTCAAGATACATTGAAGTCGCAGATGTCATCAGATATATAAGTATATATACCTCTGTCATTTGCACTATCAGCACTGTATATTCACTTTATAGGGCACGGTTTATCACTCTGTCTACCTAGAAACTGGAGAGTATTTGAACAATATAATTTGCACTGTATAAGAATCAGCGCACTTAACTTGTCCAGGGAGCTTCTCTCTCGTCTACTGCGTGGCTGTTTGCAAAGAGCAGAGGAAGTGACGTAATCGCGTGTAACCCCACTTCCTCCTCGCAGCGCTGTGACTCCGGAGGGTAGGGAGAAAGGGTTGCCACTCGCACATCACAAATGGGGGCCCACAGCGCTGGCATAGTGGGGAAGCCTGCGGGCCCTCTCTTCACTAATATCGGGCAACACTCATTCCGGGGCATAACATTGTCCCGGAATGAAGGTACCCGGACAGACCCACAAAATTGCATGTACATCCGAGGCCTGTTCTTAATTTAATATATTGAGATTATACATTAACTAGCATGTACACCCATTACTACTCCTATGTGATATAATAGGGTAATGTAGTAAACTGTACATACCAGTTCTTAATGTAATATATTTTAGTTATATATTAAATATCATGTGCACCCATGACCTCTCTCCTCAATGTAATATATATTGAGGTTACAGATTAAACAGCATGTACATCTGTGGCGAAACCGACCTCGCCACGTGTCCTTGGAGGGGGCTGATTGCCCGCCTCTTGCCTTTGGACTATGGACCAGACTTTATGGGAATGTGATACCCCAGATAGCCATACCATGGAGCCTATTCATATAATGAAAGACTATGGGAAAGACTTTAGCTCCATGGCAATTGTACTGTGTGAGTAGGATCTGCGCGCTATTCGGTAGTTTTGTGCGCGCAGATCCCAGCTATCTGGGGATAGGTGAAATGTCTGTGTGTTATGTGTAAATGTGACTTTATGTATTTTAAAGTGTTTTATGTCGTTTTGCAACCATGTGGTTAATGGAGTCTGCCTCTAGTCCTGGATAATTGGATTACTTCTCCAATTAACTCCAGGGCAGAAGGGAGGAAACCAGGGTGCATTGTGGGGATGTTTTTCTGCCAGCCAGGAGGGACAAAAGATACTTTTAGTAACTTTTGAACCCCTGGTCGGATTCATGCCATTTTTTAATATGTTGTTCCCCTGAATAGATTGATTGTGGATATGTATTTTTATGTGAATGTGATGTATGGTTTTAAAGTTATGAAAGTTGTGTAAAAGTACATTTTACACTGTATGCATAATGGGATTATGTGTCACACTAAGGGGAGGGGATGTGTGGGAGGTAACATCTATGTCATTGGTTCTTTTATGCCTCCCCCTGGGTGTGGCCTGTATGTGTGAGTTGGAAATAAAAGCCAGGCTGGATGAGCCAGTCCAGAGTTCCTGTTTTACCCTCAAAGTGATGTGTCGTCTCATTATTGGGGGGAAGGATTTATTGCATGCTGTTCCAGTTGACTGCTAGGAGTACAAGCCTATTCGTATGGTTCCTATTCAATGGTCTACAGCATTCATATGCTTGGGAGAATTTAAAAGGTTTCTCGGATTCAGTGTTCGTGTGTCTCCAGTCGGGAGAATGGTGTTTGCAGTAGCTGCCTGTGCATCTGTAAAGGGGATTATCGCCTAAACTGGGTTTTACCCTCTTGTAAGTGAAATGGTCCGTTACAATTGGTGGCAGCGGTGGGATCGTTCCTACAACCAGAGGGACAGCTACAGACAACACCATTCCTGGATTACAAATTGAGGGCAACGCTAGTATCCGTACAACTGGGGTTTGTGGACCCCTGGGCAACACGCACACCTGAGGAAGAGGATGAATTAGAATGGAGAGATATTGCCCGTACAGAATTATGGTATGATGCCCTGGAGGAAGTCCAGTATCAACGGCAGCAGCGCTTTCCTAGTGCCGCATACCAGTTGGAGGAACAAATGGCCTGGCGGATGCCGCTTCTGGGGGACCAACCCAGAGGGGAGCGGGTAAGACAACTTGAGTACCTCGTGGAAAGGGAACTGAGCCTGGACGTCTCATACCGGGCACTGTGGTGGTGCACTGTCCAGCCAGAGACATGGAGGGGAGAGGGCATCCATCCGGAGGGGGATCACTACACTAGCCCTGGCCTGTTGTGGAAGGCCCTAACAGGAGACGTCGACTTCGGCAGTCCAGCAGAGTCACGGTACTGGGCTATCGTGCATTATCGGAGTGGGCTGTCACAGGGCCCGAGATCTATTGGACTGGGACAAGACCGCCACCGTTTCGCTGCCATGGAACGAGAGCTAGAGATGGATTATGTCAAACTACTAAATTCCTGCCAGCCGCAGAGCAGGGACACAGACCGGAAAGACTGGGTGGCAGACCCAGACCTGCTAGCCTACAGCTGGGAAAACGGGGCCGAGGTACCCCCTGCTCCACTACCAGCTGCAGAAGTGGGGGACCTCATGGACTGGCCCTGGAGAGACCCACAGATGGCAGGGGGAGATGGGACCGAGATCTCTCTACCGGCCCTACAGGGATGCTGGGCAGTCGGCCCAGATCCCCAGCGGCAGTGTGTACCCCAGGGAGCTGATGGTGTCGTCCATCCTCCCCAGCGGCAGTATGTGTCCCAGGGAGCAGAAGGTGTCGTCCATCCTCCCCAGCGGCAGTGTGTGCCCCAGGGAGCAGAAGGTGCAGTCCTTCCTCCCCAGCGGCAGTGTGTACCCCAGGGAGCTGATGGTGTCGTCCATCCTCCCCAGCAGCAGTGTGTAACCCAGAGAGCGGATGGTGTCGTCCTCCCTCCCCAGCGGCAGGCTGAGTTACAGGGGCCAGAGGTTGTTGTTCCTGCCCCCCAGCAGCAAAGTGATATGCCAGGAAGGCAGTGTGAAGTGAAGGGAGAGAAGAGCAGCGTCCTCCCTCCCCAGCGGCAGTGGGTGTCCCCGGGAGCAGAAGGTGCCGTCCTTCCTCCCCAGCGGCCGTGTGTACCCCAGGGAGCTGATGGTGTCGTCCATCCTCCCCAGCGGCAGTGTGTACCCCAGGGAGCTGATGGTGTCGTCCATCCTCCCCAGCGGCAGTGTGTAACCCAGGGAGCAGAAGGTGCCGTCCTTCCTCCCCAGCGGCAGTGTGTGCCCCAGGGAGCAGAAGGTGCAGTCCTTCCTCCCCAGCGGCAGTGTGTACCCCAGGGAGCTGATGGTGTCGTCCATCCTCCCCAGCGGCAGTGTGTGCCCCAGGGAGCAGAAGGTGCAGTCCTTCCTCCCCAGCGGCAGTGTGTCCTGCAGGGAGCAGACACAGTCAGTCTCGCACCCCAGCAGCAGGACAAGAGAATGAAAGGGGAGACAGCTGGTCTCCCTTTCCACCAGCAGAGAGAGTGGCAGGGAGAGGAGCCTGCTAACCCCTCTCCCCAGCGGCAGTTCACCGTCCAGAGAGAGGAGCTTGTTACACCCTCTCTCCAACGGCAGCCTAACCCACCCAGGGGAGATGTTAAGCCCCACAACTGTGCAGATGGGACCGTAGTCTCTGCACTTACAGCACAAGGGGTAGGGACGGTCGGTCCTGTCCCCCAGCCACAGAGCGATATATCCAAAGTGGAGACAGTCAATCTCCAGCAACCAGGCTCCAACCAGGCTACTCCCGGGGTAGTGCTGGCACCAGGACAGAGTACCGCTGGTCTCTGCACCCTCAGCAACCCACCAAGGCAGCCTACCAGTCCCCCACACAGCCGTGGTAAGGCACCTGGACATGGACAAGATTCTCCCTTACCCAGGTGTAGTAATGGTTTATTGTGGGTGGGCTGTACTGCTGTTTCTGTCTTGTGGGTGGGCTGCTGGACTAACAAGGGCACTGACCGGCAGGAGGTCAAGTACCCTGTTAGTCTGGGGGGTAAAGGGGAGAAGTGTGGCAAAACCGACCTCGCCACGTGTCCTTGGAGGGGGCTGATTGCCCGCCTCTTGCCTTTGGACTATGGACCAGACTTTATGGGAATGTGATACCCAAGATAGCCATACCATGGAGCCTATTCATATAATGAAAGACTATGGGAAAGACTTTAGCTCCATGGCAATTGTACTGTGTGAGTAGGATCTGCGCGCTATTCGGTAGTTTTGTGCGCGCAGATCCCAGCTATCTGGGGATAGGTGAAATGTCTGTGTGTTATGTGTAAATGTGACTTTATGTATTTTAAAGTGTTTTATGTCGTTTTGCAACCATGTGGTTAATGGAGTCTGCCTCTAGTCCTGGATAATTGGATTACTTCTCCAATTAACTCCAGGGCAGAAGGGAGGAAACCAGGGTGCATTGTGGGGATGTTTTTCTGCCAGCCAGGAGGAACAAAAGATACTTTTAGTAACTTTTGAACCCCTGGTCGGATTCATGCCATTTTTGAATATGTTGTTCCCCTGAATGGATTGATTGTGGATATGTATTTTTATGTGAATGTGATGTATGGTTTTAAAGTTATGTAAAAGTACATTTTACACTGTATGCATAATGGGATTATGTGTCACACTAAGGGGAGGGGATGTGTGGGAGGTAACATCTATGTCATTGGTTCTTTTATGCCTCCCCCTGGGTGTGGCCTGTATGTGTGAGTTGGAAATAAAAGCCAGGCTGGATGAGCCAGTCCAGAGTTCCTGTTTTACCCTCAAAGTGATGTGTCGTCTCATTATTGGGGGGAAGGATTTATTGCATGCTGTTCCAGTTGACTGCTAGGAGTACAAGCCTATTCGTATGGTTCCTATTCAATGGTCTACAGCATTCATATGCTTGGGAGAATTTAAAAGGTTTCTCGGATTCAGTGTTCGTGTGTCTCCAGTCGGGAGAATGGTGTTTGCAGTAGCTGCCTGTGCATCTGTAAAGGGGATTATCGCCTAAACTGGGTTTTACCCTCTTGTAAGTGAAACGGTCCGTTACAACATCCATGACCAACACTTAATGTAATAGTTTGAGGTTATATATTAAACTGCATGTACACTCACAGTCAGTCCTTAATGCAATAAATTGGTGTTATATATTAAACCGCATGAACACTGTGCCTTGCCCTTAAAGGAACACTATAGCACTAGGAATACAAACACGTATTCCTAAACACGTAACCCTAGTACTGTCAGGAACGTTACTATGAAGTGGTCTGGGTTATTTTAAAGGTCCTATAATGTAATATATTGGTGTTGAGTATTTATAAATTAGCACATTTCCTTCACGGTTTATCTGTGCCCTTATGCATAAAATTGTTGCTGCCATAAATAACTATAAGGGCACCAAAAAAGAAAAGTGATCCAATTGTTATTTATGAATTTTGTAGCAGATGATTGATACATATACGAAGAAAAGTGCTTTACCCAAGTCACAGACATGTTAAAACATTAAATAATAATTCACTGCATTTTTTTATGAGCTGTATGAATAATAGGAGCATTCTACACTACATTATTTCATTATTTTTTTCAAATTCATCTGTTACATTATGTAATTTTAATACACAACAAATTGTATAATGAATTAAAGCTCTGTGCTTGCCCACTGACTATACACCATGCATATTTTAAGGTGCTGCAAAGCAAACTCTGTGCACATCTATTTCGAGAAACATGTTTTGTAGTTGGATTGCACAAACCGCCTGGTGTGCAGAAATAAATTCACTCAATGTCATTTTGGGGGGCGGGATTAGTCTTCTGCATTATGATACATCAGCCTCTTTTACACCTACAAAGCATTTTTTTAACATATCCAGAAAGCTCAGCTCACCACAAAAACAGGAGAATTGGGAATGCTGGAATTTAATGAAGCTGTAGCTGGAAGGATTTGTGCAAAGACAGAAGGAGGGGGGAGCTACCATTAGTGTTTTTTTTTTATCCCAAAGGTGCAGCTAATGGATTTTACTGCCTAGCCCCCTTCTTGGAAGGCAGGGGGAGGGAAGAGTGCTGCAGTGATGCATTAAGGCACTAATCTATTACTGGAACACCATAAGGGGAGCCCAAAGATGAGCTAAAAGTCGGCCTGTCAGCAAATTTTATTTCCTCTGCAAGATGTACTCAATCGTATTATGGCTGCAATGCTCGGCATCTATCCAGATAACTAGGGCAGAACGTTGTATGAACGCACCTTATGTTTTTACTGGTTTCTTCTGTATTGTAAGATTAAAAGCGAGCAGAAGCACAGAGCACATATATCTGTTAATAACAGTTTACGTATCACAAATTTATAAAGCTGTGTTTAGCATTTATGACCAACAAAGGCAATAGTGCACTGCATCCCATGTGCTATTATGTAAGAATAAACACAATATCATAATTTCTCATCTTATATATGTCTATATTTTAACTTTTAAAAGAAAAATTTTAAAGAACAATTGCAGACCATATGTGGACCCAAAAAAAAATTTTTTCGCATGAGAAAAAAACGGCGTAATCTGCTATGCCTCAACAGCATATACACAGATTGTGCAACATTCCAATATAGTTAGTTAGCATAGTGACAAAAGAGCATAAAATAACTGCAGACAACATGGACAGTGACATGTGGATAAATACAGTTAATAAAACGGGAATGGAATAGTGCACATTGTCAGAGCCATTGTAAATGTTAGTACTAATAGTATGGTAAAGTATATTATAAATTTAAATATAGTGTTGAAAGTTGAGGTATAATGAGCTGAGAGTGGGCAATAGGGACTAGTATGGCTTTTTCTTAGAATTTTACAAGTGCCTGATTTGGTGTCGGCTGATGGCCAGATTAAGTGTGGAGGCCCTTGGAAGCCGTTATATTATGGTGAAAGCCGCCAAGTGTCTCCTACTTAGTTGTAGGTGGAGGGTACTGTGTAGTGCCACGGATTAGAGGGATATGGGATATAAGCCCGTGTAAGAAGCGTAGTTTGTGGCAATACCGTGGTAAGCTGGGGTAGTAGCTATGCCCATTGACCCCATGGCATCTTTGGGAAGGGGGGGGGGGGGCTTAGATATGCATAAGACAGTCATTAACTTGGATATGCCTAAGACAGTCATCTATTATGGAGAAAAAGGACACGTGGGTTCAACAAAGTTCGGGGTTTAGAACTTGCTTTCTTGAGGCTTCACGTTGCCTGGAAGCCGATGTCTCAGCCGAATGAGGCTCCTCATCCTGTGTCCACTGGAACACAGGGTATGAAAGGGACAGGGTTCTGCATGTCCCAGGTGTTGTGTGCAGCCAGTGTGGATGCCGTTTTCTGTACCCGGCCCAGCTGTGCAAGGAATGAGTGAGAGGCCTCTGGAGCCGTGAGTCGGCGAGTAGCGCCATCTTTAGTGCCGGTGCGGGATGGCCCCCATCTATTGGGGGGAGCCGGCCTCTCTGAGTGTTTTTGTGACTCCCTGGACTGAACTCCTCCAATCCAAAGTGGCTCTGCATAGGTCCTGCAGGAAGGTACGGTGCATGCCTTGAATTCAAATGGGACTTTGGTCTTGAGTTCCTCTAGTACAGCCAGCTTGTCCCTGAAGGAGAGGAAGCGGAGTAGGACATCTCTGGGGGCAGCCACTGGTGCTTGTGGACACTTGGGGAGTCGGTGGGTGCCATTCGTGAGAGTGTGTTTAGTTTGACAGTGCAGTAGCAAGGCCACGAAGAGGCGCCTGAAGAAATGCAGTAATTCTTCTGGTGTAGCCGATTATGCTACTCCTCTAACTTTGAGGTTCTTACGTCTGCATGCATCATCCATCGCATCCAGCCTCCCGTGAGGGAGGTCTGTAGTTGGCGGACCTGTTACGTTGTACCGGCCTGGTTTTGCGAGAACGAAGTGATGTCCTCCTCCGCTGCCCTGACTCTATCGGTGACCTCCATCACTTCCTCCTGCACCACTGCCAGATCTGCCCTGAAGAAGGCCCGGATATGGACTATTAGGTCTATTATGTCAACCTTGGTAGCCGGGACTCCGCGGTCTTCTGGGTGTAAGTGAGGTGTTCATTGTTTTGCTTCAGGTGTAGGGTCAGGGGCATACAACAGGTCCTCCTCGGAGGATGAAGAGCTGGGGTTGTCAGGTGGCGCCACCATCTTGGGCCTAGGCCGCATGTGGAAGAGTTCCCCAATACTTTGGTTGCCATCAGCTGCGTGAGTCTTGAGTTTCTTGGAGTGTTTCCCCTATGTTTTCCATGGTACCAGGGACATGGTCGGGGTTGGTTTGCGGCAATATATGCGGTGTAGTGTCTTTAGCCAAGGAATCGCCGGAGCTCAGCAGACCGCTCGCGGCTCCCCCAAAAACCTTTTATTTAGACAGAAGATGATATTTTCTTGTTACTATAAAGGGTTTAAATTTTCCATAGTGATTTACATTGGGCTCCTATTAGTGAAATAAAGAACCACATTCAATAACATTAGTTCGACTTACAGGAGCAAGAGGGTCCTGCTCAAATAACATTACAATCTAAAGTGTGACTTGTACTGTCGTAAACATGTGTTACTATACTTTTCACTTAAAAGGAAACTCCACTGCACAGTTACAAGAAATAAAATAAAAATCACTGTTTAGAAAATATACCCCAAAGAAAACATGCATGCATTTAATTATGCATTTTTTATTAGAATTACTGTATATACTCGAGTATAAGCCGACCCGAATATAAGCCGAGGCCCCTAATTTTACACCAAAAAACTGGGAAAACTTATTGACTCGAGTATAAGACTAGGGTGGGAAATGCAGTAGCTACTGGTAAATTTCTAAATAAAATTAGATCCTTAAAAATTTATATTAATTGAATATTTATTTACAGTGTGTGTATATAATGAATGCAGTGTGTATATGAATGCAGTGTGTGTGTATGAGTGCAGTGTGTGTGTATGAGTGCAGTGTGTGTATGAATGCAGTGTGTGTGTATATGAGTGATGTGTGTGTATGTATGAATGCAGTGTGTGTGTATGAGTGCAGTGTGTGTGTATGAGTGCAGTGTGTGTATGAATGCAGTGTGTGTATGAATGCAGTGTGTGTATGAATGCAGTGTGTGTATGAGTACAGTGTGTGTATGAGTGCAGTGTGTGTATGAGTGCAGTGTGTGTATGAGTGCAGTGTGTGTATGAATGCAGTGTGTGTATGAATGCAGTGTGTGTGTATGAGTGCAGTGTGTGTATGAATGCAGTGTGTGTATGAATGCAGTGTGTGTATGAGTACAGTGTGTGTATGAATGCAGTGTGTGTGTATGAATGCAGTGTGTGTGTATGAGTGCAGTGTGTGTATGAGTGCAGTGTGTGTATGAATGCAGTGTGTGTATATGAATGCAGTGTGTGTATGAATGCAGTGTGTGTGTGTGTGTGTGTGTGTGTAGCTGAGCCTTGGTGGGGTGTGGGCAATTTTATTATTATTTTTAATTATTTTAATAATTTTGTATTGTTTTTTATTATTATTTTTTTTTTATTTAATTATTATTATTTTTATTATATTTAATTATTTTTCGTCCCCCCTCCCTGCTTGATACATGGCAGGGAGGGGGGCTCTGCTTCCCTGGTGGTCCAGGGGCATTGGCAGTTCAGTGGGGGGGGGGGGGGGGGGCTGTCAGGAAGCACTTACCTCTCCTGCAGCTCCTGTCAGCTCCCTTCTCCTCCGCGCCGGTCCGTGCAGCTCCTCTCTCAGGTCACAGTGTAAGTCTCGCGAGAGCCGCACTATGACCCCGCGGCTCTCGCGAGACTTACACTGGGAGCTGACAGAGGTGCTGAACGGACCGCCGCGGAGAAGAAGGGAGCTGACAGGAGCTGCAGGAGAGGTAAGTAAGATATCTGCAGCCCCCACAGCCCCATTATCTGTATTATGGCAATGTAAATTGCCATAATACAGACATTGACTCGAGTATAAGCCGAGTTGGGGTTTTTCAGCACAAAAAATGTGCTGAAAAACTCGGCTTATACTCGAGTATATACGGTATATCTAAAAACAGCTTACAAAAGCTTCAGATCTCTTGTCTGCAGCCTTCGAAAGCTCTCCCTTTCTTCCCCAGCACAGACATTCTGTGGCTGTCCAATCAAAGACTTCCCAATCTAACTCAATTGCGATGCAGGTGCTCTGGGCAATTGCCTGTCTAAGGAGTTTAGCTCCACTCAGCAATCAGGAAGTAAAAGGGCTAGTTGTCTGATTGACAGCCAGTCAGATGTAATAATGTTAATTTATATAAGTGCTAATTTCTATTGAAATTTGCTCTTTTTGTAAAATGAAAAAAGAAGGTTGTAGTGGAATCCAATTGAAGGGACACTATTGGAAACCTGTTGAAGCATTTAATGACCTCCAATAATACCAGCACTAATATTTTTCTATGGTCTACTTGATTTCCACTAGGGTACCATTGTGCCACACTGAGAAATTAACTCAAACCCAAATTTATAACCATAGTAAAATGTATTTGGGTGATCAATGTAAAGATTACATGGTACATGATGATTTATATTTTCTGCTTTCTAACACACTGTGTTAACATACACAATGCACCATTTTAATGGGTGTTTACCATTATTCTGGCTAAAAATAAAGATTACGTTGAAACACTCGCACAACTAGATGTTTTATTTTTATATAATGTATTTATGTATTGTCCTGTATACTATGTTTTGACGTGAATTAGAGATGGAGATTGGTGAAACCAGGCTGAGAGGCCAAATGATTTTTAAATTCTTTGAAATTGGACTCCTGCTGTGATAGCTCTGTGTTTACAATAACCTATTCGTGAGAAACCGTACTGTCACACTTTACCCAGAAAGCTGAGATGGAGTTGGTTACACGATACAACCAACAGGTGCTGGTTAAAGAATATTTTTTTTTTTTAAATCTCCCAGTGTAAAATAAATAAAGTTATTGCAATAATTCGTCCAATGCATCAGTACCTCTACTTGCATGGGTATTGCAACATTGGAAGCCAACAATTACATTTATTCAGAATTAAATATGGCTTACAAAGGAACTCGTACCTAGATAAATTTCCAGGCCCTAAGCTCTCCCTGGACGGACTTGCAAATAACCCCGGACCACATTAGATCTCTTCTGTCACATTATCTGGGCTAACTAAGAACCATCAGCTGTGCGTGCATCCTGCGTCACTCTTGAAGCATACCAAGCCTCACTCTGACATCCATAATGATGTGGAATGCTTACCCGTACATACTATTTATAAGTTCCAAGGCCTGTGGCCTAATTTTTTTAAAATGTAATATTTATTGAAATACAAAAGGTAAATATGTTCCAGCAATAGCAGGTAAACACCAAACATCGTTGCACAGACAGGATATGGCAAATTATAATCCATATAAATAAAGATTGCCTCATTTTTAAAATAATTTAAACTGTCTAGTAAAGTGTCTCAAAACACATTATAAATGTTAATGTCAACTTTCATTGTGAGAGGAAGTATACAGGTAAAAAATTAAGTATTAGGCTTGTATTGGTTCCAGCTCTACTAGTCATAATCAAGATAACATAAACCCTTCCAGCGAAGACGCCTGTTCACTACAAGTCAGCTCTACAGGACCACACTACCCATACACTTACTGACTCACCCAATAGCTCTGACTCCATGTTTGTTTAATTAATGTTCATAAAATGTGCAGTTCCACATATATGCCTTGTAAAGTGATTCCTCATGTTTACTAAGGCTATTGGGGCATAGTACACCTGGCTGTTAAAACCGTGCACAACAAAAATAAAGAATTAAAAAAAAAATGTTGAGAGCTGGAATGTTAATAATGCAAGAGATAATAACCACTGGATAGCAAGATTACACTGCAGTATAGAAGAACATACAGAAAGTAATAATCATCAGGCCTGGATAACGATAGCCATACACAGAAGAATAAATCAAACAGAATAAGCATTGCTGTTAGAGGAACTGCAGAAAAGAGCTTTTAAACCAGGTTAGTATTGGCCCAAGGCAGCCATCCATCAGCCCAGCCCAGTCTCAGGCACATTGGGAATCCAGATAAAAATGGTGCTCAACCAGCCCAAGCTATTACATTTTTCTCACGGATCTGGACACTCCAGGTGCCCGTATAAATGGCCAGGGATGAGCCCTCCACACGTTTGAAGTGTAAGCAAAGTATTCTCCCTGAATATGAGCCCTGTGGAGTGTAATCAGAAGCCTTGAGGCCCAGGTTGAGTGGTAGCTTGAAGTGGGCTGCTGGAAAGACAATGTGCAGCCAGTTAGTCAAGTGCCCATGTCGGACACTGCATGGTTGACTGTTCTGCTGCCCATGCAATCTTGCAGCACTTTACAATAGGAGGAGATCAGAGACGATCAGCCACAATGCTAGACGCAGGCATAGAGGCTGATATAGTGGTGAGGGTATCAGGCATGCAGGTGATTTAGAGCTATGAAATACCTGTGGATACCGGGATAACCCCCCACCAACTCAGAGGGGGAAGAAACAGGCCTCCAAGGTGTCCAGGCTGTACAATAGCAGAGAAACAGCCGGTCCCTCATGTACCCACAGGTAAGAATGCCAACCCACAAGTGCTTAAGTAGAGATTAGATTACTCAAGTTGGCCACTTAGGTCACAATAAATCCGTGTTAAGATAGCTTTCTGTCGAGGAGCTCTGTCACACTGCATCCATCTCATTTGTCCGCCAAGCCCCAGCATAATTTAACGCCAAGCTAATCCGCGTCATCCAAACAATGCAAGTCACACAAGTTATGGTGTCCTTATTGACACTGACCAATTGTAATTCTCCTGGGATTTTATAAGGTATTTCTGACCTCTACACAATTTTATAATTTGAATGAAAATCTCAATAAAAATTATACCTCAGCAAATAAAACTAAATTATTATTTTCCTTGGCCTTTTCTTATATGATAGGGAATCTATACTCTGGTTATACTGTGTTGGATATTTGATTTTGTTACTCACTTTGAGAACTGACTCATGGGTAGAGAGTAATTAGTTTCTTACCCATTATAGGATCCAGTAATATTCTGGATATTGCATGCTAGATGCACATATTTGGCTGTGCCTAACTGGCAAATCTGGTGCATCAAAACTACACTGTAATTGTACTATTCGGTAACATGGGACCAAAAATGTTTCACACAAGGAATTGCTAGGTATGGGTACATGCCGTCAAGATGCTGTAACTCCCAGGATTCAATTCTGTAATAAAATAGGGTTGTTACAGCATTGAGTACAGTAGCTTAACCAGCGATATGAAGATTTTTTGCAATCAAAACAGGGATATTTTCAGTTTGGCAACATTATAGCATTAATATAATGAACAGCAATGTCTTTACTAGATATTTTGACCACTGTGTATACATGCATGACCCTTGTACCACAATCAGCTAGTCAGTAGAAAACACCACAGATTTATTGCTGGGCGTGTCATTTGCATTGAGCTCAAGATAATCGACGAAGCCTTTGTGGCATATATTGAAAAACAGCTTTAAAAGAAAAAAAAAAAAAAAAGATTCCCACTCTGCTGAGGAACTGCAGCATTCTGTGATTCACTCCCTCCCCCTCCCCTTCTCCCCTGTTCTATTCTCTTACTGGCTGTCATCCAGTTTAGGGGGTGTGACGGAGACAATGATTCACTGTGGATGATCTGTCCATAAATTGCTATTGAATTTGACTCAAATGTGCTTTCTATTTAATATAATGTATCTAGAAATAATCATAAAAATATCAGTAATTAATGGTTTATCTTTGTATATATTTAAATTTGAACTGCACATGCCAATGGGGTAGGGGAGAGTGTGTGTGTGTGTATGTATATACATTTGTGGTCGGAAACATTATGTGATAAGCGTGGATCGTGTTAATGCAAAGTTGGTTGGAGTGTGTCGTTTTCAACGTACGGATAGGCCTTTAATAAAAGAGGGTCCACCAATGTAAAAGAATTAATAAAAGTTTTAAAATAAATAAAGTATAAGGGGTGAGGTGGGTGGGATGACCTGAACGAGGACGGCCCAGGTAAGAAGGTGATTGAGGTTTTAATATGCCAACGATAGGTTCACATTCCTCCCACAAATACAGGCCTGTGGCCTTAAAACTTGTGGTCGGAAACATTATGTGATAAGCATGGATCGTGTTAATGCAAAGTTGGTTGGGGCAGGGGTGTAACTGGAAACCACGGGGCCCCGGTGCGAAAATTGCCCTTTTTTTTCTTTTCAGGTACTTCGTTAAATGGTTCCCCCTCATTATTTTTAGGGTGAGGGGGGTAGATAGGGGTTAATTTTTTTTGGGAGGGGGGTGACTAGGGGTTTGGGGACCCCTAGTCACCCGGGGGAGGGGGAGTTATTTTTTTTATTTAGGGCCCCCACCTACCGCTCAGGGGTGGGGGTCAGGGTGGAGGACATTAGGTTCCCCCCCTAATTAGTATTTAGGGGGCCCACCCACTACTCAGGGCTGGGGGCCATGGGGGAGGACATTAGGACCCCCCCTATTCTGATTTAGGGCCCCCACCTGCCGCTCAGGGGTGGGGGCCGGGGGGGGAGGACAATAGGTCCCCCCCATTACTTTACTTTAGGTAAGCGGCTGGTGGGGGCAGGGGGTAGGACAATAGGTCTCCCCCTCAGGTTAGGAGGGGGGACGTTTTTTTTTTTTTTACTGTTTAACAGACATGCCCCTACTCACGGTATAGCGAGTAGGGGCATAATTTACTAATACTAAGTAATCTTTACTTAGTAGTAGTAAATTTGGCTGAAAGACCAATTTAGGTCTTTCAGCCTTTTAGTAGATATCTCCCTAATACCGTGGGAATTAGGGAGTTATCTACTTATTCATTCCTGTCATTACATGACTGGCTAAGTAACTTACATTTTCTATGAATGTATGTTACTTGATTGTTGTAAGTGTTGCAAATGCGTACAGCTGAGTCCTGGCTATGTTTGTATACTTTTTATTTAAAATTGTATACAGTGTAACATTCTTCTTCTTCCACTGGGTTAGCATATGAGTACTTAGGCAATACTGTGCTTCGGAACTTCGACACTTCGGAAATTCGGTAATTTCGGAACTTCGGGGCCTCGGTAATTCGTCACTTCGGACATTCGGAATACACGAATGTCCGAATTGCCCGAAATTCGGCCGAATTCATATTCGGCCCGAAACGAATTGCACATGTCTAGGCACCCCCTGAAGTGAGAGATGTGGTAAGTTATATCTGATATGATCGAGTGTGGCCAAGTAGGAGTCAAGTATCTTAACTGGGCACCATTTGTTTTTGGTGGGATACAGTGGGATAGTGGATGGCTGACTACTATGGTTGGTTTTAGGTTTGTAAGGAAAATATATAGTGATCGTCGTGTTTTGTGATATCTGATATTTTAAGGCTTGAAATGAGGTCGGTTTGTCTTGTTACTGTAAATTCTCGTGGTCTGAGGAAACCTTACAAAGCTATATAAATTGAGGTTTTAATAACAAGGTTGGTATGATTGTCAAATGGTCGGGTGTCTAGTAAATCACTGAGAGCTCGTAATATGGGACCCAGGGCCGGCGCCACCATAAGGCAAAGAATGCATTTGCCTGGGACGATGCCCTGCTCTGTGGGGCTGGAACACTGTGTGAGTGGCTCTTTAGCCACCACCCAATGCAACTGCTTTACCTGCTGGGCTCCGTCGATGTTACTCAGAGCACAGCTCCCTTCCTGCAGGTAGAGGAAGCCAGGATTTGAAATGGTATCCTGGCTGCCCCCTGCCTGTAAACACTGGACACACACTGGTGGGACCAGGAAGCAGGTTGTGCTCACTGTGCACGGCTCCCTTACTCCCCCAGCAGAAACAAGAGCAACTTCCTGCACTACAGGCAGGAGAATGGTTCACTGTAATATAAATTAAATTTCACCATTATTATAAATTAAATGCCACAATATTATACATTAAATATCACCAAAGAAATTAAATACATCATTTATCACAGCTATAAATTGTAAATGTAAAATGTATGTATTAGGCAGTATGGGTGTATGTATTTATTCATTATGTGTGTATTTGTGTACACATTACACAGTATGTGTGTATGGGTGTGTATGCATTAGGCAGTATGTGTGTATGGGTGTACACATTAGGCAGTATGTGTGTATGGGTGTACACATTAGGCAGTATGTGTGTATGGATTTATGTATTAGGCAGTATGGGTGTATGCATTAGGCAGTATGTGTGTATTTGTGTACACATTACACAGTATGTGTGTATGGGTGTGTATGCATTAGGCAGTATGTGTGTATGGGTGTACACATTAGGCAGTATGTGTGTATGGGTGTACACATTAGGCAGTATGTGTGTATGGATTTATGTATTAGGCAGTATGTGTTATGCAGAGCCAGCTCACTCAAAATATCCTTTGGGGCCATGGCTCCAGACGGCATCTTGTCCGGGGGCAGCATTTTGCTGCCCCTGTCATTATCTAACAAGATACTAACCAGTTGAAGGAAGCGCTAGCATTTCCCGTTCAGTCCCTCCGCCAGGGCAGGCCAGGATGGCCACAAATAAATGTTTAAAAAATCATGGAATAGGGAGATGGCTGACGTGGGACTCGTGCTCAACTGATGTTACAGTGCTCTGTGATAACTTGATACGCATGCTGGACCTTCAGTGGTTACTAGCGGCAGTTCTCTATGTCGGTGTGCTGAATCCCCCTTAATGTTGTGCTGCTGCCAACCGCAGCACAGGCGACAGGAGACTAAACCCCATAATTGAGTCAGGAGCCAGAACTGAGCAAGCAGCGATGGGGTCATGAAAAACGAAGCCCTTAGTTCAGACTCCACTCCAGCCAGGAGCCACACCACCGTGGATACAACAAGGATAAGTGTTATGATTAGCTGCTGTGCACACACCGGAAGCCAATACCCAGCACACAGAGGCACACTGCATCCCCAGCACACACAGACTGCTGCATCCCCAGCATTCACAGACACACAGCATCCCCAGCAGACACACAAACACAGACACATTATTTCCCCAGCACGCACACAAACACACTGCATCTCCAGCACACACAGACACAGTGCATTCCCAGCACACATACACACTACATCACAGGCACACACACACACAAAATACCCAGCACACACACAAACACACACACTGCATCCCCAGCACACACATTATGTAACTCAAGCACACAGACAGACACACTTCATCCCCACAGTCAGACTGCATCCCCAGCACACAGACACACATTATATAACCCTAGCACACAGACACACTTAATCCCCAGCACACAGAAATAAATTATGTATCCCCAGCACAGACATACTACATCCCAGCACACATAGACACACTGCTTCTCCAGCACACACACACGTTATAAATCCCCAGCACAGACACACTACATCCCAGCACACATAGACACACTGATTCTCCAGCACACAGACACACTGCATCCCCAGCACACACATTATATATATCCCCAGCACATATGCACACTGCATCCCTAGCAGAGACACACTGCTTCTCCAGCACAAAGACACACTTCATCCCCAGCACACATACACAGACACTGAATCCCCAGCACACAGACATTTCAACTCACTGTTTAATGAATATGCAGGGGGAAAAAAGAAGAGAAAGTGACAAAAGTCAATGACAGGGCTATTTACTAAAAAAGAGATTTGTTGGAGCTTCAAAATGAATTAAACGTTACTTTCACATGTAAGATGAAAGTAGCCAAATCTGGAGAATGTTTCAAGTTTGTTTGTTGGGTGTTTTTTTTTTTTGCCCTTAAATTAGAAATTCAGTTTGAATTCCCAACATTTATGACTTTAGTGAATAACCCTATTGGTATTAAAAGAAACAGTCTATAGAGAATCTGTGGCGTACAGTGAGCATTGGAATCATGAACAAAGAGTCTGCAAATGTTGGGAGAACAGAAACTGGATAAAGATGGGGATAAATGCTAATGAGAGAGATTGTTAAGAGTAGGAGTAAGCACGGTGGAGGAAAGGAACATCTGATCAGACCTAATTGGAAACCAAATGACAAATTTAGGCCAAAATAGCTGATTTAGAAGAATTCTCCAACCCAGATACAGTCCCAGTTCAGCTGTTTTTGCTTAAACTTTGCAATTCGGCTTTCAATTTACTGCAATTCAGAGTTTAAAAAACTTTTGAAATAATGTAGTTACATTCACGAGGGGGCGGCAAAAGGGATCTTTACCTATAGCGGCAGGAATCCTTGCACTGGCCATGATGGGACCATCTATTGGTAATCTGGAAGAAGTAGGAGGTCTGTCAGTTTTGTTAACACCCCTTAGTATACTTTTAAAAGGATAGGGTGAGAGAAAAGGTGTGTGATTGGGAAAGGTAGTGAATACGTGATGTTGAATTCCCGTGAGATAAAGTTTAATCGTGTTGTGTGCTAACTTAAGGTGAGGGTGGCAAAAAGAAGAAAAGGCTACCATGGATTCAATTGAAAAATCCTCCTAGATGTGGAATTCCATGGCAAACCTTCTATACACGGTTTAAGTGCAGAACGTGATAGTGACCGTGTGTGAGAAAGAAGACTGGCTAGTCCATCACAAGCTCCTGGAATAGTGGAATTCTGGACGGGAACCTGTCTTCAGTGGAGTGAAGCCGTGAGAACACCTGAAATTGAGATTGTGACAGGGCGTCAGCCAATATGTTATCAACACACAAAAAAGATGGTTACTGTATGCTCTGACGCACACAAAACACCTTAGGTTAACCCTTTAAGACCGGAGGGCGTACTATTACGCCCTATTTTAAGCGGCTCTAAACGCTGCCGGGCGTAATAGTACGCCCTCTGGTTTTTTTCTTACTTACCCAGGCGCCGGCTATCGCGGTTGGGGGGACTCCTAGGTAGCCCCCCGCAGCAGATCCTCACTCCTGGGGGTCCCCCGGCCATATAAGAGTGAGGTCCTTGCGAGGACCTCACAATCACATGGCCGGGTTAGATGGCTCAGGCATTGCCAGCAGGGGGACTGCCTGTAATGACAGGTAGTCCCCCTGCTGGCTAAATTCAAATAAAATTAAATTAAAATAAGTGTAAAAAATAATAATAATATACTTAGATCATATATATATATATATATATATATATGATCTAAGTGTATATATATATACACATATACACACACACACACACATACACTGTCTAGGTGTATTTTACTATTAATATATATATATATATATATATTACTATAAAATTACACGTAGACTGATACTGATTAAATATATATATTATTATTCTTATATATATATATATTTATATATAATATAAAAAAATATGTAAATAAGTAAAAAAAAATTAAATTAAAAAAATTATTAAAAATAAATAATTAAAAAATATATAGAAGTGTGTTATTTCGTTCTAACTGTATTTTGATATTAATATATATATATTTGGGGACGGGGCCGGACCGCCGAGCTGGCTGGTCGCACGCAAGACCAGCTCCTGCAACCTAAAATGAAACTACACACTAACCTTAAGATTATCGTCTTAAAACAGACCGGCAACGGCGGCCCCCACCGGGCGGAGTATCCTGGAACCAGGGTGAGGCTGGCCTGATAGGCTTCAGTCCCCTGGGAGAGAAAGCCGATCTGACTCCATTGCGGCCTACCCCGGAGACAAGCGGGGCGGACGGCCGCCGCCCTGCAGCACACCGTCCAGCACTCAGAGTCAGACCCACGGGGACCCCGTACCCCCCCCCCCCCCCCCCTATGGACCGGGGGGGTGATCCCGGTCTACACATCCTCGAGACCCGACTGCTACAGCCGATCGGCAGGGAGCCCAGCCTGAGACCGCATGGGACACAACAAAATGGCCGCCGCGCCTAATACACACCGGAGAAACAGGGGGCATGACAGGCACAACTGGCGAAACCTGCAATCCAGCCACAGACACCATGATGGCGGCGGCCAAACGGTAAGGAGACCTGCTCAGTGCCCTCTTAAGCTGCTCACGCACAACGGCAGCTCATAATAGGCACAGGTCCAGGCCGTGATCCCACACCTGCAACCTAGCATGCCTACCCTTCGAAGAGTCAACAGCCTCAGAGGCCGACTACAAGACCCCGAGCACCCTGCAGAGCACATCAACCCCCCAACACGAGCAGACCACTAGACAACAATGGGAACAAGCAGACTCCATGGAAGGCAGACCTTTCCAGCCACAAAGGGACTTTTTAAGCATGACCTAAATAGTCTTTACTCTCGCTAGCGCAAATATGGCGAAATATTACCTGACTTAATGTTCTAAAGGCATCCATGTATAGTTGTAAGAGGCAAGGGGTTGATATAGTATCTCTCAGGCCTTACCTACCCAAGTGTAGCTAAGGGGCGTAAGGGGTGATGTGGTAGCGTTCATACCTAAGCATGTACCTAACTAATCTAAGCAAATTACCTGCATGTAACCGATACTCACTACTTGATATTATGCAACGCCTAGCAATTACTAAGTGTTATAAGACTCATCTACTAAAACAAAAATGTGCCAGTTAATCGTATGCCACTAATATGTTCACGACTTTATGAATAATTTGCTTGTCAGAGCTGCTGTGGCCATGCAAGCAATGCTGTAACCTTCTATGCACAAAAAAAAAAAAAAAAAAAAATATACAGTGGGACCTCGGTTTACGAATTTAATGCGTTCTCCGGGACGTTTCGTATTGCGAAAAATTCGTAAACCGAAACACGGTTTCCCATAGGAATGCATTGAAAACCAATTAATTCGTTCCGGAGGTGAGAAAAAAAAGTCAAATAAAGTATTTTATCTGTTCAAAACTCTTTATAAAGTGCACTTTAAAGGCATAAATACTGTACAGGGACATGATTAATCAAGCAATAACATTTCAAACATCCAACTTTATGTTTTAAAACATCACACATCAACACACAGTAAAAGGCATGCAAACAACTAAGCTCAGCTCCCTACCTTTCCACTTCTTGAGATGCACCAAAAAGGCTCCAAAACCTGCTGCAAATGGCTCCAAAAGGCTCCACAACTTGCTGAAAATGGCTCCAAAAGGCTCCACAAGGCTCCACAACTTGCTGCAAATGGCTCCAAAACCTCTCCAACACCTCCACACTACACACTCACGTGCTACCCACACTTCAGTATGCAGGGGGCGGAGCTATAAACTGGGACACTTGTTTCGTATTGTGAAAAAAATACGTAAACCGAGGCATTTTTTTAAATGAATTTTTATACGTATACCGAATTTTTCGTTTACCGAGGCATTCGTTAACCGAGGTTCCACTGTATATATATATATATATTTATATCAAAATACACGTAGAACGAATATATATATCTATATACATAAATATATACGTATATATCACTATATATATACCTATATATAAATAAAAATATTTAAAAAAAATTATATATATATATACACATACGTGTATATATATACACATATATTAATTCTACACATATATTTATTTAATATTTTTACATAATTAGGTATCTTAATTAATTACAATTAGCGGGACCTGCCTGAAAACCCATACCGAAAGTATAGGGAATTTAATTTGCTAGCACTATATTTAACCCTATAACTTTCCAAGACACCATAAAACCTGTACATGCGGGGTACTGTTTTACTCGGGAGACTTCGCTAAACACAAATATTAGTGTTTCAAAACAGTAAAATGTAATCCAACGATGATATCGCCAGTAAAAGTTACGTTTTTTGCATTTTTCACGCACAAACAGCACTTACTCGGACGATATTATTGCTGTGATACTTTTTACTGTTTTGAAACACAAATATTTATGTTCAGCGAAGTCTCCCGAGTACAACAGTACCCCTCAGCTACAGGTTTTATGGTGTTTTCAAAAGTTACAGCGTCAAATATAAGGCTTGTGTTTCATTTTTTTCACATTAAAATTTGCCAGATTGCTTACGTTGCCTTTGTGACCCTATGGTAGCCCAAGAATGAAAATTACCCCTATGATGGCATACCATTTGCAATAGTAGACAACCCAATGTATTGCAAATGGGGTATGTCCAGTCTTTTTTAGTAGCCACTTAGTCACAAACACTGGGCAAAATTGGCGTTTTTTTGCATTTTTCACACACAAACAAATACTAACGCTAACTTTGGCCAGTGTTTGTGACCAAATGGCTACTAAAAAAGACTGGACATACCCCATTTGCAATACCTTGAGTTGTCTACTATTGCAAATGGTATGCCATTATGGGTGTAAATTTAATTCCTGGGCTACTTTACAGTCTCAAAGGCAACGTAACCAATCTGGCGAATTTCAATTTCAAATGTAACATGCTATATTTGACCCTGTAACCTCCCAAAACACCATAAAACCTGTACATAGGGGGTACTGTTTTACACGTGAGACTTTGACTGGACATACCCCATTTGCAATACCTTGAGTTGTCTACTATTGCAAATGGTATGCCATTATGGGTGTAAATTTAATTCCTGGGCTACTTTACAGTCTCAAAGGCAAAGTAACCAATCTGGCAAATTTCAATTTCAAATGTAACATGCTATATTTGACCCTGTAACTTCCCAAAACACCATAAAACCTGTACATAGGGGGTACTGTTTTACACGTGAGACTTTGCTGAATACAAATATGTGTATTTTATTGCAGTAAAAGCAAACAGTATTATGACATTGACAGTTAAAATGTCATGTAGAACTAAACAAAAATTCTTATTTTCTCCCATTTTTTTCATATCAAGTTTCATAGCTAAATATTTGATATTAAATGAAAGCCCTGTTTCCCCTGAATAAAATGATATATAACAAGGGGGGGTGCATTTAATATGAAAGAGGTGAATTACGGTTGGACAGACATATAGTGCAAAGGCCAGGTTTTGTTTACGTTTTGTTCTGTTCACAACGTGTACATTTGGCTCAGTCCTTAAGAGGTTAAAGTGTTCCCTAGAGACACTCAAAATACAAGTAATACAAAGAAAAAAACAAAAGGAAGAATTGTGTGTAAAATCACCAAAAGTGATAGTAAATGGTACAACCTGTATAGTAATCGGTATAATCTACCATAAGCACAGTTTATCTGGTGGAATAAAACACAAAATATAGTGCAATACAGTAAGCACAAGCGAGGGGTGTGTGGTGGTAGAAAACTCACTAGAAATTAGTAGATTCAGGCATGTCTCCCTCAATATTAGGGTCATTATATGATTGTAGAAAATCTTCCAGCCATAGAACTTCTGATATAGGGGTATCTTCTTGAATAGAGTGTGTCAGAAGATAAACAGCATTAGGGATCGACCGATTATCGGTTTTACCGATATAATCGGCCGATATTCGGTATTTTCGGCAATATCGGTATCGGCCAATAGGGATACCGATATTGCCGATAATATCTCCCAGGACCGCCAGGCTCATTACAAGCCCGGCGGTCCTGGGGGGGTGGGGGGGGGGGGGGCGGGCAGCAAGCGTTTACTCACCTCCCAGCAGCTCCTCCAGCTCCCCAGTGTAAATCTCGCGAGACCCGCGGCCAGCTCTGACGGCCGCGGGTCTCGCAAGATTTACACTGGGAAGCTGGAGGAGCTGCTGGGAGGTGAGTAAACGCATGCTGCCCACCCCACTTCCCTCCCCTCCCCTCCCCCAGCTAAGCCAATGCCACTGGACCACCAGGGATTAACATATCCCCCCTCCCTGGCAAGGCAACAAGCAGGGAGGGGGGACAACAAAAAATAAAAAATAATAATAATTAAATATATATATATTAAAAAAAAAAAATTTAATATAAAAATTAAAACATTTTTTTTTTTATAAAAATGCCCCCTCACACACACTGTATATAATTCAGTGTGTTTGTATAGTGTGTGTGTGTGTATATATAATGCAGTGTGTTTGTATAGTGTGTGTATATATAATACACACTGTATTATATACACACACACTATACAAACACACACTGCATTATATACACACACTATACAAACACACACTGCATTATATACACACACTATACAAACACACACTGCATTATATACACACACTATACAAACACACACTGCACTATATACACACACACACTATACAAACACACACTGCATTATGTACACACACACTGCATTATATACACACACACTATACAAACACACACTGCATTATATACACACACACTACATTTTATACACACACACTACATTATACACACACACACACTGCATTATATACACACACACACACACTGCATTATATACACACACACACACACACACACTGCATTATATACACACACACACTATACAAACACACTGCATTATATACACACACACACTATACAAACACACACTGCATTATATACACACACACTATACAAACACACACTGCATCCACTACACACACATACACAGCTCCCCTGTCTAAACACACTGCATCCACTACACGTGGCATGTATATTTTGTGCATTTACCTTTAGAAATAGTTTTTTATTTTCCAAAATGGTAAATGTACAGAATATCGGCAAATTATATCAGCTATCGGCCTGAAAGTTCACTGGATATCGGTATCGGTATCGGCTCTAAAAAATCAATATCGGTCGATCCCTAAACAGCATGTCTCCACAACAATGGTGGTATCCAAAAAGACAGCTATTGTACATCCCTGAGGAAGTCCAGAACGGGATGAAACGCATTGGATTTTAATTCTACTTTAGCACAGACTTTTATTTGCTTTTACTACTGTTTTGTGCTTCTGAATGCTGCTACAATTGCTGCTGTCTTTTTGGATACCACCATTGTTGTGGAGACATGCTGTTTATCTTCTGACTCACTCTAATCAAGAAGATACCCCTATACCCCTATTCACTTTGGTGATTTTACACACAATTCTTCCTTTTGTTTTTTTCTTTGTATTAATAATATGTTATCAACACCTGGGATATGTTCACAACATCGAAAAAATTGTAATGAGGCGGCAAGCCAAGTCAATCTTCGGACCAGTCTCATGATGGTCAAGGACGACGAATGCCCCTTTTTGATGATTTCGCAAGCCGCCACATTATTACACAAATATCTAATGGCCTTCCCTGTCCAAAGATGACCCCAAGTGTAAGCAGCTGCTACTAGGGGGTAAATTTCGAACAGGGAAGAGGTCTCCTTAAGGAGAGAGTCTCAGCTAGCCAAGAACCCCTGACCCCAAATTTTCCAAAAACTGCGGTAAACCCACTTTATCATGGCTGCTGTGTCAGTCATGATAAAGGGTGAAAGGTGAGAAAGAGGTGGGATAAACATAGAAATACCATTCCAAGATAAGAGAAAATGGTGCCACATGTGTAAATCAGCTCTGGCTCTGAGGTGTAGGAGAACAGCGGCACCATCAGTGAAGCCGGGTAGGAGACAAAAAAGCCTGAAAATAAATGCCCTACCCTGCGGGAAGATTCGCATAGCTCGCCTGACATGCCACTGTGTCCAATGTGATACCCAGAAACACCAATCTGGTAGTTGGACCAAGAGTCTTATCAGGTGAGATAAGGATTCCTAATGTGGAAAAAAAACTGTGGTGCTGAATATACTTTGGGGTGTTTGTGTACCAGATTCCACCAGTAGAAAGTCTTCAAGATAGTGAATCACTGTGGAAAGCGGACAACATTAAGGAGCAGCCAGCAGAGTGTTTCAGCCTGAAGAGGAAGGGAGAAGGGACTCAGCAGGAGAACTAGAACGGGTAGGGGTGCCAGGACTAGTCTGGTCTGGTGTTTCTGACAGAGACAGTGCATCGTCGTGCTCGGATACTTGATACATACTAGAAAGTGACAAAAGAAGTAATCAATAACACATATCATAAAATATCTAAATATGTAGAACTGTCTGTTTGATTAGTGCTGGTAGGCGAAAACGTAATCTACCCCTTGATAGGTGACGTAACAAGAACCAAACCGTAGGGCAGTGACTGGTGTATTCTGACTAGGACCCTAGAGAAGGGTATGTGAGGTAATAACTATAACGTAGGGCCATGTGCAGACCTCATCGAAGAGGTAGGGAATGTGGCCTTGCTAGTTTGTGAATGGAATAGTCAAAAAACTAAGGTCTAGCAACTGAACCTAAAAGCCAGTTCACTGTCACTGGACATGAGCTTGACCCTGCAAGGGTAAAGCGTAGGCTATAACAGAAAAGTATAGATACAGGAAGCGTAAACCCTATAGGAGAAATACAGAAATTACTAATAAAGTAAATAATGAGATCAAAGGAAAGAAAAAATAGGAGAAGAAAATCCACATACCAACGTGGTGAGCAGAACACTTCTCCTGAAGAAACTGAAATTTCTTATAGAGTTCTATGAGGAGAATGATATGTATGCCTAAGTATAATATTAACAAAGAAGTAAAAGGTAACAGGGGTGGGAACCACATATTAAGATCAATTAAATACCTGAGGAAAAAAGAAGAATTCCCTGTGTCCTCTAATAGTTGTAAAGTATAGCAATGATTCTAAACAGGGGCAATAATGAGACAAGATTAACCTTGAATTGAAATACCATCACCATCACAGAAATCTTAATTAAATCATCTGATTGTTAACATATCTGACCGTGGACTATGAGAGGGTCAAACTAAGAGAAGTGAAACCCACGCCAACCTCCAAGGACCGATAATCGTATATTGTTCGTAAATGTCAGGAAAATTATGACCCAGCATGAGGCGGGAAGTGGATAGCAAACTACTAAATAAAGCGATGAAAAATTGCAAATAACGTAACAATAAATACCTTAAGATAAACAGTACTGAATTGATGAAAGGATTGCGACAATGGCTTATTGCAGATCAATACAACTTAATATATTTCACAATCTTATATCAGGCCAGATGTGCATATATACAAATATATAAGAACACCGCCTGTAAGATTTACACATGCACAGATCTTGACAGTGAATAGTTGTAAAAAAGGAAATGTTGGGACCTATAATAAATAAACCAAATAACGTTAAAATTTTCTACTATTTACGTAGGTAAGCCCTGAATAGATGGATTACATTATCCATGAGAATAAATCTGACACCTGATATAAAGAGAACCAGATTTATGAATATAGGGAAAATTAATATCAGTATAACCTAAGTTACCCTTTGTACGTTAAGCGAGTACTGAGTGTACTGAGTGAATATGTAGCGGAAAGTACCAAATTAAACATCCATCATCTAATACTAAATAATTTAATTGTTTCTCCCGAACTGAGCAATGCTCACTCATTCAGGCGGAACATACAAATCCCCTTGACCATAGCACCAAGACTCGAACGCCAAGGGGAAAACGAGCCAAATAACAGAACAAGACATATAACTACCATTACTGTGACTGTATATAGAGGGGCTAATAGCCTATGAAAGAAATTAGGCAAATAACCAAACAGTAAGAATTATGTGATTGTGTAAACTTAAGCTAACGTTCAGTTATACGAATGATGGAGTAAACTCACGAAAATTTAAACTAAGCCTGAGACCAAACGATGCTGGTAAGGCACGAAAGCTCCAAAGGAGTCGAACACTATTCATACATACGAAAGCCCAAATCGAGTGTTCGCGAGAATGCCTTGCGTTAACTTGCAAACCGTGAGACTGGACCCGGGAAGTGACCAGCAGCGGGGCTCCAAAGCAGATGGAGGCGGCTAACGGAATAGAAAACAGCTGGTTTTCGTGGAGGCCAGGATACAACGCTGGAACAAGGAGAGTACAGGAATTTTGGCGCGAAGAGTCGAACCGGAAGTCCAAGTGGAATCTAGGTAACGTATCACTTGAACGAGGACGGTCCAGGTGAGAGGGTGATTGAGGATTTTATAAGCTAACGATAGATTCAAACTCCTCCCACAAATACAGGCCTATGGCCTTAAAACATATATGGCATTGGCATGTGCAATTTAAAAAAGTAACTTTAGTGAGTTAACAACAATTGTATAAAGTGCCTATTCTGGACATGGTCATGATTATTATGTATATATACTGTGAACTTTACAGAACATTAAACTCAAAACAGAAAAAAATATGGGCATAAGTATATTGACATGCATTCTTATTAGCAGATTCTACTATGTCAGTGCAGTACATAGGACACCACTTTTTCTTCAAGTCAGTTAATTTAATTTGTAAAAAAAAACTAGAGGTGTCCTAGTTTAACTGTATTTACCAGTAATATGATGTGGATTTGACTAGGATTAATAGACCCACAAACAGAATATCATGATCTCCTTAGAAGACTCATGGGGTTATTGCAATACACTCACAAGATGTTCTTTATATAAGTGCCTTTCACAGATTCAAAAACTTGTAAGTTGGCAGATTTTCCTGTCAAGTTGCCACCGTAGGGAAAAGGAAATAAATATAGTGCAGACCATACAGCACAAAAAGGCAGAACACACTTTTTTTTACTCACGTGTGAAAATCATCAGTTGGGAATATCAAGTGTAGGAGTCATGTAGGATCCCTGTTCTGCAGCGACGAATTCTCATGTAGAAGCTTCCCATAGGATATGCCTTACTTGGTTCAGAATTTTTCCCTATGCGTTTCAAGACTTCAAGGGCTAAAAAGGTTGTAAAAATGTCCTTTGTTTTACAAACACAAACTTTATGCATTTTATATCCTCGCTTAAATAGTCAAGTCCCTGTTTCCTATTGGTCCAAGGATCCATGTGACTCCCACCAAGTAAAATTATCCCGTAAATCTGACATCCTCCCCTAATATCTATGTCAACGTCATTTCCACATTCATGTTTGTTCCCGTTCTCTGACATAAAAACTTCACAGCAACAACCTCAAATCAGGTTTTAAATGAAACTTCCTTTAGTTCATTTTGTAATATAGCTGTTTTGTTTTTTTTTGCAGTTACTCTATGCGCCTTTATTGTAAGAAGTGAGAATATACCGGCAGGTGCTTTATACAGGGTATTCCCTTATATCAGGCATTTTTAGGGAACGGGCAGTTCTGGATGACCTATCGGTACACAGTATTTCCCCAAAATGCTTCCTTGATGAAGGCGAATAGGGGGCTATTTTTTTGTATTTGATGTCTGTACCCTCCTCTCACATTTGCTGTTGTTCTTGGTATGTATATTTTTTTATTTTTTTTAGTGCATGGAATAACATTTTAGCTCTCCGAACCATAACAGTTGCAGAAAACCATTGGATAACATTGAATAACATGGCATAGAGATAGCTGTGCACATTTTTAGAAAAAGGTTGAACTATATATGAATGTAAACAGAGTCCACATGTATTTTAAAAGACGAGTAGGTACAAAGCATGGAGTTAAAGGAGTGTTGGCTTGTTAT
The DNA here is from genome assembly GCF_036172605.1 of Pelobates fuscus. Classification (NCBI taxonomy): domain Eukaryota; kingdom Metazoa; phylum Chordata; class Amphibia; order Anura; family Pelobatidae; genus Pelobates; species Pelobates fuscus. The sequence continues at coordinate 103,798,299 of NC_086323.1, read as the reverse complement.
ATATAAATCCTATGAAGCTTTAGCTTCATTGGAAACCAGAGTCTGACTTAACTATTCACACCTTTAAAAACAGTTCCTGCTAGTATGACTGATTATCCGTTTAACTATGTTGTCACCAAGTAAGTTATATAATGTATTCTCTTAAGAACATCAAGTATGCCATAAAAAGGAAAATAAAGGAAACAATGGCATTGAGGACTATCGTGTTATCCTAGATCATGGCCCGTAAGTGGGCACACTAGGGTGTCTCTGGTTGTCAAGTAGGGGCTGTAAGCCTGTTTCTCCCCTGGGGGACACATGCATCTCTTGTGGCCTTTGGTACGTTGTCTCCTTAACTTATATAATATAATATTGCAAATCAAGCCTATGTACAGCAAAATAAACATAATGTGGTGTCTAGGAGGGCCTGTCCTTAGTGGGGGTTCCCATATATAGTAATCTGGCCGCCGTGAGGTTATATGGACTTCACTGCCTGGCAGTAATTACGGGTACAGAGAAAGAGTGTGTGATCTAATTAGCGATCCCCTATAAGGCAAGTGATCCCACTAGTTTGGGGCCATCCCTCGCTATGTGGAAGGTGTAGGTAGGGAAAATGTTAATGTGTCGATATGAATTTGGGGCCTAGTCTGCTGTGCTGTCTTGGTGGGGCGCACTCGGTAAACTGAGCTACTGCTCTGATAAAATGTTATTTCAGACTGTACCCCCGCGAGGTCTGCTTTCCATACCGCCCGTAGGTCCAGTAGGAGTTGTTTAATGTCCCCTTTAGTGGACGGGGATGTGTCTGTGTCTGATTCTGCCCTTTGGTGTATTCCACTCACTGTCTGTGGGGCCTCGGTATCTTCCTACTCCATGGAATCCTCCGAGTTACTAGAGCCTCGTGCTGTGTCAGGGGCCATCTTGGTCCGGGCCTGAGGCCGCGGCCCGTCGAAGGATCGTCGAATATCGGTCTGGCAGTATCCCTCCGTGTGGGTTAACTTGCGGTGTTTGCGCCCCATCGTGATATAGGAGGTATAGGCAATAATTTATTTCTAAAAATGCCCGATTTCGTGGTTTTTGGACGTTTTTGCTGTCTATTTAGCAGGAGCTCTGCACAGGCACGTCTTGTCGGTTGCTCAGCTGGCCACGCCCCCCGTAATATAGCTGTTTTATGAGTACCATTGTTAGGTACCAGAAACACCTGGGGCTTAAGCCCAAATCAAAACTCGATGACCTCTATACTAACAAAGAGGCGAAGGTATGTTTTGACACATACACATAACCAGTATGTTGCTTATGCTCTCAATGAAAGCTTAGCCAGAAACAAACACATGAGGCACTGCCAGGAAATTCTTGCAACCCTCATGCTACCTAACAAATATAGAGGTGTGCAGCAAGGTTCTCCAACACCCACTCCCAACAGTCACCCCTTCTTAGTCACCTTGCTGAGACTACAATAGAGATCTTCCTTTATATATCTGGTGGCTGATCTGAGAAGCAGCTGTCTAATTTAAACTTTAAACCCATCACTAAAATACGAAAACCCAATGGTGATATAGTAGACACCCCAAAGCACATAAATGCAGAATGTACAGCATACTATACGGCGCTGTATAACCACTCCCCACACCACACACAGGACAACCTAGACTACATGGCCCATATAGCCACATTTCTGGATCAGATCCCACCCGAAGACATAGAGGGCCTGACAGACCCGATCACGACAGAGGAGGTACTAGCCGCCATAACCCATCTAAAGGGCAATAAGGCACCAGGACCCGAAGGGTATGATATGAGCAATTTCAAAATCTTTAAGGAAGAGCTGACACCTCTATAACCACTTTCAATAGGGTGGCACACCGGATGCCGCTATGGCCACAGCGAACATAGTACTGCTACCGAAGCCTGACAAAGATCCCACACAGACATCCAGCTACAGGCCCATATCATTAATAAACTCTGACCTCAAAATATTTGCCATGATCCTTGCCTCGCGACTGTCGCCACCACTGACGCACCTAATACACTTGGACCAGGTGGGGCTCATGCCAGGGAGGCAGCTCTTCGAAAATACTCGAAAAAGCACAGACCTTCTATGGTTCATGAGGGAAAGTTGGAAGCTCTCCCTAGCACTCTCACTGGACGCAGAGAAGGCCTTTCGACAGAGTCGAATGGCCTTTTCTCTTCGCAGCATTGCGCAAGCTAGGCTTCCTGGACACATTTTGTACAGCGGTGAGGGCACTATACACAAACATCCAAGCACAGACACTTATAGCAGGAGCAACAAAGACCCCGTTGTCGCTGCGCAATGAGACTCGCCAGGGATGCCCACTCTCACCGCTACTGTTCGCGATCACCCTGGAACAACTGCTGAGTGCGATTAGACTGAACCCAGAAATCAGAGGGGTAGAAATAGCCCACCAACCCTTTAAAGTAGCAGCGAATGCCGACAACGTACTGCTGACCCTCTCAGACCCGATACGAAGCCTACCACACCTTATGACTCTCATAACACAATATGGGGACGTCTACCATTCCACATATCAGCCGCAGAGACGTTGACCATCCAACAGACGTACCACTTCAGAATAGAACCAAACGAGCTTAGATATCTGGGCATTACACTGACAACAGAACCTTCATCCCTATATAAGCAAAATTACACGCCAGTTATTCAAACCCTGACACACGACCTGGAGACATGGAACGATAAACCAATATCCTGGTTACGAAGACTACACACAGTAAAGATGAACATCTTGCAGAGACTGCTCTTTCTGTTTCAGGCGTTATCCATAAGGCTCACGAAGGGGGACCTGACAACGATGCAGAAGGCTATAGACTTCTTTATATGGCAGAAAAAAACGTCCTAGATTAGCCCAAAACCTACTATACAGACCCAAAGACAGAGGGGGCCTGAGCCTACCCCACATCTACCAGTATTACTTAGCGGCCCAATTAGCCCAGATCATCCATTGGCACTCACCCCCGGACTGTAGACAATGGGTAGACATAGAGTCACTAATGATGGGAGCGGACTTACCCCAATTTTACTTATGGGTCCCTAAAGTACAGAGACCTATCTTGAGGACCTCTTGCCCAGCCATCCTAAACTCCCTACAAATATGGGACCAAGTAAAGGGTAAATATGCACTGGGAAACGATCCCTCGCCACTAACTCCAGTCCTCAGGAACCGAGCGTTCCCTCCGGGACTAACAGCCAGGGACTTCAGAGGGATAGAAGCCACAGGACTGCAAAGATACCTACATTTATACGTACACAATAACGTAGTCACCTATGAACACCTTAGCACTAAGGCCACACTCCAAACAAGGGACTATTTTCAGTACCTGCAGCTCAGGGACTTCGCCCGCACACCAGAAATCCAAGTAGCAGGCAAAACACAACTAATATTCTTCAAAAAGCTCTGCTATGAGGAAACGACCCAGACCAAGCTTATTACGCTCCTATACCAACACATTAGCTCGGAATCAGGGGAATGGGGTTCCCTCAGATACACATATAAATGGGTGTGTTACACTCCAGGAGCAATGCTATAAGACACTATTTAGGTGGTACACGACACCGGTAAAACAATACCACATGAAGTTAAGCAACACGGACACTTGCTGGCACTTATGTGGCAATAAAGGCAGCTATATACACATGTGGTGGCAATGCCCGAAAGTACAAGCCTATTGGGGAAAAGTGGTATCCCTTAGCTCCCAGGTATTTCAGAGGAGGCTGACACTGGACCCATGGGGTTGTCTGCTGTCTAGACCTACGGAGGGACTAAACAGACATGAGCAGAAATTACTTAATATGATTTATCTAGCAGCGCGAAGGGCATTGTTGCAAAAATGAGCCAGTCCAGACCTGCCTACCATGACCCTAGTACACACGAAACTCAGAGATAATTATATCATGGACAAGTTAACTTCCCAGGCTCGAAACACCACTTCCACCTTCACCAAGGTCTGGGAACTATGGGAGCAATATGAGGAGTCCACTCCAGTGGTGTAACACTGCCCAACCACACATGTACCTACACCCAGGGGTGAGCCTACCACCTCCTTTGAGAGTATAAGCGACTTACCCTCATAGAATAACTGAGCCTTTTATTTAGTTTCATATTAAATTTTCTCTGTTTCTCAACATTGTAAATCTTATGATAAGTAATAACCACTCTAATGAGCATTATACCACAACAAAACTGACAGAAAGACGATGAGGACACCCTGATCACTGTCATATCTGAAAGCTACGATAAGAAGCATGTAAAACACGTAAAATGTAATAACTGCTATAACTATGGAACAGGGTTCTGCGAAAGCCATGACATATGTTTGTGTACTTTTCTCTTCTGTCAATGCAAACATAAAGCGTTTTATAAAAAAAAAAAAAAAAAAAAACTAAAATTAACATCTTGTGGTCCACATCTGGGGCCACCAAAGCCTCCCTCACCACCTCGCCCCCAGTAACACCTATGCCAGTTTACAAGGAAACGGGGGGAAGAGCCTTTTAATTTAATCTGACAAGTCCCTTCCAATTGTGTCATTGTAACACGGTACTCATGTGTTAGGACACGTCAGGGTAAGGGAAGAAATGCAGAAATAACTTGGACATAGAGATGACAAGGAGGATGTCAGAATCATGCAGCGTGGTCGGAATCACATGCAGCACAAAGCCAATAGGAAAAAGGGACATGATTATTGAGAAAGGATACAGAAATGGACCAGCATTGAATGAATTGTGGTGTTTGTAATACAAAGGATACTTTTTTTGCTTGTCTTCTACATATTTTTACAATCCCTTGTTAATTTCAAGGAGACTCGACAAGGAGAATGTTACCCATATATTGAATTTTGTGTAGATCGAAAAAGGTATGGGGCTGATTGCCTCTTAAATTTGGTTACAATGACAGGCCAGATGTATTGTGAAAATCTGAATCAATGAGTGAATATAATATTAAAGATGAACCGTAACTTCTGCCAAAATTACAACTTAATATAAAAAATTGAAATGTAGCCAATACTTGTGTTTTTACATGACATTCTGTTTACTTTTAACCCCTTTAGTGACCAGACCGCTTTTCAATGTTCTTACCATTAAGGACCAAGGCTGTTTTTACATTTCTGCTGTGTTTGTGTTTAGCTGTAATTTTCTCGTACTCATTTACTGTACCCACACATATGATATACCGTTTTTCTCGCCATTAAATGGTCTTTCTAAAGATACCATTATTTTCATCCTATCATATAATTTACTATAAAAAATTATAAAATATGATGACATTTAAAAAAAAAAAAAATTCAAACTTTGACCCCCAAAATCTATCTACCGCCAAAAAACACCCATGCTAAATAGTTTCTAAATTTTGTCCTCAGTATAGAAATACCCAATGTTAACATGTTCTTAGCTTTTTTTGTAAAGTTATAGGGCTATAAGTGCAAGTTACAGGGTAACACTGAATAACCCTTCACATGTATATATTTTTTTTAAATAAGATTTTTTAAAAGAAGACAACCTAAGGTATTAAACTTGGGGTATTATGACTCTTTAAATGCAACCATTTTATCACCCATCTATGCCAAAAAAAATAAAATAATAATAATTGGTGTTTTTATTGACACACACAGCAATTTAAGAATACATGTACTGAGAACTTTAAGGGTTACTGCCAAAGAACACCCCAATATGTGTTCAGAAACATCTCCTGAGTAATGTGATACCACCCATGTATAGGTGTGTCAGGTTCTCTGGGGGCTAAAAGATCTTATTTGGAGGGTGCGCATTCCAGTTTTCCAACTTGAAATTTTCACAGCTGGTCATCGTGCACCCATGTCCTATTTGGGACATTTTTGAACCCGGCCAATGTAATTTATCCCCATCAAACCATTTTTTTTTTTTAAAGTAGACGGGGTATGTCCAGTCTTTTTTAGTAGCCACTTAGTCACAAACACTGGCCAAAGTTAGTATTTATATTTGTTTGTGTGTTAAAAATGCAAAAAACAGGGGGGCGTGTCCTGACACCCATGGAGAACGGTCGCATGTAGCACTAGCTCCGCCGTCAAAAGGCCCACATAACCACAATTGTGACCCATACCATCCGAAAATACCATCATGTCCCAGGCAAAAAGCAAGAGAGCCACCGAGAAGCAAGAAAAGGCGAACTTCTTCACCTCCAAAGCACACCAGGGGAAAACTATCCAGCCCCTGGAACATAGCCAAGATGGCGCAGAGGAGGAAGAAGAGCAGGCCCGCGGGTCGCCACATCCTGAGCCCCAGCTCACTAAAGACCTGATACAAGGCATGCTGGATACCATGTCCCACAAAATCCTCACCACCCTACAAACGTCCATCGGAGACCTCAGGAAAGACCTCCAAGATTTGGGCGCGAGAACCTCCGCTATGGAGGATAAAATGGCGGACCATGCCGAAGCCCACAATACCCTGACACACACGGTGGATGATCTCGCTGCACGCATGGAATCATACGAAAATAAGCTTGCCGACATGGAAGACAGAGCCAGGCGTAACAACCTGAGGCTCCGGGGCGTGAAAGAAACGGTTGGGGCGACGGACCTTCCAACCTATATAGCGGAACTGCTCAGAAGTCTGGCCCCTGACTTACCTTCCGATGTCCTGCTGATGGACCGAGCCCACAGAACAGCACGGCCGAGGTTCTTACCACCGGACAGCCCCAGGGACATACTGGTGCGTATGCACTATTTCCATGCAAAGGAAATCATACTAAGGGGCAGCAGAGCAAACAGAGCCCTGCCGGATAAATTTCACGGCATCCAGATATTTGCGGACATCTCCCCAGCAACGCTGAAACGCCGGAGGGACTACCAAGACATCACAGCGCAACTCCGAGAACAACACATCGCCTACCGGTGGGGATTCCCTGTTAAACTGCTGGTACATCGTGGGGGGAAAAACTTCACCATCTCCACACCAGAAGAGGGCAGCAACCTGTTGAGAGAATGGGGCATAACAGTTCCCACCACGCACAAAAGACCACCGGAGATGCGGAGACTGTCCCCAGAGTGGAGGAAAAACAAGCGGTAACCCATACACACATAAAGGGACAATTGCACAGCCATCCTAGGTTCCCCCACACCCCTCCTACCTTACACTCTAGAAGCCCCTATACCTGGGCTCACATGTTGCTCTTCCTCATTAAAAAAAAAAAAAAAAAAAAAAAAAAAAAAAAATTTATAATAAATAAATAAATAAAATAAAAAGATATATAAATAAAAGTAAAAGAAATACCAACACAGTCACGGAGACTGGAATATACTTTGTAAGAATTCGCAACAGACTGCATATTTCATCACTGTATAATGGCCATAGGGCACTTCCCCCACCCACCACCCCCCTTCCTCCCCCCTCCTCATTTGCACTAATGGGTCACATAAATATGTTCACTAAGCTTATCCAAAATGGGCCGGCGCGGCGGAGCGCCTGTCTCCTGTTGAAGCCATAAGCTTCATCCCCCACGGCACTGCTGCGCAGAGCCAAGCCATCATATTGGCACTAGTACTGTTTCAGTTAAGTTTATATTGTTATTATTGTTTTAATTGTGACTATGCTCTCATTGACAACCAACTACTGCAAAATGTATATAAGCCACAATGTTATGTTTATTACCGTTGTTTATTGTTTGTGGGCTATGTGGGTAGCCCCTTAGCAGCGGATGTTCACACACGAGCTGACCACACACATCACAACGCTACTTACCCATCTGGGATATATGCCACACTGCGAGTACCATCTGAACAACCTGAGGGGACCCCGCTGCCTAGCTGGACTGAGCTGGGATGGGCAGCGGACCCCACCATAGATAAGCCACACATAACATTACCATACATTCTGAAAGATGACCCCCCATGAGATTTTGCTCTCTGAATGTAAAAGGACTTAATGTCCCTCACAAACGACATGCACTTGCTAAGGAGCTGAAGTCTCAGGGAGCGGATGTAGCGTGTCTGCAAGAAACGCACTTCCGCACAGGCGACCACCCGAAGATACTGACAACCACATATCCACATCAATTCCACGCCACTTCCCCGACAAAATCGAAAGGCGCCACCGTACTGTTTAGTGCAGCAGTATCCTTTTCACTGGTCACACAAGACATTGACTCCAACGGACGGTATGTTATAATCGTAGGCCACATTAATGACGTCCTGTACACAATTGTAAACCTGTATGCACCCAACACAAACCAACGGAACTTTCTGCACAAGATACTGCACAAAGTGTCAGCAATACAGCAGGGAATAACAATCATCTGTGGGGATTTCAACCACGTCTTGAACCCCCAGATGGATACCACTCTCTCACCCCATAGCGCTAGATATCACACCCTAAAACGACAAAGCAAGGCGATACAAAAGCTCCTCATGCTACATCACTATTATGATGCATGGAGGCTGACACATACCACAGAAAAATCCTACACCTTCTTTTCACCGGTACATAACTCCTACTCCAGGATAGATGGGTTCCTCTTGTAGGGTAACTTCCTCAACCAAATTATTAAGTGTGACATAGGAGACATCACATGGTCTGACCATGCACCCCTCACCCTAGATCTTAAAGACCTCTACGATTTTAAACACCGTAGTCCGTGGCGCTTAAACACGTCCCTATTACAAAACACACAATTCAAAACAGAATTAGACACGGCCCTTCAGCACTACTTCGAGGACAACAACACCCCAGATATTTCCCCCAGCACCCGATGGGTCGCACATAAGCCGGTGATCAGAGGACTGCTCATTAGGAGGGCGTCCTACTTGAAAAAACAATCGCAAACCCAACTGCGAATATGGCAGCAAGAGCTGTGCCACCTAAACACACAAAACCAACTCACACCCAGCACTGAGCTGAGAGACAAGATCGTGTCCCTCACCAGGAGGGTTCATCAACATGCACTGGAACGTACAAACTTTTACCTTACAAAATTAAAAGCCACAAATTACACGCAAGGTAATAAGGCAAGCAAGCTCTTGGCCACCAGGCTCAGGGACCAACAAGTCAAACAAAAAATAGCATACCTCCTCAAACCAAACGGGGAAAAATGTATGATGCCTCGGGAAATCAGCAATGAGTTCGCCAGGTATTATGCAGACCTATACAACCTCAACAAAGACACTAACACCCATCAACCGCTGACAGACAGCATCAACACCTATCTAGACACAATCCAACTACCCCGACTATCGCTAGCCCAACAAACTACTCTGTCCAACCCCATCACAGATAAAGAGGTGGAAGAGGCTATTAGAGCTCTACCAACAGGGAAATCACCTGGCCCGGACGGCTTCGACAATTTTTATTACAAAACATTCCAAACAACACTAACACCACACCTAGTTCAAGCTTTCACAGAAGCAGTCAACTCCGAATCACTTGGAAGGGAGATATTAGCTGCCCACATTGTCACATTACCAAAACCGGGAAAAACCCCCACACATCCCCAAAACTTTAGACCAATTTCGCTCTTAAACACAGACGCAAAGCTGTTCGCCAAAATATACGCGAGGAGGATGAGTGACATCCTCCCCCACATCATACACAATGATCAGGTGGGATTTGTAGCTGGCAGACAGGGCACAGACAACACACGCAAAGTCCTAGATCTCCTGCACAGCTTAAGACGGGACGATCGGGGCGGCCTGATACTCTCCCTTGACGCAGAAAAGGCCTTTGACCGTTTGCATTGGACCTTTCTGGAGAGGGTACTCTCTAAGTTCGGCTTCCCGACAGAATTTACATCAGTGGTCAGGGCCCTATATAGTTCGCCCTCAGCACAAGTACTAAACGCGGGCTTCGTGTCCGACCCGTTTACCATCTCCAATGGGACGCGCCAGGGCTGTCCACTATCTCCCTTGCTATACGTTGTGGCGCTGGAACCACTAGTAACCAGAATTAGGAATAACTCAGATATTCACGGGGTCCGCGTTGGGAATAAAGAATACAAAGCCAATTTATTTGCTGATGATATCTTATTGACTTTGACCCAACCCCAGACATCACTACCGAACCTCCTAGAAGAGGTGGCCACATATGGAAAACAGTCCTACTATAAACTTAACGCGACTAAAACCCAAGCGTTAGGAGTGGGTATACCCAGAGACATCTTGACAACACTACAGACTGCATATACGTTAGATTGGAGGACAGATAATGTTACCTTCCTAGGACTCACTATCACCAAAAACCCTGATGCACTGTTCCACAGCAATTATGGAACACTAGCTGAAAAATTGTCGGCCACATTAAAATCATGGGAGGGGAAGTTCCTCTCCTGGCTGGGCAGAATAGCGGCCATTAAAATGACCCTCCTACCTAAGCTCCAATATTTACTGCGGACCTTACAAATAGCGCTTCCCAAATCTTATATTGACACCCTACAGAGGATGTTTACCAAATTTATCTGGGGACACCGCAAAATTAGAGTAGCATCATCAACCCTACACAAACACATAGATAGGGGGGGACTGGGCATGCCAAACATACGACTCTACTACAAAGCAGCTTTGCTTGCTACAATGATCACCTCACACGCGACAGAAAACCAACCACAATGGGTAGACATTGAGTCCACCTGGACTGCCAAGATCCCGTTAAATCGCCTCTTCTGGGTGCCACGGCGATTGAGACCGGAGTTGCCAGAGAAGCTGCCCCCCACGGACCTCTTACTTAAAATATGGGACGCACACAGGGGAACTCTATGCTCTCGAAAACACTGGTCCCTGGCTGCCCCCCTGCACAGCATGCATATAGCCAACCCCTCATTCGACCATCGCCAGTGGATGTCGGGGGGATGCACATACGTGAGACACCTATACGTAAACAATCAACTAGCGCAATTCCCCGACCTACAGAGCACATTTCAATTACCCTCCAGACTAATATTCTCCTACCTCCAGGTGAAATCCATGTTAACCGACACTGACATGGACACCTCCGCACAACAGCTGACTCAATTTGAGCTAGCCTGCCTTTCTCACCGCACCCCCCGAAAAATACTTGCAATGACCTACAACCTACTAAATAACCAGGGGGGAGACACCGTAGACACACATGTACACGAGTGGCAGATGGACATAGGCTGCACCTTCGACAAGACTGCCTGGAAACAGGCATTTACAGCACATAGAGGCAGGTCCAATTGTGCCTCACACCTGGAGCTCATGCGGAAACTGCAATACCGTTGGTACATGGTTCCGACCAGGCTAGCGCGGATATACCCGGGAACCAATGATCAGTGCTGGAGGTGCCAAAAAGATAGGGGCTCTATGTACCACATATGGTGGTCATGCACTAAAATCAAAACATACTGGAAGATGGTGGGAGAGGTACTCTCAGAAGCACTGCACCAACATATATCGCTCACACCTGAATTGTGCCTACTTTTTATGACATTAAATACATACACCAAACCAAACTCTATACTGCTCTTCCACATATTGATCGCAGCCAACACGCTTATTGCTAGAGCGTGGAAATCAACAGAGACGCCTCTGCAGCATCTCTTGATCAAACAGGTTTCAACAAACCTGGACTATGAAACAATGACCATGCTCCAATCACGGGCACGGCCAGTCCACGCTGAGGCCAGAGCACAATGGAACACCTATGTTACACCACGCACAGGTGACAAAAAAGCTACACTACCTGCCTAAATCCCAGGTACAGGGAAGAGAGGTGGGAACCTGGGGGGAGGCGAACGCACGCAAGACTGGATCACGTTTACACCTGTAACACCACACCGACACACGAGTCTTCAGGCCTACAAAATCAGGTGCTCGCACGCACAAAAAGATCCCACAAGGCAACCCACAATGTATATAGTTAATATGTTAATCTGTTTGTTCACATACCCAACGCCAATCAGTTCAAATGACTGATGCACACATGAGCCAGAGTACAGGAACAGACAATGTGCCAAGGATACCATATACTCCATAAGTTGCATAGATGTTAAAGAATTTGTAACCTATTGTATACCTGAGGCATAACACCAAATGTATTGAATACTGTACAAAAGACTGTATGAAATGCAATTGTACGATCCGATGGAAATATGACCACTGTGAACTAATTCTTAAAAACCAATAAAAATTGTCAAATTGGAAAAAAAAATGCAAAAAACAATTATGAACGCTAACTTTGGCCAGTGTTTGTGACTAAGTGGCTACTAAAAAAGACTAAACATACCCCATTTGCAATACCTTGGGTTGTCTATTTTTGCAAATGGTATGCCATCATGAGGGTAATTCTCATTCTTGGGCTAACATATGCTCTCAAATGCAACATAACAAATCTGGCAAATTTCAATGTGAAAAAACGGCCTTATATTTGACCCAGTAACTTTCAAGAACACTATAAAACCTGTACATGGGGGGTACTGTTATACACGGGAGACTTCGCTAAACACAAATATTAGTGTTTCAAAACAGTAAAACGTATTACAACAATGATATCATCAGTTAAAGTGCTGTTTGTGTGTGAAAAATGCAAAAACTTCACTTTCACTGACAATATCATCGCTGGGGTATGTTTTACTGGTGCCCTGCACGATGGAGGCGAAATGTGCATCCAGCGTCGCAGATGCGCCTCAAGTGGCTGTCCAGAAGACAGCCACTAGAGGCTGGCTTAAACCCAAATGTAAACATAGCAGTTTCTCTGAAACTGCTATGTTTGCATCGAAAAGGGTTAAAACCTGAGGGACCTGGCACCAAGACCACTTCATTGAGCTGAAGTGGTCTGGGTGGCTATAGTGTCCCTTTAAGGACCGTTTTTTGTCGGACGTATCTGATACTTCCAAGGTCGGGAAGGGGTTAAAGGAACTCTATAGGTTCAGGAACACAAAACGTATCCCTGACCCTATAGTGTTACAGCCACCATTTAGGTGGCTGGTCCCCACATAGAAAGGGTTAAAACGTACCCTTTTTCCAGCTAATCAGAATTAATTAAACTCAGCCAATCCAATGTTTTCCACATAGGGAAAGCATTAGATTGGCTTAGTTAGTTAATTCTGATGATGTCAGCCAAAGAAGCGGATCGGTCACCATGCTGGGAAAAAAAGTACGATTGCCAAGGAGGCAGGGCCACTGAGGAGTAGCCACTGGAGGTGTCCCTATGCTGTAATATAAACACTGCCTTTTCTCTGAAAAGACAGTGTTTGCATGAAAATGCCTGCAGGACTGGTCTATACTCACCAGAACAACTACATTAAGCTGTAGTTGGTCTGGTGACTATAGTGTCCCTTTAGATATACATTAGCATGCAAATGTTTTAGGCAGGTGTGAATAAAGGCTGTAAAGTAAAAATGCTTTCAAAACTCAAAAAGTTAATAGTTTATTTTTAGCAATGAACAAAATGCAAAGTGAATAAACAGAAGAAAAATCTAAGCCAAAGCAATATTTGGTGTGACTACACTTTGCCTCAAAATCCAGTTCAGTCCAATCACAGACAGGGCACACATTGCAATGGGGAAAGAGAAACAGAAACAGTCATTCAAATCTACATTAGAGTTTGGGATAGTGCACATTTGATTTATTTATTTATTTACCTGGGTTAACACCAATGCTAAGGCAATAATAAATAAATAAATAAAATAAATAAATGGCAGCTGTTTATAACAAGCTATACAGATCTCATTGACGTCAAAATGTAATACGTTTACCTTATCATTGTCACAGGTAACTTGTGGATTCCAGGTAACCTGTGGATTAGCAATATGTGAATTTTAGATACATAGGAAAGCTCAGTGTTGTAAAAGTTTCATTCTGCCTATCCACCTATGAACACCATTCCTTTCCAGTCTTTTTAAAGCTTTGATGTGTCCTTTGTCCCATGTCCTCATCTTTCTTGTGGTTCTCAACTTCTTATCCTTCTTTCTGTGACTGCTGTGACTTTGTGGTATGTTGCCAATGCTGAACTGCTTAAAGGACCACTCTAGTGCCAGGAAAACATACTCGTTTTCCTGGCACTAGAGTGCCCTGAGGGTGCCCCCACTCTCAGGGACCCCCTCCCGCCCGGCTCTGGAAAGGGGAAAGGGGTTAAATCTTACCTTTTTCCAGCGCTGGGCGGAGAGCTCTCCTCCTGCTCTCCTCCTCCGATCCGCCTCTTCTCCTCCCCGTCGGCTGAATGCGCACGCGCGGCAAGAGCTGCGCGCGCATTCAGCCGGTCACATAGGAAAGCATTCATAATGCTTTCCTATGGACGCTGGCGTGCTCTCACTGTGAAAATCACAGTGAGAAGCACGCAAGCGCCTCTAGCGGCTGTCAATGAGACAGCCACTAGAGGACATAGGGGGAAGGCTTAACCCATTCATAAACATAGCAGTTTCTCTGAAACTGCTATGTTTATGAAAAAATGGGTTAACCCTAGAAGGACCTGGCACCCAGACCACCTCATTAAGCTGAAGTGGTCTGGGTGCCTAGAGTGGTCCTTTAACCCCTTAAGGACACATGACATGTGTGACATGTCATGATTCCCTTTTATTCCAGAAGTTTGGTCCTTAAGGGGTTAATCTAGAACTCTGCCTAGATTATGCCAGCTCTAAATGCAAAAGCACTTCTTTCAGATGTTTCCTTTGCAGTTTTGTTGTTGTGCAACTGAAACAACTCCAACTGATGATGTGATGATCCTCAAATTGAACGTTGTGGGATTCTACTCATGTCATTTGGCACTGGAAATGTTGCACACTCGCCACTTCATTCATTGCAGCCAGCCATATTGGAATAGGAGGAATAACAATATATATAGTAATGTCTTACCACCTTAATGTATTAGACAAGAGGGTTCTCCAAAATGTATGACTCTTAGAGGTAACCTGGACCATTGACATACAGCTAACTCGGTCACAACTGTTAGGGAACATCCACAGACATACCCCAATTTTATGAAAGCAATGATAGCTGCTTATTGTTTGCTCATGCGACTTTTGCTTTGGACTCTCCATTAGCCACCTCATTCTGACTGTTTTTACTCCTCAAGCTAACTCGCCCACTGGCTGGGATTATCCCAGAGAGATTGTGCCTAAATGTAGGAGTCTATTTAACTCTACACAACCAAAGTAAAATTTAAACTGACCACTGGAGCTGTGATGTTAGAATGGTGGCAGCTGTGTGAATAAACATTTTTTTCCTGAGCTCCACAGAAGCCTTACATTGGATATTTACTGAATTTCTCAAGAGCATGTCCTCCAAATGCACTATGGGAATTCAGGCAACTGCTTTTTCTTCCGCCACACTTCAGAATAGACGAACTCTGACCAATCCCCCATGTGAATCTATCCTCCATGTGGCACAACACTATATCCCCAGAAAACATCAAGTACCTGGTGCAACCTCTCATTGAAAGACATCAATGTCAACTGTACTCTACACAGGCATCACGATCACATACCCACAGACCTCTGATATCTAACTTCATGATCTAAATGTTTGTCATGTACCTTTATGCCTTTACTATGTTCTGAGTGGGTTTAGCCTATTAACCGGTTTGTCGAAAATGGCACCACTACAGTGTTTATCTAACTTCTCTTATACCTGTACTCTGAATTTCTTACTCTATGTAGTTTGTTTTGAATATTTTTTATTGTTATCACAACATAGACGCGGATATCAAACATATTATTATTAAATCAGGCAATCGCCTACGCAGAGGCTTGTATATCGGTAAACTTATCGTGCTCAGTTATAAGCCTACGTTTGCCTACGCAGAGGCCTATTATACCAGTAGTGTTATCATAACAGAATACCAAAATGGCGTCATCAGGCAGTAACATCTATTTGGTTGCCTGCTTTTCGTAAAATATAAACTTATCGTGCTCAGTTATAAGCCTACGTTTGCCTACGCAGAGGCATATTATGTCAGTAGTGTTATCATAACAGAATATCAAAATGGCACCATCAGGCAGTACAACTTGTACACTGCAATATTATATATGGCTGCATCCGGGTAGATCTTATAATTATATAAACCCACCATCATTGACGGAGGCCTGCAGATAATCCGAGGGCAGCATGGGTCAACTAAGTGGCATGTTAAGAGGCAGGCATTGCAGCCCATATCTGAGTATGTTAACAGGTCTTAACCATATAATTATGTTAAGGAAGCAGTAATACATAACATTAACCTTAATCCCATTGGGGCAATGTGACCGAACAACATGGTCGTTTTTATACTGAAGTAATAGACGTAAATACATCAATTTCGGCATGGGCTGTGGTTCGCCATTCTCAACAGCTGAATATCTATTCCGTGTGTGCATGCTGCGTGGGTTAAAGCCTTATATTTCTATAATGCACTAAGTAAAGAAAAGCATAGTCATGTCACTATAAACCATGAATACATCAACTTCCGCCTGGGCAATGGCAGGCTATGCTCAACTTCTGGGTAACTATTCTGTGTGGGCTTGGACCCTAGGACATAAAAAAGGTGAGTCCCTTCTCTGGAGGTGGTTTATCAGCTCCGCTGCGGGGGAGGATCCCTCCTCCCACGGTATGTGGCTTCTCGGGTGGGCTTTTGCGCTTCGAGCTGGTTGCTCACTGCTTGGGCCCCCCCAGCGTCCCACATGTAGCAAACCCCCTCAGTTCCCCCCAGGGCTTGCCCCTGCTGTGCATCAGAGAGTCTCTTAGCGTTGTGGGCACTCAGGGTCGGGAGCAGTCCGGCGGCCTCCCACCCCTGAAAAGTCCACGGGTCCCCCCGTCCTCTGCACCTCCCCAACTCCTGCTGACCTCTGCTGGAGCTCCAGTCCTTTGACGCCTCACCCTTCTCCGGCCACATGCTCGGCGTCGGTGCGTGCCTCCCCAGTCACCGGGGGTCAGCACACCCCGGTACCGCAGGGCTCGCAGAGTTGGGGGCGTCTGCCCCTGGACCACCACCAAATCCTGGGGCCCAGATCAGCTCCTTGCCAGGCAGTTCTCCGCCCCGAGTGGTCCTTCTATGGGATCCGGTATCCTGGGGGTCCAGGTGACCCAGCATGGCTCTCAGCCGTGTGCGTGTGTCTGCCATCTTGGTTCCCCGTGGGAAGGGGCCTTCGCCCCCAGCCTCTGAAGGTCTGACTCATGGGCCAGGATTACCCCCACCGGCCGGGGGGTGGGAAGCGGGACTGGGCCGGCGTCCACCTCTCTCCCTCCATTGCCTTACGAGCTCCGCCGCCTCCACATGTGTGTAGGCCTTGTGCCGGACATTCGGGCTTCGCGGTTGCAGCGTGGGGAGCGGCTGCTTGTTCAGCGCTTGGGTTCTCCTTACATGCTGCCCCAGCTCCCTGTGCTCTTAAAGGGTAGTATTTCCTGGGCCTTTTTTTGGCTTTTTCCAGGTTGTTATGCCGTTCAGGGTCGGAGCTAGCATGGATGGCTGCCGCTCCGCT
Organism: Pelobates fuscus; assembly: GCF_036172605.1. Taxonomy (NCBI): domain Eukaryota; kingdom Metazoa; phylum Chordata; class Amphibia; order Anura; family Pelobatidae; genus Pelobates; species Pelobates fuscus. The sequence continues at coordinate 103,780,915 of NC_086323.1, read as the reverse complement.
CAGCGGCCCGGCCCCGCCCCCTACTCTATGTAGTTTGGATAGATCTAATTATTATCGGTAGTGGGCAGCAAAAGACTTCAAGACCCTTCTTCAGACAGACCTATTATCTCCTTAATTGACAAGTAACCTAGTTTAGAGACATAGTTTAGTTTGTTAACTGATCGCAAATCCTGTCCATGTCCTATCTTACAATGAAGATTATGTAGTTAATATATTTCTCCTATGCTTATGTCTGCTTCTGTACCTGCTCATCAAAATAAAATATATAACATATAGTTGTGTGTGTGTGTCCGTACCATGTACACCACCACCTATTTTCTGCAAATCGCGGCAGCCTCAGTTGGCAATGGTTGCTTCACTATTACATAGTGCATAGTTACAAATAGGTTGAAAAGATTATTTAAGTCTCCGAGATTCAGCCTTTCACACATCCCAATACCTGCTATTGATTCAAAGAATCAAAAAACATTTGTGCTGCAAAAGGGAAAACTAATTCCTTTTTTTGACTCCAAAGCGGGAATCGCATTTGTTCTTGGATCAACACGCTGTACCAAATGTTGACATTAACTATTATAAAATTAAATATAGTGTTTTGTGATAAAATGTTTCAAGACTTTTTTAAACACATCTACAGAACCGAGAATAATAACCTCTCCAGGAAGAGAATCTATTTTCAGCAAATCGTAGTAGCTGACCTTATCTAATTATGATAACACTTTAAGCTGCATCAGCTAATCGTATTTACAGTAAAGATTTTGTAAAAAATTATTTGCATTTGAATAGTCACTGTTTTTTCTTAGCTTGATACAGAAGAAAATGTATTTAAAACTGTAGCCTTTTTCCCTTACTTGGTGAGAGTCCGGAATGCTGGCACATGAAATGCAAACTATCCATGTTATAACAATGCTCATACAAGGCAAAGATCAGCATCATTAAAGGTATACTATAGTGCCAGGAATACAAAGCTGTATTCCCGGCACTATTGGTCCCCCATCCTTCCCCCTCCCTCACACCTCCCCCTTCCCAGTAAATAAAGGGGTAAAACCTCTTTTTTACTTACCTTATCCCAGCGTCGATGTCCTGCGACGAGCGTGCTCTAATGCGCATGCGCAATACTTTTCCTACGGCTTTAAGTGCAAAAGGGACAGTGCACCCAGACCACTTCAATTAGCTGAAGTAGTTTGGATGCCTATAGTGTCCCATTAAATTACGACACCAAAAACTATGCCAAATTTTTGGTGAATTGACTTGCTGATATTACACACATCATACATTCGCTCGTTCGAATGAGACAAATTTCTGGCAACCTTTACTACTATAAACTGTAAATGTAACAAAAACCCAGGTACTGCCCATAGGGTTATTCCCCTCAGCTCTGTCTTCTCTAAAAGCAGTATATACTTATGACTGGAGGGTGAACTTTATAATATACCTAGGGGTACACATCCCGCGGTACATATCTGAGCTTTATAAATTTAATGATGCCCCACTCATTAATGAGATCAAATATGATTTACACTCCTGGATGCATATCACGTTTATCCTTGCTGGGCAGGATTAGCATGTTAAAAATGATGATATTACCTAAGTTTCTCTATGTTTTCGCTTACTGCCTGTACTGGTACCGCCAACCTTCTTTCAGAACATCCCCTGTTCAGGGGGCCTCAATAGTGGGGGAGGGGGGAAGTGCCCCCTCTTGTGCCCCCCTATTGAAATTGAAGTCAGGAGCACTGAGTCTCCATTCACAAGCTGCAGCAGCAGTGCTGTCAGTTCCCACACTTGCCTCATGGGCCCTCCGGACCGGCGGCAGTGCATAGAGGTGTGTATGGAATCCTAGATGGAAGTTCCCTTGTGTGGCCAGAGAGGGCACTGTGCTGGGAGGAACTTCCTGCTGGATCACAGAGAGCAGTACAGGGGAGAGACAGGAAGAGGGGGAGGCAGTCTATATGTGTGTATGGGTCAGTCTTTGTTTGTGAGATTCAGTCTGTATATGTGTGTATGGGTCAGTCTGTGTGTGTGGGGGGCCATTCTGTGTGTGGGGGATCAGTTTGTAGGTGGGGGGGTCAGTCTGTGTGTATGGGTCAGTCTCTCTGTGTGTGGGGAGGTCGGCCTGTGTGTGTATTGGTCAGTGTCAGGAACGACACAGGGATCCAATACGCAGAATGCAAAAATAGGAGAACGTATACCGGGCCTTAGAATGACCAGACTAACGTAGGAAAGGCCAGAGAATAGTCAGTGACCGGCCGAGGTAGCCAGAAAACAGGTAAGCGAATAGACAAGCGAGAGTCAAAGGGAAGGAGAACACAGAATAGTCAAAATCAGAGCCAAGTCAAATACCAATAAACCAAACCAGAGTATGCACTATAGGAACAATCAAGCTAGAACCACGAGAGAGCAATGATTCATTGCAAATTAGTACTTTTTGTAGTTTGGCTCTTTAAGTAATGGCCAGGCCCCCAAAACGTCCTAATTCGAACGTTGACGTCGGCACGCATGCACTGTGTCAAAAAAGGGGGCAGAGCTACCGTGGCCAGCGTCTGAACGGCTGGGATGAGAGGAGGGAGTGTGAGGAGCATGCATGCGAGGGAACAGCATGCAAGGGAACAGAGAAGAACTGCAGGAAGGTTACTGCTTCAAGCGGCGGCCAGCTACAATGTTTCCTACGTGGCTTAGCAAAGGGCTGACAAATCCCAGGCACCAGGGAGAAATTTCTTGTTGCCATGGCGACCTGGAAGTTGTCGAGCCCTTTGTATGTATGTATATATGTGTGTGTGTGTGTGTGTCTATGTGCATGTATATATATATATATATATATAATATCCAATGCTTGCACACAGTATAAGCACTAAAATTAGCCCGGTCCTTGTCAGCAAAATTACAACAATCTATAGACAGATAGCACTCCAAGGACTTATTAGTAAGATGAAAAAAGTATCAACTTAGCTTTTATTCAGCAGTATGCCATAGTGAAACAACGTTTCAGTTCCCAGTGTTCCGACTAGGAACTGAAACGTTGTTTCACTATGGCATACTGCCTACATACTTATTTACCCTAAACAGGGCTATAACACATACAAATACACAGCTATGTTACATTGCTGCCAGCCACCCCATGTTTGTCTTATTAAGAGTTTATAAGTATGTAGGGGCAGCACCCCATTTCTGTCTCAACTGAGAAATTTGCCTTTTTGCTGATACCGGCAAGGTGATTTGTATGCTTTATATCCCTATTTAGGGTTAATACGTATGTAGGGGTTTATAAAACACCCCTTTATGTCTTATTAGAGAAGTTTACACATTGTCTAATACCAGCAAAGTTTATTGTATGTGTAGAAGACCTATAAAGGGTTAAATGTGAAAGGGTTTATAAAATACCCCTTCCTGTCTTATTGATGATTCTTGGCTTATATCAGCAAATCTAATGGCTAGAGTAGGACTCACCTTTTGGGGCTAGCCTTGACGTGTATTCAAATGGCCATTGGAATAAAACTAAAGAGCCTCCATTTTGTTTAAATGTACATAGGGGTTTGGGGCAGAGTGCAGATAACATTCTCTTTGTTTTTGCTATGTATTTTGAACTGTTGGATACTAAGCTACTGCTGCTGTAAGCGCGGTGCTTTATCTTTGTGTTTGTCCATTTAACTTGTATTAGATTATGGAAAATCCAATAAAATACAACAAAAACAAACAAACAAAAAAGACTGTTGCCTTCTTCTGATTCATATTCTTTAACCCAAACTCTGTAGATCTCAATGGAACAACAGTTTTGTTCTTTTTACATAAAAAAGAATAAGGCTTTTCAGAGTAGAACAAGCTAAACGGGAGACCACATCAAACAGGCACAGTAAATTCAGAAAGATTGAGGATTCAGAAGAGTAAAGTATGAAAAAATAGGCCATCTGTATTCCAGCATATCCTCAGATGGGGATTATTCCACCTAAGCTCCTATAAAGTATCTTTAGTGACCAGAACCATCTACATATCCAAAGACGGGGATTGTACCATCCAGGCGCAGTGATCTGGAGCTGATCTTGACCTCCAGAAAAGTGTAAGTGCAATCTTTTATATTGATACCCTAAAATACTACACTATATTTGGGTTGTGTCCCTTCTATTTTTCATATTGCTCCATTGGAACTAAGGACTTCAGATGAAAGCGCTGCTGCTTTCCATCATTCTCTTATTTATTCTCATCTACGACAAGAAAGAAGAGACTCTGGTTCAGGAAGTTCGAGCTGCTACAGATACAAAAAGCAAGCAATTGAAATCTCTCTTTTTCACATTCTGACCATTGGACTGCCTGACACCACTTCCTGTCTGCTCCTTTCAGACTTCATCGGTTACTCTGTCTTAATAAGGGCACCCATGACCTCATACATCTCTCAGGTTTGCATATCACTTTCAGGCACCTGGAAAAGTCGTGTTTGAAATGGGTCGCAGTACCACTGCAACCAAGTTCCTCTCCAAGCAAACCAACAGTTTACTGGCCTTGTAGATCAGCTGACACTCTCAGGCAATGTGCTTAGACTTGCACTGCAGGGCTTAGCTCACGGAACCTAAAAGAGGGTCCTGCTTAGTAACAGCTGGCTCTCCAGTACTGTGGAAGTGGGGAGCAGCGCCAGAAGAACCCTGAAAAAGAAGTCAAACACTTCTAAACCATTTTGATTACTTCCAATAGGGGGCCCTGGGCCCATTGGTGTATTATGGTTTTGTGCTGCCCTAGGCATGACAAAACTCAGGCACCCGCACCCCCACCTCTCCCCTTCTAAATTTCACTTCCTGTTAAAAACCAACATGCTTGTTGCCTGACAGACACGCGCCTTCACTGATGCATACACTGACACACACTCACTGACAGACACATATACACTCAGTGTCAGACACACGCTAACAGTGACTGACAGAAACACACTTTCAGTGACAGACACACATATACATTCACTAACAGACATACACACAGACATACACACTTTTACTGACACACTCTTTGACAGACACACACTAACTAACAGACTCAAAAACACACTCACGACACACACTCACTAACAGATACACACTAGCACACTCACCAACACACACACACACTAATACACTCACTAACAGACACACACTCTCACTAATAGTAAGACACACTAACACACTCACTAACAGACACTCACTCTTTGACACTCATACACTCTTTGACAGACATACAAACACTCACTGATAGACACACACTCACTATCAAACACACACTAACACTCACACATACACACTCTTTGACACACACACACACACACTCACTAACAAACACACACTCACAATTTTGTAAAATGATTTGCTTACATTTTGGTGGATTCTTCCCTGGGGTCTAGTGGGACTGGCAAGGCAATGCAGGTGGTCTGGCGGTCGGTCGGAAAGGCAGGCGCACAGTTCAGACAAGCGTCGAGGAAACTCTGATCCTAGTGCTCAGCTCCCTTGCATGCGCGCCTCTTATTGATGCCAGAGCCGGAGTAACGTCATATTCCGGCTCCGCCATCACTGCAGGGTGCACAAGGGAGCTGAGCAGGGAAGAGCTCAGGGGAGAGTGCTCCCTCGCCACCCACTTCACACATCAACGCATGCCAGCCTCTGGGGTTCCCTGAGGTGGCCAGCTGGCCAGCTCCTGGGCCCCTACACAGGGCCGGTGCAAGGATTTTTGCCGCCCTAGGCAAAATAAAGATTTGCCGCCCCCCCTCTCACCCACCCCTCCTCCTCTCCCACCCACCCCCCAGTGGCATCGCAATGCCCCATCCATATGATCTGCCATATGAACTAACGCCAGTGCTGCACACAGTGTGTTTACATTAAAAAGCCTGCAGGGACAGGCTATAGACACCAGAACCACTTTATTAAGCTGCAGTGGTTCTGGGGACTATAGTGTCCCTTTAATGTGAGGTAAATTATAGATTAGTGTCACTAATAATATACTAGATTGCCTACTTACAATCAGATGAGGATGGTGATGGGCTCTGGCTGCAGTCTGGCTCCACTGGTTCTGGTGTAGAACAGAATCTCTGGAGGCTGTTTGTAACTGTGGTCCCAAAATTCAATGTTCTGGGAGAACGGCAAGCAGCTCCATTTTTTGGGGCCCCTTACACAGCTCATATGCCCATAAGGCCCACCCATAAGTCCACCTACATGTTCCACCCATGAGTTCGCTCACAGGGAGTGGAGTGTGTAGGGGATATGTTATGTGTTACTGTAGAGCATCTAATGTGTGTGCTTATGGAATGTAGTGTATAGGGATACCAGTTTGTGTAGGTGATGCAGTGTGTTTGTGTGTAGTGGAAGCATTGTGTTTTTGTGTAAGGGATAAAAAGCAGCGTGTGTTTGTGTATAAGGGATGTATTGTGTGTTTCTTGTTGTGTGTAAGGGATGCATTGTGTGAATCTGTGTTTGTATGCATAAGGGATGCAAAGTGTGTTTCTGTGTATGTAAGGGATGCAGTGTGTGTGTCTGTAAGGGGTTCGTTGAGTGTGTGTAAGGGATGCATTGTGTGTTTCTGTGTATATGTTCAAAGGATGCATTGTCTTTATGTGTAAGAGTTGCATTGTGTGTGTGTGTGTGTGTAATGGATGCATTGTGTGTTTCTCTGTGTGTAAGGGAAGCATGTTGTGTTTCTGTGTGTATAGGGATGCATTGTGTGTGTGTGTGTGTGTGTGTGTGTGTGTGTGTGTGCGTAGTGTGAAAGAGCTCCCTGTCCTGCCCCCTGTCCTATAGAGCTCTCCCTTCCATCCCTTAGAGATCTCCCCTGCCCCTTAGTGGTCTCTCCTCTTCCCCCCACCTCCCTTAGTGGTCTCCTTTTCTCCCCGACTTTTCATTAGTGATCTCTCGTCTCCCCCTTAGTGGTCTCTGCTCTCCTCTGCCCCCCCCTTTCCATTAGTGGTCTCTCCTCTCCCCCCACCTTCCCCTAGTGGTCTATCCTCCACCCCCCCCCCCTCCCTTAGCGGTCTCTCCTCACCCCCCTCCCCTATTGGTCTCTCCACCACCCCCTCTCTCCTTTAGTGGTCACTCCCTCCCCCACTTTCTCCTCAAACCCCCTCCCTGTGTTCTCATCTCCCCCCGTGTTCTCCTCTTCTTATCCCCGTGTTCTCCTTTTATTCCCCCCTCCCTGTGTTCTCCACTTCTTCCCCCCTCCCTGTGTTCTCTTCTTCTCCCCCCGTCCCTGTAATCTCTTCTTCTCCCCCTGTAATCTTCTCTTCTTCTCCCCCCACCCTCCAATCTTCTCCACTGCCCCCTCATTCCCTGTAATCCTCTCTTCTTCTCCCTCCAATCTTCTCCCTCCCTGTAATCTTCTCCCACCTCCCTCCCTGTAATACTCTTCCCCCCTCCCTCCCTGTAATATTCTCCCCCTCCCTCCCTCCAATATCCCCCCTCCCTGTAATATTCTTCTCCCCTCCCTCCCTATAATACTCTTCCCCTCCCTCCCTGTAATATTCTTCCCCCTCCCTCCCTGTAATACTCTCCCCCCCTCCCTCCCTGTAATATTCTTCCCCCTCCCTCCCTGTAATACTCTCCCCCCCTCCCTGTAATATTCTCCCCCCTCCCTCCCTGTAATATTCTCCCCCTCCCTCCCTGTAATACTCTCCCCCTCCCTCCCTGTAATATTCTCCCCCCCCTCCCTTCCTGTAATATTCTCCCCCTCCCTGTAATATTCCCCCCTCCCTCCTTGTAATACTCCCCCCTCCCTGTTATATTCTCCCCCCTCCCTCCCTGCAATATTCCCCCCTCCCTCCCTGTTATATTTTCCCCCCTCCCTCCCTCCCTGTAATATTCCCCCCTCCCTACGTTATATTCTCCCCCCTCCATGTAATATTCCCCCCTCCCTCCGTTATATTCTCCCCCTCCCTCCCTGTAATATTCCCCCTCCCTCCGTTATATTCTCCCCCCTCCCTCCCTGTAATATTCCCCCTCCCTGTAATACTCCCCCCTCCCTGTTATATTCTCCCCCCTCCCTCCCTGTTATATTCGCCGCCCTCCCTCCCTCCCTGTAATACTCTCCCCCCTCCCTCCCTGTAATATTCTTCCCCCTCCCTCCCTGTAATACTCTCCCCCCTCCCTTCCTGTAATATTCTCCCCCCTCCCTGTAATATTCCCCCCTCCCTCCCTGTAATACTCCCCCCCTCCCTCCCTGTTATATTCTCCCCCTCCCTCCCTCTAATATTCCCCCCCTCCCTCCCTGTAATATTCCCCCTCCCTCCGTTATATTCTCCCCCCTCCCTGTAATATTCCCCCCCTCCCTCCGTTATATTCTCCCCCCTCCCTCCCTGTAATATTCCCCCCTCCCTCCGTTATAATCTCCCCCCTCCCTCCCTGTAATACTCCCCCCCTCCCTCCCGGTTATATTCTCCCCCCCCTCCCTGTTATATTCTCCCCCCTCCCTCCCTGTTATATTCTCTCCCCTCCCTCCCTCCCTGTAATACTCCCCCCCTCCCTGTTATATTCTCCCCCCTCCCTCTCTCACTGTAATATTCCCCCCTCCCTCCCTGTAATATTCTTCCCCCTCCCTCCAATACTTCTCCCCCCCTCCCTACAATCTTCTCCTCACCTCCCCTGTAGCGTGGCCGAGAGGAGCTCGGCCACGCTACAGGGCAGGGGAGGTGAGGCAGTGCGGCAGCCGTCTGAGCACTCTCTATAGAGCGGTCAGGCGGCTGAGGCATTTAAAGGGCCGGCGATGGGGGCTGCCTAGTTCGCCTTATAGGAAGCGCCGGCCCTGCCCCCACAGGACAAGAGGCTGACATGGCATCTGCCAGGGCGTTTGGGGGCGGATTTTTTTGCCGCCCCCCTGAAAGTGCCACCCAAGGCAAATGCATTGTCAGTCTCGCGGTAAATACACCGCTGCCTGGGGACTCAACCACAACAGCGAGCTTGGAGTGTTCTTTTAATTCAGGTTTTACTTATTGACTTGTGTTAACCTTTTCATTTACTTTTAAATATGTAATAAATTAGCAGTTGATGTGACAATAAAATTCAGACAAGGCAAAGCCAAGGAAAATATTGCAAATGCATGATAAAGATGTGTAGATTTCTACATTTAATTTTATGTATTTTCAATATTAAAAATCCTTGGAAGTAAAACTCCCCTTTTGACATACCCTCCTCCTTTACTATTACTTTAGTCATAATTAACAATATATAATTGTGCACAAAAGTTTGCATACCACCATAACAGGCCGGGGAACCAAACATGCCGAAATGTGGACGCCTTGGTTCTTATATATTGCCAGGTACCGACAGGAGGAGGACGCTCGGGGGAGTGCTGCTCAGGTAATAATGCTCCCCACCCCCTAATTCCCTCTCTCACCCTCTTCTTACGGGTGACCGGGCCCGGTGTGTCTGGGAACGGGGCTGGACAGACCGAATACAAGACAGATAGACAACACTATACGGCTTACGATAGACAATGACTTCAACAGATGGAGAATCACGGGCTAGGACTTGACAACGGACAGTGGACCCTGACTACTAGTGCTGTCACCAGGGACACATGCTGCCCTGGATGCTTAACAACTTGGACAAGACCTACTTCATCATATCGACACCATGACACCTAGATTGACAAGTGCCCACTACACGTACGCACAACACAGACAGTCGCCCCCGACTGGACACAAATAACAAGGCGACCTCGCTACATGCGGGTAACCCAACGGTGTGGGGGTGGAGGAGACTGGGGAACAACTCTCAAGCTCTGCTACAGATGATTGTTACGGGGGAAGAGTCGGCATCCGCACTAGAAGTGGGCTCTCTACTGTAGGTACATGCACATGGAAACCATGGGTAGAGGTTCCATGACCTGGGAGTGTCGAGTGATGGGCTTATAACTTAAACAGAAAAGGGTACCTAAACGCCATAGGATAGACAGAAGCTCCTCACACGCACACCCCAGGACACAGAAAAGGTCTCATTTCCGAAGCTATGACATGTACAGACGGCTCGACGGGGTTCCCGGCCGTAATTCACCATCCTATCTTCACTTGCTCGAACTTATATGAAGCTAGCTTCGAGATTCACTGGTCTCCTCTCCTTTGCTATACTATTATACGGCCTAATCTATACTCCCTAAGGTGGCGATTGTTCATCTGATACACTTAGTCTTGTTCAAAACAGGTGGGCCTCGAACATATGCTGTGTTCAAACCAAGAGTAGTGGTACGTTGCGAGTAAACACACATACATATACGCATACATTGATACACCATCCTAGGATGAAGCTCATCTACTGCACTTCCATTTAGGGGAAAGGAAACACGGAACTTGTAAATAGATCAGTATTCAGAGCTTCAGATCTTGAAAAGTTATGTTTAATTGTATTATGTTGAATCTGGGAACTTTCATGTTTACTTTGATTTATACCTGAAATATTGTGTTTCTTTCTGGCCTGCGAGCCAATCTCTTAGCTGACTTTTATGACCTAATAAACAGATTTACAAAAAAAAAAAAAAAAAGTTTGCATACCCTTGGAGAATTGGTTATATATGTATAATTTTTAAAGAAAACATAACTAAGCAGGCAAAACACATTTATTTTATTAAGTGTTCTTGCATAGCAAGACCACTTAACCCCGGCCTGTTTTTGCGATGTTTGTACGTTAAGGACCAGAGCAGTTTTAACACTTTTGTGGTGTTTGTGTTTAGCTGTAATTTTCCGCTCTCTCATTTACGGTTCCCATACAAGTTATATATTGTTTTTTTCACGACAAGAAGGGCTTTCTTTACATACCATTATTTGTATAATGTCATATATTGTATTTAAAAAAATAATAATAAAATATGGTGAAAAATTAAAAAAAAAACATGTTTTTGGACTTTTACTTGAAAAATCTTTTACTTGTCTACAAAAGCTAATGAAAAAAACTGCTAAATAGATTCAAAATGTTGTCCCGAGTTTAAAAACACCCAGTGTTTACGTGCTTTATTGCTTTTTTTTGCAAGTTATAGGCCTATAAATACAAGTAGGAAATTGCTGTTTCAATATATATATATTTTAAATGTATCAATAGTGACATTGTAACACCGTTATCTGTCATAAATTCCCGAAACACACCTAACATGTACATATTTTTTTAAAGTAGACAACCCAGGGTATTCAAAATTGAGTATGTCCAGTTTTTTTTAGTAGCCACCTAGTCACAAACACTGGCCAAAGTTAGCATTTATATTTGTTTGTGTGTTAAAAATGCAAAAACCGCTAACTTTGGCCGGTGTTTGTGACTAAGTGGCTACTAAAAAAAGCTGAACATACCCCATTTGCAATACCTTGGGTTGTCTTCTTTTGCAAATGGTATGCCATCATGGGGCTAATTCTCATTCCTTGGCTACCATATGCTCCCAAAGGCAACCTAACCAATCTGACAAATTTCAATAAAAAAAAAAAAAAAGTAAAATCAAGCCTTATATTTGACCCTGTAACTTTCACACTATAAAACCTCTACATGTGGGGTACTGTTATACTCAGGAGACTTCGCTGAACACAAATATTAGTGTATCAGAACAGTAAAATGTATCACAGCAATAATATCCTCAGTGAAAGTGCTGTTTGTGTGTGAAAAATGCAAAAAACGTCACTTTCACTAACAATATCATCGCTGTGATATGTTTTACTGTTTTGAAACACTAATATTTGTGTTCAGCGAAGTCTCCCGAGTAAAACAGTACCCCCATGTACAGGTTTTAGGGTGTCATAGAAAGTTACAGGGTTCAACACAGTGCTAGCAAATTAAATTATCTGGACTTTCGGCCTGGGTTGGCAGGCAGGTCCCTCAACTTGCAATCATTAAAATTACTTAATTAGGTAAAAATATTACATAAATACGCACGTAGAATTTTAATATATATACATATTTATATATTTGACGTCTACGTGTATATTTATGAAATTATTTATGTAATTATGTATATGGACATATGTATATTTCGTATTATTTTTATTTATACATAGATATATATATCATTACATTCTAAGTGTATTTTGATATAAATATATATATATATATCAATATCAAAATACTGTTAGAATAAAATTGCATATATATATATATATATAATTTTTTTTAATTATTAACCCCTTAAGGACGCGGGACGGTTCAGGACCGTCATCGGCATTTTTGCGTTGCCGACCGACGACGGTCCTGAACCGTCCTAAATTTAAGAGGTACTTACCCGATCGCCGTCGTTCCCCCGGCGGCGATCGGCGTTGCTCCCGTTGTGGGGAGACTGCCTGCAGCCCAGACAGTCTCCCCATGGCGGATTAGGACCCCTGTGGCCATGTGATCGCCCAACAGGGCGACCACATGGTCACAATAGGTGTCCTAGACTCTGCCTGCAGGGGGACTGTCTGTGCTGACAGGCAGTCTCCCTGCCAGTGTAAAATCAAAAAAAAATTAAAGTTATAGTGAATAAAAAAAAAATATTATTATATATGTGTATATATATGATATATAGACATATATTATACCTATATAATATATGTCTATATATCATATATATAATGTCATGCTAAGTGTATTTTTATATTAATATGTACATATATTAATATAAAAATACACTTATAATTAATTTACACACGTATATATATAATATATATAATAACTATATATATATTGTATATATATATTATTATAAAATACGAATAATAAATAATTTAAATTAAATTTTAAAAATTAAAAATAATAATAAAAATTAAAAAAAATATATATATCTATACGAAATGTTATTCTAACTGTATTTTGATATTAATATATATATATTTATATCAAAATACACTTAGAATGAAATTGTATATATATCTATGTATATATAAATAAATAAAAAGAATACAAACTATTCATATGTCCATATACAAAATGACATAAATAATTATATAAATATACACGTAGACTTCAAATATATAAATATGCATATATATTTAAATTCTACGTGCATATTTATGTAATATTTTTACATAATTAAGTTATTTTATTGATTGCAATTTAAGGGACCTGCCTGCCAACCCAGGCCAAAAGTCTAGAGAATTTAATTTGCTAGCACTGTATTTTACCCTGTAACGTTCTACGACACCCTAAAACCTGTACATGGGGGGTACTGTTTTACTCGGGAGACTTTGCTGAACACAAATATTAGTGATTCAAAACAGTAAAACGTATCACAGCGATGATATTGTCAGTGAAAGTGACTTTTTTTGCATTTTTCACACATAAACAGCACGTTTACTGATGATATAATTGTTGTGATACATTTTCCAGTTTTGAAACACTAATATTTGTGTTCAGCAAAGTCTCCTGAGTATAACAGTACCCCCCATGTACAGGTTTTATAGCGTTTTTGAAAGTTACAGGGTCAAATATATGGGTCAAATATTTTTACATTGAAAATGACCAGGTTGGTTACGTTGCCTTTGAGAGCGTATGGTAGCCCAGGAATGAGAATTACCCCCATGATGGCATACCATTTGCGAAAGAAGACAACCCAAGGTATTGCAAATGGGGTATGACCAGTCTTTTTTAGTAACCACTTGGTCACAAACACTGGCCAAAATTAGCGTTCAATTTAGTTTTTTACTTTTTTCACACACAAACAAATATGAACGCTAACTTTGGCCAGTGTTTGCGACTAAGTGGCTACTAAAAAAGTCTGGACATACCCCATATTGAATACCCTGGGTTGTCTACTTTAAAAAAAATATGTACATGTGGGGTGTTATTCAGCGATTTATGACAGATAATAGTGTTACAATGTCACTATTGATAAATTTTAAAAATATATGTTTTGAAACCGCAATATCCTACTTGTACTTATAGCCCTATAACATGCAAAAAAATAGCAAAAAGCATGTAAACACTGGGTATTTTTAAACTCAGGACAAAATTTTGAATCTATTTAGCAGTTTTTTTCATTCGCTTTTGTAGATGAATAAAAGATTTTTCACATAAAAGTCAAAAAACATGTATTTTTTTTCAATTTTTCATCATATTTTTTCATTTTTTAAAAATTAAATTACATGAGATTATATAAATAATGGTATGTAAAGAAAGCCCCTTTTGTCCTGAAAAAAACAATATATAATTTGTATATGAACAGTAAATGAGAGAGCGGAAAATTACAGCTAAACACAAACACCACAAAAGTGTAAAAAGATGCCTGGTCGCAAATGTACAACATCGCAAAAAAAGTCCAGTCCTTAAGGGGTTAAAAAATATTTTTATTTTTTGTTATTTATTTTTATTAACATATTATTTGTATTTTATAATAATATATATATACCATATATATAGTTATTATATATATTGTATATATTCGTGTGTAATTTAAATATAAGTATATTTTTATATTAATATACGTATGTATAAATATAAAAATACACTTAGTATAACATTATATATATGATATATATACATTTGTGTACGGCACATTCCGAGGACGTAAGGAAAACAGGGTTTAAAATAAGTAGTTCCTTAATAGCAAGTCAGTTGAGGTGTGCCGAAACTGACGTAAGGTTAGGCCTGTAAAAGAGGGCCCACCTAGGAAAATGATAAAATTTGAGGGTGCGGTGGGAGGGGCACTTCCGAGATCGTCGAAGACAGGTAAGCAGGGGCTTACTGGGTTTAAATAGGGAAATTAAGTGCCTCCCACAATTACAGGCCAAGCCTTCTATTTGTGTACGGCACATTCCGAGGACGTAAGGAAAACAGGGTTTAAAATAAGTAGTTCCTTAATAGCAAGTCAGTTGAGGTGTGCCGAAACTGACGTAAGGTTAGGCCTGTAAAAGAGGGCAAAAATAATAACCATTAAAACAAAATGCGTTTATTAAGCGGTACATCATTTAGTCATATCACAGAAAGCCAGCCTTATCTCTTTCTCTGGATTGGGAATGTATCTGTTGTATGCTGATGATTTCCACCTCCCCATGTTTTTAATTATGTGTGTCGGTACATGATTACCTGAGGCAGCTGTGGCTGCTCCAATGCGAAACGAATGGCCCGAGAATGACCGAGGGTTTTGTCCCAAACGGAGTAAAAGGGTGCGTATGTAAAGCATGAAAATTTTTGTGGTCAGGGGTTTCCCTAGAATATCTAGAAGTGGGCTATCGGGAGCGGAATTAGCTTGGGCTGCTACTAGCTTATCCAATACACGAACGGGACACCATTTGGTTGAAGTGGGATAAAAGTTAATTTCCACTGGTGGGCCTGATTGGCTTGTTTTGGTGCGGGTAACGGACAGAGTGTAGTGATCTAGATTTTTAATTAAGTGTTTCTTTTGGAGGCACGAGCTGGAATCAGAGGCTCTCTCTACGGTGAACTCTTTGGGTCTCAAGAAACCGTAAAAGGCTAGATAAGCCGCTGATTTGACAATGAGGTTTGTGATATGTTCGAAAGGGGACGTGTCGAGTATATCGGACAAATTCTTAAACAGCTTACTATCTATGGGAAGGCGTTTAGTGGGTATGTGTACTGACGAGTTATGAATGCCTTTGAGGACACTTTTAAGAGGGTAGGAAGATAGGAAAGGAGACTTGTTGGGAAAGGAGGTTAACATGTAGTGTTGGACTCCCGTTAAGTAGAGTTTGATTGTGTTGTAAGATAGATTAAGAGAAAAGTGGCAAAAAGTTGTGAAAGCAACCATGGTCTCAACAGAAAAAACATTTATTACACAGTAATTACGAATGAAACACATAAACAGTTCATATGCTCTGTAATAGGCTTTCCTCGTGTTGAGGGAAAGACCCGCCTGAGCAAGCGTGCCGCTCAGATGTAGGAGAGAGCTTAATGCATTACCAGGTCTTCGAATTTTGGAGGTACCCTGGGTTGCTGGGAAGCTGTAGGATGTAGTCTGAAGAACTCCTGCAAATTGAAGCGTGACAGAGCATCAGCGGCAGTATTTTGTATACCTGGGACGTGAACACAGGATATGCAGAACTGGAGATTAGCTGCTAGCCAAGTGAGTCTCCTGACTAGGTTCATGATCGTGAGGGACTGAGAGCGGCCCTTGTTGATGATGTTACAGGTAGCTAAGTTGTCACAAAAACACCTGACTGACTGCCCCCTCCACTCTACCCCCCACGTGTAAGCTGCTGCTACGATAGGGTAGATCTCAAAAAGAGAGGAGGTGGTACTGAATCTCTCGAGTGACGTGGTTTCGACCGGCCAGGAGTCGTATAGCCACTCGGCTCCAAATATGGCCGCATATCCTAAGGCACCTGAAGCGTCAGTCCAGAGTACTGGGGAGTCGTCGGAAACGGGGGGAACAAACAGTGACCTGCCATTCCACGAGGAAAGGAACAGCTGCCACATTCTCAGGTCAGCTGTAGCTGACTCGTCTAGGGTTGTAGTGGAGTCATCATCAGGGAGACCGTGCAAAAGTGAAAGGATTCTGGAAATGAAAGACCTACCCTGTGGAATTATTCTCATGGCGAAATTAAGTGAGCCTAAAAGTGACTGTAGCTGTTTCCTGGTGCAAGTGCCTAGTGACATGCAGGTGCTAATGTAAGACAGAATTCGGTCTACTTTCTCCTGGGGCAGGCTGGCGTGCATGGTGACAGAGTTGAGTGTAATCCCTAGAAAAGTAATTTCGGTTTTGGGACCTTCAGTTTTGTCCCGGGCTACGGGGACACCTAAATCTTTGAAGAGCGTGAGCAAGTGATTAAGGCTGCGTGGAGTGCAGTGGTGAGGTTCAATGGTGAGGAAGTCATCTAAATAATGAATGACAACTGGGCATCTGCAGAAGTTAAGGAGAAGCCAGGTCAAGGTTTCGGCGAACAGGTCGAATAACTTGGGGCTACTTTTGGAGCCGAAAGTAAGCCTGGTAGCGAAATAGTAGTTGTCTAGCCACTTAACTCCGTGCAGATGCCAGAGTGATCGATGAATGGGAAGTAACTTGAAGGCGTTAGTAATATCTGACTTACTTAACCAGGCTGCCTTCCCGGAGTTAATAATCGCTTGAATGGCATCATCGATTCTAGCATACTGAAGAGAAAAATCTTCTGACGGGATTAGTGCATTTAGGCTAGGTGTGGGAGAGGCGTGTGGTGCAGAAAAATCAATAATAAGTCTCTTTTTGTTGTTAAACTTCCCAGTGGCGATACCTAGAGGGTTAGTTCTCCATGAGGAGAAAGGAGGAGTAGTGAAAGGGCCTATCATGAAGCCGTTATCTACTTCTTTCTGTAAGAGTACTTGTAGGGTGTCGGGGTCTGTGAGAGCTGACTGAAGGTTGGGGCACTCCAAGATGCCTGAGGGGAGAGAGACAAAGCCTGTGTGAAACCCGTGAGTGAACCCAGATGTGAGAAATTCCACCAGATGTAAAGAAGGATGATTAGCCAGGTAACGTTGCAAACTCGGTATGTTTATTGGAGTAGATGCCTTTTTTGGGTACAATTTGTTAGGGCACATCGTCTTGGCATGTGCCCTGAAACAAAGCGAGCACACATGCAGCAACCTACAAGCACTGTAACTACAACCCCCAGCATTAAAATTATTGCAGACCTGAGCTTTGCCCAAGAACACTATAGGCCTGCCTAATTTGTCTCTAATCTCCTTCTGGTTGGAAGTTGACTGAAAATCGGAGTTGGCGTTACTGGTAGAGGGGATAGCTACGTTCTCAGGACAGAAATTAATGGAGTGAGCTGCAGACGAGCAAATGGCACAGGAAGGGGTTTTGAGACCTGCAAAATGCATAAGAAACAACTCTGTATCTAGCTGACCCCAGTCCGTGACTGTATTATACTGGGACAATGAAGCGGCTGACCTAGAGGAGAATGACTTGTGATAGTCGTAAAAGGCAAAGCCCCCGTACTTATAAGCTAGCTCTATCACCTTGTGTAGGTACAAATCTAGCTCCTCTCTGCGGAGGGGAAAAGCAGTACAGATAACGTCTCTGTATAGGCCGAATGCCAAGACAAACTCAGGAATGTTAAGTTTCCTATTCAACCTAGGGTCCCTGGCCCTCATCACTACTGATAGGTCCTCAAACGTGTATGCCCTGTTTTCTACCACGTCTTGAGCCGCTATCAGTAGCGAGGCCAAGTTAACATCCTTTCCCTCTATGATGTCACGTCTGAGAGACTGCGGTATTAGGTGAATAGGATTAATAACGTTAGTAACTTTCCTAGCCGGTGGAGGGTCACTGTTACCTCCTAGGGCGGGCGTGGGTTGGACAACCGGCCCGGGAATCTCGGGGACTGTAGGAACGTTACTAGCTTCCAGGTTATCCAATCTGTTATTGATGGTGGCAACTGAGGACACTAGGGAGGCCATCATGGCGTGTAATTCAGCCAGGCTATTAAGAACATTAACCTGTGAACTAGGGCCAGGCCTTTCGTTATCCTCAGAGTTCAATAAACGAAAAAGTTCATTCTTCCTAGCTGAAGCCGGATAAGGGATATTTCTCTTTTTAAGTTCAGCGGTAATCTTAGGGATAGTCCAGGAGCGATAGCTGGAAGCTGGACTTGGAGGGGTTGGTTGCGTTCTCTGCGTGCCCGACCTGAGCGGGGTGCTGGTAACCGACAGATTGTCTTCTAACACCGAAGCGTTGGACATTCTAAGGGGGCAGAGAGGGCGAGTTTAGTACTGAAAATAAATAGCTGGAGGGACCCCACTTACTAGGCTAGTGCCCATAGGCGAAATTGTATTAGCTTAGCTTTCGTTGGTGGCAGATGAGGCCCTAACTACTTGCCAAGTGGCTATGAGAGGCACTAACTATGATTTGGCGCGTGGGGCCTTGGTGCCACCTAGGTGGGTGGCGGGGAGTTGGCCTCTCGGTGACATGAGAAAGAAGCAAACGTTTGGCCGTGACTGGTGAGGCCCTAACTAATTTTTGAAGCAAGGCTATAGCTATGCGTTGGGACGATTGGCCTGAACCTCCGAACGTAAGGGCTGACCTATGCCTTGCGGGACCTCTAAACTTATAGGCAAAGAGGCCTATGGGAACATACCTAAGTTGGCGGGAAAATTACAACTAGTCCTCGAAGCCCCCCCCCCCCAGGACACACCAATAACATACCTGCAGAGGAAGGAAACTTTATTTGACCTAATAAAGTATAATCCTGAAGGGAACCAACGGAACTAAAGGAAAAGAAACGTGACCTATTTATGAAACGTACTATTTAACTATAACATACACACAAATGAACTGGGTGAAACCGAGGCCTACCTCTATAACAAAGCTGCGAATACGTATACCCGCGAAGGGCCACTTGCGAGAAGTGTCAGTACTAGTAAGGACTACAAACAACAAAAAAAAAAAAAAAAAAACAGGACATGAACAGCCATTTAACACAATGGAACAACATACCCCCTATTTACTCTACTTAGCTATTTATGACTTAAGGGGACCATATAAACTACTTTAAACACAGAAGTTTAGAATACTGGGCAATACTACGACCCGCCTAAACCCCTTTTATAAAACGTAACTACTAAATCATAGCTGAAAACGTGAACAATATCCAAAAATTAGGAACAGAATGAAGATATTGCGCCAACTAAACGAAAAACGTATGGCAACCCGGTGCGGCTGAGTGAGACTACGAGGTGTAAGTGTAACTGAACGTGTTACACTGGCCGAGAAAATGCAGGAGCGGAGTGAATCCGAGCCCGTGAGCGACAGGGCTAAACTTACGATTTTGATGCCGTCCGTGTAAGGCAAGAGCGGTATACTCACGAATACAGCCGCAGGGCGTTTGAACCGGGCTGCCGGCGGGCGGGAAACTGACGTCACGGAACTGCAAACCGGAAGTACACTGAAGCACTTCCGAGATCGTCGAAGACAGGTAAGCAGGGGCTTACTGGGTTTAAATAGGGAAATTAAGTGCCTCCCAAAATTACAGGCCAAGCCTTCTATATATTATATATAGGTATATATAGATATAATACATGTATATATATCACATATATATATACACATATTATTATTTTTTTTACACTGATTTTTTTTCACTTTATTTTTTTATTTTACACTTGCAGGGAGACTGCCTGTCAGCACAGACAGTCCCCCTGCAGGCAGACACATGGACCCCTATTGCGGTCATGTGATCGAGTGATCACATGGCCATGGGGTCCTGATCTGCCGAGGGGGGACTGCCCGGGCAGACAGGCAGTCCCCCTGGACCGGGAGGAGAGCTGATCGCCGCCGTGGGACCGACGGCGATCAGGTAAGTAGCCCCAGACCGTTATGACGGTCCTGAACCGTCAGCGGTCCTGAAAGGGTTAATGTTATCTAACATATATATTATTATTATTATTCTTATGGCCAAATTTACCACCCTAACTCTTGCCACAGTTTTTACACTACATAGACAGTAATATACCGAAACGTGCGGATTGTTCCCGATCGGATTGCTATTACTTTGTGGAACGTTTCGCCGAACGATTCGCGAAATACCATCATTTTTGTGGCGAAATTGGTCCCATAGGAATGAATGGCAAAAGCTGAAAAATCAGGACATGATTTCTAAACTTCCACCACTCCCTCATTTTCAAGCCCACCTACACAAATCTTATATCAAAACGTTCAGCTATCCCTGCTGCCATTAGAAATGTCCACGGCTAAGCCATAGTCCTGATAGTTTTCACAATATGACCATTTGTTGGAAACTCACGCCGTCCATTGACATTCATTGAAACTCCACTCTGCAAAGCTCACATTTGAAGGGCAATATCTAAACTGCGACGGTGCCTTTTATATTTCAGAGACATACTATGCATCGAAATGTAGGTCTGGGTCTTGTGATTCTCACAATATAAAGCTCTTCGCTGTAGGATTTATAGTTTTTAAAATACGACCGTTTGAAGATGGCAACCGCCAGTGTAGTGAGCAATTTGGAGCAGTTTGTTTTAACCGCTCTTCTCTGCCCTATTTGAAATCTATTAGTTCCTGTTGGCAGCTGGTGGAATGTTCGAGGGATTTGAAACCCTGTGTAACAAGGCTGCAATATGAAGATGCTGTTATATATGTATTAATAAAGTGAGTACTTCGTTATACAGGAATTATTGACTGATTTGTACAAAACATCACAGTGGCAGCAGGGATAGCTGAATGTTTTGCTATAAATTGGTACATTTATATCCCTACATGGCAAGACCACTTACTATTATCTCACATATATTATTATTCTTATTGAGCAATTTGGAACAGTTTGTTTTTAACCGCTCTTCTCTGCCCTTGCTGTAGAGTGAGTGAACAACAATCCAACGTTTCCACAGTTACTCCAGCGACTCCACCCAGTTACTCCGCCCACTCCAGTTGTAGATTACTGGTGGAGGCAAGAACACTTCACACAATAGTTTCTTATTGGAATCATATACAACTGTAGGTTATAACAGAATGGCACAATCATAAAACAAAATATGGCAACAAAGAAAAAAAATGAAACGATCCCTGTTGTCTATAAGGCCCTTAATTCTTGCAGCTGGTAGAGCTGCCCACTCGCCTTGGTAAAATGCCTCTAGGTCATGCAAAGTCTTTGGTTGTCTTGCATGAACCGCACTTTTGAGATCTCCCCATAGTGGCTCGATGATATTAAGGTCAGGAGACTGTGATGACCCCTCCAGAACCTTCACATTTTTCTGCTGTAAATACTGGAGGATCAACTTGGCCTTGTGCTTAGGGTCATTGTCATGCTGCAATTTTTAATGTTTTAATGTTAAACAAGAGTCCCCGGCAGTCCATCCCCTCTGTGCTGCTTTGGCTAATAGGGAAGTATAAGCCTGAGCAGCAATGGGCAGCTGTGATTGGCTGAGAGTGTCAGCAGACTGCTTTTAGCCTGTCAGAGCTCCAACTGACGGTATGAATGGGTATGACAACAAGGAAGTGTGTAATCTCTGCCTTGGCTACATATACAGAATAGGGTTATTTTGTTGGCATACTGCACGAACATGGTGCAACACTGAATGGAGGGACAGTGCTAGGGCACTCCAGGTACTATAACCAATTCAAAGAGATGAAATGGTTATAGTGACTACAGTGTCCCTTTAATTAATATGGAATATTATTATCACAATGGGCTTGTTCCATCTCACTAACTTTCCATAATACCAATTATCTCATACTGTTCATCATATGCCAATGACTCTACCTTTTTCAGGTTTGTGAATCAGCTTATTGCAAGAGCAACTGGACATTAAAAGTTACAATCAGTCTGTAGGATTTGCCTTTTATTTTCATCTGTGGCAATTCTCCACACTACGTTTAATTAAACATACTTAAAGCAGCTCTGTTACTTTGCATGTTCTCCTTAGTTCTTTTTTTTTTTTTTTTTTTTTTTTTTTTATACATAAGCTAAAGTAGGGACTACTTAAGGGGTTACTCTAAGCATCATAACTACTACAGCACACTGTAGAGATTTTGATGCCAGGAGTACCATGGCCCCATACTCCAGTAATGGGGCATACTGTCAAGCAGTTGTTTGCTCTCTTATCTGGCTCCCCACCAGGCTCTTTTCAGCTCTGCTGAAGTGCTTCTGCAGAGCTGCAGAAGTCAATCTAGTCGCTATTCATTCACCGAGAGTATCAGCTGATCACTCTCTGACAATGAATAGCACACTGTGCATGGGAATTTGCACATAAATGACATTAGCCAACTTGGAACTCTTTATCTGCACAGTTAATGCAGTTAAACTCTGCTTGCTGAACAGCAAGTCTCATTAACGGTTAGCATTTTTCTTCAGTTTTGCTATTTGCCTTTGTAAGTCTAGAACTTTAGCTAAAAGAGAGGCCACTCTCTCACACTTGCCACAGAAGTAGGGCTTGGAACAAATGTATCAAACGGACTATTGAGTACTCTAAGCACCATAAACATTACAATCAGTGTAGAAGACTCCATTCTCCAGTTTTCTTTTACAGTATTTTGGATTTCTCCCTGGCACCCTTATAGACTTTTCCTTCTGCAGAAATACCTCAATCATGGCCTTAAAGACGGGCTGAGAACTCTGATGTGGGTCAGCTCAAATACTTGATAACAACTCATAGAATTCTCCTTGGTACCAAATTCCTAGTAGTCCTGAGATTTGTTGGCTCATTCAGCCCCTGAGGTGGTTGGCTGTCTGTGAGTGGAGGCAGGCGGCCGTCTGGCTCATAAAGAGCATGGACGTGCGGTTGGTTGGCCGGGCATCACACGCTGTGTTCCCTCTCCAGCTCTAACTCTCGCGAGACCCGTCTGTGCGGAGCGTTGCCATGGTAACCTGTGGCAACGCTCTGACAGCCGCGGGTCTCGCGAGAGTTAGAGCCGGAGAGGGAACACAGCGTGTGATGGCCCCTGTGTGCAGGTAGCAGGGCAGGTCTTGCAGGCCTGGTAACGGGAACGGCGTTCCTGTTTTGGAAAAAGTGCAGGAACGCCGTTCCCATGCGTTCCTGCAGGACTCGAGCCCTGGCCACATGGACGTCTATTGGACTACCTGAACTCATTTTTTTTTTTTTTTTTTTTAATGGATGAAGTGATTCGGCAGAACCAAATTTTTCTGCCATGCACAAGTCTATTTACTATTAATCATACTGCAGTCAACTTCTTTGAAAAACAAATATGGAACATATTCAGATGCCATCATATGACATCTCTATTACCATATTGTTTGTGGTATATTTATGACAATGTATGCACTATTAAATACTAAAATATTTGCACTAGATAGGTTTCTTAAAAATAAATAAAAAACAGGAAAATAAACTACCCTCCCCCCAAGGTTTAGAAATAAAAATGTAGGTAGGAGGGAGTAGACAGAGTAGGCTTATTGATCTGCCAATTAAAATGAAGTCCATAATACTTAATTACCTTCTTTCCAATCATGCAACATTTTAACTATGACATGTGTATACAGTACATGTCACAAATGTATAAAAAAAAAAATACCTCCAACAGTCCCAGGTTATGCCATTGACAAAAGGGATTCTGTTTATCCCATAACTTCTCTATTGATGCCATCCTTCATGTGAGTTGTACAAGGAGAACTCGTGTAAGTAATTTGCGCTATTTGATTCCATTTGTTTGCAATCGGGATTTGTATCCCATGAGAAAGCGTCCATGTAAGTTAATGAGGCATCACGGACTGTAAAATATTTTTTACATACAGGAACTGCAGCATCCTACTCTGCTATCTATCCATCTATCGCTATATATATATACACATATATACATATACACACACACTTCTATAACCAGAAATTACTTTAAACATTTCATGTTTTTTCAATTAGGTATGCAGGTAAGTAGCATGCATTTTTTAATTGCTTTCTAAATGCGTGTAAGCGGTATTTCTGCAGGGATTGATATTTACATTTTATATTTTTCCTTTGTTCATATGTACAGAAAAAAAAATTGGACTTAACCCACATGTACATATACCAAAACAGTGCAAATCCTACTGTTCCTGTTCACAGATATACAAGCTTTCTCTTATGTTTAATGAGGTTATCTGTCTGGATTTCCAGATTTATGGTGGTGTAAGGAGACTCCCTGCCCTGCTAGAGACAGGCTGCTGAGACTGCAGAAAGTAATACACTAGCCTGAATACAGATGAGAAGGGAAGCAGAGCACAGCACACAAGCAGGCAAATGCACATATCTACAGACATCGACAGAACTGCAGAACCTTCAATTCAATACATTTACAAGCGTGTGCACTGACCGACACATTTTTGCACATAAAGTCAAAACTTGCAATCTTATTTTGAGCAGAATAAATACATGCTTAAGGAACAGAACAAAAAACGATTGACATATGGTATTGCATACATTTGCTAAACCACCTATTGTAAGGGTCTTATTTCATAGACCTAAATATTGTGTTCCTAATAATATTCAAAGCATTAAACATTTCACTCAGATATAGGTAATCAATAATTTCTTGCACTAATGCTTTCTCATTCATCTCCCTGTGTCTGTTCGTTGACATGATTTAACTCCACTGAAGCACAGGCCAATGTGTGCAATGGTTAGAACATGCTGAAAGACAAATTTCAGATTTGCTTTATCTTTACATTTTAATGAGCCCCAAACAGGGATGAGCTATAACAAAAAAATATGACTATGCAGTTAAAAGCACATCAGCACACCTTCAATTTTGAAGGACCACTCTATGGTTAAAAATAAATATGCTTAATTTTAACCTTAGAGTTTCCTTTGTTTTGTTTTGTTTTTAAAATTGAAAAATAAAAACCTTTACATTTATCTGCAATTCAGTGCTGGGACAGTCTCCTCTGGATAAGAAGCATTAAAGGCATTCGGCATAATCTGCTATAATCATAAAAGCCAAAGAATTGACCCATATTTCCATGTGTCAAATGATTTTGTCCACTCACAAAGCCACTGCCCAAAGCTCCTTACTTGTAATTAAATATACACAATACAAATGACGTATTGCACAGACAATTTCTTTTGACCATGCAGCTCATATTTCATTTATTTTGGGCTTAGGTTAATTTGTTAACTCATCATCGGTCTTGAAATGCTTAAATCGGGCCTCTAGAATAGTTTTTATTTTTTATAAAGCACCACCATATTCGGCGGTGCTGTACAGTGGGTGGATGGCATATACAAGTAATTGCAACAACCCTTACAGGAACAAAAGGTGGTGAGGGCTCTGCTTAAACAAGCTTACAGTCAATAGGATATCTGCTGCTAAGAAGATTTTCAATAGCTAATTGACTACTTATTAACTTATGAACAGAATTTTATCTTGTGCTTTACTGTGTAGAATACAGCAACCCCTGCAAATGTACTTTATTAATTTTAGTGGTATAGCAGTCATTTATATTTGTGTAACATATTCTTTTAGTGTTTATAAACTCGGCATTGCCCTTTTCTATTAAATATTTTGGTGCATTTTAAAAAGAATTGAAATAATTCAAAAGATACATTTTAAAGAAGAACACTTTGAGTGCACTTTTTTCTGTCTTTTTCTGTTTTACAGCTATCTAATGTATAACGCTGTATAACAGTATATTAACCACTGGTTTATTATTTTATCCTTTTGTATATACATTCATGTTCACATATGAGATTGGTTATATAAGTATACATTAGCACTATCTAGCTGTATTTCCGATCTCAGTCCACTAGGTGTTTTCACTTCCTTGACTCTCTTAGTTGCCATAGTGATCGTAGTTGGCATCATCACGTCACACAGAGGGGTGGAGCAGGCTCAAACATGCGCACACGGATCAGAGGGACGCCGGCAGGGATACGCGAAACACCGGTGGTAAGCAAATTATTATTTAGTCCTGAATAAAGCCCCAGATGAGGGCTGAAACGTTGATCCTACTTTATAGAAATTCTACCATAAAGTCTGACATTTTTTAACCTGAAAAGACTGAGTGCAAGCCTTTACATATATATATATATATATATATATATATATATATATATATATATATATATGTACACACACACACACACACTTATATGAGATGCCAAAATACCAGAGTATTGCATATGCAATGATACCTTTTTTATTGGACTAACATAATATTTCAAAGATAAGCTTTCAAGAATGTTCCTCTCTTCATCAGGTCTGGAATGTATATATATATATATATATATATATATATATATTCACACACACGTGCAACTTTTTATATAAAAAAATACATGGGCGGGGCCTGGCCGCAGAACCGACTGGTCGACATCCTCATGGGCTCCTGCACTGATTAGCTAATCGACCTGCTTTTCTTGACCCAAACGGAGACTAATCGGGCCGATAGAGCCAGCAATCGATGGGGAACACTGAGCAGAACAAGTTGATACCCCTCAAACTACGAAATAAGCAATTTGCACCAGACGAGTGTCAGAGGCCTACTCGACAGGTGGGAGAAGGAGAGACGGCCGCTCTCCCCCCGCCACGTTTGGGGGCCTCAATGCGGACAGATCCCAGTTCCCCCCCCCCCCTGGACCGGTGGGGGTTATCCCGGTTCACCAGCAAAAGGCAAGCACTCACCTCCGGGATGCAGACCCGCTCCACGCCGCCCGGACAGCACCACGAGGTCTAACCAAGATGGCCGCTAACCCTCGACAGCAGGACGAGGAGGACTGGGAACAGGCGTTCAGGGCAAGATTTGATGCGGTATGCAAGCGCTTTTGGGATCGCATTGAAACTGGGTGCTCACACTCCGTACCGGTACCAGCAACGCCGGCAACGGGCCAACTCCACACGCACCAACACGCAACCGGGTCACCCAAGCAAAGCGCTGCCACCGCGAGAGCGGGTGCATGCTAAGGAAACCCGGCGGAAGAAACGAAGTGGGGGCATTACTTGCCCGAAACAACCACACAGAGGCCGAGCAAAAGCGCCGAAGATGCCTGCGAGAGGCCCCAGCAGACCACCCACCGCCACGCGGGGTCCCAACGACCTTCGACAACCAAAAATGCACCACCTCCAGACAAAGCGCCCGCCGACATCACCCACCCGCCGCACAGCCAGCACCGCTGAAACAGACCCGAAGGGAAGAAGCACTCAGTCATCAAACACGCACCAAGCCAGCAACCACCTCTTACCACTGCAAGGACCGAAGATGCCACAGCAGACCAGCACCTCCCTTGCACCCCGCTCCAGATCCGCATCCACGGCCTCCAGAACGGGTATCGGCTAGGTACATGGGGACTGTCTCATCATCTGGCTTACAGCCATAGCCCACACTCACACCATGTGAACTCTGCTAATTACTTTCACGCTGTTTTAATGTTCTCGACCAAGAACTTAGCGACTTTATTAAGGCCATTATTATGCCTACCATAATCCAACACATTTCACTCCAGCCTTTAGAAGTACTCACACCGTCTCACTTAATCACTCATATGTCTAGTTAACTCATACCGAAAGTAGACTCAGTTGATCTATATAAACAGACATATTTGGATAGCCTGCAACCTAGCTACATATATAGAGATGTGTGTGATAGTAATGTATTTTTGTCAAAGTTACCAGTCACTTGCCTTAACTTATAATGCATGCATTTTTACGCTATCAGATAGAACAGTTAAAGTTCAATCTATTGCCTCATTATCGCATACTGACATGAGTTCATACGTGGCATAGGATAAACGGATAGCAAGTAGTATCCACCCAATCTCTTGCAGAGACATTACACTAAATGTTCCCTAAGAGCGGTCACGGTGTGACGGGCACCCAGTGGTCACAAAGCAGACGTAATACTAGCTACAGCTTGCTACCTTTGTATGTATGATTACTCACAACATCATAGTGTGCCATGTTGATGGTTTACCTTTCCTTTCCTGTTCGTCCTACTGTTTAAACGACGTAACTCAGCTACAGTATAGATGACACTCTTGATTGATAGCAACGTTTTATTTACTTGACCTAGCTTGTCTATGTTCAGCAAGTAATGTCATGATCGCTGCTGTAGAGTGTCTTGTCTTACTAGCCTCACTGGCAACCAGCCTATGTACTCTAACTTTTAAAGAGTGTACCTTAATCAGACACTCAAGGACCTAACCCAAGAATTGTTAATCGGTTTAGAATGTATTTTTCTTGCACTTGAAATGCCTTCATATAAATGTAATACCTTAGACCTACGAACCGCAGCTCTACTTGCCATGTCAAATGTACGTTCAGTCTAACATGCTACACTATATTACCTTTATGTTTCAATGCTTGTATTCCTCATGTTGCATTTAACAGAGAAAAAAATGTGCTGTTTACACTGCAAACTGTTAAGAAAATGCGTGCAGAATCTGTTGTGGCCCTGCATGCTTGATGTTAATCTGAGCACATGAAAAATAAAGAATGTAAAAAAAAAAAAATAAAAAAAAAAATACATGATTTCGTATAGCACTATTGAATTTAAATTGCGAAGTATCTTGCATTTTTTATTGTTAGCCCTCAATGGTATGCATTAAATATGGTGCTTAAAAGCAATATAACATGCTCCAATAAACAGTGAAAAGAAATTGAACATACAGTGGGAGAAAGAAGGTGAGCAGCTCTAAATACACCTATAATGTGGTATCCCCTACACCACCATAAGAACATAAGTATACATACAAAGCAATAGGTGCAGCCGCTAAAACCTTGAATAATCTGTAAAACACAATGGTATATACAATATAGCGTAGTATGTCTATTGTAAACAATATAAAAGGTAAATAGTAGTAGTTTCACTCACAAAGTTGGAGTCATACCATCATATGACTCTCTTAGTATGCTTCTTTGGACCATTCAGGGGTTGTCCAGACCCTTATGTAGCCAGGATCCTGGTATTTTCCTCTTTATGCTCCTATTTGGCATTCCAAAATAAAGCTCCCAACTGTCCTGGGTTTAGTGGGACAGTCCTGATATCATGGGTCTGTCTCACAGCCTGAGTTCCTTTATTGGTGTCCTGCAGCTGAAGGACACTAGGGAAATCCAATAAACATACAGGTCTATTTATTAAAGTGAAAAATGATAGATATTCAAAGTGAACTTTAAACGTTAGACCAGAATAGCCAGAATTCCTAGCCAATTCTGTTAAAGGGACACTAGAGTCACCAAGTGGTCTGGGTGCAGCGTCTCTGTCCTTTTGACCATGTAGTGAAAAACTTTGCAGTTTTTTTAGTACTTTCTTAAAGGGAAGTTCTAATGTGTGTCCCATCAGTAGACCACGTTTTTAGTCCCAGTTTAGTGGGGGGAAACTGAATTCTCATCACCGGATTAATCAATACCAACACCAGACATTGGGGACACTATTTTGGTACTCTGCACTAAAAAGTGGCTCTGATCCCCCTCCCCCACAAAGCAGACTCTGCTGGCCCCCACAAAGTAGACTCTGCTGCACTCTCCCTTGTTGCTTCTTAGAGGGGCTCCCAGAAGATATAACATTTTAAGTAGCTCTGGTAGAAGGAGCTGCAGTGACAGTAGTAGCGTTGTTGCAGCATAAAAAGGATGGTAAAAAAAACAAAAACAACAATGGGTGTTGGCTAGGACGTAATGGACATGCTGCTAATACTAGTATCCAAAGGCTGAATAATGCTAATAGTGGTGTTGGCCTAGGTGGGGATGCAGGCAGTGGAGGGGGAGGTGGTAGCAGTTCTCATGTGTGAGTGTAGTGGGGACCGTGTAGATGAACATACCCATATATTAGCTTACCGTAATAAAAAGACGCAAGACATTGATGGTGACAAACAGGCCACAGCTTTACTAATAACAAATATAAAATACATTACTTATTAACCATACAGTAACATAATGTAAACCATAACATTCCAGGTTCCACGCCCTTGTCAACCATTCCTGCTGATCCTTAGCACTTGCTTTACCCACTTGTCCTATACACCAAACCGGCTTCACAACTGGCCTAACGTTAACTTTGTGCTAACCACTGGTCTGCCTCTGGCTCACTGGGCGTACCTTACCCATAAACATAACCAAGGTTAGGGGAGGGAACAGCCCTGATCATCTTTTCCACTGGACCGCTGGTCCAACCCTGATTGACAAGGGACCGTTTCCGCCACAAGCTCCAATGTTTCACCCCTAAAATAAGCGGGGACGTACCACCAAACCAGCCATGTCTTCTTTCAAAGCATCTTGCAAAGCTAGATTAAAGAGGTCTAATCCAACCTCTGTGAGATGCACCCCATCACTCCTGAAAAACATTGCTCCGCTTATTGAGCTTGACCCTGCAGCGCTTCATCGCTCGCTGATCCCTAGCGCAGCGCCAATAGTTACGGGACACCACCTCCAACTAGATCAGGCAGACGTCAGGAAAAAGTAACAGCACCTGTGCCAAGTCCCTCCTGATTATGTCCCCCAGTTCCAATACCGGGGAATTGCCTAGGTCATTGCCCCCAAGGTGGATTACCAAGATGTCCGGCACTCCTATCAAACGGGACAATTGTACTAGTTTCAGCAGTAGATGAACCCACCGCATGCCCTGAGCTCCAAAACCGGACGTCAGCCACAGTAGGAGACAGGCCTAAGGGAAGCCTACCCGGGCGGACATCAGCGTGTCGATGGGCCCAGTACACATAGGAGTGTCCAGTTACGTCACACAGGACCCACAGAGAGAAGACAGCAGGAAACAAAATCAGCCCGGCGGTGTGCACATAAGACCTAAACCTCCCCGATTCCATCTACCAATCCTGCGAATGGCCATCTCCGAAAGCCCTAAGCGTGAAGCCTCTGTCGCCGCCACAATTCTAAAAAAGTGGCCCCCAAACAATTGATGCCCAAAGCATCCAGCGCCCTCTTTAATACCCGGATGAACTGAAACCAGGACAACAGTCCCGCATCTTGGTGGACCAACAGTGAATCCGGCACCAACAGCCAAAGTGCGCAAAAACAAGAGACCGGGCAAACTACCGAACCCGGGATCTCCTGAAGAGAGACCCATACACCTCTCCCACGGGTATCCATTTTTGAGAGCTGCAACAAAAAATGCACTGAGACTTCGGCGAAAAACACGTCACCCCACAATACCCCCCAGCAACCTTCTTACTAGGGTTAACCAGATCACCCACCCTCACCGCCCCGAAACACGCAAACGAAAACACCACGCTGAAAAACACAACCTCAAAACTCCGAGGCGCATACCCATGGCAGAACTTGGAAAATGCCTACAATAAAGTCTGAAATGTTTTAACCTGAAAAGACTGAGTGCAAGCCTTTACATATATATATGTAAGGACCCCCTAGACCGGCTTACGTGCATACGCGATCCTAGTCCCCCACTGCCAACCTCTCATTGCCATGGAAACCATGAAATCCTTGGTAAAATCAGAGACTCTCGACAACTTAAACCAAAAGCTGAGCCTACCCAACTTACCCGTTACCGGCCCGGGAGAGCAGCCCGATGCCTCCCAGAACCAAAGCAGGCGCAACAAACCTTGGAGCCGTTCCTCATCCGAATTGAAGACCCCCTCCCATGCCTTACCATACCTGCACCATGTGGCATCCGCCACCGACCCCCGGATCCATCACTCTGTCAACCCAAGGCACCACAACTCCGGTGGGCACGGGAACCCGATAGCGTCCACCCCCGGCGCCTCCTTCCTGAACTCCCGCCACTGAAAACGAGAGAGGGCACCCGCCATTACATTAGACACCCCGGGGATATGACTAGCCCTACACAAAATATTAAACTCTAAACACAGCAACACAAGCCAGTGCAGGAGCCTAACTACTGGAGGAGAGGAAGCCATCAAAGCATTGATCACTGACACTACCCCCATGTTATCGCAGTGGAATGCTACATGACGATCCCTCACGAGATCCAACCACAACTCCACCGCAACCA
The DNA here is from genome assembly GCF_036172605.1 of Pelobates fuscus. Classification (NCBI taxonomy): domain Eukaryota; kingdom Metazoa; phylum Chordata; class Amphibia; order Anura; family Pelobatidae; genus Pelobates; species Pelobates fuscus. Next base: position 103,748,691 of record NC_086323.1, on the reverse strand, counting down.
CAACCGGGAACAGTTCCAGAACCCTCGCCTTGAGACAATGAGGCACATGGGGATGGGGGTATTTAGCTATGCCCAAAGTATCAGAGCTACTTTGCATTGTGGTTGATTGTGTCTCATTTGGAATATCCTTACCATGTGTTTTATCTCTTCAATGCTTGATTATGCATATTTGTACACAAAAAAAAAAATCAATTCTCTTTCAACTTTTTATCAAATCTTGAAAAACAAAGATTGTTAAAAAAAAAAAAGGTATAAGTTTAAGATTAAAATCCAATCATCTTTTTGCATATAAACATATAGGGGTCAATTTACAATAGCATAAATATCTGTGTAGCAAAAAAAAATAAAAGCATTGGGCTTGTAATTTAGATACAAACGCCATGCAGTTCACTAGGATGGCTCACTTTTAAATAAACTGAAATATCTAGCCACCTCGCATGTAAGTAACATTTTGGCAGAAGCCTGGATAACTCATGTCAAGCAAAGATATGCCGACATAACTTGCAGGCGAGGCAGTAAGATCAAAGAAAAAGCAGCCAATCGAGTGTGCAATTTTTCAAACAGCATCAATTAGATCAAATACACATCACTAACTGAAAATCAAAAGACAGTATAAATACACAGATATGTCAGTAACTCCTTTCCTATGTTCACACGTTTCTTCAGTGAGATCTAAGAGCGTAAGAACAAAGATTACTAATAATAAAGCACATGAGACAGGAGTGAATAGTTTAGATAAGGAAGAGAAGTTTAAGCAACTAAGTCTCCGTGACCTGGGGACAGAATTTAAGTGACTAAGCGGCTGGAGTCGTGTACAGTGAGGGACTATATTAGCATAAGGCTAACACAGAAGGTTGTTGACAGAATATGTACAGGGAATCGAGACTAAAAGATAGCAGTGTTTATGGGCAGGAAAGTAACAAGCACAAGAGAGAAGAAAGAGTACCAGGTTAACGTGGTGGAAAGCTGGGGAAACATGCACTAACACAACCAGAATCATCAAGTATTGGTAAAGACTTTACATTCCAAAATTGTTGAGGAGGAGAGCAAGAGGTGGCATAAATTAATCCTGGTTGACTTGGTTAAGACAGTAGTAGATAACAGAAGTGAATAAAAAATATGGGAGATTCCTACACATAAATTATATGTAGGTGTCTCCGAAATTGGTTACTTAAAGTAATCTCAACAGGAGGTAACCTTAATTTAGACACTAAAGAAAGAAAGTTTGAGAAAAACCCAACAAAGTGGGAATTTCCCAAGAGATCACCATTTATTGAAGCCACTATATCAAGGTAAAATGCAAACTTTATTAATTAAAATAAAACCTATATACACAACCCACCAAAAATAGTGTGCTCTACAGACGTGATTGTGTGAAAAAGCTACTGTGGTTAGTAGACTATTCCTATTGGATTATAAGATATGATAGATTTAGAGAGATATATAGAGTATAGCTGTATTATAAATAATAAAAGTATACCTATATTGGAAGTAAACTAGGAACAAAAGGAGGAAGGAGAGAATATGAATAAAAAGTGACCTGTTTGGCTCAACGAAGGTGAAGAGGCCAGGAGAAAGATGGATAATAGCGTCAACAGTGTGGCCCACCAAAATAACTGATGGACTGCTAAATAAACTAAGGAATGACTGCAAAAGAACAAAGTTCTTTTTTATAATTCATTACCAGTTATTCTAGTTATTACATTTATTTTTTATTTTTTTTAAGTAGCAAACATAACAGAGTAACAGTATACGTGAGAGACATAATGTTGAAATTTAGTAGAGCTGTATTAGCACAGCAGCAGTGTGTAGAAGTCAGAGCGGGGGAAACACATATGAAGCTAAGTAATTCTGTAGAATCCTTAGTCAGTGGTTTGCTTAAACACGAACAGACTGATTTAATAGAACAAGAAAAAAAACTTAATTACATCTGAATGGCAAAATGGCTGCATGGCAAGAGACACAGAGTGAAAGTTAGGCAAGACAGAAACATAACATACTTCCTTGCCAACACTTCTCCATCTGGTAACCAAATGGCAGGAAAGAACTGGGTTTAACAGTGTCACTACACAACTTGAAAGTGCAAAAGATAAAAGCAGGCAGTGAACAAGGTGACAGTGAGGGCCCTTTGGCCACCTCATCCTTGGCTAGCCGCAACAAAGAAGCTATGTAGTTCTTCCCTACACTATATAGTTGCTACCTATCTGATATTCTTCGACGTTTACTCTCATCACAAACCTCTCCCATGACACCACTGCAATGTTCACAACTTCCCCTCAGGGCTCCTGCATTCTACATAGGTTTTCCTAAAACCAGCCTTTTAAAAAAAATGTAGGACTAAATGTTGTGATACCTGGCAAATATGATTGCAGTTTTGGAGTTAAGAAGGGGGGGAGGGGTATGTTGCCTTCTGTTGGATCAAAAAGTGTGTTTGCAAATTGAACTAGATGAGACTAAAAAACCTAGCAGGTCATGCCAATTTTAAACACAGCGTTTTTTTACTTTACATTATATTCTGATCAGCAATTCACAGAAAAAAAAAAATTAAGACTTGTGTTAGCTTTTCATCCCCCAAAAAGTTAAATTGGACATTTGCCAAAATATATCATACACATACGAAACAGGAAAAAAAATGTGTTTTTTTAATTTGTAAACGTAAGAAATTAAAGGAACACTATGGTCACCAGAACAACTACAGCTTAATGTAGTTGTTCTGGTGAGTATAATTATTACCTGCAGGAATTTTCATGCAAACATGTTTTTTTTCAGAGAAAAGGGCAGTGTTTACATTGCCCCCTAGGGATAACTCCAGTGGCCACTCCTCAGATGGAGGAGTGTGCACTGCAGCACTGCCGTTCAATGTCTCCACGCTCTGCATGCTTAACACACTGTATACAGGTATACAGGCAGCTGGGGCAAGGCACAAGCTAGTAAGGCACAATTCACCAAATGGCACAAATAATATGGTAGCTTACCGAGTGTTCCCTCAGGAATGACTCCTGGGGGACACTGGTAAGCTGCCCAACACCTCCCCAAGCCAATCAGCTCGCGCCCCTCCCTGACAGAGTGGCGCGAGCCGCGGGTGAAAAGAGCGGTAAATTTTCCAACCCCAAGATGGCCGCTGCGATGCGCGGGAGCGAACCCCGCATGCGCGGATGGTCTAAGTGGCGGTTAGATCAATAGCCGTCCGTCTGACGGCTAAGTTACTCGTTCCGATCGTTCCGATCGGTGGGAAATTGAGAGAAAAAAACGGGTTATAAACAACCCGAAACGGCAGTGCAGGATGGGGCTTGCCCCAGGAGAGAGGCAAGTACCCTGCACTGAGGACAGTTGGAGAAACACACAAATTATAAGAAATTGACAGACAAATCATAAATACCGACAATATTAAACAATAAGAGCATGAAACACAGTAAACATAACACAAATTTCTAGAGCTGAAAATTATGTGGTACTTAGCTGAGGCAGTAGCAAAGAAAGAGGCAGTAGCTTAGGTCACAGGAGGGGACATAGTACAAGGACTGATCCTATTGGTTAATAGATATGGAATGTTACATGGTTAACCCTTAAGGGTACTTGTTTTTCTTTTTGTTATTGCTATATTAAAAATATCAATATCCTTTCTTTGCTGCTGAGGAATAAAGAAAGAGATGAAGCCTAATACTCGCCTCCGTGTCCTTAATAAAATCATGACTTTACGTCATGTAATTAGTAAAATCTGGTAATTTTCCTCATAGAGTTACATTGATTCAATGCATCTCTACATGGAGGTGCTGATTCGCCAAGCCGGCGTTTGGCCCCAACCCCGTCCCACCTTCTTGTCGATCTAAGACAGTCTAATGATAGGGAAAGCATTGGATTGGCTAAAAATCATAAATTCTGATGATGCCAGCAAGGAGGTGGATCGGGACAGCTCTGCAAATAAGTTAAGTTTTATTACCTTTAAAGGTGGTTAACAGGGGCCAAGCCACCTAAATGGTGGTTTGAAGATTATAGGGTCAGGAATACATGTTTGTGTTCTTGACCCTATAGTGTTCCTTTAACCCCTTAAGGATGGCGCGCGACGGGTTCTATGCTGTCCTTGGGGACGCAGTCCTAAACGCCGGCAGGTGGCATAGAACGCCCAAGCCGTCCTTAATGCTTATCGCGGTGGGGGGACTCACCTGGCATCCTTACCTGACTTACATATATATTAATATCAAAATACAGTTAGAATAAAATTACATATATATATATATATATATATATTTGTTTTACTTTCTATATTTTATAATATATATATATATATATATATATACACACACTATATATATATATATATATATATATATATATATAGTTGTATATAATATATATACACACACACACACGTGTAATTTAATTGTAATTTTATATTAATATAAATATTAATATAAAAATACACTTAGTATTACATTATATGTATATATATTTTGTATTTCTTAACATTTATTTTTTTTATTTTTCAGAAGCAGGGAGACTGCATATCAATTAAGGAAGTCCCCCATGCAGAGGGTGGAGACACTGAATGGCAGTGCTGCACACTGTGCAGCACTGATCCAGGAAGCACCTCCAGTAGCAAATTGAAGAGTGGCCAGTGGAGTGATCACTAGGCTGTAATGTAAACACTGCCTGAACAGGCTGATTATTAGGGATGAGCATGGGCAAAAAATTGGGTTTGGTTCGGCACTTTCGAAATTCGGGACCCCTAATTAGGGGTAAGGTTAGAGTTAGGGGTAAGGGTAGGGGTAGATTCCTGTCATCATTCACGTAATTTTCCCTCCCTCTCTTGTTTTGCCACTTTGGAAATTTGGAAGCATCCGAATGGCCGAAATTCGTCCGCATTTACATTCGGAACAAAACGAATTGCACAGGTCTACTGATTATGCTCACCAGAACAAATACAAAAAGCTGTAGTTGTTGTGGTGACTGTAGTGTCCCTTAAAGATCATTAAAAAAATGCATATCTGACAAAATGTGTTAGGCTTGGAAATAATTTGAAAGATCTGTGATATTTATTTACCTTAAGTGATATTTATAGTCAATAAATAAAAAAATACACTCATCTTAAAGATTACTTACACTTGTGTCACACATCTGGAGCTGGTTGCTCAGAATATGACTATAGATTCATTTCAAGCAAAGTTCCATTCCAATTGCTAAGCTAATTTACCTACAATACATCAGAAAGAATCTCACAGGATGGTAAAATACTAACATCATGTACAGAGGAGAACAGAATGGCAGTGCCTAGATATTGAGAACCAGCATAAGGAAGAAAGGATAATAAATATAAAGGCAAGAGGCAATGTGGCCATATAATCATTGAGATACAAGGGATATAAGATAAGGGAAATTAAAACAAATTTAAAAAAAACATGCACACCTTTAAACGTAAAAAATACATTGCTCTCCCTCAAATCACTGTTTGGAAGATATATCTCATATAAAAGCATAAACGTTAGAAATCCAATTTCTTCTATCCATTCAAATAAAAGCATGCATGCATTTAATTATGCATTTTTCCATTGGTGGTATGTTTAAAAAAACAGCTTGCGAAAGCTACAGTTCTTTTGTCTCCTCTTCTAGCCTCGCCCAGACTTTCTGTGGCTGTCCTATCACAGACTAGTCAGTGCAGCTCAATAAGAAGTTTTCAGGTGCTCTGGGCTATTGCTGCCTCTTGAGTTCAGCTCCACTAAGCTAACCAAACCATGAAGTAACAGGATCTGTTGTCTGCTTGAAACTCAAGGGGTGTAACTAACTTATTTTATAAAAGTGTCAATATCTATTGAAATCTGCACTTTTGTAAAATGAAAAAAGAGGACACGCTCTTCACACATAAAGCATGTCAGCAAGGTAAAGTGCTTTAGCGGGCCACAGTGTATTTTTAAACATAGTATTTAGGATTAGGATTAAAGATATAAATTAGGTTTAGGGATAGTATTATTTAGGGTTGACATTATAAATAGAATTTCCATTTAGGGTTTTGATGAGGGAATGACCGATTATCGGTCTGGCTGATATTATCGGCCGATATTCTGTATTTTCAGTAATGTCGGTATCAGCCAATAAAGATACCGACATACCAGACGGGGGAGGCCATCATGGTCCAGGGGGGCCCAGCACACTCTTACTTACCTTTCCAGCAGCTCCCTTCAGCTCCCCTGTCTAACTCTCGCGAGTTACCATGACAACGCTCCGCCCAGCACGCAGGCAGGGAGAATTAGACAGGGAAGCTGAAGGGAGCTGCTGGGAAGGTAAGTAAGAGTGTGCTGGCCTCCCCAGGGAATGCCATATCCCCCCTCACTGGCCAGGAAAGAAGCAGGGAGGGGGGGACTAAAACGAAATGTAAAAAAATTAAAATGCCCCCCCTATTTTACAAACATTACATACACAAAAACACTACACAAACACACTCTGCATTCACTATACACATACACACACTACACAAACACACACACTAGACAAACACTCACTGCATTCACTATACACACTACACAAACCCACACTGCATTCACTATATATACACTACACAAACACACACACACTGCATCCACTATACACACACTATACAAACACACACACTGCATTCACTACACACACACTACACAAACACACACATATATTCTTGAAAACATAAACAATTCTGACCGGCATGTATATTTTGTGCATTTACCTTAATAAAAAAAAAAGATTTGCGAAAAAATTAATAATAAACATGTTCGGTTAACAGTAGATTTGTGTAGAAATGTTTTTTTTTTTTTTTACATTTGACAATTTTTATTTTGTCATTAAACAACGTATTTGGGGTACAGAAGAGAAAAGGGAAGGTAGGTAATAATAGTTTTGTTCAATTGCTCTTTATACAGGGAACGGGTACAAAACAGAAAAATGGAAGGGGGGGGTGCATCACTGTATAAGGCAGTCAAGCATTTTATCAACAGTAGATCAACATTATTTCCACCTTGTAGCAACAATATATCAACATATCCACATAGCAACATGCAGACAGCCGTGCATTACGGTGTTCATAGTAGCAGGGCCATAAGGGTTATGTAACCTTTTGGCCTCGCTATGGAATGTGGGCAGTCGGTTGTGGCCGACGTGCTTTAAGGACATTTTTAGACCTACTAACAAGGTACAGTACCAGGTACATTACCAGATCTCCATGTTTGCCAAAGCTCCTAGGTTTTCCAGGAGAGTGTGTGGGACTTGTAGGAGGTCTCGTAAATCCACTGCTTATGCAATTCCTCTAGTAGGTTCTCCTTCTTGGGAAGGATCATGGACTTCCATCTCCTTGCTATTAATTGCTGCGCCGTCAAGGCGATATGTAGGGTCAGTTTCCTGACGTGTTGGGGCATCTCTCTAGGGCAGTGATGGCGAACCTTTTTGAGCCCGAGTGCCCAAACCGCAATACATGCCAATTTTTTTTCCTTAAAGTGCCAACACGGCATTTAAACCTGAATATTGAGGTTTAAGTTTAGAAAAAACAACTTGTACTGTTGTCCGAACTAATTAACAACTTTTGTTTTAAAAGAACACAACAACAGAGAGTTCAATGATATGATACACATTTTAAGTAATGATATAAATAGATAAAATTAAGCTTATATTTATTAGTATCTCCAACAAATGCAATACATACACAGACTGCTGAATACATATACACAGTCTGCTGAATACACACACACACACACAAGACTGCTGAATATAGAGACTGATGAATACACATACAGACAGTCTGCTGAATACACATACAGACAGTCTGCTGAGTACACATACAGACAGTCTGCTGAGTACACACACAGACAGACTGCTGAGTACACACACAGAGACTGCTAAATACATACACACACTGCTGAATACACACACACACAGACTGCTGAATACACACACACAGACTGCTGAATACATGCACACACACAGACTGCTGAATACACGCACACACACAGACTGCTGAATACACACACATACTGCATTGAGGGGTGTAATGTATGTGTTTGTGTGAGGGGTGCTGTGTGTGTGTGTGTGAGGGTTGCTGTGTGTGAGGGGTGTTGTGTGTGTGTGTGTGCTGTGTGTGTGTGAGGGGTGCTGTGTGTGTGTGTGTGTGTGTGAGGGGTGGTGTGTGTGTTTGAGGGGTGGTGTGTGTGAGGGGGTAGGGGTAGTGCTGGGGGTAGGGGTGCTGTGTGTGGGAGGTAGGGGTGCTGTGTGTGGGGGTACTGCTGGGGGGTAGGGGTGCTGTGTGTGTGGGGGGTAGGGGTACTGCTGGGGGGTAGGGGTGCTGTGTGTGTGGGGATGGGGTGTGGGGGGGGGTAAATGTTTTAAAAAAAATATATATTAAATTATGATCTTCTCCCCCCCCCTCTTACCTTTAATGAAGGAGGAGGGACACACAGTCATCCCTGGTGGTCCGGTGGTGGCAAGTACTACTTCCAGTTCGGGAGGCAGGGGAGGGATCTTTGAAGCAGCTCCCCTGTCCTCCCGCGCGATGCTGTGTGGAGCATTGCCATGGTAACGCGCGGCATCGCTCCACACAGCTTGCTCGCGGGAGGACAAGGGAGCTGCTTCAAAGATCCCTCCCCTGCCTCCCCCTGCCTCCCGAACCGGAAGCAGAGTAGGCGCCTGCCGTTTCGGGCAGGCAGGTGCCTACTCTGCAGTGATGGCAAACCTATGGCCGCGTGCCCACAGAAAGGGCCCGGCGTGCCACCTGTGGCACACGTGCCATAGGTTCGCCATCACTGCTCTAGGGAGATCTAGTAGTAAGCACGACAGCGGGGTGAATGGGAGGGGGATTTGAGTGATTTCTTGGATTAGTGCGTGGACTTCAGTCCAATAACAGAGTAGCTGTGGGCAGCTCCATCATATATGGTGCATCTAGCCCTCCTCTGCGTGACATCTCCAACAGAGTGGTGAGGTGGAGGGAAAGATCTTTTTTTAAATGGTAAATGTACAGAATATCGGTATCGGTAAGTTATCGGCCTGAAAGTTCACATATTATCGGTATTGGCTCTAAAAATATATATATCGGTCAATCCCTAGTTTTGATTATTGATTATATCATTTAAAGCTGGTGTTACAGGACAACTGTTATCAAATTTTCACTTTTCAGATTTTTACAAAATAAATAAAATGAATGATATTTGTAAAATGATATATATAGTTTTTTTGAGAATTTCTCACTTTTCTATATGGCTGAGCAGCCATGTTGGATCAGACTTCGCTGTTATCTGCCTACCTGCTGCTCAATTTACCTTGTCTGCTGCTGTGATTGCTCTGTAGCTGCAGACAAGTTAGGTTGATTAGCAGGTAGTCAGATAATAGTACAGTTAATCCAATAAGTGAAAGAGAATAAAAGCCAAAAAGTGATTTAAAAAAACTAAAATGAAATACTATTAGAAAAAAAGATACAATTGAGTTTCATTACATTTAATAAATTTTTAAATAATGAAAAGTAAAAAAAAATATGACAGTTTTCTTTAGCATATAAGCTTGTTTGGACAGGGTCCTCTTCACCTACTGTTCCAGTATGTCAATTATGTTTTGTTGAAATTTAGTGTGTTTTGTTTACCTACTGTAGAGAGCTTCTGAATATGTTGGTGCTCTATAAAGAACTGTAACTTTAATTAACGGATAGTATTTACCGTTAGAGGTAGAATAAAGGTCTGAAGGTGGTATTTATTGTTATCACTAGTGATGTCCCGAACAGTTCGCCGGGAACTGTTCGCCGGCGAACATAGCGTGTTCGTGGCGAACGCGGCGGGCGAACATATGCGATGTTTGGTCCGCCCCTATTCGTCATCATTGAGTAAACTTTGACCCTGTACCTCACAGTCAGCAGACACATTCCAGCCAATCAGCAGCAGACCCTCCCTCCCAGACCCTCCCACCTCCAGGACGAATAGGGGGCGGACCGAACATCGCATATGTTCGCCCGCTGCGTTCGCCACGAACAAGCTATGTTCGCCGACGAACAGTTCCTGGCGAACTGTTCGGGACATCACTAGTTATCACTATAAAGTGTCAGTCAGGTGTAATATTCTGACATTGCCAAGGCATTCTTGACCATTGGAAAACAGGTAACATAGAAAATAGTGGAAAAGAAAGGAAGTGAGCAAAGAAGAAAGGGCAGCACCAAAGAGAAGATCAAATAGCAACTGTGTCAGTCAGGTGTAATATTCTGACATTGCCAAGGCATTCTTGATCATTGGAAAACAGGTAACATAGAAAATAGTGGAAAAGAAAGGAAGTGAGCAAAGAAGAAAGGGCAGCACCAAAGAGAAGATCAAATAGCAACTGAAAACAATGATAAAACATAGAAAGGAGGAGAGCACAGAAAACATAGGAATAATAATGGGAAATGTCACATAACTGCAGGTCTTTCAGCACATAATGTCCACTGTCCTATATGAGTAATACTGTTTCTACTACTCATGCTTGCTCTCTCCCGCCTTTTTTTTCCCCCTTTTCTTCCAAGAGGTGTTCTGATGCCACCTGGTGTCTATTAGACCGAGGTGCACACAGTATGTGTGTTAATTGTAGCTTCTAAGTCTAGTATTATCATTTATTGAGCATTCTAGCATCAACATAAACTGCAGCATTTTACAATGGGAATATAAAAAGGGGGTGGGAAGCCAATTTAACGTCTACAGAAAGTCTTACTTGAACAAGTACATTCTCTATCCTCTTGTGCTGCCCGTTAGCCTTAGAATGTAGGTATCCTATAATTTTGTGTTATTTGTATTGACCTGTGGCTAGTCCACAGTATAGTAATTTTCTGTGTTCCTGACCTTGGTTGATCCGCTGACAATGCTGCTTTCTTTGACCCTGATCTTTGCCTATGAATAGATTACATCAGACTGCAAGCATGCCGTCGTTCTTTTAACCTCCTTGGATGTGTATTCCATCTCCAAGGACTATTAATACATCTTCCCATTGCATATGTGCTATCCTTTCCAATACACCTCAACTATATTCTGCAAGCATAGGTGTCTGGTTCCTATTGGAAAATATGGAGAAAATGGCAAATAAAATGATTAGAGGAGATAAAACAAAAAATGGAAGATAGAGAGAGAGAATAGAACTGAGTCGGGGAGATCATGGACGTGACAAAAAGAAAGAAAAATTAGACAGAGAACCTAATTAAAAGAGCAGGAAAAACAAGGCAGATCAATGAAGAGTGTTATGAAGAGCAACGGAAAATAAGATACAGCAATGAAGACTGAGAGCAGCAGTATATCAATTAATTATTTTAAAAGGTTTATATACAGTTTATCTGAAGGTATAAGAATAACTTTAATATATATATATATATCACTTGTGTTGGATGAATTTGCGACCTGGGTAAATATAAAATTGGCTAATGCACAACTGGGTTATGGGAGGGGTGGCAGACTTTGGCCTGGGGAGGGGCAAGAATAAACATTATTTGTGGACAAACAAGACAGATGTTTCCCACCGACTCCACTGCTATCAATGCCAACCACTAAATTATGATTGTCGCGATGGCCGTATCATCTCACCTTACGGTCACTGGCAAACACTTTCAGGCACATAATACATATTCATATACTTATTCCAGTCTGGAATCTTGTTGATCTAGAGCCAGGCCTGGGGAGTATTGAGAGCACAGGCCACCAGTCAATGAACAAATCCCCACAATGCCAGGCTAGCAAAAGTCCTGAGCAATTCCTGTCTGCTGCCTTAAACCACTGTACTGTGCCAACATACATCCCAACACGCCTCCTGTTATTTAAATTTTCAGAAGAATGGTTTGATGCTACAATCCATAACCCCTTAGCCAGCTCTCCTATTCTATTGACCCTGGGGGCAGTTGCTTCACTGCTCCCCTTGGCAGCCCTCCCATGTTTATTGCAGGCATGTAAAAATGCAGGAAATTTGAAGGGTAATTTTTACCAACTGCGAGTATATTAATTAATAATAAAAAAGTTAAATTAAGTCCAAGTACATGTTTCTGCACTTGCTTATATGTAAAGCAAAAAGGTATGCACTTAATCACACCATGGTATTCATTTTACAATTTTTTCTTTTTCAAATACATATATATACACACACCCATACGTGTGTATACACTGCACAGAAAAACACGTAAAAATATATACAACGAGATAAACACACACCTAGATGCATGTTTATACATGGATAAACATGCACACACATTATTTACTGAATTGTATGTTATTATGGCCAGATCTTTGTTATCTTGGCTTCTGCTCAAGTCTTCCCCCTGCAATGCTGTGGGGGAAGTGCAGCCTTAGCACTGAAAGCTAGTGTATGTCATGTGCTTTATGTGAGGACCGCCTGCAATTAATAGGCACCCTAGGCTTTACTGACAGACGCCTTCCTCCTGCGGGTGCACCATTCCCTGCAGCAAAAAAAAAAAAAAGAGCAGATTACTGAGAAGATGCAGTAGTATTGTGGAGTTTGTTTAAAGGGAGAAATCATAAAGATGGAAATAGAGCACATTTTGGAACGGATTACAATATGAGCTTGCTAGATGGCTGCAGGTACAATGAAGTGCAAATGCTGATTTCTCAAAAAGAATATGTATTAAAACCTGTGCTTTAATCATAGACGTGGGCATACCAAGGCTTAAGAAGACGGAGTAAAACAACACTACTACCAATTATCATTCTTAGTCTCATATCTGAGATATATACTCTACCATTATTCTGCTAGTAGAGATCCCAGCTTCCCACCACCAAGGAGGGATTTTTCATTTTTCTTGTTAAAACATGTACAATGTTTTTGCAGTGCTACCAGGTATTCATTTTCAGTTTTTACCAATGCATTTACCGTATTTTTCGCTCCATAAGACGCACATTTTTTCCCCTCAAAAGTGAGGGGAAATGTCTGTGCGTCTTATGGAGCGAACGTGAAGCTTTACTTACTTGTCTTGAAGCGTGGGCCGGCTTCACTCAGTGTGCACACTTCCTTTCAGTCCCGCCGGAAACCGGAACCTGAAATTGAAGTTCTAGTACTGCGGTGCGCGCTGTGAAGCCGGCCCACGCTACAAGACAAGTAAGTAATTGGGGGACATTATGGGACAAGGGGAGGGGACACTATGGGACAAGGGGAGGGGACACTATGGGACGAGGGGAGGTGACACTATGGGACGAGGGGAGGGACACTATGGGACAAGGGGAGGGGGGCACTATGAGGGGAGGGGGACAATGGGACGAGGGGAGGGGGACACTATGGGAGGGAAAGTGCACTATGGGACAAGGGGAGAACACTATGGGAAAGGGGGAAGAACACTATGGGATGAGGGGAGGGGGGAACACTATGGGATGAGAACACTATTGGACAAGGGGAGGAGGGGGTTAAAGAACACTATGGGGGGACGGGGGCGACCGCCAAACGGATCAGACGCATCTAGTCTGAGCTCCAGCGCCTAAACTAAATTTTCGGAGCCAACTCTGTACCAACTGCACCCACTAATCCACAAAGATGCCCAAACCACCCACAAGCTACAGGCGAACACGAATATACCAGCATTGACCCAGCACGGTACCGGAGTAACCCGATCGAGGTTTGAGGCTTACCGGGCTTGAGCTGGGAAGAGACGGCCGCTCTCCCAGGTCTCCGAACGGTGTTCGTCTGCCCCCCCCCCACCCCCCGGACCGGTGAGGGTTATGCCGGTCCACACGGGCGACCCGGATCAAAGTCCGCCAGGCCCAAACAGCGGGCATCAACCAAGCTGCACAGTGCAGACAAAAAGGTTCACCACAAGATGGCGGAGCACCTATGGCCACGTGTGAGGGCAAAGACAGAGCCGACACGCAAAACGAGCCAGTCTACCACACAGCACCGTCTCGCTAACCGTGATGGCCCCCAAGAAGGGCTAACTGATACCCCAAGGCAGAAGACACTATCAGCAGCAAGTAACAAACAAGGAGAAGACAGGCGGGAAAAGCGTAAGTCCCCCCTGGGCACTCAAGACGTAACATGTACACAGCCTCACCAGATAGGCCCACTCGGGCTGAAGACCTCCTGGGGATTAAACCCCAAGCATCGCACACCGGTGCCGAGGATTCAGCGCCACAACACTCCAATGGATCCCACGGCAGAGCCCGACCAGGGAAGACTGCAGCCTCCTACGGGAAACTCCTAGTTCGTGGAACACGGATGCAGGTCTCCATGACGGCTTGGGGCTATGGGGAGGACTTTCTGGGACTGCCTCTAAATCTTTTGCTACCCCCAAGCCTATCAGCTAACCAGGGAATCGGCTAGCTTGAGACTCTACACCTACACCTGTGGTGCTGGCTGACACCCGCACCCACGGGGATAGAGGCTAGCACATATGGCTACACACACAAAATCCTACACGACCACCCTCATAACGCTATAAACACCAGACATAAAGCAAGCCACAACACTCACCTGGCACAAATATCACTAGGCCCCCACACCTGCTACACTGGCTAACAGACCCGCCATGGGGAGCAATAAGCTTGAGCCCTCGCCCAATGCCCGTGGCAACCAAAACCTGCAACCCAACCAAACAACCCAATCGACACATAAGTACCTTTACACTATCGCATACACAGCTGCAGTCCCACAAGGTACATGCAAAAGTGCAACCACACTATGTCAAAACAAGTGTGACCTATCTAGTATGTAATTCAGCAGTTCAAGCAGTTCATTTATGATTTATCTGATACATCTGTTATGTTTGTAATACTTGATCAACCCATGCTATGACTATACAATTTCATCAACGTGTTTTTCATAATATAAAGACTATGGGACAGGGGAGGAGGGGTTGAAATCACTGTGGGACAGAGGAGAGGGGGGGTTAAAAATCACTATAGGACAGGGAAGGAGGGGTTGAAATCACTATGGGACAGAAGAAGGGGGGGTTAAAAATCACTATGGGACAGGGGAGGGGGGTTTAAAGATCACTATGGGACAGGGGAAGGGGGTTAAAGATCATTATGGAAAAGGAGAATGGAGTGGGTGGTAAGAAACACTATGGGACCGTTTGTTCTGAATATTTTTTTTTCTGGGTTTCCTCCTCTAAAAACTAGGTGCGTCTTATGGTGTTGTGCGTCTTATGGAGCGAAAAATACGGTAACTCATGCACTTACAGAACCTTTTGCAGTGGGACAGAACCTTTTGCAGTGGGTGCACAAACACGTGATAGCCGTCTGTTCTGCTACCAATCCGTGTTCTAGGTGCTAAAGAGAATTCTGTAGTACCAAAATCAAACGTATGGTAATAAAAAAATACTAATCAGCAAGTGGCCTCTGCTCTAAGAGCCTTTAAACTTAGCATAAATTGGCTGTAAAGTGGTCAAATGGAGAGTGCCATAGGTATATAACCTAGATGTCCAGGTTACACATATATATGTTCATAAATAATTGTGGATCAAGTTTTCAGTTGACCATATGCATTTATATAATATTAACATGGCTCCCTTATTTCATTTTCTAAATTTAGATTTAGAAATGTGAAACATTCTCTATATAAACCTAAAGGAACACTACAGAGTAAGGAACACAAACATGTTTTCCTGACCCTACAGTGTTAAAAACACTGTCTAGCCCACCATACCTCTGCCTTGCTTTCCCTAAATAGAGTATTATCTTACCTTTATTCCAGTCTATTGCTGCTTGCACTGCCCCTTGCTTGGCTGACATAATCAGAAGTGATTCTTTCTGCCAATCACAATGCTTTCACATAGGAAATCATTGGATTGGCTGAAAGTTTCAAGGAGGCAGATCAGGGGCAGAGCCAGCACAAGCCAAACACTGCCCTGGCCAATCAGCATCTCCTTACAGAGATGCATTGAATCAATGCATCTCTATTAGGAAAGCTCAGTGTCTCCATGCAAAGTGTGGATATACTGTATGTCAGTGCTCCACAGTTTGCAGCACTGCCCCAGGAAGCACATCTAATAGGACAGTGTTTACTGCAAAAAGTGTAAAGGGAATGATTCTACTCACCAGAACAAATAAAATAAGCTGTAGTTGTTCTGAGGACTATAATGTCTCTCAATGTTAGTGGGGTGGCTGGATCTGCCTCACTATTATATGTACTGTTATGCTGTCAGACTGGCCTGAGCTATTCTTCCGATCTCCCCAGCAAGCCCATGACTGCACTCTTGCAGCTGGGGCCCCTGCAATTTGAGACCCTTTGTCCATGATTAATTTGCCAGAGGGTTCAGTTTGTCCCCACTGTGTCTTTTTTCAAATCCTCTACCTTTGTTTATCTTCTTATGCGCTAGTCTATGGGTACCAAAAATAGAATAAAACATAGTTTTACAATGTATACAACCCAGTTATCCTGATGGCAGTAAATTACATGATTTTGCTATTACATGACAAAAAGTCATGATTTTATTAAAGACACTGAAGCTCCTATTGCATATCCCTTTCTTACTGTCCAATAGCAGCAAAGAATACAAACATAATGAAACAAATTATGTATACATAGTAACATGGGTAACTCTCAGCCAATTTAGCCCTCTTAGGGTGAGAGGGGTAGGTAGAGAGTCTTGTTTATGAAGGGGATGACTATGGGCATCGGGCCCCTAGTTACCGGGGGGGGATAATTTTAATTATTAGCCCCCACCACTGCCAATGGGAAGAGCAGCCCCAAAATTGCCTCCAGGCGTCTCCGCCTGAGCGGAGGAAAAGAGGCCAAAGTCCACCTCAGCGGAATCCCTCTTAGAGTCGTTCTCAGACTCCTCACCAGCCTCCTCTCTAGATCCGATTTCTAAATCGGAGTCGCTCTCTTTTTGTGCTCTCACAGATTTCCATCGCCGCGTCAGGCTCTCTTGCGTGGTAGAGACATGCTTTCTGTGGCGACCAAAGGTTCTGAAGGCAAAGGGGGAGGTATGCTTGGCTTTGCGTAGAGCCTTCCTGGGTGCTTCACCTGAAGCCTCCATCGTTGGACGCGTCATGGAGCTAGACAATTGCACGTCGGTCGAACTTGCGATCAGGGCCTGGGAGACAGTTTGAGATAGGGCTAATGACATGGACCCCATAGCCACCATAAAGGATTCCATAATGGAGCGCTGAAACCTGCTCTTCCTCATCGTAGCCCGACAGGTCCACCAACGGGAGCAGGGAGCCCGAGGTAGCGCAGGTCTCTCCCCTGGCCATTGGGGTATTAATCTCCCCATTTATTGGGCATCTTATCGGATTGACAACTAAACGTTGATCAATTCTTTTTTGACTACTTGCACACTGGCACCACTAGCAATAGAAATAAAAAAAAAGCCTAATCATCATGCATACTATTTCGAGAAAATGATAAATGAGTGCTTTATCAGCCAATAAATATCACGTTCCTGCAAAATTAAACCAATGCTAAACTTTCTGACTGTCTGTCCCATTTCCTATCACTGCTGGAACAATGAGAATGAGATAGTACTGTACTGAGCAAGAATAAGCACTGTGTTGGTTTGTTGGATTGCAGTGTTTTACCTAGCTACGTTGTGGAGCTGATGACAGAGAGAATAAATCACAGTCACTTAGAGGTAGGACAGGGCTGTCTGTTGCTCAATTGTCAGACATTGTTTTAGCCCTGTGTAAAGCTCAGCACTTTATTATTAATATTTTTTTAAACTGTTTTGCAAGGATATATCATTTTAACATTGAACACTGACTGAGACAGTAAACTAACAACGTTGTGTTCGTTGTTGGTTTGGATTGTGTTCTATTCTTCTGGCAGTGTGCAGTCTTTTTCTACTGGTCTGAGAGAAATTGAGCTATCTTTTTTTTTCAGTACGTTAACCAATAGAGATTAATATTCTTTCCATTCTCCAAAAGAGTATTTTTTTCTAATAGAACAAGCAAGGAAGGTACTGGTAGTGTCACGCTGCAGTTTAATAGCTGTTTTGCAGGGACATAAAAAAAGAAAAATAAATAACTATATATATATATATATATATATATATATATAATAAAAAATGTTTTTACTGATTGTATATTCGACTTCACACTTTACATTCTGTGCTTATGTATAGGCACTTTATGCTGTGTGTGTCAAGCACTTCCCAATTCCCCTCCCAGTCACAGTAATAACGTTTAATAAAGCAGTAGCGCTGCAAAAACGCAACTAAGTAAAAAGAAAAGAAAAGGGTTCTAAGGGAGACTGGTTTGTCAAAAAGATGATGATAGTGAACCGTAGCCAATGACATCCACCTCTGGACTATCTTCAGCTGCAGGCAGCAGCACTATAGGACAGACACATCAGCAATGCCGACAACCGAGAAATTTCTGTCCAACATATTTTAAGAAGAGAATGCACATCTTGTATAAAAAGTTCAAAGGCACGAGAACGTAGTAGCTGTGTCTGTGCATTCTGTTAGTAAATAGAATTCGGGATTATTCTAACTTTTAGTGACCGAATAATCTAAATTTTATTAAAGACAGGAGGCGAATATTTGCTTATCTTTCTTTACTGAAACTCCCAGCAGCAAAGAAACAGTTAACAATCAGTTTAAAAAATTTAACCAATCAGCATGTATCACAGTAATATAAACTGCCATCAGGCTCCTCCCAATTCCTCTTTCTTGATGTAGCCAAACAGCTGTAGAGTCAACCATGTAAACGTAGAACCATTATAACGATGAGTAGAAAACGGTGTTAGGATGAAGACAATGCTCAACCCGCGGGGAAGACTTTAGACAGAGAGGACGAGTGATCTTCACACTAGGAGGAAAGAGAGACATCGTGAAAGTATGGTCTCTTTGACAAGAGAAAAATAAATTAAATGTAATGAAACTAACGTCCAATTTAAGTGCACGTTTTAACATATAATAATGAACAGTCTGGTGTCTAGTGCAAGTTAAAACCAAATTAAAATGTAATGAAACTAATGTTCAATTTGAGTGCAAGCTTAACATATCATAATTACCTAACGAGTAGAGGTTAGAAAAATTGAGAAAATATTAGTCTGCTAGTTAGAGATACTTACCTAATAGGGTGGGGAAAGATATTCCAGGGTGGGAAAATATTCGCCTCCTGTCTTTAATAAAATTTAGATTATTCGGTCACTAAAAGTTAGAATAATCCCGAATTTTATGGCAAGACAGGAGGCTTCATATTTGCTATTTTAACGCATAGGTAGCATTGACAAAGAAACATGTGGAGAATGTCTAAAATAAAAAGTACGGAAAGTGGATTCTCTAGACCAGTCAGCGGAAGATAGAATCTCCGCTAGGGAACCTCCAGCTATGAATACAGAGGAGGCGGGCGCGCCTCTAACCGAGTGAGCCCCGAAAGACGCATCGATGCCGGCTAGGGTTAGTAGCCATTTAATCCATTGAGCGATGGTAGGACACGAGACTGGTTTGTGTGGTGGCACATAAGACACCAGGAGGGGCCCAGTAGGTGTCCTGAGAGGGGTAGTGCGAGAGATATAGTGTTTTATGCAACGGGCTACGCAGAGAAGGGGTTTCTCTGGAAAATAGGGGTAACTCACTGTAGATGAATTGGTCTTGGTGCGTCTATTGATGTGAAAGTGCACCCCTTCCGGTGTGAAATCGAGGGCGTGAAAGTCGAAAGCCCTGATGTCGGAGACTCTTCGGAAGGAGACCAAGCAAAGGAGGAGAGCTAATTTGGCTGACAATTGGCGTAAAGAGAGTGCCTCGTTGTCCGGCCAAGCTTCTAAGAACGTGAGCATGATGGCCACGTCCCAGAATTGTTTATATTTGGGAGCCGGGGGTCTAGCGATGCGGATGCCCCGTAAGAGTCTACACACAGAAGAGTGTTTGCCTACTGAAGAACTTTCGATAGGAACGTGTGCTGCGGAGATAGCAGATCGAAACACGTTAATAGTTCGGTAGGATTTACCTTGGTCGAACAGAGAGGAGAGGAAATTGATAATATTAATTATAGATGTTGAAAAGGGATCAAAGTTCCTTTCCAAACACCAGCAACTCCAGAGACGCCAAGCGGAGATGTAAGAGCGTCTGGTTCCTGGGGCCCATGAATCCCAAAGGAGTCCCTGAGCAGTTGTCGAAAGGTCTGAGACATTCCAAGATCCCCTGAAACGGTCCAAGCCACTAGTCGGAGATGATCCTGGATTGCCAACGGGTGAAAGTTGCCTGCCGGGTCCCTGAGGAGGTCGCAGGAGGTGGGTAGAAGCAGGGGAAAGTCCACTGACAGTTCCAGGAGGTAAGGGTACCATGGTTGGGCCCGCCATAGGGGGGTCACCAGTGTTATCTTGACACCTTGAGTTTTGAGGTGTTGTAGTGTGCGTGGAATCATGGAGAATGGAGGGAACGCATATGCACCGGACATCGGCCACGTCTGTAAGAAGGCATCGACTGCAAGGCACGCTGGATCTGGCAACCAGCTGAAAAATGCGTCCGTCTGACTGTTGAGGCGAGACGCAAAGAGGTCCAGGTGGAATGGTCCCCGCCGAATCTGGAGACGGTGGAATATCTGTGGATTCAGTTGCCAATCGCTGGAATCCCTCCAATGACGGGAGAACCAGTCTGCAACGAGGTTGTCTGATCCCGGTAGATATTCTGCTCGCAGGGAGATATTCCTGTCTAGGCAGAACTGATACAATTCTTTGGTCAGGTCCGAAAGCATCTTTGATTTGGAACCTCCTAGACGATTCACGTAGCGAACTGCTGACACATTGTCCATCTTCAGCACTACGGAACAATTGTAGACGTCCTTGGCGAAACTGCGGATAGCGAAGGAGCCTGCAATTAGTTCGAGGCAATTGATATGAAGTGCTCGTTCCGAATGGGACCAGAGGCCTCCTGTAGAATTTTTCGAGCAAGTTGCGCCCCATCCGAGCAGGCTTGCATCCGATTCTAGAATGAAATCGGGTTGGGATCCGAAAATGGCTCTTCCATTCCAAGCGTCCATATGGTTCAGCCACCAATGGAGTTCTAACCGAACTTCGTCTGTGAGTGTGATCTGTTGTTCGTAGGATGTTGACTGATGTAAATATTGCGTCTTCAGGCGTTGCAATGCTCGGTAGTGTAATGGGGCAGGGAATATGGCCTGTATTGAGGCGGAGAGCAAGCCGATGATGCAAGCTAGATCTCGCAGGCAGAGGTATGGTGATATCAGCAACCTTCGAATGTCCTTTTTTATGGATTTGATTTTGGTTGCCGGAAGTTGAAGGATTGCCTGAATAGAGTCTATCTGGAATCCCAGAAATTGTACCGTCTGGGACGGTGTGAGAGATGACTTTTGGCGATAGATCACGAAGCCAAGGTTCTGTAATAAAGCTGTGGTCATGGCTGTATGAAGGTGAAGTGTCTCTTGATCCTGCGCCATGAGGAGGATATCGTCCAGATAAATGATGGACCGGATTCCCTGGGAACGCAGTAATGCCATTACTGGTTTCATTAGTTTGGTAAAGCACCAGGGTGCGGAAGATAGGCCGAAGGGGAGGCAGGTAAATTGCCATATTTCCTGTTCCCAACGAAACTGAAGGAGGCAGCGGTGGGTTGGTGTTACCGGCACCGTGAGGTGTGCATCCTTTAGATCGAAGCGGGAGAACCAATCTCCCTCGCAGAGTAGGTCTCTCAATAAATGGATTCCCTCCATTTTGAAATGACGGTATGTGATGAACCTGTTCAGATCTCTCAGGTTGATAACAGGTCGCAGGTCTCCTGACTTTTTCTTGACTAGAAACATGTTGCGTATGAAGACCTGAGGGCCAACAACTCTTTCGATCGCGCCTTTGGTTAGTAGCTTGTTGAGTTCGCTCTGTAGAGTCGACTCGTCTAACAGTGACATTTTGATCGGGATAGGAGGAGATTTTTGTATCGGTTCGTCTGAAAAGTCTAGGTGGAACCCGGACACAGTCTGAAGGATCCAAGGATCCTGAGTGAGTTGAGACCACTGTTGGGAAAAAAGGGTTAATCGGCCTGCAATAGGAATATGAGAATAAGGAAGGTCTATTACCTGTAGCAGTGCGACCACGGAGTGAAGCGGATCCACGTCCTCGGATAGTTCCGCGTGAGGGGAAAAATTGTCTGTGGTGGAATCGGGTATTGCCCGAGTTCCAGGTGTCCGAAGGTCGAGGCCTGTAGCCCGTGAAGGCGGCTCTGCCAGTCGCACGGCCTCTGTGACGACCAGCTCTCCCAGAAAAACGCTGTGTGCGAAACACCTTGCGAATTGAGGATTGCGCTTTTGTCAGCGTAGTAAATACAGAGACATGTTTACTAAGTTCTTTTATGAACTTGTCTCCGAATAACATGCCTTGAGCCTCTGGACCAAGTTCTTTAGTGCCCAATTCGGCAAGCTTGGCATCAATTTTATAAAGGACGGCCTTCCGCCGTTCTGTCGAGATTGCCACATTGGCATTGCCTAAAAGGCATAAGGCCCTTTGTGCCCACTCTCGCACCATATGTGCGTCAAACGTGCCACCTGATAAAGCCTCGTCTGCTAAAATGAAAATTTGTATAAGCGGGCCCGCCACATCCATCAACTTATCTTGAGTGGCTTTCAGACCCTGTTCTATACCCTTACGGGGGTCTTTCCCTGACTTGGTCAGAAAGGTAACAAGGAAGGGGTCGAATTCAGGTGTACTGGCCACCTTGTCCGGGATAATGGGACGTGGGCATTCTGCCCTCAATTTGGCTCTCACCTCTTTTTCTAGAGGCCGACGGAGCCACATTCTGCAGTATTTGGCAATGTGGTCCGGGGGTGTCCATTCGGCAGATCTAGGGTGCTTGATGCATCTGGGGTCAAATAAAGGGCGGCCAGAGGTGTCAAATAAGGTATCATCCTTTTTTAAGTTAGGGTTTTCGGATGTTAAGTCAGATTCCAAATGGAATTCCTCTTGGAGTATGAGGTAGTCATTATTTGCAAATTCAGACGGGTAAAGGTCTCGGGATGTCTGATTAGGTGGAGCATCATTGTCCGAATGATCTGCATAATATTCATCTACCACCTGAAGATCATAATTAGAGGTTGAACCCTCAAGCGGGTCCAAATTATGTTGGGAGACAACCTCCCTGGGTTTAGAATAGGATACCCTAGGGTGTTTGGCAGGCGCTTTGCCTTTACCGGCGGTAGCGCTTATCACCTTTCCAAGGGCGTTTGCGAGGAGCTTCATCACGTTCTGAACCGTGAGAATCCTCGGAGTCTGACAGCTGGGTAATAGTGGCTGTAGGGGCTGGGACTGTCTTTTCTCTGAAAGCTGCTAGAGCTTTGGGTATGGATTCGGTTATGGCATTGAATAGCCAAGCCTTAAGTTCAGCAGAGACTGCTGGTTCTGGCAAATCCGACATAATGTCAGTAACAGTGGGGTCACCACTATAGTATTTAACTTTTTTGTATGTTTTTTATTTTTTACTTTTTTTTATTATTTTTTTTATTTTTTATTTTTTTTTATTTATGCAGACAAACTATGTACAATGAGGCGGTGGACTTAGACAGTAAACAACTTTGGTAAACAATTACCTTGCAAGAAGTGGGGTTCATCCACAGTTTATCAGTGGGGTTCACCCAGAGAGGAAGGAACAATATAATGTCCAAATCAATAACAGGTGTGTACCTGTGTAATATATATAGGGGGTTACCCTGTATAGAGGCTAGAGGGGGTCACCCTTAGAAAAGAGGCTAGAGGGGGTCACCCTCAGAAAATAGGCTAGAGGGGGTCACCCTCAAAATCAAGCAAGGATTTTGAAATACTTTGTTGAAATTGGGAATCTGTAAACAGAAAAAACAGATATTTTGAGTATGGGGTATATACCTTTAAGAATTAACTGACGGACTGGAGCTTTAAGAAATTAAAATGTACTTACCGAGCAGCTGGGTCGCTATTGCAGTGAAGAGCCGAAACGAAACGAAACTGCCGCACAGAATCCTTCCACAAGATGGCGCTGAGCCAAAAGCCCGGGAAAAGGTAAGAGAAAAAGACCGCGGCATAGGAGGAAACGCTCTATGGAAACGCTATGGTAACAGATCGTGCACAGAGAAACTGAGCGGCTAAACGGACCGGCAAAATGCCGGGCGCCGCAACGAAAGTGTCAGTTCGCAGTTTGTAATTAAACTGACAGCACAAAACTTAAGTTTGTTAAATTAATAAATAAATAAGAGAATTATGAGGTAATTTGAAGTTGTGGGCTGACTAAAAGTCAGTCCACTAAACAGTTGTTAAGAAGAGGAGCATATATTGCATAAATGTTAAAGGAACAGAAAATTATATGTGTAAAAATATATTTAAGTGTTATTAAAGTGATAAAGGTCAGTAAATTGAGCACTAATAGGGATATAATTAGAATAGACTCACCTGGGAGGCTAAGCAAAAAAGAAAGAGGAATTGGGAGGAGCCTGATGGCAGTTTATATTACTGTGATACATGCTGATTGGTTAAATTTTTTAAACTGATTGTTAACTGTTTCTTTGCTGCTGGGAGTTTCAGTAAAGAAAGATAAGCAAATATGAAGCCTCCTGTCTTGCCATAAAATTCAGATCCTGCAGAAACTAGTTGTAGACGGTTTACTGAAGCAAGCAAGTAGTAGCAGCAGCAGCAGCACCCTCACAACTCCAAGTACAAGGAGCAGTGTAGGCAAGTCCGTCAGTGCCTCAAAAGCCACAACAAGAGGCAGTTCTGCTGCAGGAGAAGAGGGAAGGTTCAGTAACAGCACCCTCTGCTCGTGCCAGAGGTGAGGAGGAAGCTCAAGTTAGTCAACAAAGAAGGTGAGGGGGAGGGGGGAAAGCCAACACCAGATCCATCAGACAACCCTTGACAAATTTGGTGCTGAACATGACATAATTTGGTTACTTGACATCAAAACGTATGTCAAGTAAGGGGATTGATAGGAAAGCTTATTGCTGTTGGGGGAGCTTTTTTTTTTTCCCTAGTAGAAAGTGAGTCATTGTAGCCTCAGTTACACGGTATAGCTCCCAATTATCACCCGCCTTACAGAACATTTAGCATGAAAGTCATAGCTTCTCTGTACTGCTCACGTGCATCAGTTTTAAAGGTAAAACTGTCCAAGGCAGGTGGACAGTGTGCACTTCACCACCAACATTAGGAGTATTCCTAGTACACTACATCCATTCTTGTCTCTAAAGGCACATTGGTGCCAGCGACACGAGAAGTGACCTTGCAGGGTTTAGATCTATGCTGCTACATGCTTAGGTTATGGATCAGCTACACACAGGACAAGTTTGTTGATTCACACTCATAGGGAATCCCCTAAAATACATCAGGAACAAATTATAGAAAAAATGCACATTTTTTTAAGTAAAAAAAAAAAAAATATATATGGCAAGATACTAGAACAGCAGTCCTCATGTATGCTGTATTGGTCCAGCATTTGAGGAAAAATAAATAAAATTTAAAAAAGGTGAGTGAACAAGGTATAAAAAGTCCAAAACCTGAGCATACAACCACCCACAGCTGCTGTACAGGGGAGAGGCCACCAAACAAGCCAATTCTAAAGAGATTAGAGAAGCCCTGGATGCGTTTCGCACCACTCCGGGTTCTTTCTTTCTTGAGCTATGCCAGAAAAAAAAGGGTTGGGCAGGCACAGCAGTACACAAGGGCTTTATATTTGAGTGATGGGGAAGCCAATAATGTGAAAGTTATCAAAAATGGGAACTTTATACATGCACCTCGGGTCAGACAGTGTTTGAATTGACAGTCTTTGTGATCTTTCCTTCTTTCCTCCCTGCACAGAAGAAAGGAAGACCCTAGAGACAGTCGGTTTTCAAACACTGTCTGACAAAAAGTGCATGTATATGGCTGAAGGACCCGTTATACACTAAGCAGGGTATGAGGTTTTTCTCATCGTATTGCATACACATAGTCTTTCTCATTTATTTACATATATTTTTAAGGTGACTGAAAAACAGTCAATCCCAATTTTTATTTACAAATTCTCTTTGATAGATTTTAAATAAATGTACATTTTACAGATTAGTGTGCGAATTATTATAACATTTTCTTTATCAGTTTACACATTTGTTTGTTAGGAAGCAAGCCACAAAGTAACAGCCAGTGGGGTAGGCAACTTGACTTTCAAAATTGCCTGTAATCTGAATTTAAATTCCTTCAGTCAACATGGAGCAGCTCTGTAAAGTATAGTTAAGTGAAATGTATTGCTTGTCTCCCCCTTCCTTTTCCTGTCACAGCAGGGCGTGGCCACAGGGACAATGTCAGCCCAGTTTGAACTGGCTGCTTTGTCCCTCTTTCATCCCCCATCAGCTTCTTGGGATGGAAACCCCTATTGTTTTGTGTTGGAGACCCCATGTAGGGGTCTGCGCATGTAAAACCTTGTGTGACAAAATAAACAGAGGTCAGTCAGTGTTGTACCTCCAGAACTGTGTGTCGTCCAGTTACTGGGGAGAAATGGGTCTCTATATTCTAACGTGGTTCCTGAGCGGCAGAAAGAAGGAGTTAGCGGAGGCAACCGGTCGGGTTACCCGGGGTCCGCTACAAAAACATAAAACCAGATTATTCTATCCTGAACTTGCAGATACTTTGAGTTTCATGAAGCCATTTTCTCTTAGGCTGACTAACCCATTTATTACATGGTTCTTCAAATATATGTTCTCAATGTGAAAGGTCTAAACACGTTTGTAAGACTAAGAGGGACGGAGTCACAGACCTCAAAAATATAACACAGAATGCATGGTGTTTAAACAAAGACTTCAAGAACTCTTTTCATGCCATTCCTATAGCAAAACCACAGAAAAGATTCTGAAGATTCAATTGTAAAGGTCAGCTATATCATTGGAATGAAATTGTGTATGGCCTCTTGAAATTGTGTATGGCCATTCCTCACAACTTTTACAAGAAAATTGAAAGCTGTAATTACACATACTAGACAAAAGGGGATGTTATGTTTTGTCTGTCCAGCATTCTCCTTTTAAATGCCGTTCTAAAAATTCTCGCTCAACACAAACAATTTGTGTGCTTTGTTTTCTTACGTTCTCAGGGTTTTTTCATAACCCATGAGAATTCTATTTCGAGGAACAATAAATCTGATATTTTTAGTTCACTAAATTATACCACCAAATTCCATGAGGTATTCCAGGAGAAAAAATGGTCAATTATCATAAATCTCATTAAAAAAAATATTAGGTAAAATCACATGGGCTATATATATCTTAGTGAGACTGATCATGAACCTAGTAGCTTTAATACCAGAATTATAAAAAATTTCCTATTGGGGTCACCAACTCGGTTATGCCTTGGCATATACAAGGTTATTCATGGGACTTCACATTTTAGTTTAGAAAGGAGGTCAAGTAAAGGCTTCTGGTTCTACTAGTTCTCCCTTGTTTTCTCATGTTTTTTTTATTTAGTGGTCACAAACTACATTGTTCTACACATATAGGGAGGTTTCTGTTGATGGTTCTTTGAGTAATCATCTCTCTACTAAACCATGCTAGAACTTTAGGTATCAAGGCTCTCTCTCCGGAGATTATTCTAGCTTCAACAGACAATGGTGTCTTAGCAAAAGGACAACTGTACTGATTTATGCAAATCAATACAGCAGTACAAAGCCAATACCATCTCTCAAAGCCCTGGACCAATGGTTTTTGTCTCTCCATAAGCGATTATCCCACAGAGGAGGACACGGCAGATGTTCTTTCCAAATTATCACTTTTCCCAGTCTTTACACACCTCTTGTAATATATATATTTCTTTCTCAGACCTCAGTTCAGATAGAGGAACTTGCAGCTCACACTAAGACTCTTAGATTGGAGAATGAATGATTCCTACTTCCCATGGCTAAACCTCCAGGGTTTATATGTTTTTTTTTCACCTAGACCATTGTTGTTGCGGTTTCTTCATGACATCAGGCCTGAAGCTGTTCTTCCTTTTGGAACAGCACATGTCAGATGCAATAAACATATCCACTTGTTTCATATAAATACTCCTCTTTTCATTCTTCCCAATTCTCCTATTTAGATGATACTCCCAAATTCTTAAACAGGTCATTATTCAAAGGGTTGGGCTATTATGGATGGATGTAGAGTGACCTCCTTAATATTAGCAAGATTTTGGCATATATTTAAGCAAATGCAATATTGAGGTTTCACAAATTGACTAGGGGACTCATTTATGAATGTAATAAGCAAGCTAATAATGCCCATTGTTTTTGAGAGACTGAACAGCTATTGTTTGTTGCTAGTCCACAGTTCCATATTCCAGAGCAAATCTGACTCACAGTGTAATATATCCTTAGCACCCTCCATTTATGTCCTCTTTGAATTTATAGTAGGGGTATCCTGGTAACTTCTGGAGAGGCCACAGGCTGTACAAGTATTTGGACTGTGATTCATAATAGCCTGCCTACCGCCATCAGACTCTCCCCTATTCTTCAATCCGTTTAAGAAGTGCCTTAAAACCAATCTCTTTAGAAAAGCTTATGGCCTCCCAGAGTAACCTCTACCTCAAATACCTGTCTCTTGCTCTCTCCTAAAGGACAGCATTCTACTCTCTCCTCCAGCTCTGCTTCACTCCCACCTTATTTGATTGCTATTTCTTTTGCTAATGTGCTTTATACCCCACCTCCTATAGACTGTAAGTTAGTTTGAGCAGGGTCCTCTTCAACCTACCGTTCCTGTAAGATTTCTTGTAATTGTTCTATTTATAGCCAAACAGAAAAAAGGATAGGAGTCTTGCGCAACTTGAATTTTGAAGTGCACCCCCTGGTGCTACTCCTTTAATTTCAGAAGGACAAAGTACAACAAACGTTTTTGGCAATAGCCCTTTATCAATGAAGGACATAAGCATTCTCCAGACTCTGTTACGTCTGTCACATGTGCTCAGTATGAACCTGCTTTAATCTGTGAAGTGCACAGGGCGTCAGTGGCGAATTTGCCAATCTTGGTGTTCTCTGGCAAATGCCAAACGTCCTACACGGTGTTGGGCTGTAAGCACAACCCCCACCTGTGGACATCGGGCCCTCATACCACCCTCATGGAGTCTGTTCCTGACCGTTTGAGCAGACACATGCACATTTGTGGCCTGCTGGAGGTCATTTTGCAGGGCTCTGGCAGTGCTCCTCCTGTTCCTCCTTGCACAAAGGCGGAGGTAGCAGTCCTGCTGCTGGGTTGTTGCCCTCCTACGGCCTCCTCCACGTCTCCTGATGTACTGGCCTGTCTCCTGGTAGCGCCTCCATGCTCTGGACACTACGCTGACAGACACAGCTATCCTTCTTGCCACAGCTCGCATTGATGTGCCAACCTTGATGAGCTGCACTACCTGAGCCACTTGTGTGGGTTGTAGACTCTGTCTCATGCTACCACTAGAGTGAAAGCACCGCCAGCCTTCAAAAGTGGCCAAAACATCAGCCAGGAAGCATAGGAACTGAGAAGTGGTCTGTGCAGAACCACTCCTTTATTGGGGGTGTCTTGCTAATTGTCTATAATTTCCACCTGTTGTCTATCCCATTTGCACAATAGCATGTGAAATTGATTGTCACTCAGTGTTGCTTCCTAAGTGGACAGTTTGATTTCACAGAAGTGTGATTGACTTGGAGTTACATTGTGTTGTTTAAGTGTTCCCTTTATTTTTTTGAGCAGTGTACTTTTGCTTACCGGTTTTGACTTCTGTGATAGCTATTGATCTTAGCAGACCAAACTTTGCAATATTTCACTCCTTGCAAAACATGTTGGGCTTATCACACATTTAAACAAGCAGTACTAACAAGTACATTTATTTTAATTATGTTTTGTTTTCGTACTTTAGATTTGCAACTAACTAGTTGTGTAAAAACTATAAGTCTCCATTACACAACCGGCCAGGATACCAACAACCCCCCAGCCCCAACCCACACACAATTACACACTGATTTCCACTGTTCCTCTTGTCCCCCACCTCACACCTATTTTCATTTATCTCTGGTCTCCCCTTCTTTTGTTTTTCCTCTTTATTTTTTTATTACTCCTCTTTAATTGGGTGCATTAGCCATAAGTTTCTTGCTAATATTGAAAATGATGTGAGAAGAACACTATAGTGTCAGGAATGCAAATGTGTATTCCTGACACTATAGGTGTGAAACACCATTTAGGTGTCTTGACCCCATGAAAAATATATTTTACTTTCCTTTGTCCAGCTCCGCGCTGGTCTTCTCGTAGCTGGCCTTTCCCACACTCTACTTCCTTGGCGAAGATCCTCAATCTTTACAGGGTCAGCCAATCCACTGCTTTGCTATGAGGCTAAGGTGCAGTAGCAGCAAAACACTAAATCAATGTATCTCTACGAGGAACATTGAGCCATTCCATGTAATGCATGGAGACATTGAACATCAGTGCTGCACATTGTGCATCAGACCCTGTAAGCACCTCTAGTGACAGTCTGAGTGACTGCCATTAGAGGTGTTACTAGGCAGTAATATAAACACTGCCTTTTGTCTGAAAATGCAGTATTTACATTAAAATGCATGCAGGGACATACTATACACATTAAAACAACTACATTAAGCTGTAGTTATTCTTCTGACTGTAGTGTCCCTTTAACTATATAAACGTATCTATGTGAAAAATCTGAGGTTATGGTTGATTTTCTTGCCCATCCAAGTGCCCTACTAAAAGTAAAAACAATATGAACTCCATCGTATTGTGCCTTATACTGTATATCCTTACCCTGGGTATATTTTAATCGTGTCTGTATGACTGCTACACACTGTAACAGCTCCTGTGGTTGAACTGTAAAACTTTACAAATAACCCTTCTATGGTAGAATAACAATTAGTTTTGACATGTGCAGTGTTACCTTCTCTTCCACTCCTAACCTTATGAATGAAGCAAGGAAGGTACTCACGAGACTGAGTGAATGATCATATTTCCCAAGAGTTTTAGAATTGAGTTGTGATACCTTACCCATGACCATAGCAGAATAGGTTAAAGCAGCAATGTTAGGAAAAGGTGCCAAGCTAGACACATTCGGAAAAAACACGTGGTACTGGAACAAGCTAGTATGTAGTATTTATTTTCTTTTTTAAATACAATGTTCTTTTAAAATATTTCACTCCCATTTACACAACATGATAACGTTGCTATTTTTTCCTCCCTGAATTATTTCTGCATCGAAATACTGTTCTAAAGAGGAAATGACATTCAAGCCTTGCAACGCCAAACAAGAAGGCTTTGTATCAGAATTCTCAGGTTGCCTACACCAACAGCGTGACAGTTACAGGTCTATCAACACTAACTGATAAGATGGAAACCAATCCTTCACAAGGTGATGAATGAAATGCAGAGAGCAAGGGTGATAATATAATATATCCTTAATTCCTCAAACAAGATACAGGTGCTGAAGCAAGATCTCTAACCTCTTCCAGACATAGTGAGGTGTACTGCCAGAAAGCTACAATTTCATATAGTTACAAAGTATATTGTCATTAAGTGTCACAAACAAGGAATAAGAAGCAAAAGTATGTGAAAGAAAGAGAAATACCACAGTTTTACTGATTAAGAATATTGAGAGAACCAAGTACATCCACGTAACAAACGTGTATGCTTAAATAATCTTGTGATGTCTTTGATATGTCATAATTCTATGAGTATTTGTTTCCCTTTTCATTTCTATACTTTTACAATAAGATATTTAAAGGTTAAACATAATAATGAACAAACTATAGGGTAAACAACTCCTTTGAAGTTGTTTGCGGTGCTCCTGCACAAGTTTTGCAGAAAATTAGAACAGGTTACAAGAAGATATCTCCCACCATTGCAAATACATAAGTTAGTGAAATATAGCCTATATGTGCCCACTTATTATTCTCGCTGATTTGAAGTGGTCATGGTGCTCGGAGTCTACTTGTGCAGCATTTCGGCAAGAAACACTGCACACACAGAGTTAAAGCACTTTTCTGCTGAAAGTGTAACTTTCCCTCCTACAGCATCATTAGCCAACCTGGGCCGACTAATATGAATTCTCTGTACATTGGGCATCTAATCAACACACATAACATGCTGGCGACAGATCATTCATGGCG
The DNA here is from genome assembly GCF_036172605.1 of Pelobates fuscus. Lineage (NCBI taxonomy): Eukaryota > Metazoa > Chordata > Amphibia > Anura > Pelobatidae > Pelobates > Pelobates fuscus. The sequence goes on along the minus strand of NC_086323.1, from coordinate 103,716,761 downwards.
GGCTGCACCCCCCTCCTGTGCTGCCCTGGTCCTCCACTCAGCCAGTTCTCCTTTTTCAGAATACACTATTTTTGGTTTAACCCCTTAAGGACCAAACTTCTGGAATAAAAGGGAATCATGACATGTCACACACGTCATGTGTCCTTAAGGGGTTAATTAATCCTTTAACTCTACAGGAAAAAAACATTGGAAAGCCCCCTGTTCTGACTGCAAATTATTATTGCCCTTGAGAGTCACCCTGTCACCCCTGATGTAAAACTCAGCACCAACTCAGCAATGACTCTGTAAGGAAGCCAAGGACCACTCCTTTACAAGTTAAGGTGGTATAGGGAAGACAGAAGGGCCAGGGGAAAGCTAACACAGTATCGGGCACTAACCTAAAGTGACACCAAGTGGCTTTAACAGAAAGGATTCACAATGCCTGAAGCTCAAGACAGGCTTTTGCAATCGGTGTCAACCCAAGGGACTTTCATTAAAACGCATCACTGGACAACCTTACAAAATATGGACCATGCATGTTACTGATAAGGGTACATGTGAACACACTAGGGGAATGCCCTTCTCAGTAAACCTTTAAGACAAGATTTAGCCGGAGGACCATGTGTCCAATAATATAGAGCACATTCTCAATACCAGCTTGTAATTAGAAATTCATCTTCCTTCTGGGAGGCAGAAACAGAACCAAGGATACAGGGGAGGTGGGAGGCTAGAGATTTAGGAGCATGCTGAAGCAATGTCCCTAAGCTACACCCAAGTGTTTCTACCTCCTTTGGCTGGTTGGGACCTACCCTGTATGTCATGACTCGAAAGGAAACTGCTGCTTTATTCTACCTTAATGTGCGGTTAACAATTATTATTTTTATTATTGGCATTTATATAGCGCTAACATATTCCATGGACCACAGTACTTTGTAATATTATTTGCAATATAATACATCCCGGTATTTGCAACAAAAAAAAAAAAAATGTTAGAGTCACATTAAGAACCTTGCTCAAACTAATTTAGTCTAGACTGAGAAATTATGTTATGCTAGTATTTAACAAAAAGCTGTTGACAGTGAAAGGGTTAAAATGAACTATAACATGGCATTGCCTCAATGCCTCTATTCTACATACTGCATCTCTCAAACAGAGTGGTCCACAGTTGGGTAAAATAAAAAGCAGTTTCTGCAATCAAGGAGTTGCTTGAATAAATCCACTTTACTTCTCATGGATTTACCCTAAGCAGCTTTGTCCCCTAACAAGATTTATGTGAGCCAAACAGCTCTTATCCAGACTGATCTTTTTTTCGGATTAAAGCACAGAAATCTGAGCTAGGTAATCCAGGAAAAGCAAAAGGAAAAAAAAAAAAAAAAGGAGATGCAGGGAGTATGCGCCAGATGGGGGTAACAGGGAAGAAGGAATTTACGCAGAAAGATGGAACCTGGTAAAAGAACAAGTAGTTATAAATAAGAGAGGCAACTCTTTTTATGCCTTAATATTCCATATCAGATTTTCATAGATTACAGGCAGTAAAATATTTATTTTATATGAATAATACTTGGTTTGTCACTTGTTGATAGTGGCTACAACATGTGACTTGATAGTGTTTACAAAACAGGTGGACAGTAGACATGTGCAAAAATTAGTTTTCAGCGATTTGTCTGAATAAAATTCATAGTAATCATCAGGTAATCAAAACCAATTTGTTTTACCTGTAATGTTAACTGTGGAGTCTACTGTTGAGATGCGTTCCTGTATCAATTAACAGGAATTTTATTTGGACAAATCATTAAAAAAAACGATTGCAATTAATTGTACCATTAAAATAAATTGTACCAGTTATGTCCAACTGGTACAATACTGAGGATGATGATTTAATTAAGACACTGAGGTTCCGCCTTCAGGCCCAATTCAACCTACCCCATAGGACACTCTACTCTTACCTACAAGTCAAGTCACGTTTAAGCAAACAAGCTGCTCCCAAACATACACCACTAATAGAAAGGACCTGCCTTTCACCCCAAAAAAACATGTCCCTAAGCTACACCCAACTCAACACAGGGACTGAAAAACCTACAGACAGAAGCCTGCTAGCATGGCACTCAGACCTAAACTCCACGTACACCACTGAGCAGTGGCACAAGGCCTTTATAGCACACAAAGGTAGAACAGCTTGTGTCTCACAATTTGAACAGATGAGGAAGCTGCAATATAGATGGTACATGGTGCCGGACAGACTAGCAAAAATATACCCCCACACCTCAGCTACCTTCTGGAGGTGCCATACAGGAAGAGGTACTACGTATCATGTGTGGTGGACGTGTACACACATTAGACCATACTGGAAAGAGGTCGACAAGATTCTCTCAGACTTACTGAAATCACCATTTGCACTCCAACCAGACTTGGGATTACTATTAGTAACCCTAGACCAATTCAACAGAGTGGACTCCATCCTGATCTTCTATGTTCTTATTACTGCCCTTACATTGATAGCCAGGGCACGGACATTGACGAAAGCCCCCTTGAAAAATGCCTTAATTCAACAGATAACAAACTTTGAGTACGAAGCCATGGCCCACAAACAGCTAACGTCTAGGAAACAGGTTTTGGTAGCGCGGGTAAATGGGAAGACCTCAAAACCATTTTATTCACCTGATATGAGATTTAGGCACAACCACTATAGCAGCACCACTAGGAAGACCCACTGACATACATTGAATAACTATAGGGGCACGGCATGCATGAAGACACAGGGCACTTGGAACTGGTTAGCCAGGATGCTTACACATACGGTACATGGTGTTAAAGTGTTGATGCTCCCTGAAAAGGACCATTGCCCGTAAACAACACTACGCTCAATACATTGATCTGATTCCTTTGCTGGAACCAAAGATGGTGGGTAATTGCACCTGTATGCACCAATTACCCACCATGTCAATACTTCATTGTGGAGATAGTTCATCCTGTTCATTATCCGTTTTATAACAAGAGGCTCAGGAGGGTGGGGGCACCAAGGGCACACCATGGGGGAGTGGGAGTGGGAGATGAGAGTGAAATTATTTTGCACCTCATATGCCTACACATACTCATACGGACACCTATTATACACACACACAACTGATCCTTGTAGGCCACTGTTAATATGCCAATGTTACGAGGCATGTAAACCAACATAGGTCAATTGGGAGCCACTTATTATATATATCCATCCCTCCAAGGGCTTAGACGATGATACTCACTAAGAAGCATTAAACAAATGGTGGCCAACTACAACAACATCAGCCTCAGAATACGCAGGCAACCCATATGGTGCCCCGTAGCAGCGCCTCTTGGGCTGCATGGAACCTATGTGTAATATCTCTGCGAACATGTATTATTTCTGTACAGTATTACATTTGTTAACTTTGTGTTTACCCCTACCATTTTTGTATTTTCTGTACCCCGTTACGCAGTACTTCTATTTTTAAAGAAAAAAAATTATGCTGCACATACTTTCTTTATTTCCCTCAGTGGCAAAGAAATATAACATTAAAAATCATATAACAATACATATATAACAAGAAGTTAATCTTCCTGTCAACTGGAACAGTCAATCAGCACCCTTTCCTTGGCATAATAGGTGGTACCCAAAAGATCACTTCCTCTTACTTTGCTGCTCCCTCAATTAAGTACAACTGACCCCATGGTTCTTAACGGGTAATACTATTATTATTGTTTATTCATGATTTATTGTGTATTTCATGTTTCAGGTGTCAATGTTTATAGTTAAATTAATCAAGTATTTACTTGATAATGGCCAGGATGTGGATACCATCTGTGATTTGCCCCATGAATTATTTACCTAGTAGGAAATGTAAATGCCATGCTTCCTACTGAGTTCCGTAAGTCTGTTTTGCTAAAAATCAAGCCCAAACTTAAATAAAGTCCAAAATAATATGCACAAAATGTTCCACCCAAAAATGTTTGCCGGGGCCGGAAGAGCCATGAGCTGTCTGTCCGGCCGTATACAGTGAGGTTCTTATAGGCAGAATCAAGGCTCCTATTCAGGATGAGTTGGTTTCCAGGAACAGTGGTCAATACTAGCATCCAGGAAGTTCCTTCTGGACAAACACCTTATGGTAAGTGTCTATAATCCTCTTTCTTCCCTTCTGGTAGTGGGCAGAGTCATGCATTTTTCTCATGTGTGGTTGCATGCTTGGGTTCTTCAAGCAGTGACAGACTATTGCATAGATTTTGTATCACACCCGCTCCAAAACTCCCCTCCCATGGAGATTGTTTTTTCCCATCAAGGAGGCCATACTAGATTTAGTGTTAACAAATGGAGATTTGGTATCAGATATTACTGTAGGTGAAAGTTTAGGATCCAGTGATCATCAGTCAGTGTGGTTTAATATAAGAACAGTGACTGAGTCACACCACACAAAAAGAAAAGTTTTAGACTTTAGAAAAACAGACTTTTATAAAATTAGAATATGCGTAAAGGAGTCCTAGTCAGACTGGAACAGTTTAAATGGAGTCCAGGAGAAATTGCACTGCTGAAGGCAACAGAAAATTGCATTAGGCTTGTCAGTAAAAGAAACAAAATGTAAGAAACCACCGTGGTACTCCACAGATGTGGCCAAAACAGTAAAAAACTAAAAGTTAGCATTTAGTAATTATAAAAAAAACCAGAGTGAGGAAGACAGACAGATCTATAAGATTAAGCAGAAAGAGGCTAAGCAAGGTATAAGAGCCTCCAAAGCACACACAGAAGAGAAAATAGCCCAGTCTGTAAAAAAGGGGGAAAACATTTTTTAGATACATAAATAAGAAAAGGAAAGTAAAATAAGGATTAGTTAGTGTGACGAAAGAAACCTTGTCACTGGCTTTTGGAGGGTGCCTGCTGGCCAGCCTCTTGCCTCAGGACTATGGGCCCTGCAATATACCTTGCCCAATGCACTTTAAAAGACTCTGTTCAGGTAACCGACCGTTAACCCTAATTCTCAGGAACTGTTTTGGGCATGAAACCATGCGTTTGGTCGGTCAAAAAGAGACTTCCAGGAATTTCCTGAACCCCTGCTCTGATCTGGGTGATTTTTGGATATGTTGTTCACCCAGATCAGGGCTACCATGGGATGTAACTTTTGGGGATATGTTGTATTTTGTGGTACTTATTGGACTTTATAAAAAAATATGTGTTTGTTCTGTCTAGTGATAATTAAGTTATTGTATTATCTACCTTAATTGTATCACAGGCAGAGGGGAGGGATTGTGTACTGTATGTGGAAGTGTCGTTCATTGTTACATTGTTTTGATTGGCTTGTATACTTTGTGCCCTGTGCCCAACAAGGTCCACCTGGACGTCAGCCTCGTTGGGAAACTTGTATAAAAGGCAGGGTGCCTACATTAAACTGCTATTCCTGCTTATACTCCAAAACTGTGTGTCGTCCTGTTATTGGAGGGAAAGAAGATTTGCTCCTGTGTCTGCTGTTCCAGCTTGCAGGAGATTCAACTGGGAAAGTCCTTGTAAGGACTAGAGCTAATTCTCCATTCGACTCTAGGAAGGAGCGGCTCCAGGGCCCCAGTCAAGCCATGGCGACTGTGGGCAGAAGTGCTGCGGTATGTCTGTTCCAGCTAGGAAGCGGTCCTTGGCGGAGGTACCCAGTCGGGGTACAGGGAGCTCCGCTACAGTTAGATCAAAAACAAAAGAAGGAAGGTATGTAGAAGAGTATATGTGTTTCGCCTCTCCAGGAGGCTTCCTCAGTTGCTGCTGTGTTGATCTGTCTGCAGGTTTTCTTTTAAATGTACCACCCCCAGAAATCCCTCTTTCTTTTTTTACTAGGACCACTGTGTTAACTTCAAATTTCCCTACTATGATTAACCATATATAATATACTTAGACACTATGTCCAACACTCCACTTTATTTATAGTATTGATTCTCTGCTTCAATATTTATCTTCTTTATTATGTATATACATTTTACTATAATTGATATCATGCTTGTGTAAATTGTACTGTAATATTTCTTCTTTTCTATTTGTGTTCCTTTATTTTCATATTGTACTAAACGGACTGAAAATGAACTGACTAAAGTGGTCCATACAGACTGAGTACGGAAGCAAAGACAGCTGAATACAATGATCTCAGTGGAACCAATTTTTTCCACCAATGGAAAGCAAAACCCAGAACCGGAAGTGAAACGCGAATGGACGCCACCCGGGATCCGCCAATTATGAATCATTTAAAAGAAAACCTACAGACAGATAAACACAGCAGCAACTGAGGAAGCCTCCTGGAGATGCGAAACGCGTTTTGCAAAGGACTTACAGACACCTTATAAAGGACTTACCTTTTAACTGTAAGGTTTGGATTGTATACTTATATTTTAATTGTTTTTTGTGAACTTTATTAAGAATAAAGCACTTTAGGGGGCGTGGTCTGACCGTCGATGAGACTAGACGTGTCTCACTAGAGCTCCGTCCTGAGGGCGCCCTCAAAGCCTACTAAAGCAGCCTTTTCTAGCGAATTTATATCCCCTGTGACCCCTTACTATGGAGAAGAGGATCTCCAAGAAACAGCCCAGGATGACAACGGAGTCCAGAGGCTCCGTTCTGGACCTTCTAACGGCGCAGCGGCATGGCAGGGCCGGGAGCCAAGATGGCGACGGAGGATCCCCGCACGCGTCCCCTAGCGCTGCCAAAGGGGCCTCTGCCACGGATCAGGAGGCAGTACTGACTAAACTGGCTGAGGTAAAGGCGTACCTCGCCAGCAAAATTGCTAAATCGACTGCCGTCCTGCAGGCTGATATCGGAGCCCTGGGTGAGCGCACAGCTCAGCTCGAAGACCGCATGGAAACTACCACACAGGCCTATAACGAGGCGGTGGACAGGGTTAATAAGATGACGGCCCATATAGTGGACATGGATTTGGCCATACAAGACCTGGCCAATCGGTCCCGGAGGAACAACCTCCGCTTGAGGGGACTCCCCGAGGAACCTGAGGAAGATCTACAGGGGCTGGTGCTCTCTATATTGCGGCCTCTCCTTCCGACCATCCCGGAGGAGCAATGGCATGTGGAGAGAGTGCATCGGGCACTGCGTGCACAGCGGGCCGAAACAAACACCCCCAGGGATGTGGTCCTCAGTTTTCTCCATTTCCGCACTAAGGAGGCCCTAATGAAGAGGAGCCGAGAGGGACCGATCCGGCATGATGGGACCGTGATCTCCCTTTACCAGGATCTGGCCCCTTCGACTCTGCAGCGGCGGAGGGACTGGCGGCCGATTACTGGAGCGCTGCGGGGAGCAGGCCTTAAATATGCCTGGGGATTCCCCTTCAAATTGATGGTGTTTCGGGAGGGGAGAGTGCATGTTCTCGTACCTGGTGGAGATCCGAAATGCTTCTTACAGGGTCTCGGAATCCAGACGCCTTCTGATCTGCCGACGGTGGCGATGTATCCGGGAGAGCTTCCACAACTGCCTGGAGACTGGCGTGAAGTGGGCCCGCGAAGCCGCCGATGACGACAACTCGTTGGTATCGTATTCCACGGCCTTTACTCTGTGGTCTTTTTCTCCTTTTTGCTGGGGGGGGTTCCACCTTTGTGTTGGGTGGGCTCGGGTTTTTTCTTGCTGTTTTCGCTCACGTGTGAGCCACGTTCTTCATGACCATCCCACCACTGAAGACCGGAGAGGGTTTTTTTCCACGTCTGGGGTCTGAGGGTTCCTTTTTCCTTGGGCAGGTGGGTCCTTTTTTGGGGAATGGGGATCGGGAACTGGGTCGGTCCGGTATTTTACGTGCTTTCCTCCCTGCCCCCACCACACGCTATAAAAGGGAAAAATGTAACAAAAAAAAAATCCCCCCCCCCAAAAAAAGATAAGTTAAACGTTAATGCAAATATAGAAAATGGAGGGGGGGCGGAGCCAGCGCCCAAGCGACACGGTCGCATCCTCAGGGAGCTCCGAGCCGCCGCCCGACTACGGATATAACAGACCGGCTGAGCAAAAAAACAACCTAGCCGTGCTCCACAGGGTCCGGAGACAATGGGGCGCCGCTCCAAGAAACAGCGGGCAGATCCGGGGATCGGCTGCCGTGATATAGGAAGCCTGTTCAGGCAGCCACAGCACCCCGCGCAATCCAAGATGGCGCCGACCGCGGCCTACTCCACGGCTTCGTCAGAAGCTGAGAGCGCGCAGGAGGATGATTTCCCTGCCACGATACCAACCACATTGCCTACACAATCACGGTATGTGGGTCTTGGGGATGCTGCTCCCTCAACTAAGGCAGACATCAAAGCCCTATTGCAGGACCTTAAGGCCATGTTTCAAGCCGACATAGCAGTAGTGAGAGAGGAAGTCGCCACACTGACAGGCCGTGTCCAAGCAGTGGAAGGGGAGCTAGGGGGCACACATTTGGCACAATCAGCCACAGATGCTGCACTCCATGCCATGCAAAAAAAATGTTGCGAAATGAGCCAGCGACTGGCAAGTCTGGAAGACAGGGCTAAAGCCCGCAATATAAGGATAAGAGGCATACCCGAATCCGTTTCAACAGAGGAACTGCCTCACTACACACGGCGAATGATGGCCACATTATTACCACCTAGGCAAGTTAAGCAAGCCACAATTGATAGATGCCACCGATTGCCCAAGGCAGCCAAGGCACCCCCAGAGGCCCCAAGGGACATGCTCCTGCATTTTCAAAGGGACTCTGATAAGATAGCAGTCCTGGAAACCACGAGAGTGTCCCCCTCACTGTTATTTGAGGGCTCGCAGCTGTCCTTTTACAAGGACCTCTCAAGAGCAACCATGCAATGGAGGCAATCAATCCGCTCCCCCACAAAGCATCTGAGAGAGGCTGAAATCCCGTACAGATGGGGCCCACACCATCTAGTGGCAGAGAAAAACGGCAAGAAGTTCCCGCTCTCACAACTCCAAGACGCACCTGCCTTCCTTCAAGCATTGGGAGTCTCGGCGGGAACCCCACCTACACGGGACAGAAGAATACGAGCAGTAGAGGAAATCCCTCCGTTTGTCCCAAGACGTGCATTGGTGGGGTCGGCGGATCCACCAGCTTGACACCGTCTGAACCAACTATTTGTTTCTTCATGTCATACTTGACAGTTAATGAACTCATAAAAGTTTTAGTTGTTTAATAAGTTCTGTTATTACTTCTCTGGCTCCGTAGGCAAACTTACTAAGCCGTAGCAACGCCAAACGATCCCCCCTACATACTTACTTTTATTAATGCCACATATACTACGCTCACACCAGCACTGATTTAAGCGCTGTGGCGCACACGTAGCGCAACATAGATCCTCTTAATGCAACCTGATAACATATAGCGCAGTAAACGCAGAGGATGTAATGTCAGCATTTACAGCTACTTATATATTTTTTTATTTATACCAGTTGATAGTTCTCAAGCTCATAACTTATGCGTCTAAAATCAAACCTAAATATAAAAATTGTGCTTGATTTTGCATGTACCTATATGTTTCAAATGTCTTTTCTGCGTTGGAGGAATGCCTTTGGGGTACCTCACAACAACCTGTTATCAGCTTATGCACTACAAAAATAAAGAATTAAAAAAAAAAAAATATAGAAAATGGGAAAAAAAAGAAACATAAAAAGTTCACAATCATAATGTAAAAAGGGAAAAAAAACAACAAAAAAAACAAAAAAAAAACAAAACAAAGCCGACCAAAATTTTTTATTATTTACAAAAAAAAAAAAATTAAACGAAAACATTTTTGCGTAATTTGTTAAGGAAATTGAGTTGACAACGTTCTATGATTTTCTCTTAATATTCTGGACTTCCTGACCCTTTGGCTATGGTTATGTGGTGTGGCAGCCGGAGATTTCAAAGTGGACTGTTTTTTTTTTGGTTGGCTTTTTGTGGTTCTTATCCATTCCTTGCACCGAAGCTGGTGCCACTAACGGGCGAATGCCCCACCTCTCACGAGCTACCTATTGATGGTGAAATGTGACTCTGTTGGCTGCGGCCTCTATGTGGACTTGGCTAAATGTTATTACCCGGTGGTTGTACATGGGCGGCGGATGGGGGTCGTGGGGCTGGGGGTTTGCACCCCTCCTTCCCTCCCTCTTTTCTCCTGGAGGGCGGGCGGGGAGCGGGCCTCCGGTTCCCCGACGCGTACATGCTGCAATTTGACGTCTGTGCCCTAATGTTCTTCCTCCTTGTGGGGATAATGGTACGGGGAGTGGCTGAGATTCGCTATGTGTCCCCCCCTACCTTCCCCTCCCCCCCTCCCTCCCTGCCCCTCTCCCCCCCCCCCTTCCTCCCCTCCCCCCCCTCCCCCAGTTTGCACTTCACCTTCGGAATACACCTAAAGTAAAATGGTGAAAATAAAACATAAGAAACTAGACTCACCAAACATCGCACCATAAAGCGGGCAACAACGTAATGAGGGGATGTTGAGTCCGTCTATCTGACTAGCCTATTGTTAATATGTCTTTTGTTCGGACCCTAGACAGTGTTATTGCACGGGAGGGACTCCTACAGGGACAGCAGTATCTTGTATATCCGAGTGGAACACAAAGTTGACAAGGGCTGTTGGGTGACGAGGCTACCAACGCTGCATAGCACCCCTTTTGTTGGGCTCGATGTTCTGCTCCGGGGCATAAATGCCCTACTTTAAGGAGGAGATATGGGCCAATTGATTGGCCCGTATCTGTCTTTGGGTTTAGTTCGCCTTATCCAGCTAGGATTGATATTCCTCTTTTTGCTGTGGAAAATTAGTGAACCCGTGGGATGTCCTATACGGCCAGGGGTCCGGGGTCCCTGCTCATTCCGGGTGAGTCTGAACTACGGTCAAGTTTCCCTCCCGTACTATTGAAAAGCAGGGGAATAAGGGGTATAGTGGGGGGCACCGCCATAATGTGAATTAACTCTTCCCTGTGGTGTCGCTGCCGCTGAGTTTGATACTCCTGTCTGGACCCTCGCGCTCGGCGACACGGGACACCATGCATAGTCCTTATTGTACATTGTAAACTGTAAATTGCAAATTGTAGTTTGTATATCTTGATTTCAGTTAAGTTTTTTATCACCCTGGGATATGCCGTTTCTATCTGATGTCTCTTTTGTACAAATGTGTTGGGGGGTGGGTGGGTGGGGTGACGGGGAATACTACGATAACTCATATATAAGACCTATGCAGGCCGTCTTTTCCCGACGCCTGAGGCCTTTAATACCGAGGGCTTGGCCGTCCCTGAGGGGAAGCTCGATTCTTATACGCCAATTGGGCAAGGTCACCGCTGGGACAGGGGACCCTTTAAGGTCACCGAACAGGGGGAAGGCTTTTTACTACAGCGGGTGTAGCTATGAGAGGGCGCCTGTGGGTAGGGGCTCAATATCCCATTGTTCCTCCCTACGTTGACCGTGGCTGGAAGGTGGGAACATGTTCCCATAACACTCTGGCGTTTGGTAAGACCAGAGTTACTTGGCGTCAGACCGAGTCTGGACGCTGTCTTCTCTCTCTCTTCTCTTCTTCTCTCTCTTCCTTCCCCTCTTTCTCTCATCTTTTTTCCTGTAGGGGGGCTGGTGGGGGCTCGGCGGAGGGATGTGTTTGGTGACTTGCCGGGGAACATAGGGATGACGGACAGGGTGCATTTTGCCGGGGCTACGATTCCTCGAGATGACGGTTAGGGTACACTCCCTGAATGTAAAAGGTCTTAATGCGCCTCGCAAGCGCCGACTAATGTTCAAAGAGTTGAATAGGTTGAAATCCGATATAGCTTTTGTGCAGGAGACTCACCTGCCCAAACAGGCTCAATTTCGGTTGAGGGACCACACCTTCGCAGGATCGTATGAAGCCAGGTCCCATCGCAAGCGCAATGGGGTGGCGATCCTCGTCCGGCGCAGCTGTCCGCTAAATGTTAGCTCACTTGACGCAGACCCAGAGGGTCGCTTCGTCATCGTCTCAGGTTCCATATATTCTCATGTAATCCACCTGATAAACATATATGCACCAAACCAACCGGAGCCTGCCTTCTGGTCCAAGCTTCGAGATAAACTCTTGGCACTCCCTCATGGCCTAGTGTACATGGGTGGAGACTTTAATGCTGCCCCGTGCCCAGCCGCGGACAGGAGCTCGCGCACTGGCGTCCCTAGGTCTCAGGGCAGGGGCGGTCAGGACAGGTTGCTCAGAGATTTCATAGCCAATTTAGGACTGGTGGACGTATGGCGGGCTCACCACCCAGGAGATAAGGTGTACTCCTTTTACTCGGCCCCCAATGGCACGTATTCACGTATCGACATTTTCCTCGCCAATGCATCGGGCATGTCCAGGATCGGGGACTCCACAATTGGTAACATCTCATGGTCCGATCACGCGGATGTGTCTATCACACTGGGCAACTTATGCGTGGCCTCACCATGGACGTGGAGGCTGAACGCGTCATTGCTGCGAGATGAAGAGATACAGGAACAAATCCGTAAGGGGATTGTGGAATATTTCGAATTGAACGCCACCCCAGATATTCACATGAGCACACTATGGGCGGCTCATAAGGCTGTCACAAGGGGGAACTTAATTAAACTGGCCACCAGGAAGAAGAAGTTGAAATACCAGACGCTGGAAAAGCTCCTAAGACAATTGAGAACCCTAGAACAGAAACACCAGACAGCGCCAGAAGAGAGAATATATAGGCAGTTGGAAGCAGTCCGGAGAGACATACGTACGCTGTTACTGGATGACGCGGCCAGGTCCATGGTTTGGTCCAAGCGAACTTATTATGAAAGCGCCAACAAAATGGACACACTTCTCGCCAGGACTCTTCGACCTAGACAGGATAGGGCCCATATTACTGCTATTAGGCATCCAGATGGCACGACGAAACTAACACCCGCAGAGATAGCGAAGGTCTTTGAAGACTTCTATAAGATTTTATACAATCACTCGCCCGGCGGTATCCATCCTGGAGGGAGAGAGGAGGACCGGATCCTCCAATATCTAGATAGCTTGGGGTTACCCAAATTGAGCGAAGATGCTGCAGGAGCGCTGGCTGCTGAGATTACGGAAGATGAGGTTGACAAAGCTATATCGCACCTGAAAGGGAATAAGGCACCTGGACCGGACGGCTTCGATGGCACCTATTACAAAACCTTTCGGGACGAACTTATACCTCAATTGACCCGACTCTTCACACATCTACGTCAGGGGGGACGGCTGGATCCTGATATGTCTTTGGCCACCATTGTCCTGTTGCCCAAACCGGGAAAGGATTCGCTCCTACCGGAAAATTATAGGTCCATATCTTTAATTAACCATGATCTGAAGATCCTAGCAAAGATCCAAGCGGACAGGCTGAACCCCCTGTTGACCACCCTAATACACGCTGATCAGGTCGGTTTTATTCAAGGAAGGCAGCTGTTCGAAAATACCAGGAGGAATATTGACTTGATATGGAAACAGAAGACAACCGGCACTCCCACCCTGATGGTGTCTATTGACGCAGAAAAAGCCTTCGATAGGGTGTGTTGGCAATTCCTCTTCCCGGTATTGAAGACTATGGGCTTTCCAGACGAATATGTCACGGTGACGAGAGCGATGTATCATGATGTTCGAGCGCAGATCCAAATAACGGGCGCCCCTAAGACTCCGTTTCGGCTGTATAACGGAACTAGGCAGGGTTGCCCTCTCTCCCCCCTCCTATTTGTGCTTGCCTTAGAACCGCTACTGCAGGCCATCCGACGAAACCCGGATATTACAGGTGTCAAGGCGGGAGCCGATGAATACAAAGTGTCAGCCTATGCAGACGACGTCCTCCTGACTGTTACGAATCCTATTGATTCCATGTCGGCACTACAGAGGGTCATGGCGGAATACGCTTGGCCATCAGGTTATAAGGCGAATATTCAGAAATCTAGTGCTCTCCCGGTCTGCCTCACGGACGCGGAGATCACACGGATCAAGGACACGTATCGACTCAAGATAGAGGCGCATTCCGTTAAGTACCTCGGAATCCACCTGACCGCCGACCCTGATCGCCTATACCTCGCCAACTATGCCCTGATGATGAGAGCCCTAATGGGTGACCTTGATAAGTGGACAGATAGACCCATCTCATGGATAGGCCGCATCCATTCTGTCAAGATGAACATTCTGCCACGTATATTGTTTTTATTTCAGGCTCTTCCTATCCGCATCACTAAAACCCAATTGGTCCCTTTGCAACGATCGATTGGGAACTTTATCTGGCAGAATAAGAGGCATAGAATTTCCCGCCAAGTTCTGTATAGAAGAAAGGATAGAGGGGGTTTGGGCCTACCTAATCTATACTTCTATTATCTTGCGGCACAGCTTACGCAGGTAGCCATGTGGCACTCCCCGCCAGGGGAGAGAAGATGGGCGGACGTGGAATCTATGATGGTAGGGGTCGATGCTCCCGAGTTCGCAATGTGGGTCCCCAAAGAGCATAGACCCGCTATACGGAGTACGTGTCCGTCCATCCTCAATTCTATCCGAATTTGGGACGCATGTCATCTCAAATATCGATTGGCGACGTCTCCCTCCCCGATGACCCGATCCTCAGAAATGGGGATTTTCCCCCCGGCATGGCACCCAGAGAATTCCGTAACATTGACCGAACGGGGCTCCAGCGTCTACATCAGCTTTACCGAAACGGCTCGGTGGTCCAATTTACTGAGCTACAACAGAGTGCCAATGGGACCACCCCCAAGGGTATGATTACGCTTCTGTACGCACACTTAAGCACAGAAACCAGTGAATGGGGTAACCTAAATTATACTGATCAATGGGAAACGGATCTGGGCGAAGTTTTGGAGGGTTTGGAGTGGAGGGAGATCTGGGAGGCGAATACCACAGTCTCGATTTGTGTCACACTCCAAGAACAGGCGTGGAAGACCATGCTGCGGTGGTATACCACGCCTGTTCAACTGTATCGCATGCGCAAGTTGGTCAACAATGACTGCTGGCGGGGTTGCGGTTACCGGGGCACCTATATCCATATGTGGTGGGAATGTCCAAAACTCACCGGCTTCTGGAGGTCGGTAGAGGACCTCCTGAGGCAGACGTTCAACAGACCCCTGCGTATGGACCCTTGGGTGTACCTGCTGAATAGGTCTCTGGAGGGCTGGACCAGGAGGGAACAAAAATTGGTCGCTATAGCGACCTCGTGGCTTTCCCCAGAAGGCCCCGATTTTTCCGGAGTGACGTCTAGGATTAGAGAGTGTAGAATCATGGACGACTTGACTGCAAGAGTGCGAGGGACAGCAGGTTCGTTTCAAAAGATTTGGGAGCCATGGGACAGTAGTCCACTGGGCTCGGGTTGAGCTTGACGGCATTTTATCTAGTGAAAGTAGGCGGGGTCTCGCGCAGGAAGCCCCCCTCCGCCCCCTTTTCCTTCCTCTTTTTTTCTTTTTTCCCTTCCCCTTCCTCTCCCTACATCTAACCTGCTCTCTATTTTTTAGACAGCTGCTCTGCTTCTAATTTTTCTCTCTCACCTTGCTATATTTTTCCACCTTTCTTAGTCTCGTCTTTTTCTTTGCGTTAATTTTCTTATCTTTCTTGTTTCTTGCACCCCTCCCTTCTGGATCCTCCATGGGAGGTGGAGTTAATGTTACACCTTTATCAGACCCGGAGACGCGGTTGGACGAGCAATGTAATCCATGAGTAAGTTGGGCTTTGATGGAGACTGGTAACTCGGCCTAACTGCCGCGCCGGTCGCACTCTATACCACCTCACTATCAGCAGCGGTCGCCTTGGGCAATGGCAAATGATAGGCACGTGATGACGAGTTACATATATGTTGTATGGGCGGGAACACTGGCTGTATTGTATCGAAATTTACCCTGACGATGTTCCGCGCCTTTCCCAGGGTCTGCAAGCCTCTTCTTAAGTAAAAGTTTAACGTTGGAGGAGAGAATGCCTATACTTGACACAAAGGACTTTGGTCCTGTCCATGTATGGAAAGCTACATGCTATCCAACTCAACATTAACTGACTGTGTCGTATTCCTTTATTGTTCCTTTCTTTGTTATAATCTAAAAATTGTGCTGTGTCTACCTGTTATTCTGTTGGATATTGTAAATTGCACTCAGAAGCTGGTGTAGCTTTGAGTAAATGTTGGTGATGCATGCACAACAAAAATAAAGAATAAAAAAAAAAAAAAGAATAAAGCACTTTACACCTACACTCATATCTGAGACAACTATCAATTACCTACAAAGAAGGAAGTGAGAACCTCTATATCCCACAAGGCTGGAAGTTTGAGCCTTATCCATTGGCTCCATGCTTGTGAGTGTATTTCTACCCACCTTTTGTACTATATCTTGTCATATAGACAATATTGCACTATTGTTTGCTCTTTTGCATTCTATTTTAGGATGACATACATCTAAGAACGGTCTATAGATTTAATCGAAAGACACTCCGCCTTGTATGTACGAAATGTTCACCTTACTGTATGTTGGTAAACCGACAGGCGTATTTACGATACAATTTATATTTATATCTTGTGATTGAGGTTTATATTACACAATCATTATTATGTATACATCCAGGTCTGGCTTGGATATTACCATATTGTTTTTTCTCTGCCAGTTTAAATTCAAGGTAACATTTGTGGTTCCGATGTCATTCCCTTCTATGGATTTGTTTTTCCCCCTCTATGGAAAAATGTTTTTGTTCTGTATTCTTCGGGTTTGCAAAAGAGAAAATGATCCATTGGTTACCGCCTATTATGAAAGGATGCGGATTGGCTGTTCTGGTTCCTAGAAATATTCACCTCTTATGTTATATATGTATTGTTATATGATTTTTAATGTTAACAATGAAACAATCAGTGTTATTAATAAAATCATGACTTTACATCATGTAAATAGTAAAATCTGGTAATTACCATTTATTGATTAAGCTCTGAAATTTTCCATGGTGTCTTACAATTTAAGTATAGATGATTGACAATTACAATACAGCCATGTACGCACATACAGAAACAGTAGAAGCTTACAATTTAGCACAGCAGCATTTATACACAAATATGTAGCAAGAATGAAGGTGAGGTAAAAACTATTTAAATACTATAGGAGTACAGCTATAATTTGTGATAGATTCAGAAAGAAATCATTTCTGAGTTATAATTTTCTATCATTTTAATTTTTTTAAACGTGTTTTTTATAAAATATAATATTTCAATATAAAACATACATAAAAATAGTATAATTTATATATAAACATATAATAAATCAAATACGTTATATGTCATATCTGGAGAAAAAAATCACTAGATGATTTTCCCCTCTTCCTTTCATTTTCGTCAACTGTTGTATTTAAAGGAACATTCCAAACACCATTACAGCTACAGCCCTCTGCAGTGGTTATATTACCAGGTACCCCCTGCCTCCTCCCAAGTTCAAGTAGTCAAGCCGTATGCTAATGGTTTGACAACTTAACCCTGGTTGCCTCCTCAATTGAGAGAGCTGGAAGGACTCAGCTCTGACCTAGCCCTGCAGTGCAGATCTTCGTTCATTGGCTGAGAGTGATCAGCTTATGCTCCCAGCCAATGAGCTGGCCCCGCACTGGAGGGCTTAGCTCAAGTGAACTAACAGAATCTCTGGCTCTCAATGGAGTTAGTGACCTGCAAACCCCAGGTAAGTTGTCAAAACTTTAGCAAATTTTTGGATGACTTACACTGGGCGGAGTGTCATGGCACTCCTGACACCATAACTATTACAGATCACTTTAGTGGCTATAGTGATTGGAGTGTTTCTTTAAACATTTTGCCTCACCCCCCACCCTAGTTCAAAAGTCCCAGATGTGGGCCTCTTTAGCACAAGATTTATACAGGTAGTGGAGGGAAATTTGTTTTTTTTTGTGTTTGTTTTTTAAATTTTCCATTATGCAGATGCTTTTCAGAGTAGTCTCGAGATATAAATGTATTTATTTATTTTTTAAAGGTGGTGGCAATCTTTGCCACACCGCCTTGTATTAGCTAGGTTGCATAGAGGGATTGCACTGAATTGTTGGCTGTGCAGCACGTGCTTGTTTCTCGCTTATGTTTCATTGAGATCCTGGACTGCTTTAGCAGCACACTGTTCATGGATAGAGAGGACTTGGCTTGGTAAAGCTTCTATAGCACAGCCAAAATGTTATTTTAATCTAGAGACCAATAAATTTTGCTCATGAATACGACTTTGGATGCGTTTTCTTCTACCTTTTTTCAAGACAGTTCCTTATGCAAGGCATAGGTAATTTCTCTACAAAAATAAGATTGACCTCACGTTAATAAGCATAATGCAGGGGGGCGGAGCCAGCGCCTGAGCGAGAGAGTCGCAGCTTCCAACAGCTCCGACACCGAGACCCGTTAAACTCGGTGTTTTAACCCTAAAAGCGAATTCCGGGACCAACTACTTGGACCCCCGGACTCCTCAAGCTATGGGGAAAAAGAAAAAAAAAAGCCGGGCTGATCCTACCTCCGGATCGCAAGATATAGGCAACTTTCTACGCCCGACTCAAAGAAACGAGCCCGCCAAGATGGCGCCGCATGAGGCCTACACCACGCAATCCTCAGATGAGGAGAGCCTGTCCGACCCTGCCTGCATTCCCGGTAGGACACTACACAAAGCCCCACAGTCGCACGACCTCGGAGACGCAGCTCCAGCTACAAAAGCTGATATAAAGACCCTGATGCTGAACATAAAAGCAATGTTTGATGCCGACATGGCGCTCGTCCGCAGTGAGATCTCCACGCTGTCTGGCCGCATGACAACGGCTGAGGAGTCCCTTAAGAGTACCAGGGTGGCACAATCAGCCACGGATGCATCGTTGGGGTCTCTCCAAAAACAATGCGCGACGCTGACGGCCCAGATGGCTGGCATGGAGGACAAGGCAAAGGCCAGGAACCTGAGAATCAGGGGGGTGCCCGAATCGGTTACTAACGCAGAGCTGCCGCACTACTGCAGAAGGCTTGTGGCTACGCTGCTGATCCCAAAGCAGGCCAAGCAAGTGGGGCTAGACTCCTGTTTCCGACTGCCTAAAGCTACTAAAGCGCCGGAGGAAGCACCCAGGGACGTGCTCATCAAATTTAACCGGGACTCAGACAGAGGGACTTTGATGGGCGCCGCTAAAGGCTCCCCAACGGTGACCTTTGAGGGGGACACCCTGACGTTCTATAGGGACCTCTCCAGGCAGACCCTCACATGGCGTAGATCCCTCCGACAGGTTACTACACTGCTGCGAGAGAATTCCATCACGTACAAATGGGGGCAGCACCGCCTCATCATGGAGCAGGCCGGCAAGACCTCTTACATCTCCCATATCTCCGAGGCACCCAGCTTCCTCAGACCGCTAGGACTTACTCTCACTACAGCATCTGCGAGCACTCGGCCAACGTGGAGCGTAGAGGACATAACCCCGTTTGCACCCAGAGACTTGATCCCGAAGGCGGCAGGCCGTTTGACCTGAGCTCATGGCCCAGCGGACTTACTACCCACTTTTGACCCACACGGGTCGATAATACAGGACGTTGACCTGGACTCTCTGTTAAAGCCTAAGTACTTGCGTTATCACAGCAGTTTTATTTTACGTTACGATATGTTTAATTTTTGAGCGCATGTTTAGCCTTAGTTCATACCATACTCCCATTATGGCACTACAAGTCTAGCATTAAGCGTCAATGGTAGTCACTAACGCATGCTCACTGGCTCCGTAAGCAAACAGTGATAGATGACATTTAAGCCGTTTCCTCCCCACCTTTCTTTGGTTGCTCAGGCGGCCTAAGGCCACATTCCCACGAGTTGTTAACTCTAAACCTAAGGGCCCTTTTAAATACTACACCCCGACGTCCTTGAGCAGGGCCCACCTAGCTGGCGCCACGCACCCTCACACCAAACGGCACTCTGGCTGACAACCAGGCAGGAGGTGTACTAGCTTAGATAATATCAATAAAAAAGGGTAGCCTAGCAAATGTGTAATAAATGCCATTAGACTTTCTTGTTAGTCGTATATGTGTGTACAATATGAAACTATTACACTTGATGTACAGCTGACTTATACTCTGCATACCCGCAAAAATAAAGAATTTCAAAAAAAAATAAGCATAATGCAAAAAAAATTAATCAAACAAAAAGAGTGTTCCTATAATAGGAGCAGGTATATCCTACATAACTCTGCTAAAACATAAGTTTTAATATTAAGGGGCCGGGGCCGCCATGCTGACCTGTCGAATGCAGGAGAGGCTCCTGAGGAAATCAGCCTTTTAAGCTGAAAATTGCAGCTCCTACGCTAAACCTTAGCCTAGAACGACAATATAGTGAACATATGGCTGTTGGTGCTGCAGCAGACCCAGAGATCGAGAGTTTCTGGAGCCTGGGAGGGAGATATAAAACTTTGGTGTCTGTGGCCTATTCAAGAGAGGAGCGGGGTGGACGGCCACCACCCTGCGTCCTGTAAGATCTCCTGTACTCATCCTGGCTGTCCGCCGATCTGCCGCCACTCCCACGCTGTCAGAGGCTCCAGTAAGCCTCTTGTACGCCGGACGCCCCTTTTTATGACACAGTGCATGCGTGCTGGTGTCATGGGAGCTCTAATCAATAAAGCTCAACACACTCGTCCAAAGTACAACTCAGTATGCCCAAGGCACAGTGCTCTGTTGTGGTTCCTAGTATCTCTAGTGTCCCAATAGCGCGTTCTTCTATCATATGGGTATTTTTGGCATTTGATCAGGCTTCTTATCGACTATTCTGGTTTCTGGTTTCCATGACTCGGCTTCGTTCCTCATGATTGTGTATTTCTGGCCCTTGACCTTGGCTTGTTTTCTCTATATTCCGGTCATTCTAA
This sequence comes from Pelobates fuscus, assembly GCF_036172605.1. Classification (NCBI taxonomy): domain Eukaryota; kingdom Metazoa; phylum Chordata; class Amphibia; order Anura; family Pelobatidae; genus Pelobates; species Pelobates fuscus. Next base: position 103,695,983 of record NC_086323.1, on the reverse strand, counting down.
GGACCGGCTTAGGGACTTTCTATCTGTCTCTGTTTCTACTGGTGGATTTTCACCCTGCGTGTTGGGTTAATCGTTACACTTTCTCCCCTGGCTAACACACACTGGGTCTCTGCTGCAATTGCTGGTTCCCTTCCCCCCCACAACTTACCCTGCACTCAGAATCCCGCGCTCTAAAGTTAAAATGGCCGCCACCCAGGTCTCCAGGAGACCATCCGTGCTAAGCAGCCTGCATGCGGACTCTCTGGGGAGAACATGGAATGATCTCTGTTCCCACTCACGGGCTCCCTACCACCACAACTATGACAGCCCAGCAGTGGAGGAGGGACTCTCAGGGGCTTATATCCACATCCCAACACAGATACTCCTTCAACTACTCACCTAAGCCTTGATGAGAGAAAACTCCACATTGCTGCCTGACACCCGTGAGGACATACATTCGGATTCTGATGCCGGCTCTTGATAGCGCTAAATCCGAGGGCGCAAGATATGAGCCCATGCTGTGAACTGAGACTGGCAGAGCAGAAAGGGCCAGGTATACCACTGTGCTGGGAAGCCATCACTTTCATGCTTAGCCAAGCTGGCGGAGGGAGTGGGCTAAGGGGTCATCCAGATCAGCTAACCTGTACATATGCCATTAGCATGAGTCCTGTGTTCGACGCCTCCTGTAGGGGGCCCCGGTGGCTTTTATTAGTGGGAATGATCAATTTGTTTAACTTGCTTGAAATACCTTTTGCTGTCCCAATGCATATGTCATGCCTCACTGCTCTATGAATCTCACCTCTATGCATTGATCTAACCTAATCTTGTTTCTTACTTGTTTTGCATAACGGATATCACTGTCTTTATTGATTATTACTTTTACGTGAATAATATCCATGATTTATTTCATGCACATCAAAAATAAAAAATTTGTTTTAAAAAAAAAAAACTTTAAAAAATGCATAAATTCTTTTAATATTAATAGTTAAAATCCTAAAAATAAATGAAAACTAATAAACTGTACAAGTTAAGTTTATTGATTTTCATTTATTTTTAGGATTTTAACTATTAATATTAAAAGCTAAGTAGGATATAGCTGCTCCTACTCTAGGAACTCGCTTTTCTTCTTTTTCTTTTTGCATTATTGATATTCATCGTTTAGGGGTTATCCCCAAAGGATATAGCGTAAAGCTATCCTAGCTATAAGATAAGACCAGGGACCTAATGAGAGTATTTAGTATTTAGAGCAGACTAGATTGACCGAATGGTTCTTACCTGCCGTCACATTCTATGTTTTTCTATGTCTATGCCCCTTTTTTCTGAGAGTTCCCATATATCATATTGGCTCACCTTTCTCTTTAAGATTCAAGTTAATAAGCTTTCCAAATGATTCAAAGCCTTCCTAATGGTTTACCTAAACAATTTCCCATAGACTTCTGTAGTGAAATCATTTGGACAGTTTTTCTAACAGTATTAACACATTTAGAAAGTTTATTAAATTGAGGCCATAGTATGAAAGGTTAGCTCTGCATTTACAGTCCTTAGATTGGTCTTGCTTAAACAAGAAAACAAAAGCCAAAGTTCACGATTACTACTAGGATTACAGAAATCAGATACATGCATAGCCATCGAGAGAGCAATCAGAATACACGAGAAATGTGCATACTGGCACAAAATAAAAGGGCGTCTCAGAACTGGTACAAATAGATTCAATTGGCACAGAAAATGACACCATCAACTGGCATAATAACAGTACAGCGAAAAGGTGCATGAATCAGTGGGAAAATTGAGGTCAAAATCTGGACATTAAAGAAACACTATATGACCAGGAATACAAAGATGTCTTCCTGACTCTATAGTGTTAAAACCACTGTTTAGGTGGCTTGCCCCACTTTAAAAGGTAATAACATTTACCTTATTTCCAGCGCCGGCGCTGGTTCCACCCCTCATCTGCCTCCTTGCTGAGATCTTCAGAATTTATGATTTCAGGCATAGGGAAAACACAGCCCTGGCCAATCAGCACCTCCTTCTAGAGATGCATTGCATCAATGCATCTCTATGAGGAAAGTTCAGCGTCTCCGCTGTGCAGCACTGCCACAGGAAGCAGCCCCAGTGGCTATCTGAGGAGTGGCCACTGGAGGGATCCCTATGGGGCAATGTAAACATAAATATGCATTCAGGAAATGATTATAATCACCATTAAGCTGTAGTTCTGGTGACTATAGTGTCCCTTTAAAAGTCTGCAGCATCTATCCTCTACCATAGAATAGGCAAAACAAAAAGGAATTCTGTGATCAGTTTTCCGTGAGCAACGGCATGGGATTTAAAGGAACACTATAGTGTTTGGAATACAAAGCCTATTTAAATACAAACCTCTGCCCCTGCGTGCACCCCACACACCGCAATGAAAAGGTTAAATAAACCTTTAAACATGTATCCAATTTAATTTCAGTGCCTAAGTCCCACAGCACTTGTTCAGTCTCCAGCTCCTCTGGCATCATAGCGAGGTGGAGCATAATGCTCATGCACAGCAAGCACAATACGCACATTAAACCTTCCTCATAGGAAAGCATTAACTCACTGCTTCCCTTTGGGGGATTTGAAGACGTTGGACGTCCTCATGCACAGCAGTTAAAACAGCAGGAAGGGCCTTTAGTGGCTGTCAGGTAGACAACCACTGGAGGTCGTCTTAACATTTCAATTTCTCTAAATGCAATGTTTAACAATTGCTGGGTTAAGGGGACTGGGACACTGCACCCGGATCACTTCAATGAGATGAAGTGGTCTTGTGCCTATAGTGACCCTTTAATGTATAAATATTTTTAAATACACTTTCCCTTTCACATATGTAACACATTTTTGCTCCAGGGGGCTTCCACCCGCGTGGTCCTCATTCTTGGTTACCTCTTCTTGCTTTATAAGGGGATCTTGAGACTCTGTTATATGGGAGTTGGAGTACATACAATAGGCAGTACCTCCAGGCAGGAACATAATAAATAACTACCATACACAGCAGTTACAGTATAACAGTATGAACATGTATTAAAGGATAAAATTATAGCAATATGGAAAATACAAGTAAGGCACCAAAATCTGTCTATCCAGACCCAGCACCATCCCAAACCCCCTGCAGATCCACCCTCAGGCTTCACACTAATGGCTGATGGGTACCAGTTGGTGCACTGGAGTGTTGGGGCTATTTAATGTAATCCACAAGATTAAAGCAGTGCCATGGGGGGGGGGGGGGGGGGGGGTGTAACTCTGTATTACTGTGTGTGAGAGAAAGAATGCCCTGTGACAGGGCGAGAGGATACTCCTTACCACTATTCAGTTACACAGAGCCAAAGGAAATCTCCATCGGTCAGCCATTTGCTGTGTTTGGATCCTGCTCCACAGCTCTGTCACTTGATTAGTGTGCAGCTGGCACCTCACACTGGATTCACACTGCTCCACAGCTCTGTCACTGGATACACACTGCTCCACAGCTCTGTCACTGGATACACACTGCTCCACAGCTCTGTCACTGGATTCACACTGCTCCACAGCTCTGTCACTGGATTCACACTGCTCCACAGCTCTGTCACTGGATTCACACTGCTCCACAGCTCTGTCACTGGATTCACACTGCTCCACAGCTCTGTCACTGGATTCACTCAGCTCCACAGCTCTGTCACTGGATTCACACTGCTCCACAGCTCTGTCACTGGATTCACACTGCTCCACAGCTCTGTCACTGGATACACACTGCTCCACAGCTCTGTCACTGGATTCACACTGCTCCACAGCTCTGTCACTGGATTCACTCAGCTCCACAGCTCTGTCACTGGATTCACACTGCTCCACAGCTCTGTCACTGGATACACACTGCTCCACAGCTCTGTCACTGGATACACACTGCTCCACAGCTCTGTCACTGGATTCACACTGCTCCACAGCTCTGTCACTGGATTCACACTGATCCACAGCTCTGTCACTGGATACACACTGCTCCACAGCTCTGTCACTGGATTCACACTGCTCCACAGCTCTCTCACTGAATTCACTCAGCTCCACAGCTCTGTCACTGGATTCACACTGCTCCACAGCTCTGTCACTGGATACACACTGCTCCACAGCTCTGTCACTGGATACACACTGCTCCACAGCTCTGTCACTGGATACATACTGCTCCACAGCTCTGTCACTGGATACACACTGCTCCACAGCTCTGTCACTGGATTCACACTGCTCCACAGCTCTGTCACTGGATTCATGCTGCTCCACAGCTCTGTCACTGGATTCACTCAGCTCCACAGCTCTGTCACTGGATTCACACTGCTCCACAGCTCTGTCACTGGATTCATGCTGCTCCACAGCTCTGTCACTGGATTCACTCAGCTCCACAGCTCTGTCACTGGATTCACACTGCTCCAGAGCTCTGTCACTGGATTCACACTGCTCCACAGCTAGGCCTCACACACCTTCACTGCTGCAGCATGTCCTTCCCCCCCATGTCTCACACTGGAGAGTTCCGGCTCAGGGATCCCCCTATTGGCTGAATCAGTCTCATGACCCCTGCCAGTCAGGTGCCAGAGTTCAACAGTTCCAGCAGCATGAAAAATGTGAGGAGCTACACATGTAATTTCAGTTTCTCAGAATCACAAAATGTTGTATTCTATACCTATTCTTCTCAATAAAAAGTAGCAAATTATAACTTACAGGATAAATGTATTATTTATCCTGCTTGAATAAGAATTAAGAGGCTGAGTAGCATACAGGTGCTATTTAAATGCCCTATATCAGCGTTTCCCAATTGGTGTTCCGCGAGAACACAAATGGGGTTCGCCGTAATTTCGGCTAACAAAATGGCCGCCGCGATTTGGCCCGGTCAGGTGCCGCTGATAATTGAGACGGGCAGGGAGGGAGCACTGTACGCTGCTCAGCTCCCTCGCGTGCACCGCAGTGATGCCGGAATAGGACATTACTCTGGCCCCGGCATTACTAAGTTGCGCGCGAGGGAGCTGAGCAGGAAGACCACTGCTCCCTGTACGCTCGCACGCCAGCCGCTCAGTCCAGCAGCTCCACTGGACCCCCGGGACTGCACACCAGCCATCAGCCTAGCAGCCCCACTGGAACCCAAAGGTAGGGAGGCTGGGTGGAGTGAAATTTAAAAAAATAAATAAATTGTGTGTGTGTGTGTGTGTGTCTTTTAAGGAGTTTGTATGTGAGTTTGTCAGTTAGTGTGCGTGTGTGTGTGCTTGTCAGTGAGTGTATATGTGTTTGTATGTGTGTGTCAAAGAGTGTGTTTGCCAGTGAGAGTGTATGTGTGTCTGTCAAAGATTATGTATCTGTGTGTCAAGGTTAGTGTATGTGTCACTGTGTGTATTTGTGTGTGTTTGCCAGTGTGTATCAAGGTCTGTGCATGTGTCAAGGTATCTTTGTGTCTGTGTGTATATGTCAGTGTGTATATGAATGTGTATGTATGTACGTGGCATGAGTACAGCAATCATATGTGTATAAATCTCAGCAATCAAACATGTGTATGTGCATACATTCCAGCAATCAAACACCAGCACAACATACAAGCACACATTACATACAAAAACCTGGATACAAATTTATATCCAAACACTCAAACCCTAAAACTACACACAAATATGCATCTGCATTTAAAAGCCAACACTACATCCCAGCACACAAATGCAAACATTACATACAAACACACCCCTATATCAAAACGCTAACATTATATACAAACACAAACTGTACACACAAAAGCACTACAATCTGTGCTACGCGCCCAAAAAGATTTGGGGTTCCACATTGTTAGCGCATTATGTTAAAGGGTTCCACGGGAAAAATTAATTGAGAACCCAATTGGGAACCCCTGCCCTAGATTAATTGATCGTCAGTAAGTGTGACCACCTCTGTAAAAGCCGGAGTTTTTGCAGTTTGATGGTCTGGAGCAAGCATGTTAAACTTGCGGCCTACAATCAATATTTTCGCGGCCCAGCGAGCCGCGAGTATGAGACATGCTTACTAAGGCAGAGTAGGCACCTGCTCTCCTAACATTGCAGGTGCCTACTCGGCTAAAAATTTACCCGGCCGGGGGAAGAGTAAACTGGTGGCAGCGAGGGAGCTCAGTCTTCCTGCTCCTCACTGCTCCCTCTGTAGTGATGCCAGGTGCCGGAATATGACACCATTGTTGTACCACTAAACTGCGTGCGTGAGGAAGCAGTGAGGAGCAGGAAGACTGAGCTCCTCACTAAGCAATACACATAGATGAGATGTGTGTGGTTTCTTTGTGTTATTGACTGTTGCTGACTGAGTGTTGCATGTATGTGTGCAGTTGGATGAGTGTGATTGTGTGAGGACTGGCTGAGGGTGATTGTTTCCCTCTCAAACAGCAACAAAGACAAATAAACAGAGAGGGAGATAGAGAGGAAGAAGAGAGGCACACAGAGAGAAGGAGAGCCAGAGACAGAGCAAAAGGGAGACACAGCTAGACATGGAAAGAAACAGAGAGATAGAGAGGGGGAGACAGAGTGACACAAGGAAAGGAGATTCTTAGACAGCCTGAAATCTAGAGAGAGAGAAAGTGACACAAGGAAAAGAGAGCCAGAGACAGCTAGAAAGTGAGACACGCATAAAGAAGTAGCGCCAGGAAGAGACAGCCTCAGATGTGTGCATTGAGAGGTAAAGTATTAAACTCACCTTGATCCTGTGAGGCACTTCTGCAGTCTGGAGCAGGGCTTTCTGGGGGCCTTATACTTGCTGGGCTTGTTCTGAGCTCCTCTGAGTGCTGTGGGCATCCTGGGAACGGAGGGAGGGGCCCTGCAGGCAGGGTAGGAGGCAACTCTGTCAGAACTCCGCACAGGAAGAGGTGAGGGGAAGGCATTGAGTTCCAGCATGTGTGCTAGCTGTGCCTCCGCGGCACACACAAATAATGAGGTCAGCGGGATAATCGACCTGACCCCACTCTGCCCCTTACTGAGGTTACTGGCCCATCAGTGAGGTTGGATAATTGCCATTTAATATATTGCCGAATTGGCAATATGCTACAGAGCAGTTTTGCAAGGGAAGCCAGTCCTGTCAGCAACGGTCGACAGAGTGGCCGGGCCCCCTGGAGTGATGGGCCCGGTCGCAGCTGCGACTGTGATAGTTCCGCTACTGTCAGAGAATGTGTGTGTGTCTGTCAGAGAGTGTGTGTGTGCGTCTGTCAGTGAGTCAGTCAGGGAGTGTCGGTAAGTGTTGCGATGGCTACGGCTGAACAGTGGAGGACCTGGAGGTGCACAGAGGCACGCAAAGCCACATTCCGACGTGACGTCAATGTGCTCCACCTTCACAGGTTTTCAAGGAGTAGCGGGAGGATCGGCTTTTGCACAGGGTGCAGATGGCGCCATTGGGGTTATACCCGAGGCTAGACTCCAGAGTTGCATACTGGCAGTGGCAATGTGAGTGGAGTCTGCTTGTTGGCTAATGCTTTTTATTTTAATTTTTTTTTTTTTTTAAACAAGGGCCGGGGTTTAGTAGAGGGGGGTGCTGGGATTTAGTATAGGGGGCGTGCTGTTTTTTATTTTACTGTACTTTTTAAAACAAACCTACATTTCTATGACAATGTAAGGTTTTTTTTTGCTACCCACACAACCTTTGTTTATGTGGCCCGTGCTTGACTTAGAGTTTGACATGCTTGGTCTGGAGCATTCATGTGTGTTTTAACACATTGCAAAGGAAGAAAGTCATCAGCAATGATCTTGGCAAAGCAATTGTTGCTGCCCATCAAACTAGGGAGGGATATAAGTAAATTTCAAAACAATTTAAAGTGCATCATCCCACAGTGTGAAAGATTATTCAGAAGTGAAAAACATTAAAGACAGTTGCCAGTCTTCCCAGGAGTGGACATCCCAGCAAATTCACCCCAAGGTTGGAGCGTATAATGTTCAGAGAAATTGCAAAAAACTCAAGAGTTGCATCTCAGACTCTACAGGCCTCAGTTAATATGTTAAAGTTCATGACAGTACAATTAGAAATAGACTGAACAAGTATGGTTTGTTTGGAAGGGTTGCCAGGAGATAGACTCTTCTCTCTAAAAAGATTATGGCAGCATGGCTTAGGTTTGCAAAGTTACACCTGAACAAACTACAAGACTTCTGGAACAATGTCCTTTGGACAGACAAGACCAAAACACCAGGGTCATATTAAGAGCCCGTTGGGCCTGGTGCTGACAATTATGATGGGCCTAATTATAGAATCGTATCGACAGAAAACACTAAAACAGTTATACCTCCCAAGCGTCATGCATTTGGTGGGGGTGGTGCTGGAGGGAAACTCACAAGAAAACACATACCCTATGCTAATGTCTCACTTTCATCTTTCAGGTAAATCCATATCCCCTAACAGCAGTGTCCATTGAAGCAGGATTTCGGTGGGTGGGATAAGAGGGTGGGCCACTGACACGAATCATGTAACCAGAACCACCCACATTTAAAAAAATCTTTTTAGCAATGAGCCTTTTCCATGGAATTGGAGCTGCAGTTCCATCAGCACCTATGTTAATCTGGCCCTGCAAAAAACAGATATTGGGGCATAATGCAAAGCTTCACATTTGGTGAAAACCAAACATAGCATATCAAAACAAACACCTCATACCAACTGTCAAGCACGGTGGTGGAGGGGTGATGATTTGGGCTTGTTTTGCAGCCACATGATCTGGGATGTCAAATATGAGGCCATCTGTCCAATAACTAAAGCTTGGACGAAATTGGGTAATACTACAGGACAATGACCACCAACTCTACAACAGAATAGCTGAAAAAGGAGAGAATCAATGTATTGCAATGGCCCAGTCAAATTCCTGACCACAACCCGATTGAAATGCTGTGGCGGGACCTTAAACGAGCTTTGCATAAACAAATCTCAGCAAACCTCAGTGAACTGAAGCAATCTTGTAAAGAAGAGTGGGCTACAATTCCTCTACAATAATGTGAGATACTGATAAAGCCATACAGAAAAGAAGTATTTCATGTTTTTCCTGCAAGCTATTGAATCATAAGGTGTACTTAGGTTTTCACAAATGGCTTCTCCATTTTGGCTTTATGTTTGTTAAATAAATCATGACTCTGTGTAATATCTCATGTGTTATTTCTTTGACAAAGACTGTGTAGGTCGAAACGTTGTGTGACATTGGGCTTCAATAAACTGCCGTTTCTGAACCCTGGTGATCAGGTCAGATAAGAGACTTGTACCGGGGTTGACTTTGGGTTCTTTATTGGAATTCTTTGACATGTTTTAGACTAGAAATAATATGAATAGCAAGACAAAAAGGGGGGAAGCAGAACCTATAAATGAGATTACAGGTAAGTATATTGAGTGTTATAAAATAAAGAGTTTAGGCAATAAGCTCCAGACAGGTTATACGTAAATAGATAAAAGCAGAACCTATAAACGAAATTATAGGCGGAAATAGAACCTATAAACAAAATTATAGGTAAAAGTTAGGAGAACCTATAAGCGGAATTATAGGTAAAAGGAGGAACAGAAATAAGAGTTAGACAATATGTCCCAAGCAGGTTATCAAGAGACAGTGAAACCCATAAATGAGATTACAGGTAAATCAAGTGAAGGAAACCATATAAGAGAAATTATAGGTTACATGCAAACATAACATAAGACAGAAATAAACAGCATATGAAGGTTAAACAAATTCAGGTTAGTTATATGTTTAGGGGGGCAGGGCCTGACCTCTGAGCAGAGTGGAAGCACACTACAGCAGCTCCCGCAAAAAACTGCAAATTTCTCCAATTTTTATAGCCCTAACGGCGCACAAACGGGTCGGAAAGGCCACCCAGTGAGCAGTGACATCGGGGTGCACTAATCGAGCGACAGATCAAACCCCAATGACCCGACACGATGGTGAGGCCTACAAACATGGCAGGCGCAGGAGGGACGGCCACTCTCCTGACGCCACGACCAGCCAAGATCCAGGACTTGGGCCCTCGTCTCCCCCCCTCTGGACCGGTGGGGGTCATCCCGGTCCACCCCCACAAGCTCCCCCAGCGAAGGGGTGTACAAACGATAGGGACACAGGGTTCCAAACCTACTGGCAGGCAAGCCCCCAAGATGGCGGATGCCGTCTCAACAGCATACCCACAAAGTATATGGCTGGACACTGAACACAGGCTAAATACTATCTTCGCCTCCTTTTGGAAACAGCTGAGGGCTCGCATGCGGCCTCAGGGACACGCACCACCAACTACCGAGAGGCCACACAACTCACCGCGAGGTTCACAGCGTATTGCACCCGCGAGCACCCAGCTCAGGCGAAGGGCCCTCTCCGACATGGCCGGGAGGAGACCCCCGAAACGCAAAACGCAGAGGGGCAGGTGCGGCCCAACCAAACAAGCAACACAACAAGGCGCACGACCCAGAGTGACGTCCACACCTGGTAGGCGACCATGGAGCTACCCCGGCCGAGACGGCTGAACTCAGCTTGGACCACAATGTGGAAGTCCTCATACTCACCGACCATTATACATACACGCGACTCCGGGGCTCCACACTCCCTTACATCTGGGAAACTGCGCAAGCTGACCAGCACAATACAAGCCTGGGAGATGACCATACAAGGAGCAGGCTGAAGCACAGACAAAGCGGGACTCAAAACCTCTGTGGGTTACCTTCGATGCCCCCCCTGCTCATGGAAGGCAACATAAACACCCGCCTGTTACAATACAGAGGACTGCATGTTCAAAACGAGATTTATGCTTATGTTCCCCTGTTATTTTAGTTTATCATAAGCAGGTTTATTAAGAGTGACTCAATGTATCCAGCAAAACTAGTCTCCTAATTACTCACATTTACTATATCTGTCTCCCTCCATTACTGCACATGGGCCATAGGGCTCATATTATTCAGCACTCCGTTTCAACCCGTCCTTGGGGACACTGCAGACGTGTGTTACCTTCCCTCCACGCAGAGGTATCGGCTGAAAACGGGTCTATCGGCACGCGGACACCTCCAACAGTGAGCAGCAACACCTGCAAAGAACATCTCCAGGACTATCTGTGACACCCTCCTGGAATTTAACCACATCTAGCCTGTTCTCACCTTGGGCTGCCAAAACGGACTGACGGCCTTTATAGCCTGCTTCACAGACTTCTGCAGCCTGGTTTAGTATTACCCGGTTCTTACCTATGTATGCTCAGCCTGAGACACACCAATCTACGAATGAGCGTACTCCAAGACATACTCTTCTTGTGATTACTATTAAGTTACTGTTAATCGTTGTTTTACTCTTTCCATGACTTTACCTAACTAACCTAAGCTAGAACCCTAGACGTATGTTTAACTATTAATGCTCATAAGCCATAGATATGTCTATTCTGCATAGCTACGTTTGCTCATATTTTGCTAGTTACCTATATCTTGCAATCGCATGTTAACTACCTACATAGTGTATCAGCAGGTTACTTCACACTGAATAGCTTTCTAACAAGTTTATAGACCCGCAGCACTCAGATGATTCCAACGTATTAACTATTGGCTAGGTGAATAGCATGATTGAAGCCAACGGAGCAAAGCAGGGGGGGAGTGGGCCTTGAGAGGGCCAGAAAGTTGGCAGGTGAGCTGGAGGTCAAGGGTGGGGCCTAGCTTGGTGTGGGGAGGAGAGTTGTAAGTTAAATAGCGGCCATTTTAAGTTTAGGCCATTTTAATCTGAGCTGCCCTTACCTGTGAGTTGTCCCTCCCTCCCTCCCTAGGTTTTTGTGGTAGTTCCCGTTTGGTCACAGCGGCGGGAAATAGGGCTTGGGTAAACTGGTCATTTGTGGGTTAGGAAAGTGTTATGCCAAGGTCTAGGCTGGAGTAGGCCGGAAGTTAAAGTGTTTGGTAGGTTCAGGTGGCGACGAACCTAGGGGTGTAGGCATGGGCGTAGGAACCCAAAAAAATCTGGGGGGGATAGCATTTTTACTCGCCGGGTATATTCTTATTCCGTAAATTAGTTGTTTATCCCATTGTACAGCGCTACGGAATTTGCAGTCGCTATATCAATGATTAAATAATAACATTAAAGGGTCACTACAAGGAAGGGGTTTTACTTACCCGGATACAGCGCCGGGATCCTCCTGATTAGAACCACCCCTACCCTTCCCATGAATATTAGAACCACCCCTACCCCTTCCATACACAAAAGAACCCCACCTACCCCTTCCACGCATATTAACCCCCTACCCCTTCCATGCATATTAGTACCCCCCTAACCACTTCCATGCATATTAGTACCCCCTAACCCCTTCCATGCATATTCGAACCCACCCTACCTCTTCCATTCATATTAGTACTCCCCGAACCGCTTCCAATAATTTTTCTACCTCCCCCCTCCTCCCATCCATATTAGTAGCCCCCTAAACCCTTCCAATTATTTTTCTACCTACCCCTCTCCCCCTATCCTTATTAGTAGCCCCCCTAACCGTTTCCAATTATTTTTCTGCCATGTTAACTAATGCCAGTGCTGGAGTGCCGCCGTGTTTACATTAAAAGGCCTGCAGGGACAGGCTATAGACACCAGAACCACTACATTAAGCTGCAGTGCTTCTGGGGACTATAGTGTTTCTTTAATGTGAGGTAAATTAGAGATTAGTGCCACGAATAATATGCTAGATTGCCTACTTACAACCAGATGAGGATGATGATGGGCTCTAGCTGCAGTCTGGCTCCACTGGTCTGGTGTAGAGCAGGCTCTCTGGAGGCTGTTTGTAACTGGTCCCAAAAATCAATGTTCTGTGAGAACGGGAAGCAGCTCCATTTTTTGGGGGCCCTTTACACAGCTCAAGGTCTGGGTCTCAGGGTCCATCTTCAGGTTCCACCAATGAGTTTGTTCACAGGGGGTGGAGTGTGTAGGTGATGTCCTGATATATGTGTGCAAGGGCTGCAAGGTGTGATTCTGTGTATGTACGGGATGCAGTGTGTGCGTCTGTAAGGGGTGCATTGAGTGTGTGTACGGGGTGCATTGAGTGTGTGTACGGGGTGCATTGAGTGTGTGTAAGGAATGCATTGTGTGTTTCTGTGTGTGTAAGGATTGCATGATTGTGTGATTGTGTGTGTGTGTGCACGGGGTGCATTGTGTGTTCTGTGTGTGTAAGGGTGGCATGATTGTGTGAGTGTGTGATGGATGTCACTCTTTCTCCCCCCCTCCCTCCCTGTTTCTTTCTCTCCCCGTTTCTTTCTCTCCCCCCTCACTCTTTCTCCCCCCCTCCCTGTTTCTTTCTTCCCCCGTCCCTGTTTCTTTCTCCCCCCTCCCTGTTTCTTTCTCCCCCCCTGTTTCTTTCTCCCCCCTCCCTGTTTCTTTCTCCCCCTCCCTGTTTCTTTCTCCCCCCTCCCTGTTTCTTTCTCCCCCCCTCCCTGTTTCTTTCTCCCCCCCTCCCTGTTTCTTTCTCCCCCCCTCCCTGTTTCTTTCTCCCCCCCTCCCTGTTTCTTTCTCCCCCCTCCCTGTTTCTTTCTCCCCCCCTCCCTGTTTCTTTCTCCCCCCGTTTCTTTCTCCCCCTCCCTGTTTCTTTCTCCCCCCTGTTTCTTTCTCCCCCCTCCCTGTTTCTTTCTCCCCCTCCCTGTTTCTTTCTCCCCCCCTCCCTCCCTGTTTCTTTATCCCCCCCTCCCTCCCTGTTTCTTTATCCCCCCTCTCTCCCTGTTTCTTTATCCCCCCCTCCCACCCTGTTCCTTTATCCCCCCTCCCTCCCTGTTTCTTTACCCCCTCCTCCCTCCCTGTTTCTTTATCCCCCCTCCCTCCCTCCCTGTTTCTTTACCCCCTCCCTGTTTCTTTATCCCCCTCTCCCTCTTTCTTTATCCCCCCTCCCTGTTTCTTTATCCCCCCTCCCTCCCTGTTTCTTTATCCCCCCTCCCTGTTTCTTTATCCCCCCTCCAATCCCTGTTTCTTTATCCCCCCTCCCTCCCTGTTTCTTTATCCCCCCTCCCTGTTTCTCCCCCCCCCCTCCCTCCCTGTTTCTTTATCCCCCCCTCCCTCCCTGTTTCTTTATCCCCCCTCCCTCCCTGTTTCTTTATCCCCCCCTCCCTCCCTGTTTCTTTATCCCCCCCCTCCCTCCCTGTTTCTTTATCCCCCCCCTCCCTCCCTGTTTCTTTATCCCCCCCTCCCTCCCTGTTTCTTTATCCCCCGCTCCCTTCCTGTTTCTTTATCCCCCCCCCCCCTCCCTCCCGGTTTCTTTCTTCCCCCCTCCCCTGTGTTGTAGCGTGGCCGAGCTCTGTACTGTCCGCGGGTACAGGGAGCTTTTGTTTCCTGTACCCGGCGGACTAACAGGAAGTGCACACTCAGTGTTCACTTCCTTTTAGTCCGGCCGGGTACAGAAGACAGATGCTCCCTGTACCGGCGGACTATACAGGGCTCGGCCACGCTACATTGACGGAGTGACAGGAGGGAGCGCTGAGCGCTTCCCTCCTGTCAGCCCCTCTCCTCTGGCTGCGCCCGGGCGGTGCGCCCTCATGGACGCACCAGCCCGGGCAAAGCTGCAGCCGCCTGAGGCTCTCTGCAGAGCGCTCGGGCGGCTGCAGCAAAAGGGGGGCCGGCGGAGCTGGGGGGGATTTCCCCATTACCTGTCCCCCCCGCATGATTTGCTGGGGGGGATGCGTCCCCCCCATCCCCCCCGGTTCCTACGCCCATGGGTGTAGGGGTGTCTGGGTACACCCCTGCAGGTAAACAAATGTTGGGGCCCTCTTTGGTAGGCCAGGTATTATTCGTTATGTATCAATTATTATGTTCGTATTGTTTTGGTAGGGTCATTGTCAGGGGTATTTGGGTATAGAGCGGAACGAAGTTATTACTGTTGACAATGACCCTAAATTGTTAATTTAAAGATTTTAATAATTAATAAAGCTGTGGACGTTATACTCCAACATCAGTGTTTTATTTATAAGTTAGCACATGCCGAATAACGTCTGTGCACATGTCATGTATATACACTGTATCTGCATTGAATACAGAGCTCCAATCATAGCTCCAGTATTCTGGTAGTAACTTAACATTGGCGGTGTTTGCTTGCCTTTAAAATGCTTTATATATGTTTTCATTAATCAACTTAAAAAACAAAAAGTGGCATTACTAAACAAGGAAATGTATCTACCTAATCTAGCGCTAACGATGTATTAACCCCATCCTGTGAACAAACCGTACATTTCCCGTTCTCTCTCTTCTGTATCCCATCTCATATGCTGCAATAAAATAAAGATTAAATATAAATTAGTTATACGTTTAGTTGTTCAGTTTTTTGTTTGGAGGCAGTTATGCAGTTATTAGATAGTTGTAATAGGGTTATTCAGGACATCCGTTTTACCCATCCCCCACTACATATGTTGGGCAGCCAGCGGGACGATGCTCATCAGTCATGCATTCTTATTCTTTACTTTGTTTTTATTATTAATGTCCTTTTGTGTTATCTTTGGCTCATCACTATTAGTTACTATTCACTCTATGCAACTAGCTAGGGAAACCACTCTAAGATTCTATGCTGATATATGCTTGTCTTTCTTAAAACAAATAATAATAATAATTCTGCAGACTACTAGACATACCAAGATTGAAACAACTGCTATCGCTATTTTCACTAAGCATGTCATGGTTACTAAAATGTTGTTATTTGCTTGCACAACAAAAATAAAGAATTGAGAAACTAAAGTCCAAACACAGGCAAAAAAAAAAAAGAGCAAACAAGGGTGGCCACCAATAAACAAAAGGAAAAATCAGGGAATAGGGGGGCGGGGCCTGGCAGGAAACATGGCCGGTCAAACGCTTTAGGAGCTCCAGCTAAGACAGGCACAAAAAAGCCACGATCGGGTGACCCACAAGCACCAACGGCAAACGGTGACCAGAAACGAGCACAGCACGACGAGAGCAACTGAATGGTACCGGCCCGGCACCGGTGCGCCGCAGATAAACCCGATCCAGCCATGCGGCCTAAACCTGAGCGAAGTCTGGGACCCGGGGGAGATGGCCGACCTCCCGGCACTGGACGGACTCCCAGGCGTGGGACCTCCCGGCACTGGACGGGCTCCCAGGCGTGGGCACACTGCAGCCCTGCTCCATGTTGCGCACTGGATGGAACCATGAGATGCTATGCCTCACACATGTCATAGCAGTTAAACCCCTGCTGTTTGAATACTCCCACTGGCTCATTTTTTTTTTTTGCCTTTACTTTTAATTTGGCCTCTACGTTACCCTGCTATAAATGCTGCCGTAATGACAGAAGGTGCTCAGGGGCATCCACATCTTGTCCTCTAACGAGGTATTATAACATAGGAAACCAACCTATGACAATCACACTCACTAAGCTTTACGGCGTGGCCATCTTAGGTTGTGGTACGACACAAGCACGCCCGCATTGCGGCCAGTCTTGTCTACTAATCGATTGCTTGTAACCACAACCCTTGCTGTTGCAACTAGCATGTAGTTATATCTTGACCTAATCAGCATGCATACATTCATTTTGTTTTAATTAATTTCTATACCCCACCAGTTACTTAGCCTGACCGAATCTTAGGATTGACACTCCTGGTGAATACCATATCATTACTCGTATATAATGTTGTAATAAGCTCACCTAAATACTTGTTTTTGACCCACTTAGACAAGGTGACTAAGCGATATAACCTTAAAATTGTGCATGTTCCTACAAAAGTCAAACTTCTATAAAACTATACAATTGTGCCTATATACTTCAAAAGACAAACAAAAGAAAAATGTGCAAGTAGTCTAGCATGTGATATTCAACTTTAAAAATGCGCGAGCTGTCAAGCATATCATATTCTACTTTTAAAAGGTGCAAATTATCTAGCATATTACATCCTATTTTTTTATTTTTATTTATTTTTAACGACAAAGAAAAGTTGTCTAGCATGATATACTCTACCATAAAAACGGGCACGTTGCCCAGCATGTTTTCTTCTACTTTAAAATGCGTAGGGTATCTAGCAAATTATCTCCTGCTTTTAACTACCTAAACTATCTCTAAATATAAAAATTGTGCTTGATTTTGCATGTACCTATATGTTTCAAATGTCTTTTATGCGTTGGAGGAATGCCTTTGGGGTACCTCGCAACAACCTGTTATCAGCTTATGCACTACAAAAATAAAGAATTTAAAAAAAATCAGGGAGTAAAATGTGTTTCGCTTTTAAGAAACACTTCCTCAGCAATAAAAACAACCCATAAATTGTGATCTAAAAAAGATTTAGGAGGAGGAAGGGAAAAAACAGGGATCCTCCTCGTATCCTAAAACACTTTGAGTGCTCTATGCTCTGACAGTTAATCTATGTATAAGCACATCAATTGTACCTTGTTAGTTCCAATTAGGACACTAGTGCTGTAAGTAGGTACATGAAATTTGCTCCCATCACTAAAGACTAATCATTTGAATTAAATTAAGCCTCAGAAGAAAAACAAAACCCTGTGCTCTATCCTCTATAGCAGTGGTTCCCAGCCCAGTCCTCAAGTACCCCCTCCCTACCAGTCCAGGATTTAGGGATTACTCAGTTGTGTCTACGGTGTTTTAAAAAAAAAAAAAAAAAACACTTTAGACACAGCAGGGTAATCCTTAAATCCTGGACTGGTAGGGGGTACTTAAGGACTGAGTTGGAAACTCCTGTTTTATAGCATGATCCTTACGCTGAGAAGCCTGCCATGCCCGAACTTCATGGGGAAATGGAAAACTGCTTTCAACCAAACACTCACACCCAAACAATGGTCGAAGAACTGTACCTTACACTGTGCCGTTTCTAGGAGCATACAAGAGACAGCTTATAAGTTACTGGTCTTTTGACACAAGAACCCCCAATTATTGCACACATTTGACCCCACTATAGATGACAGGTGCTGGAGATGCAAACTCGGGGTAGGCACACTTGCATTTCTGGTAGGACTGCCCTCTTATCCGACCTTAGGGGGGGACCATACACACGATCATACAATGGTTTGGCGAGGACCATCCTCCTTTTACACCATTGGCGCTTCTCCTTTATCACACTTGACTATGTTCTTCGGTGTACAAAAGATCCTTGACCATAAGAATCCTTAATGTAGCCAAAAGTCTCATTACCCTATTATGGAAGAAGGAGGGTACAGATTAATTTGTTCCCACCCACACGGCTTGCCCCCGTAGGTGAAGCATGCTGTGTCTTTAAAGACCTCCACACCACTCCTACCTCCACTTGTTAATTATCATTCCATTCCCCATCCTTCTCCATCACCCTTGTACTGCCCCTCCCCTTTTTTCCACCCTCTCTTCCCATCTCCCCTCCTTCTGGCTTGGCCACTTTCCCACCCTGGGATAAGAGAGGCGGCGACACTGGGGTTGGCCAACGACATTAGGGCCTGTCTTCATGGATTTTATGGTTACCTTCTTTGTTTGACACCATGACCTTGATGTGCCTGCGCCTGCTCATGAGAAGCTCATGTTGCTGACCGAGCTTTATGGTACGATCTCATGTGTTCTCACACAAGCTCTCTGACCCTGGTGCAATGAGATCAATGTACATGAGTTCCCACGGTTTGACTCTACCACTCATGCTATTGGTGACCGATGTGTCCCTTCCTCTACTTATTGTGACCCACGATGCTATCCAGGTTAACCTGTGACACCAGTGAATTGTGAAAAAAAATCATAACTTTTTCATTTTTTATTTAACATAAATTAACTTAACTTAGAAATACACAGCCGACCAAGGTTACCTCCCAGGAGGTAACCAACCAAATACAACACAGAGAATTTAGGGATCACGCTGATGCACCTAGTTTTTTTTAGGATATGTTGTGATACAGGTAGCCATATTCACTTGAATGTTATTGTAAGACTAGAAACTATCAGTTTATGAAGGACACACTAGGAAAATCGATCATTCAATACAATTCTTAAAGATTGAGGACTAACCGCAGGTCGGATTTCCGGACTGAAGTTCTGATGTATTGAAACCCCAAGGTGCTATAGTAAGTAACAAGAGGGACTGCAGAGCCACTCAGTGATTGGCACTGTCTGCCCATGGTTAGCTCAAAGCTTGAGCAACACGGACAAGGCTGGTGCACCACTGTCAATTACTGGAATCGGTGTGTAGCGTGCAGGTTATTCCACATACGGCAAAGAATTCCCAGCTCCTAGTATGATCTCCTCTGTCATTAGAGGTGTGCAGAGCCCACAAACATCGGGCTAATTACTATAATTTCAGTAAACTAATGGCGTAATTAGAGGGAGAATGCCCAAATAAAGCTGAGACAAAAAAAAAAATGCTAAAGACTATTGATAAAAAACCCATTTCAATACCTCATAGCAATTGTTAACTATCTTACAGCGACAGTTATTTTCAACCTGTTTTAATATGTACACAAGCGGATTATAGGTTGCCCAAATTTTACAATATAAAAAATTGTGCAGAATATTATACATGCTACCTAATGGTTAACTATTTTGTTTACGTGCTTGTTAAGCTGTTGGGGCATGAAGAGCCCACTTGTTGTATTTTCATGCACGCAAAAATAAAGAGTTAAAAAAAACAAAAAAAAAAACACATTTCAATAAAAAGAAATTTACAAAAAAAAAAAACTGTGAAGGTGGACATTGGAAAATACAGCTGAGTTGAATGGGGAGAATTGGAGCCAGGATATCCTCTATTGTACATGGCATGTGCACACATTGTTATATTCACACACCCAATTAAACACAGTATACACACAGTGATACACACTGGCACACACTCACAGTATGCACACACAGACACAATAACACACTAATATACATAAACAGACACAGTATACAACGTATACCAGCTCCATAATGAACTGCATGAAAATAGTGTGCAAATATACAGATGAATAAAAACATTTAAAAATTTTCTCTCACATGAAAGAATACATTTTGATTTCAAAATGAACTAAAGAACTGCTCATTATAACCGCAGACATGCAACAGCAGAGGTCAACGTTCCAGCCCTATTACCTATTAATATTAAATGCTGTTGTATGACTGCTTAAAATGTAAGTTTTTTTTCTTGTTTGTTTTAGTCCTATGAGTGCTTTACATTGGATATATTTTTTATATTTTGTCACTAGACTCACACATTTTCACAGACACACTCTGTCACTGACACAGGCCCGCTCCATTACACAAAATAATTTAGGAAAGGTTTATAAATAGAAATGCTAACTTGAGTTAGAATGCAAGCTCTTAGGGTCATGCCCTGTAGCATCTTCATACTGTTAGGGACCAGGACAGAATTAGTTGTGAAAGAACATACTATAGCATGTCTGCCACTTCATTAGGTGTTTGGCATTTGATATTTTTAGTGACCCCCCCTATGCTTAACTGTGACAGCTTGCATGGCTTCCTGCATTTGAATTCTGGAGACACATCTATTAATTACTAAACCAGAGGCCTGATTCCGATAGATTATTATTATTATCGCCATTTATATAGCACCAACAGATTCTGTAGCGCTTTACAAAATTATTAGAGGGGGGATTTAACTATAAATAGGACAATTATAAGAAAACTTACAGAAACGATAGGTTGAAGAGGACCCTGCTCAAACAAGCTTACAGTCTATAGGAGGTGGAGTTTAAAACACATTAGGTCAGGAAATAGCAGTCAAATTAGGTGGGAGTGAAGCAGAACTAAAGGAGAGAGTAAAGTGCTGCCCTTTAGGAGAGAGCAAGAGACAGGTATGTGAGGTAGAGGTTAGTCTGGGAGGCCATAGGCTTTCCTAAAGAAATGGGTTTTAAGGCACTTCTTAAATTATTGAAGACTAGGGAAGAGTCTGATGGGGGTAGTCAGGCTATTCTATAGGACGGGAGCCGCCCGTGAGAAGTCCTGCAAGCACGAGTTGGCTGTCAGAAGAAGTTCACAGGCAGAGCGGAGAGACCGAGAAGCAGCATTCCTATGGACCACTGCAAAATTGAGGTAAGAAGGCACACTAAAGGGGAGAAAGAACCAGTGGCGCTGGGGGGAAGTTAAAGACACACAAAACAGGCTAAGTAAGTAGAAGACACATAAAAGGAGCTGGGGAAAAGAGACACACAGAGCAGCTGGGTATTAGAAAGAAAACACGCAGAGGCTGGGGGAGAGTAATAGACACTGTAACGGACCGTTTCAGCAGACAAGGGGTTAAAATCCGTTTAGGCGATATTCCCCATTCAGATATAAAGGCAGCTACTGTAGAACACCAAACTCCCGAACTGAATACAAGGGAATGCACCAAACTCCCGAACTGCATACAAGGGAATAAGGTAGCACTCCAAACTCCCGAACCGGAACCTCACGAATACCTGCTAGCAGACGAACAGGAAAAGCTCCCAAGCGTCTTACACTCCTGGCAATCAGTCTCTAACAGCATACAGTGAATCCCCCCAAGAACGAGACAAGGCTCCGTGTTGAGGGTCAAGCAGTGGTCTGGTTTACTCAGGGCTACCCGCCCAGTATTTATGCAGGTCTCCCACCTGGTGGACATTCCCCTAGGGGACCAGATGAGAGACAGTAACAAAAGACAGACATACATCATTTTAGGACATACAGTCACCATACTTTCCCACAATGCATCCTGGCTTCCTCTCCTCTGCCCTGGAGATAATTGAGAAGTAATTTAATTATCTCCCAGGCAGGCCCGGACTGGCCATCGGGCACACCGGGCAAATGCCCGGTGGGCCGCGGTGGCCATGGGCTGAGGCCGGCAGGGGAAGGTCCCAGGATCTCCCCTGCCGGTCTATGCAGGGCCGGCACTATCCGAGCGCCGGCCCCGCTGTTTTCAATGAAGGGCCGGTGAGGGATCTCCCTCACCGGCCCCCTTGGAGAGACATGCGGCTGGGGAGGGAGGTAGAGGACCCGGCGGAGCTCTATCTTGCAGCTCCGCCGGGTTCCTCTCGCGAGATCCGGCGCGTTGCCATGGCAACGACCGGATCTCGCGAGAGTGAACTCTAGCCCTCAGGCTAGAGTTCACTCACCACTGGACCACCAGGGATGGTGTCGGAGTGCCGGTCCCCCCCTCCCACTCACCAGCATGCCGGTCACCCCCTCCCAGGCTAAAGGTAAGAAGGGAGGGGGGGGACATAATGCCTACTCTTTTATTTTATTTTACCCCCCCAACACTCAATCCCCCCTTCTAACATTCACACACAGCACTCTCACTCCCATCACACACAGCACTCTCACTCCCATCACACACAGCACTCTCACTCCCATCACACACCACACTCTCACACCCATCACAGCACTTTCACACACAGCACTCTCACATCCATCATTCTCACTCCCATCACACACAGCACTCACTCCCATCACACACAGCATTCTCACTCCCATCACAGCACTTTCACACCCATCACAGCACTTTCACACACAGCACTCTCACATCCATCACTCTCACTCCCATCACACACAGCACTCTCACACCCATCACAGCACTTTCACACACAGCACTCTCACTCCCATCACACACAGCACTCTCACACCCATCACAGCACTTTCACACAAAGCACTCTCACTCCCATCACACACAGCACTCACACCCATCACAGCACTTTCACACACAGCACTCTCACATCTATCACTCTCACTCCCATCACACACAGCACTCACACACACACATCACACTCAGGACTCACACACACATCACACTCAGCACTATCACAAAACACATCATACACAGCACTCTCACACACATCACACTCAGCACTCACACACATCATCCACAGCACTATCACACTCAGCACTCTGACACACAGCACACTCAGGACTCACACATCACATTCAGCACTATCACAAAACACATCACACATAACACACAGCACTCTCACACACATCACACACAACACTCTCGCACATCATCCACAGCACTATCACACTCGGCACTCTCACACACAGCACCCTCACACACATCACCCTCAGCACTCACACACATCATCCACAGCACTATCACACTCAGCACTCTCACACACATCACACTCAGGACTCACACACATCACACTCAGCACTATCACAAAACACATCATACACAGCACTCTCACACACATCATACACAACACCCTCATACACAGCACCCTCACACACATCACACACAGCATCCATCATACACACATACTGCACCACTCACATACACACAGAACCTCCCCAACACACTGCACCACACACATACACAATACTTCCAAACATATATATATATATACACATGCACACACACACTACATTCCTGACATACACACTCTGGATACCCTATACACACACTAGATTCCTTGTAAGCAAACACATACTACACCCCTAAACACACACTCTCTACAAACACTACATCACATATACACACACACACACACTATAGCCTGTATGCACACACTTGCTACATCCCCTATACACACATTCTCTACAGACCCTAGCCACATATGCATTACATTACACCACAAACACAACACGACTAAAACCGACCTTATTACACAATACCACACCACAATCAGCTCACTCTATAAACACACACACACAATCCCACAAGCAGGCTCCAAACACAGCACAATACTCTTTCCTGGCATTTTTGTCTCCTGGTATCCATTTATAGAGACACCAGAGACCAGTTGCAAGGAAACACAGTGCAAGCATGTTATTAAATTTGCTTGCACTGTGCAGAACAAATACAGGGCTTTCCTGGCTAATCATGGCAGCATTTAACATATGGGTTTAGCTCCTCCCTCTAACCCTCAGGACAGGAAACACAAACAATCAAACAATTAAGCCTACCTTCCCCTAGTACAGCAGTTCCCAAAGTGTGGGTCGCGACCCACTGGTGGGTCGCAGGGCGATTCCCAGTGCGTCGCGCTGACCCACACATCCAGGGCCGCCGGGCAGTCAGGCAGACTGACACCAGGAGGGAGCCCGGCGGTTTGCCCTGTATGCCGCAGGGCTCCCTCCAGTCAGTCTGCCCAGCAGCTCCGCCGGGTGCAGAGCTGCAGACCGTGTGATAGGAGTCTCGCGAGCTCCCAGAGCGTTACCATGGCAACACGCTGGGAGCTCGCGAGACTTTTATTACACTGTCTGCAGCTCTGCACCCGGCGGAGCTGCAGACCGGAGAGTTACCCCACTGGACCACCAGGGAGACACTGGACCACCAGGGATGTCTAATGAAGGTAGGGCACAGAGCCCAAACAATGCCCCCCACCCTAATGTAACCCCTTCTCTGCCCCCCCACCCTAATGTAACCCCTTCTCTGCCCCCCCCACTCCAATGTAACCCCTTCTCTGCCCCCCCACCCTAATGTAACCCCTTCTCTGCCCCCCCACCCTAATGTAACCCCTTCTCTGCCCCCCCCACCCTAATGTAACCCCTTCTCTGCCCCCCACCCTAATGTAACCCCTTCTCTGCCCCCCCACTCCAATGTAACCCCTTCTCTGCCCCCCCCCCACTCCAATGTAACCCCTTCTCTGCCCCCCACCCTAATGTAACCCCTTCTCTGCCCCCCCCACCCTAATGTAACCCCTTCTCTGCCCCCCCACCCTAATGTAACCCCTTCTCTGCCCCCCCCCACCCTAATGTAACCCCTTCTCTGCCCCCCCCCACCCTAATGTAACCCCTTCTCTGCCCCCCCCACTCCAATGTAACCCCTTCTCTGCCCCCCCACCCTAATGTAACCCCTTCTCTGCCCCCACTCCAATGTAACCCTTTCTCTGCCTCCCCCACTCCAATGTAACCCCTTCTCTGCCCCCCCCACCCTAATGTAACCCCTTCTCTGCCCCCCCACCCTAATGTAACCCCTTCTCTGCCCCCCCACTCCAATGTAACCCTTTCTCTGCCCCCCCACTCCAATGTAACCCCTTCTCTGCCTGCCCCCCACCCCAATGTAACCCCTTCTCTGCCTGCCCCCCCTACCCCAATGTAACCCCTTCTCTGCCCCCCCACTCCAATGTAACCCCTTCTCTACCCCCCACTCCAATGTAACCCCTTCTCTGCCCCCCACTCCAATGTAACCCCTTCTTTGCCCCCCCACTCCAATGTAACCCCTTCTCTGCCCCCCCACCCTAATGTAACCCCTTCTCTGCCCCCCCCACCACTCCAATGTAACCCCTTCTCTGCCCCCCCCACTCCAATGTAACCCCTTCTCTGCCTGCCCCCCCACCCCAATGTAACCCCTTCTCTGCCTGCCCCCCCTACCCCAATGTAACCCCTTCTCTGCCCCCCCACTCCAATGTAACCCCTTCTCTGCCTGCCCCCTCACCCCACTGTAACCCCTTCTCTGCCTACCCTCCCCCCCACTGTAACCCCTTCTCTGCCTGCCCTCCCCCCCCCCCCCCACTGTAACCCCTTCTCTGCCTTCCCTCCCCCCTAACCCCTTCTCTGCCTGCCCCCCTCCCTCCACTGTAACCCCTTCTCTGCCTGCCCTCCACCCCCCACTGTAACCCCTTCTTTGCCTGCCCCCCCGTAACCCCTTCTCTGCCTACTCTCCCCCCAACTGCAACCCCTTCTCTGCCTGCCCCCTCCCCCCACTGTAACCCCTTCTCTGCCTGCCCCCCACCCCCACTGTAACGCCTTCTCTGCCTCCTCTGCCCCCCTGTAACCCCTTCTCTGCCTGCCCCTCCCCCTGTAACCCCTTCTCTGCCTGACCCTCCCCCCCACTGCAACCCCTTCTCTGCCTGCCCTCCCCCCCACTGTAACCCCTTCTCTGCCTGCCCTCCCCCCACTGCAACCCCTTCTCTGCCTGCCCTCCTCCCCCCACTGTAACCCCTTCTCTGCCTGCCCTCCTCCCCCTCACTGTAACCCCTTCTCTGCCTGCCCTCCCCCCCGTAACCCCTTCTCTGCCTGCCCTCCCCCCCCACTGTAACCCCTTCTCTGCCTGCCCTCCCCCCACTGTAACCCCTTCTCTGCCTGCCCCCCCAATGTAACCCCTTTTCTGTCTGCCCCCCTCCCCCTGTAACCCCTTCTCTGCCTGCCCTCCACCCCCCACTGTAACCCCTTCTCTGCCTGCCCCTCCCCCCCCCTGTAACCCCTTCTCTGCCTACCCTCCCCCCAACTGCAACCCCTTCTCTGCCTGCCCCCTCCCCCCACTGTAACGCCTTCTCTGCCTGCCCTCCCCCCTGTAACCCCTTCTCTCCCTGCCCCTCTCCCCACACTGTAACCTTTTCTCCCCCCGCCCCCCCACTGTCGCCTTTTCTCCCCCTGCCCCCCCACACTGTAACCCTTTCTCCCCCTGCCTGCCTACTGTAACCCTTTCTCCCCCTGCCTGCCTACTGTAACCCTTTCTCCCCCTGCCTGCCCACTGTAACCCTTTCTCCCCCTGCCCACCCACTGTAACCCTTTCTCACACTGCCCCCACACTGTTACCAGTACACACACTCCCTCCCACACTGTCACCCTCACCTCCTGTCTCTGTGTGTCCTTTTGTGTCAGTGTGTGTGTGTATTTGTGTGTCTGTGTGTATCTGTGTACATGAGTGTCTGTGTATCTGTGTGTGGGAAACTAAGTGTCATTGTGTGTATTGCTGTGTATTTGTGTGTCTGTGTGTGTGTGTGTGTGTGTGTGTGTGTGTATACACTGCACACATACTCCATACAAAAAAACATGCTTACATTGAAACACACATTGTGTATATGTATATTTTATAAACACAATATACACACACTGCATCCACTACACACACGCACACACTGCAATCAAACGCAAACATTACATACAAACACACCCCTGCATTAAAACACTAAAATGATCTACAAACACCCCTTCATTCAAACACCAACACTACACACAAAAAGCACACCTGCATTTAAAGTCCTACACTACATTTACAAACACCCCTGCATTCAGATGCAAACATTACAAACAAGTACACCACTACATTCCAATAGCAACAGTACATACAAATACACTCATACCTGCACACATATACTTAATACAAAAACATGCTTACATTCAAACACTGCTCACAAATATAACCCTGCAATGATGTGCAAATGGTAGATCTCCATCTGGCATATTATTGTTGAAGTTCTCCGACAGATGGAGATCTACCTTTTGGCCACACTTTCACTAGATGGGGGCCCAGAAAACATACTTGCACCACGGTCCTCTCTACATTAGTTCCACCACTAGGATAATCAATGTGAGGTGCCTGGATGAAAGAGCAGGACAACAACATTTCTGATTCTGAGTCTGTGAGTAAGCAGTTGTATGTCTCTAAAACTGATTGCCATGATGTGTAAAGTTTCTGCGTCTAAAACTGCCATGATATATCAAAATTATGCCTCTAAAACTGCCATGTTATGCCAATTTTATGCATCTAAAGCTGATTGCCATGGTGTGCCAATTTTATGCATCTGACTGTTTGCCATGGTGTGCCAATTGAATGCTTCTGAAGCCGATTTGCATGATGTGCCAAGTTTATGCATCTAAAAGTGATTGCAATGATATGCCAAGTTTATGCATCTAAAGCTGATTGCCATGGTGTGCCAATTTTATGCATCTAAAACTGATTGCAATGGTGTGCCAATTGAATGCTTCTGAAGCTGATTGCCATGATGTGCCAAGTGTATGCATCTAAAAATGATGCCATGATATGCCAATTTTATGCATCTAAAGCTGATTGCCATGGTGTGCCAATTGAATGCTTCTGAAGCTGATTGCCATGATGTGCCAAGTTTATGCATCTAAAAGTGATTGCCATGATATGCCAAGTTTATGCATCTAAAGCTGATTGCCATGGTGTGCCAAGTTTATGTATTTAAAGCTGTCATGATGTTCCAATTGTATGCCTCTAGAACTGATTGCCATGATGTACCAATTTTATGCATCTAAAACTGATTGCAATGGTATACCAATTGTATGTATCTAAAGCGGATTGCCATGGTGTGCCAATTGTATGCATCTAAAGCGTATTTCCACGGTGTGCCAATTGTATGCTTCTGAAGCTGATTGCCATGATGTGCCAAGTTTATGCATCTAAAAGTGATTGCCATGATATGCCAATTTTATGCATCTAAAGCTGATTGCCATGGTGTGCCAATTGTATGCTTCTGAAGCTGATTGGCATGATGTGCCAAGTTTATGCGTCTAAAAGTGATTGCAATGATATACCAAGTTTATGCATCTAAAGCTGATTGCCATGGTGTGCCAATCTTATGCATCTGACTGTTTTCAATGGTGTGCCAAATGAATGCTTCTGAAACTGATTGCCATGATGTGCCACGTTTATGCATCTAAAAGTGATTGCCATGATATGCCAAGTTTATGCATCTAAAGCTGATTGCCATGGTGTGCCAAGTTTATGTATTTAAAGCTGTCATGATGTTCCAATTGTATGCCTCTAAAACTGATTGCCATGATGTACCAATTTTATGCATCTAAAACTGATTGCAATGGTATGCCAATTGTTTGCATCTAAAGCAAATTGCCATGGTGTGCCAATTGTATGCATCTAAAGCGGATTGCTATAGTTTGCCAATTATATGCTTCTAAAGCGGTTTGCCATGGTGTGCCAATTGTATGCCTCTGAAGCTGATTGCCATGGTGTACCAATTTTATGCATCTAAAAGTGATTGCAATGATATACCAAGTTTATGCATCTAAAGCTGATTGCCATGGTGTGCCAATTTTATGCATCTGACTGTTTTCAATGGTGTGCCAATTGAATGCTTCTGAAGCTGATTGCAATGGTATGCCAATTGTATGCATCTAAAGCGAATTGCCATGGTGTGCCAATTGTATGCATCTAAAGCGGATTTCCACGGTGTGCCAATTGTATGCATCTAAAGCGGATTGCTATAGTTTGCCAATTGTATGCATCTAAAGCGAATTGCCATGGTGTGCCAATTGTATGCATCTAAAGCGGATTTCCACGGTGTGCCAATTGTATGCATCTAAAGCGGATTGCTATAGTTTGCCAATTGTATGCCTCTAAAGCGGTTTGCCATGGTGTGCCAATTGTATGCCTCTGAAGCGGATTGCCATGGTGTTCACTTTTTAAAATACGCATTAAAAGCAAGTGGGTCCCGGGGGCGTGGTCTGACCGCCGACGGTGATGGCTGCCTAGGCGAAGAGCTCTGCGCCCTGCCAGACCCAAAACGCCACTCACCCCTGCCAACGACCTACAAACCTGCCTGCTGAAGGAAGGACACTCCAGGGAATGGCCGCAAACAAAAAATCCGGCAAAAAGCCGAGGGAAGGGACCCCCTCCGTCGCCGAACTCCTCGAGACGCCCAAGCCGCATGTAATCAAAGATGGCGGCGGCCAAGTGAGCGCGGGCTCTCCGGACTCCCCACATACAGGAGAAAACGGGCACAGACCTCTGCAGACGACCAATGCAGAAATCCTGCACTCAATTGCAGAGGTAAGACACTACCTGGCTGGGGAGATAGAGAGATCAGCAAGGGAGGTTAAGGAGGAGATTCAAGCAGTGGGCCAGCGCACAGAGGCCCTGGAATGGAGGATGGACCACGTGGTAGCAGCCCATAATGAAACAGCCTCCACCACCAACCACCTAATCACTAGAGTGGCTGAACTAGAGGCAGAGCTAGAAGATGCCTCTAATAGGTCCCGCAGAAATAACTTGAGAATTAAAGGCATACCTGAAAGAATTAAAGATGCAGACTTAAATGTATTGCTGAGGCTGTTTAAAGATCAATTACCTGCCATACCGGAACATCTATGGACCATAGACAGGGCGCATAGAGCGCTGAGAGCCAGGGGCCCACCTGACAGCCCCCCTAGGGACGTGATAATGAGGTGGCATTTTTTCTCTACCAAAGAAGCGATTATTAAAAGCGCACGCCGCCACACTTACACACTGGATGGCTCCACACTCCACCTTTACCAGGACATTGCACCTGCCACTTTAGCCAGGAGACGGGAATGGAAGCCCGTTGCTGACCTAGTCAGGGCAAAGGGCCTCAACTTTGCATGGGGACACCCCTTTAAAATGCTGGTGTTCAATGGCCCGCGACCAGCTGTACTCCTGCCCACGGCTGACCCAAAGGCCTTCCTCCGGGGACTAGGTATAGAAGTCCCAGAAGATTTCCGACTCCCCCAACGAGGGACCCAAGCACTAGGCCTCTTGCCCAGGGATGGGGCAGGCTTGGATGGCGGTGCACTATAGGGGACCCAAAGGGGCCTTCCCTCTACCAAACATTACCAACTACTAGCCAAACTCACCCTAACGATATCCCCTCCCGCACAAACCAGCAAGATGAGATTCAGACCCAAATCATAGGTTATAACACAAAAGTGGACTACTAAACTGAACACAGACGGCTACAGCTGCGGACCGCAAACCCACAGACGATACAAACACAAGAGACATTATTCAAAGATCCAATGTATGCAACACTCAAGAATTCAAGACAAGACCTGTGACAGAAGGATTACTACCACACATCACAGTACAGCACCTAGGGGCTTGAGAAAGGACACTGTGAAAACAAACGGAACGTAATATACCCTAGAATTTGCATGAAACGCAAGGGACTGATACTGGATGGGTAAATACGCATCGCCCGTTTAAAACATCGCAACATCACAAGAAGAAAAATGACGCAGAAAAAGAACGGCTGCCACTCTAACCCGCGACCACAGACTTAAACTACTGAGTAGAAACGGAAGCTGTGTAAGGACGAGAACACACTTATACAGAAGACCCACTCTTGCTTGGCCCGTCCAAGATATCACCGTGCTGCACAGATTAGTGACTCTTACGCCACCCATTTACAAACAGGACAGTGCCGGAGTCCACTGCTGAATGGGACACTGGTTCATCCCCAGGCATTAGGACACTGCACAGGGTCTTTGAAAGTGTTGCATCCACGACCAGAAACGCAAGTGCATACTCCCTCTCCCCCCACCCCTCAGTATTACTCTATTACTCCATTGCTTTATTATCTCATTATTATTTTACTATCTTCTGCTTTTCTGTTTTTATGTGTAATTCTCAGTACTTAAGGGGACCTCGAGGGCTTTCTGGTGATGACGGAACCTGGGGGTTATGACTTAGGCTATCAGGTGCATATGTGGTATGGGATAATGCTTAGTTAACCCCATCCCCCCAGACCCGTTTCCGGGACCACCCCCACAGAGGTGACTGACACTTCTTATTCTCTCCGGACATCCCTGTTCTCCCCTGCCCCCCCCCCCCCCACTATCTTACGGGACGGGTGACGGAGTAGCATACCCCGGCAGCTCTGACATAGACGGGACGAAGCCCCCTCCCCCTTGCTGACCCTGAATGATACCCGGGTAAGGGGATTAGAACTTTAGAGGGGGGTACTAGGTGTAATAGTTCTAAATGTATTCAATGTGGTAAATGTCTCAGGTTTAATGTCTCATGCAACTTACGCATATATTGAATGTCTACTTAAGGTCAAATAAGCTTGCTTCGTAACTGTATTGTAACTCTGTGTACGCACAACTGATTTGGTATGAGAATACACACATCCCTTACCGAACTTGGCAGGGCACTAACGTTTATATCCTAAGATATCTAGATACTCGGGTCTTCGGCAGGGTGCTCGGCGATTGTTTGTCCCCTCCGTGCTACTTGAAGTACTCGCGGAGCGGACAGCCACCCCCCGATACACCCGGCACGAATAAGACCGGAGTGATCCCCTACCCCCCGTACTGTACCACTACCCCTCCCCTTCCCCTTACCCTCACTTCATACACTAAGGCTGAGACAGCTGAGACAGCCCTTGGGCCTCGACAGCCCTCCCGTAAATAGCCTCCAATAGCCCAACTCACAGACCGAACGTACTCTCCCTAGTGAGGACTCCCTTCCCATCCCCATACCGGTCTCTAAAAGGAGCCCGGTCTCTGCCTCTCCTTCCTAGTTCACAAGCACCGCTCCCTGGTGGGGGACGCGGCGGACAGACCTGACTACGACGCTCACGGGACTGACAGGACCTTACTCAACCCGAAGCATGGCCACACTTAAAATTACTTCCCTTAACGTTAACGGCCTCAATACGCCGACCAAACAGCGACTACTAATGAGGGAACTAAAAAGACAAAAGACAGACATAGCCTTCGTGCAGGAGACTCATATGTTGCGCTCAGCCCGGATTCAACTAACCGACCACCTATACACCAGGGCGTACTCTTCCAGAGCTCTGGTGAAAAAAAACGGAGTAGAAATACTCATCCATAAAAACTGCCCTTTTATCACTCATACGACACAATCTGACACCACGGGTAGGTACGTCATCCTTACTGGGACCATACACGCCACCACCTATCACCTGATCAATATCTATGCGCCTAATTAACCAGACCCAGCCTTTTGGGACAACTTACACGGTATCGTGCAGAAACTATCGCATGGTATAATAGTATTGGGGGGCGACCTGAACGCCACCCCCAGTCCACCAGTCGATCGTAGCACACCGGTGGGAGGTCAGAGGACCCCGAGGGTTGGGGGACAGGATAAATTACTATTTCAATTCATGCAAAATACACAACTACTTGACCCCCGGAGACTGCGACACCCCGGACAAAGAGACTACACTTTTTTTTCGGCGGCACACTCCACTTACTCCCGCATAGATTTATTTTTGGTCAATCAGGCCGGGATCCCGTGGATCCATTCCGCGCGGATCAACCTCATTACGTGGTCAGACCACGCAGATATAGAACTCTCACTACGAATCCCAGGCCCTAGGCCACCTTGGAAATGGAGGTTGAACAGCACACTCCTTAAAGACCCAGATGTAGCACTGCTTATTCAGAAAGACATTGCTTCCTACTTCGAAGAAAACGACACACCGGACCTAACACAAACCACAATATGGGCCGCCCATAAGGCGGTCATCCGGGGCTCCCTCATCAAATTGGCAACTAGGCGAAAAAAGCAGAAGGCGGAAACCCTCTTCGAGCTCCAGAAGGCGCTGAGGAGGGCCGAAGCCAGGCACAAACAAACCCCCACGACGCAAGGACTCCAAGACCTTCGGGAACTCCGTTACAAAATTAGGGCCTTAGCGGTTGAGGAACTTGGTAGGGATCTAGTCCGTAAAAAACGACTTTACTATGAACGCTCTAATAAAATGGACACCCTCCTGGCCCGGGCACTCAACCCCAAACAACAGTTCAAAACCATAACGGCGATCCGAAACAAGACAGGGCAGATCACACACAACCCCTCGGAAATCAACCAGGTCTTTACGGAGCTCCTGGCAAACATATATAACCACTCCCCGGACTTAAACAGTAACAATGCGACATATGCGATCACGGTTGCAAATTACTTGAACAAAACAAAAATGCCACATCTCACGCCGGAAAACATACTGACACTGAATGCCCCGATAGAGGAGGATGAGGTCGATAAGGCCATCTCAGCACTTAAAGGTAATAAGGCCCCGGGACCGGATGGGTACGACGGTTCCTACTATAAGATCCTTAGAGACACCCTAATCCCACGATTAGTTAAGGTATATGCGGAATGGATGGACGGAGGACATCCCAACCCAGAAACACTAACAGCAGACATCACCCTCATTCCGAAACCTGGTAAAGATCCGTCGGAGGCTGGGAACTATAGGCCCATTTCGCTCATAAACTTCGACGTCAAGTTGTTCGCCAAAATTCTAGCGACTCGTCTAAACCCCTTGCTGGAAAAACTGGTCCACCCGGACCAGGTCGGCTTTGTGCCATCTCGGCAATTATACGAGAACACTAGGAGAGGCGCAGATGTCATATGGTGGGCAGTGAGGACCCGGACGCCTTCTCTGATCCTTTCCCTGGACGCGGAGAAGGCGTTCGATAGGGTCCTGTGGCACTACCTCTTCTCGCTTTTGGAGCACCTCCGAATGCCGGAGAGGTTCGTAAGGGGCATAAAGGCCCTGTACACCGCACCTAGGGCGCAGACAGCCGTCCCAGGAGCGGCTGCGACCCCATTCACGCCCGCCAACGGCACCAGGCAGGGCTGCCCCCTCTCTCCCTTATTGTTCGTCCTAGCGCTTGAACCACTTCTGCAACAGATAAGAGAAGACGGGAACATCCCAGGCATACAGGCAGGGGGGGAGGAGTACAAAGTTTCAGCGTACGCCGACGACATAATGGTCACAATCACCAACCCCCAGAGATCCCTGCCACACCTTCTCTCCCTCCTAGATGAATACGGGCAGGTATCAGGCTATAAAATTAATTTAGAAAAATCAGTGGCAATGCCACTGGAATTGAATACAGCAGAGATCATAGCCATACAAGCCAATCACCCCCTTCACTTCTCGAGAACCGAAGTCAAATACTTAGGGATCAAACTAACCGCAGACCCAGAGAAGCTATATGACGCGAATTACACGCCCACAGTGCAAAAACTATGCAAGGACATAGACAAATGGCAGGAGAAGCCAATCTCATGGATTGGGCGGCTTCATGCCATAAAAATGACGCTGCTCCCACGTCTATTGTTCTTGTTCCAGGCTCTGCCGGTCAACGTTAGTAAACAAGACCTCACCACACTACAAAGACACATAGATAACTTCATATGGGCACAAAAACGACATAGAATAGCCAGACAGGTGTTGTATCGACCGAAGTTAAGAGGGGGGCTTGGACTCCCAAATTTACATCTTTACTACTTAGCGGCCCAATTAGCCCAAATAGTGGCGTGGCACACTCCAGAAGGCTCCCATAGGTGGGTCGACCTGGAAACAAAGCTCATGGGCACAGACCTACCACAATACTGGATATGGGTCCCCAAACCAGACAGACCCGCCCTAAGCACCACCTGCCCGGCCATCCTAAATTCGGTAAGAATTTGGGACAAGACGGCTATCAAATACGCACACAAGCACACCCCCTCGCCACTGACACCATACTTGAGAAACAAGGCGTTTGAGCCCGGGCTGAGCGCAAGGGACTTTAGGGGCTTGGAGAGCACGGGGATGCAGAGATACAGACAAATGTACAAGGGCGACGCCTTCAGAACGTTTGACAGTCTTAAACTCCTGACGACCCTGACTACAAAGGACGTATTCCGCCACATGCAACTACGAGACTTCGCCAGATCTCCAGAGGTTAAAAAAGCAGCACACACCCCAATGACGTTTTAGGAACAGCTATGTAATGCCGAAACCGTACAAAAAGGCCTAATAACCGCTATTTACTCACAATTCAGCGCCCCCGTCAAAGACGCCACAGACCCACGATACATTAGCCAATGGGAGACGGACCTGGGGGGGACATTGGAGGGAGAGGATTGGGTTGACATATGGGAAGCGACAGCCAAAACCTCAATTTGCGTACTACACCAAGAACAATCCTATAAAATGCTCATGAGATGGTACACCACACCAGTGCAACTACATAAAATGGGTAAAACCACGACCGATACATGCTGGATGGGATGCGGGGGTAAGGGCACCTTCATACATATGTGGTGGGAATGCCCCGAAATGCACAAATACTGGACGCGCATACAGACGCTCTTGACAGACGTTCTTTTGAAACCTGTTGCTTTGGAACCCTGGTCGATCTTATTATCCAAACCCATAGACGGCCTCCCCAGGAAAGAACAACGACTCTTTGACAAAATCACACTAGCGGCCAGAAGGGCCATTGCCCAAGCATGGCTAAAACCTGACCTACCCACAGACGCAAACGTAATCGTAAAAATCAAAGACACATATCTGATGGACAAACTCACAGCCCAAATTAGGAACACAGAAAAATCTTTTCAAAAAATATGGCAACCCTGGGAAGACTACCTAGACGAATAGGGACCTTATAATACGACGCTGACAGACAGAGGCTGCTGAATTGGCCTCACTCCGCCGCGCCCCCCCCCCCCCACGACCGGTGCTTCCCCCCCCCCACCCCTCAGCTTCCTATCCTGACCCACCCTCCCCCCCCCCCCCACTGTTCTTATTTTTCACCATTTCCAATTGTTGGTTGCACAAACAACAAACAATTGGACGTATTACGACAGATTCTTATGCTTCTCTTGAACATAACAATGCATTACATTGTCCTCTCTCTCTATACGCGGCCTAAAGGCACCCAAGACGATTATTGATAATACGGAAAAGCAAAATACCAAGGCCGTAAAGGCTAATATACACCTAGCTTACACTGTAGGACACACGTCACACCATGGAGGTCGGTCTCGGTATGAGCCGTAACACCTCAAAGAGCCACGCTCAGCACCGACGCGACTCACAGTTGTCAAAGCCTATACGGCCACATGCAACACAGACCATATTTCACCATTGTGACTTATTCCACCGAGAAGCGACTTGTCTGCTGCACTGTTTATCTACATTGCATTGTTTTGTTTCATTTCAATGTTTTTCATTGTATTGTACTGTTCTATTTTTATGCTATTGTTTTTCCTGTTCCCCTGAATACAGGGCTGAAACGCCCCCCCCTTTTTTATATTTCACTTAAATGCGACACGGAGCGGCACGAAACAACACCTAATATGCTAAAACATCATCTGTCTACTGATGTATAACCTGTAAAACTGTTTGTACTCGGCCCCTGCGCGAGCCACTGTATATTGATATGCCGCACTCCGTGCCGACACAAAAATAAAGAATTTAAAAAAAAAAAAGCAAGTGGGTCCCGAAAAATTTCCATTTTGAAAAGTGGGTCTCGGCCCATAAAAGTTTGGGAAGCCCTGCCCTAGTATATAAGGTACCCCAGTATCCTCCACACCTCAGTCTTTTCCTGTCCTCCTAGCCCTAGGACAGTTTATTTATTTATTTTTTCAGTTGTCTGGATATTTTTTTTTTTTTGCTCACCTGACCATGTTTGATATGGTCTTGTCCTTGGGGAGGTCAGCCTCCCTCCTCAGGAAGCCCAGGCACATGTAGCCCATTCTCCACAGAGTTGGGAACCCCTGGGAGCCTGGGTGGTTAGTTCCACAGGCTGTGGGAATCCTCTGGCGTCCTGTGTGTGATGCAGACCTCGATCAGACGATCAGCATGAAGGTAAGACGCTCGCTCATGCGCAATGCGTCCGACCGGACTCAGAGTGAATTTTGCCCATATCCAAAATGGCGGTTTCGCGATCTCGCGACCAAGTGCGCATGTGCGATCCTTTAAAGGGGCAGAGCGGGAAATTTGAAATGGCGGTATTTAGACTAAAAAACGCTCGTTTTCATTCCTTTCAAAGATACAGTGCTCTAGTAGGCTGTTATTAAAGCTCTGCAGGTAAATTAATTACTTTTTTTTTTTTTTTTTTACAAAGCTTCATAATTTTGGGCTGAGAATACATTATTTTTATTTTTTTTTAATGTTCTTAGCCCTACAGTCAGTATGGATCCATCATCCCCTTCTGCAAAATCAACGAGATCTGCAATAGGTCATAGGTGAGCAACATTTTTTATTTTTATTTTTATTTTTTAATTTTCTTCACGTTACTAAAAAGAGTGCATAGAGGGTACAGTCTTATGACTTCTGTATCTTACAGCCCTTGTGACTGGTCCTGTCCCAGATTCCCATCGAGGAGAAGGGAGAAACCGGCAGCCTGCCCTGGATGTGGAGCAAGGCCTATGGATAACTGCAGGCTCTGCAGAAGATGCTTAGCCATGGTCGCAGGAGAATCTGATCGCCAGAAGTCACCGCAAGCCTCTACCTCCTCAGCCAAAGATATGGCTTATTGGATTAAACAAGCGGTGGTGGAGGGAATTGCTGATTCTCACAAGAATAAGAGATCAAGAGGTGAGACCTTTCGGCATTGATTCAGATCAGTCTGAAGATGAATACATATAATATATTTTCTGTTGTTACTGATGCACCAAGTCCCTGAGGAAGTCCCATCTTAGGACGAAACGCGTAGGACGCCCAGTGGTGATATGCTCATTGCTTTTAACTTATATGTAAGTTATTAAATTCTTTTTATACTTTACTCTGGAATTGCACTTTATTTTTTCCATATACTTTCTCTTTTGAGCAAATACTCTAATTGACTGATGGGAGTGTGAAGAATCAGAAGAAAAAGATTTCACTCAAGGCTGATTTAAATCTGACAATTTGTGAGTGGCCAATTGTAAACTATAAAACTTCACTTACTCTCACACAGTTAAACGCTATGTCTCTCCATTTGATCTGTATTTAGCAGATGATCCCCTATTCTATTATGCATGAAGATGAATACAGACAGCCTTCAGCTTACCTGGATTTAGAGCAAATCTCTTCCAGTGAAGAGGAGTATATGGAACAACCTTGCTCCTTGGACTCCAAAACTATGGAGCATTTGATTATGGCTGTTAGAAGAACATTGGATTTGCCGGAAGAGGCCAAAGAATGTTCAGCTTCTGACAGACACTTTGGTGATTTGCATAAGAAAAGACCTTCCTTACCAGTTCACAGCTCTATTAAAGAACTGATGAAGAACGAGTGGAAAATTCCCAGCAAGAGGATTACTAGTCAAGGAAGGCTTTCAAAGTTATATCCGATCAAAGAGGAGGATTCCAGAATGTGGACTACGGTCCCTAAAGTAGATACTCCTATCATTAAGGTTGCTAAAAGATCTACGCTTCCGATTGATAGCAATGCTTCCCTTAAGGAGCCCATGGATAAAAGGATTGACGCTGATTTATCTAAAGCATTTATGACAGCAGGTTTAGGTTGCCATCCGGCTGTATCCATTTCTGCTTTGTCTAGAGCCATGCGTTCCTGGTTGCTTGACTTGGAGGATGACATCGATAAAGGTGTTAGTCGACGTCAGATGGCTGAATCCTTAAGAGATATCAAACTCGCCAGTGACTGGCTTTTGGGATCCTCCACTGACCTCATTAGAATTCTTTCTAAGGTTATGGCTCATTCAGTCACCGCTAGAAGGGCGCTTTGGCTGAGGTCCTGGGGGGCAGACCTTTCCTCTAAGAATAATTTATGCTCACTTCCCTTTATGGGAGAAGTGCTTTTTGGAAAACCGCTGGATGAAGCTATTAAAAAAGCGGCAGAGGTTAAACAGGTTATGCTGCCACAAGATAGACGTCCTAAGAGACCTCATTTGGACCGCAGACCTTTTAGGGATCAAGGCTACTTTAGGGAAAGTAAGACCTACAGACCGGGCAGAGAATTCTCGAGGCATTCCAATTGGAAGAGCAGCCAGAATGTAAAATCCTCTAGGGGCAAGACGCAGACTTCTTCCTTTCGCCCCAACAAGCAGTTCTGAAGGTGGCTTACTCCAGGCTCCTCGAGTGGGAGCACGTCTTTCATTCTTTCAGAGGGCCTGGGAAATCATTCCAGATGCTTGGGTGAGATCCATTATCAGCGGAGGTTATCATCTGGAATTCGAAGAATATCCGCCTCCACCAAGGTTTATTCGCACAAGGCTTCTGGCCAACATCCAAAAAAGAGAGATTCTGAATCTTTATGTCTACAATCTGCTTATGGAAAAAGCCATCATGCCTGTACCCATAAGAGAAAGATTCCAGGGTTATTATTCTCCCCTGTTTTTGGTCACGAAGCCGGAAGGAAAATGGAGACCTATTCTAGACCTCCACCAGCTCAACCTTTATCTAAGAGTCAGAAGATTTCGCATGGAATCCATTCGCTCCATCATTCCTGTTGTTCATCACCAAGATTGGATGATATCTATAGATCTCAGGGATGCCTATTTTCATGTCCCAATCACGATCGCCCATCAAAAGTTTCTCAGATTTTGTGTCCGGAAAGAACACTTTCAATTTCAGGCCCTTCCGTTTGGTATAAGTACGGCCCCAAGGACATTCTCGAAGGTTCTGGTCACCATCATTGCCTTGCTCAGAAAAGAAGGTGTAGCGGTGTTCCACTACCTGGACGACATCCTGGTAGTGGCACCGGACCGAGGATTAATATTTCAACACAGACGACTAGTCCTCGACACTCTCTCTCATTTACGAGAAGAGTCACTTGCATCCTTCAAGAGAACTGATATTCCTGGGAGCAAATTTCAATACAGACACGGCGATTGTATCCCTCGCACACGACAGAAAGATCATACTGCAAGATCGGATAAGGGACTTCAGACTGAAGACTTCAGCCTCGGCAAGAGAGTTTATGAGGCTCCTGGGGACTCTTTCCTCCACAATAGAGCTTGTCAGGTGGGCTCGGTGGAACCTTTGCCCTCTTCAGCAATTTTTTCTGGAAAATTTCAGGACCAGCTCAAGAGATTGGGAGATGCTGATTCGCATTCCTTTGGTTCTGAAACAGAAGCTCCTTTGGTGGATGTAGTGGGAAAATATCTCCCGAGGGTTCCCCTTGCGGGAAATAGATTGGGTGGTCATTACGACGGATGCCAGTCTGACAGGTTGGGGGGCGCATTTAGGCAATCGATTTTTTAAGCAAAATGGCCTCCGAAAACTCAATGCTTACCTTCCAACATCAGAGAACTAAGAGCTACTTTCCTGGCCCTTCTTCATTTTCAACATGTCATCAGGCATTGCTGGGTCAAGTTGAGAGTGGACAACAAAGCAGCTGCTGCCTACATAAACCATCAAGGCGGAACAAGGAGTGTAGCCCTGATGAGAGAAATCGTTCCCATTATGACCTGGGCTCAGAATCATGTGGAGGGCCTGTGTGCCACCTATCTTCCAGGGAAGGAGAATGTATTAGCGGATTTCCTCAGCAGACACCTGATAGAAGCTTCAGAATGGCAACTTTCCAGGAGGATCTTCACCCAGTTGGTCCAGAAGTGGGGTCTTCCCCAAGTGGACCTCATGGCGACCATTCGGAATGCGCAGGTACCATGCTTTGTGTCGAGGAGATACCATCCAAAGGCGGTTGCTCAAGATGCTCTATCCATCAATTGGATGTTCAATCTGGCTTATGTCTTTCCTCCGATTCCCCTCATACACGCTGTTCTGAGAAAGATCTCCAAGGAACATTGCAAGGTGATAGCTGTCCTTCCCTTCTCGCCTCGTCGCCCTTGGTTTCCCCTGTTACAGAGGTTATCGATGGACCTGCCTTGGGAACTTCCAGTCTCAGAAGACCTGCTGTTTCAGGGACCAGTGTTTCATCCGGAGCCTCACAAATTCAGGCTCCATGCATGGTTATTGAGAGGAAGTCTCTAGTTGAACATGGCCTTTCGGACCAGGTTATCTCAACCCTGTTACGTTCCAGGAATCCTTCTACTTCTTCTATGTACCATAAAGTATGGGAAGCCTTTGCACGATGGGGTAATTCCACGGTTCAAGATTTAAGTTCCCCTTCCGGATCTCAGGTTTTGGGTTTCCTACAAGCAGGCCTGGAGAGAGGCCTTCAACTTAACACGCTTAAAGTGCACTGCTCGGCTCTTTCAGCTCTTTCTGGTGTTCGTTGGGCATTAAATCCTATGGTGATTCGATTCTTCAAAGCAGTCATTAGGATTAGACCTCCTATCAAGGGATTCTCGGCTCCTTGGAATCTGCCTCTGGTTCTGCAGGCCTTGACGGAACATCCCTTCGAACCTATTGATGAGGTCCCTATGCAGGTTCTTTCTCTGAAGACCCTGTTGTTGCTGGCCTTGGTATCTGCTAGGAGAATGTCAGATATTAGAGCTCTGTCATCTGAGGAACCGTTCACTACCTTCTTCGATGATAGAGTTGTGCTACGGCATAGACCTGAGTTCCTTCCTAAGGTTGTTACATCCTTCCACCTGAATCAAGAGATTGTCCTGCCGGGGTATTTTCAGGAGCCATCTTCTCCTGAAGAAGAAAGATGCCATACGCTAGACCTGAGGAGATGTTTTTCCACATATATTGGTCGCTCAGCTAATTGGAGGAAGTCTCCCCAATTGTTTGTGATACCTTGGGGTTCTCGTATAGGTGAAGCAGCCTCTGTAGCTACCCTTCGTTCCTGGACGGTTCAGGCTATTTCTAGAGCTTACAGAGCGAAACAGGTTCCAGTTCCCAAGGACATCAAGGCACATTCCACAAGGTCCATTGCTACTTCATGGGCTGCAGAGTCAGGAGTTCCTGCAGAGAGCATCTGTAAAGCTGCCAATTGGTCATCGTTGAGGACCTTTGTACGTCACTTCAGATTCAGAGTTTGGCCTGTCGGTCTTGAACTCTTTTAAGCCTTAAGTGGATATTGAACAATTTTTGTAGCGTGACTTACCCTCCCTGAGTGGTTATTGCTTTGGGAATCCCATATGTTAAATGCTGCCATGATTAGCCAGGAATAGAGAAAATTTATTGATACTTACCATAATTTTCTTTTCCTGGCTATTATTCATGGCAGCATTTGGTCTCCCACCCTATCTTGGTTTATTTGTCTTGTTACTGGACTGAGGTGTGGAGGATACTGGGGTACCTTATATACTAGGGGAAGGTAGGCTTAATTGTTTGATTGTTTGTGTTTCCTGTCCCGAGGGTTAGAGGGAGGAGCTAAACCCATATGTTAAATGCTGCCATGAATAATAGCCAGGAAAAGAAAATTACGGTAAGTATCAATAAATTTTCTCTATTTTTCTCATGCTAGAGCTCTTTAGCAGAGCTCTGCGCATGGTCTGCCCTGGCCTGCACTTTGAGAAGGGGGCGTGTTTGTCGTCAGTGACGACAAAACACACCCTCTCTGCCCCGCCCCTTCTTAGTGGGCCGCTGTGATAAAAAAATGCCCGGGCCGAATTTTTATCCCAGTCCGGCCCTTCTCCCAGGACAGAGGCAAATCGCCATTATACACGTGGGAACAAAAAGACAGTAAAACACAAAAAAATACACAAAGTTACATTTTATACATTAAACACAGACATGTCACATATCCCCAGATAGCTGGGATCTGAGCGCACAAAACTACCGAATAGCGCTCAGATCCTATACGCACAGTTCAATTGCCATGGAGCCAAAGTATTTAACTACATGAATGGGCTCCATGCCATAGCTATCTGGGTTAACACATTCACATAAAATAAAATACCGAATGGACATGTGTTCGTTAAACTGTACGAACAGGAACCAGGCGGCGGACGGCTCAGCGGTGTTCGCGAAAATAAGTGTCCGTTTGTAGTTCCATAGTTTAAGTGCCGAACACCGCTGGCCGTACGGGACTTTTAAAATGGCTGCCGCCACGTGTTCGTTAAACGAACAAAGACCATCCTGCATTCGTCAATTAAGCTGCGGTTAATCGCAAGCTTCAGGGTGGTCAATTGGCGGCACACTCCAGCTCCCGGGTGGTCGCGCCTTTGGTAGTTTGTTCGGTAGATAACATCTACCGAACACCCCGGCAGAAAGGCACGAATAAGCCATTCTGCAGGGAAAATAAGTCTTTTAAAAGTCTGGTCCATAGTCCAAAGGCAGCAGGCAGGCAACCAGGCTTCTCCAATGCAGTGTGTCGAGATTGCTCTCGTCACAGACACACAAAGGATATGTGGGAGAGTAAGAGACACAAAAATAAGCTGGGGGTACAAAGATACACGCAGAGGGGCTGTAGGACAGACATACAGAGGGGCTAGGGGAAAAACACACAGAGCGGCTTGAGGAAGTAAGAGACACAAAAAGGGAAGATAGAGATGCACAAAGTGACCGTGGAGAAAAAGACAAACAAAGGAGATGCGGGGGACAAACAGAGGTAATGGTGGGAATAAAAAGACTCACAGAGGGCATGGTGGGGTCATGCCAGTCACTCTATGTAACGTGGCCATGTGAACAGTGAGGAGCTTCCTGTCAGACCAGTAGGTGGATAAAGAAGAACTTCTACCGCAGTCTGCACAGCCACACTACAAAAGGATAAGCAGACACATGAAGGGATATGAGGGGTGAGTAAGATACACAAAGAGACTGGGGGTAGAGACACAAGAAGGGGCTTAAGGGGGAATAGACACACAGATTGCAGTAAGCAGCTTCCTGTCAGGTTGGGTAGAGAATAAAAAATCCTCTACTACACTCTGCACGGCCATGCTACAAAAGTTAGGTAAGAAGGCACGCAAGGGTTCAAGAGAGGGATGGGGGTGGGGATAAGTCACACAAAAGGGTCTGGGGGAGTAGAAGACACACAAAAGTGGCTGGTGGAAGAGACACACAGAGAAGCTGGGGATGGAGAAAGCCACACAAAGGGGGGATGAGACACACAGAGTTGCTGGGAGAGTAAGAGACACACAGAGGGGATAGGGAGGGAGAAAGAGACACAGAGCAGCTGGGGATGAGAAAGATACACACAGAGGGGCTTGGGGGCAGAGATACGGAGGGGCAAAGGGGGAATAGAGGGGCTAGGGGGGAAACACAGAGAGGCTAAGGGGGGAAAATGCAGAGGTGCTGGAGGGGACACAGAGGGGCTGGAGGGGGGGCAGAAGAGCCTTGGGAGACACACAGAGGGGCTGGGGGGAGACACACAGAGGGGACACACCTCTTAATTATTGAATTCAAGTGTTTTAATCCGACCCATTGCCATAGTTGTATAAAATCAAGCACCTAGCCATGCAGTCTACATTTATAAACATTAGAATACAAGTGTGGTACTGTAATAGGATACCTTTGCAATAAGTCAGTCATGACGTTTCATCCCTACTAGATATTCCACCGT
Organism: Pelobates fuscus; assembly: GCF_036172605.1. Taxonomy (NCBI): domain Eukaryota; kingdom Metazoa; phylum Chordata; class Amphibia; order Anura; family Pelobatidae; genus Pelobates; species Pelobates fuscus. The sequence goes on along the minus strand of NC_086323.1, from coordinate 103,651,615 downwards.
GAACTGTAAGTGGTATTATTGGAACTGTAAGGGACAGCAACAACTCAGCCACTAAGTGGAAAACCATGTAAAGTCACAGAGTGGAGTCACCCAGTGCTGAGGAGCGTGGTGAGTAAAAGTCACCAACGCTATGCTGATTCCATAGCTGAAGAGTTCCAAACTTCTACTGGAATTAATATCTGTACAAAAACTGTGGCAGGAGCTTTAAGGAATTGGTTTCCTTGGCCAAGCAACTGAATGCAAGCCTCACATCACCAAACACAATGCCAAGCGTCGGATCAAGTTGTGTAAAGCATGACACCACTGGACTCTAGAGCAGTGGAAACATGTCTGAGGAGGGATGAATCATGATTCTATGCTTTCCAGTTTGGGTTTGACAGATGTCAAGAGAATGTTACCTGTCTGACTGTATGGTGTCAACTGTAAAGTTTGGTGTTGGAAGGATAATGGTATGGGGCTTTTATTCAGAGGTTGTGTAGGCCTCTTACTTCCAGTGAATGGAAATCTTGAAATCTTTTTTTTGTAAATATATTTTTATTGGGTATTTAAACATTTTCAGTGTCGATCATGTCATAAGAAAACTTCAGCAAGGACACGCAGGTCCCATTAATTTCGCTTAGTAACTATCACATTGGTATAATCGGGAAAATGATAATGCTGATCATGTAGACATATATTGGTGACACGCAGGTCATATCGTAACGCAAGTAACATTTACGTGTTGGACTTGCAGGTCCTGTGAAATATAAACGGTAAGTAGTACTTTCACATGGTACGTTAATTAACAGTGTGGACACGCAGGTCCCATTCTACCTAAGGTTATTGCACGTGACAAGAGATTACGGACCTTTTCGTGTTTCATTGTGGTGTACAGGTCTCACCCTGATACAGTTAGCTATTATGTCGTGGGTCCGTTAGTCCCCGAGCCCTTTAGGCGTTTATGTACTACCCTCCTGCGTTTTGTGTAGTCGTTTGTTGCATTCACGTTCACATGTCGGAATCGTGGGTCCCAGAGCTTTTTTAGAATCGGGCATGTGGTATTTTCAATGAATTGTGGATGGGGTGGGGTGGGTAGTGGGGAGAGAGGGGAGGGCCTGAGGGGGGGGAGAGGGAGAGGTGTGGGGTGCACAGTACTAGTCGTGAATGTCAAGTTCGTCAGGCATGGTCTCTAGGTCCAATTGAGTGGTAGGGTCTGTAGTAGTTGTGGGGAGGTCCACTCCGGCGTAGGTAGTAGGGCGTCATCTCGTTCTCCGTTCGGGCTCGGTTTGTGATGGTTGTGATGTCTGCCCCAGTCGCTGAGTTTGTCTGTGAATCCGTCTCCCGCTGTTGTCAGTATCCAGTGTGTCCATGTGTCAAGGTATTGTTGTGTTCTGTCTATAGATTTCATGTATATGTCTTCCGTCCCCCTTAGGGCCTCCATTTGTGTAAACCACTTGTCTGGTGTAGGTGCATCCTTGCTCTTCCAGTGTTGAGGGATGAGCTGTTTCGCTACGTTGAGTATCCTAATAGTAATTGACCTTTTGTATCTATTACTTGGTGTGGTAGTGTGATGGAGGAGCATTGCAGCGGGGTCAAAGGGGGGTGGCTGGTCCGAGAATATCTTTAGCATCTTATGTATGCCCTGCCAGAAGGGTTGGATCTCTGCGCACTCCCACCAAATGTGTAGGAACGTCCCCGGCCCTGACCCACATCTCCAGCACTGTGCTGAGTGATCTGGGTATATTTTGTGTAGGACGTCTGGGGTGCGGTACCAGAGCGTGAGTAGTTTGTATGCTGTTTCTTGGTGTTTGCTGAAAACCGCGCAGTGGTGTGTTAACGAGCACATCTTATCCCATTCTCCTTCGCTAAAGCTGCGGTTTAGCGCCGCTTCCCAGGTTCCTTTGAACCTGGGTGCCTCCACAGGGATTTGCATCTGCAGTGAAGCGTATAGGGTGGATACCCCAAGGGGGAAGGGTTCTGGATCGAGGCACATTTGTTCAAACCCCGTGGGGGCGCGTTTTAGTTCTTGGCCCTGGGGGAGGGTCTTAAGGTAGCTCTTAAGCTGGGCATATTTGTATTCCTGTGTGAAGGTGGTGGTGTGTTCGCCTACCATGTCTGGGAGGGCCCTCAGGCCTGCCTGTGTGTATACGTGGTGTAGTCTTGGTAGGGGGTTCGGGATAAGGTCTCTGAACGCTAGGGGGTTGAGTCCTGGTGGAAAGTCTGCATTGTGTGTCAAGGGCGTCAGCGGTGATGGGTATGGGGTGAGGCCACCTCGGTCTGCCATCCCGTGCCAAACCTGCAGGGTGGATTTGACATACACGGGTGTGTTTCCCTGTTTCCCTCGCGGTAACCATGGTGCAAGCACTATGGGGATCCCTAAGTCGGCCTCCTCTACTGTCTTCCACAGCTTATGTACATTAGATTTTGACCATTCTAATATTCGTAGGAGGTGGCAGGCAGCGTAATATAAATAGAAATCCGGTAGCGCCATACCCCCCTTGTCTTTCGGTTGTGTGAGTTGCGAGAATTTGAGCCTGGGTCTCCTCCCGTTCCATACGTATCCCCCTAATGCCCCCCGGAGGGCTCTGAAGTATGTTTGGGGCATCCGTTTGGGCATGGCCTGCATCAAGTACAGAAGCCGGGGGAGAAAATTCATGTTGACTACCTGGACGCGTCCAAGCCAGGAGACGTGGGGATACGACCATTCCCCCCCGTCCCTCCTGAACGCGGCCAGCATCGGGATGAAGTTTTCTGTAAATAGGGTTGCCCTTCGTTTGGTAAGCCAAATGCCCAGGTATCTAACTTTGGCATCTGCCCATTGGAACGCGAAGCTTTGGCGGAGTGGGCCCTCCCTATGTCGAGGCACTGAGACGTTGAGTATGTATGACTTTGCAAAGTTGATTTTCATGTTAGATAGAGTGCCGTATTCTCTAAAGGCTTTAATTATGTTCGGGAGTGAGATTTCGGGGTTTGTTACAAAAAATAACAGGTCGTCGACATAAGCCGCGACTTTATGATGCGTGCCGCCCAGTTCCACCCCCTGGATGTCCGGGTTGTGTCTCCCCGCGTTGAGGAATGGTTCTAGGGCCAGGACGAAAAGCAGTGGTGATAAGGGACACCCCTGGCAGGTGCCGTTGTGTATAGTGAATTCCTCCGTGAGTGCACCATTAACGATAACCTGTGCCTTAGGTTGCCTGCGTAGGGCCTCTATCCATCCCCTCAAACCGAATTGTGTAAGGGCCTGAAACAGGTACGGCCATCCGACCCTGTCGAAGGCCTTCTCTGCGTCCGTGGATAGCAGAAGGTCCCTGTGCTTGGCCAGCCCCCCGTGTACTATCGATAGCGCTCTTATAGTGTTGTCTCTAGCCTCGCGGCCCATCACGAACCCCACTTGGTCCGGGTGGACCAGGATGGGGATGTGTTGCTGTAGGCGGGTCGCCAATATCTTCGCCATTAATTTCAGGTCGCAGTTTATGAGGGAGATTGGCCTGTAATTGCTGCAGTGTTCTCCGTCCTTGCACTCTTTGGGTATTATTGTGATGTGTGCCAGTGGTGTCCCTCCCTAATCGCGTTAAAGGAAGCTACCATCGGTGAATATAGGGTCTCTGCGAAGCATTTATAATAGCGCAGCGGGAGGCCATGTAGACCTGGGCTTTTGCCCGGCTTTGTCGCTTTAACTGCCCATGCCAGTTCTTCCGTGGTAATTGGCTCGTCGAGCACTTCCGCTGTGTCCCTTTCTATGCGTGTGTGTGTGGGTCTGCAGGAATTCTTGTATTTTGTGTGTGAGGCTGGCTTGTGTCTGCGGGTCCCGTGGCCCTGGCAGGGAATAAAGCTCGGAGTAGTACGAGCGTATCACTTCCTGAACCTTGGCGGGTAGGCGGTGTAAGGTGCCTGTTTTGTCCCGCATCTTTTCGATGTATGTGTGTTGTCTGCGCTTGTTCAACATTCTCGCAAGGAGTTTCCCACTCTTGCTACCGTGTATGGCAAAAAATGCGTTGTGACGCGCTGCTTCCCTATGGTGTCTGGCATGTAGGAGTGCGGCTAGGTCTCGTTTTAGTTGGAGCAGCTTTGTCTGGTGGTCTGGGAGTCCGTCCCTTTTGTTGGATTCGTCTGCTGCATGTATGTCCTTTATGAGTGTTGTAATTCGTGCCTCCCGTTTCAGCCATGTCCCTTTTTGTATGAGGTGGCCTCTGACCATGCATTTGTGTGCTTCCCAGATAAGTGTGGGTGAGGTCTGGTCTAGGGTGTTTTCTGTAAAGTAGTCTCCTAGTATCTTTCCCGTTTCCATCAGTATCTCTGGGAGAGACAGCATATATTCATTGAGTCTCCATTTGGAGACCTAGGGCCTGTACAGTGGGGACGTCAGAGTAAGAGAAAACGGCACGTGGTCCGACCACGTCGCCGTTCCGTGCTCCACCGCCCTCACCAGGGTCAGGTCATAGTGGGTCATGAAGAAGTAATCTAGTCGCGTGTATGTGTTATTTGGGTAGGATAAGAACGTATAATCCCTTTCGTCTGGATGGTGTGCCCTCCAGCAGTCCAGAAGTTGTAAGTGTCGGAAGAGGGTCTTGATGTGTGTCAAGTGTTGAAGCGGGACTCTAGAGGTCCCTGAGGAGGAGTCCCATTTCGGGTCCATGGTCAAGTTAAAGTCCCCCCCCCAAGTCCGTGAATGATCGGAGTAGGCGCAGAGTACGGGTTAAAAACCTGTAGTGCCTTTGGTTGGGGGCGTATATATTAGTGAAGGTGTAGGCGGTCTCTGCTATCGTGCCCTTCAGGAACAGGAACCTCCCCTCAGGGTCGGTCATGGTCGCTATTTCTTTGAACGGTATGCGTTTGTGTATTAGGATGGCTACTCCTCTCGATTTGCCTGCACTATAGTCACTGTAGTAGCCCTTGGTAAAGTGGTGGTCAGTCATTTTGGGTCTAGATCCGTCTCGGAAGTGTGTTTCCTGCATATATACAATAGATGCTCCAGTGCTGTGAAAGTCTCTCAGGGCGTGTGAGCGTTTCTCAGGTTTATTCAGTCCTTTGGCGTTAATGGTGATGATAAGGAGGTTTGCCGGTCGTAGTGACATGGTCGCAGTCAGGGGTGGGGGAGGGGGGAGATTAGGGGGAGGCGGGGAATAGTGTCACTCGGGGGGGGGGGCGGGGAAGAACCAGCGCTCGCGAAAGCGCTGTCTAGGTATGAGCGTCTGGGTAGAGTTACACGCGCCTATCTTCCCAGTACCTTGCGCCCTATCCTATAGGGGAATCAAAGGAGGTTACGAGCCACTAGGCAGCGCGTGAGAGGGCGAGGTCTACCAAATCGTAGACCGTCCAAGTCCGCTTATGAACTCCTCTAGCGTCGTCCCCTTTTGGCTCAGTGTGTTTGTGTGTCATCCTTGTTTTCCTCACCTTGGTAGGTGATGGCCCTAGGGCTCTTTAGGTATGGTGTGTGTCAGATCTGTATTCTGAATATTTGTGTAACCAGAAAAAGTTTTCAAGGGGGGAACTTTGAACGTATGAAAAATACAAAACATGCAAAACAGTTAAAACATCAAAAACATTCCAGGCCTGGGGCTACACGTTGGGCGCACCTTTGTGGCCCGATCCCTGTGCCTATGCACCTGTCATTCCTGCAGTCCCACCCGGCCGCCCCGCCACCCCCCTGCACAAGTAAAACAACTCTGGGTTGTGCCCTGTCTCCCTCATCACCACCCCGTGGGAGCCCAGGCCCCCAGCAGGCCAGGCCTGGGCCGCCCCCCCCACCCCCCACACACACGCTCACCTAAGTGGGTCGTCGCGCGTGGGACAGGAACCCGCCCCGGTACGGACAGGGCCCAGGTCCCCACACTGCTCCCCTCTGGGTAAGGGTCCCCCGGTATTGCACAGCAGTAGGAAACATGAGGCCTATCCCACTTTACTACACCTCCTGTTAGAGGCACCAGAGACTCCACTCTGAGCCCAGCAGTCCCATCGGGCCCCGCGGCAGCTCAGGCCCCCAGCAGGCCAGACCGGAGCCGCCCCCCCCACGTGCTCACCAAGGTGGGTCGTCGCACGTGGGACAGGTGTTCGTCCCTGGCCCGACCCGGTCAGGGCACAAGCCCCCACACTCCCACCCTCCGGATATGTGTCCCCTTGCAGTGTGCAGTGTTAGTGAGCATTTGGCGTAACCCATTTGCCTCCACCTCTCCGCCAAGGCACCAGGGTCTCTATACGGTACCCGCCAGTCTCATCCAGTAGTAAGTTTTAAGATTAAGCCAGCGTGTGTGGCCTTGTTAAGCCTCCCCATGTCCAGTTACAGTTCTAGGTCTAGGGGAGCTAAAGTCCCTGTTAATACAATACAGTTGGGGTTGGGGGGTCGTGATACTTGCGGGGAGCGGTCTGAGCTGTTCTTCCTGGGGAAGTCCGTGATGGTCTCTCGGCCGGGTCTTCGGGTTGCGGGGAGTGTTCAATGCTGCCTAAGTGCGGAGCCATGACGAGGCGGCACAGGCCAGATCCAGGCCTCTTACCCCTCTGTCTACGCAGCTGTCCCTAACGGGCGCGTCGTCTGCGTGCGGGGTCGTCGCTGTCTCTCTATTATCCAGGTCTTCAATATGGTGTGCCATCTGTCTGAGTTGTGCGGATTGCTTGAGTATGGCGTCTGTGGTCGTGGACTGCACTGCCTGCGCATGGTCATTGTCTGCTTCCAGCTGAGATACTCTGTGGTGGAGACCTTGCAGGTCCTCCCTCATGGCGTGCAGCTCTGTTGTAATTGATTTCTGCAGGGCTGCGTTAGCTTCCTTGAGGTCCTTTTTAGTGGGTAAGTTGCTAAGCAGCTTCACCCAGTCAGGAGGGGGCTCCGTAGTGCCGGTAACATCATGTCCGTCCCTCCGGGGAGGCGACAGCGTGCTGTCTGTGGCCATGGAGTCATTTGAGGCCTGGGACGCGAGGTCGGCTGGGGTGACCAGGTACTGCCTCATCGAGGGTGCCGGGGACCCCCTAGGGGTGTCCACGGACTTCAGAGCGTGTGTGGCTTTGTGGGTTTTCCCCATCGTGCAGATCTGACACATTGCACGGCGAGGATTTGTGCAGAGTCAGCGGGGAGCTCCCTCACTATGCTGCCATCATGTTCGGCGTCCAAGCCACGCCCCGGAAATCTTGAAATCTTAATGCTTCAGCATAGCAAGACATTTTGGACAATACTATGCTTCTAGCTTTGTGGGAAGAGTTTGGGTAAAACCCTTTTATTTATTTTTTTATTATTTTTTTTCCATCTTGGCGGGCACATTGATAGAACATCATCATAATGGTTTGTGCAAAAGCCAAATAACGTCATACATATGAACAATGCGACATAACAGGCTACCATTGACACTGCATGTTCAACATAGGTAACAATTTCTTCACTATTAACTGACATTAAACAGTAGGCAGAACAATTTCATCTACTTCACGATGGCAGTTACTATCTTGCGTTTATGATATGTGATTGCAAGCCTTCTATGGGAGTTAGTTCCACTAACTGGGGCCGTCTTGTTGAGTTGGCCTCGCCTGCAACTGTAGAGTGCCATCTATGTGTTCTCTGTTTCTTTTTTTTTTTTTTGTCAATCTTTCTTTTATTAAGGCATGTGCATTAGGGTACAGAACAAAAAGAGGGGAAATGCAATAGTGGTATACAGATTAGGGTTAATACAGCGTTCATTACATTTCCTGCTAAACAATGCCTAATTTTTTATTTTTTGTGTTGGTTAACGATAACTTCTCATTCAGTCAAGTAGTATAGATTATCTGTCGGTCACATTAACTGACTATGCATGTAAGATTAGGAGAAATGGTTCGCTTGCTATTACCTCACTGTCTAGTAATACCATGACACAATATAAGTAAATCAGCTTAGTAAAGCTGGTACTGCGCCTGCTAATAACAAGTTAAGAGCACGTATAATAAAATCGCATATGGTCTGGTACAGCAATTGGTGAAAGGTTGCAGTATGTTAGGCTTCCTGAGGGGCCTGTCGAGTATTATGCAACTATAAAGTAAATAGAATTGAATAAACTAAAAGGCTACGACTTCGCTTATGGTGATTTATGGTATAATATTAAATCCACGTTGGGTGCGCTTAAAACGTGCGTACTACCGGGTTGTCTCTGACATAATATTAATTACGGTTAAGCTGTTATGCATTTCGTGTGGAGTGAAAAAATTTCAACTAAGCTGTAGTGGGATCAATAACACAGCGGTATTAACTTTCGAACTTGCTATCGTGTATGCTGTTATGTGCTGGATTGTTTGTTCCTTCAATTAAGTAGCATAGGTTAACTTCTGTGGTTATCATTCCATTTATCTGGACTAAAGTAAAGCAATGCAAAGGCTTAACATCTTTAACAGAAACAGGACACGCTGACTCTGAACTAAAACACTGTACTGACATTTCCTGCTAAAGCAAGTGTACATTATGTGGGCAATTTAAATATGCAAAATGTACAGGTGTAGTGAGCCTGACCCAGCAGTTATATACAGACAGTTCCTGTCGTCTCTGGACAGCAGACAAAGCAAACTAATGTATGCAGTTTAATCTATGTTTTGGAGACCGTTGATTATAAAATAATAAGCAAGGAAGTACTTATTTAGTTCTGCTCTGCTGACCGGAGTGGCGGCTGGGAGAGAGGCTATTGCAAACCTTCACCCTACGCCACTGGTATGCTGGAGCAGGTAGTCCGTGCAGTGACTTGTCATATTGCCTTCAATCCGGTCTTCTGTGATGGGGACCCGAGGTGAGGCAGGATGTTGTGGGCTTTTGGATCTTAGTACAGCCAAAATGCGATGATGGGAGTAGCTGTCTCGGGAGTCCGTGAGTCTAATCATGTGCCTTCTTCTCGCCCCTGTCTGCCGTGAGGAGTGGGCCTGCTGCTTACTTAACGGAGAGCAAAATAATGTTGACCGATAAACGGTCCGGGGTGTGTCGGACTGCTGGTTCAGGGAATCGTCCGGCAACAGTCGGCTTGGGTGCTGGGGCTGACGCCTTAATTGGGCTTTTTCCCGCTTGAGTTTGCGTGGAGGGGGATTCCCGCCTAAATGGCGTCGTGTCGCCGGGCGAATCCGTGCTGCCACTTCTTGTATCGCCCTCATGTAGGCCGGTCTCTGAGTGTGTAGCGTGACCCACAGGTTGGCACAAATCCTGTCAAAGAACACCCCTATGTGCTGGGGTGGCGTGTGGAGTATGCGGATCCTGCTAGACCGTGCTTGTGCCGCCATCTTGGTCAGGGCCTGATTGCTTCACCTCGTTGCAGTCGTTGCCTCTCGTGCTGGTCGTGATGTGGGGGTGATCGTCCCCAGCGAGGACCGGGATGACCCCCGCCGGTCCAGAGGGGGGGGGGGGGGGTTGAAGGTGAACACTGTGTGGGTATCACCTGCGAGGTTACCAACCAGGAGAGCGGCCGCCTCTCCCTGGCTCGATCGCGGTTAGGCCTCAGGCCGGGATTGTGGGGACCCAATGGGGTACGGGTGCGTGTCTAACCTCAAAACGCTTCCCTGGGTCTCCCCCACTCAGTAGGCACCTTCCCAGCGGTGAGTGAGCGATGAATCGGGGTATATCCCCCGTTTTAGTCGTCGGTGTGCAGGAGCACTCGTGGAGCACGTCCACTCTGCTAGGAAGCCAAGCTCCGCCCCCCGTTCTCTGTTTCTATACTAATTATATAGCTATATTTTTTTGGTGCTGTATAAGTACTTCATATTAGCCTTGGGTACCTGTACCTCATATTAGGTATCCCCCGGACTAGTGTTCAAACTCCAGTGCCCCTGCACTCCTCTCTCTTTGTGCCTTGCGTACCCTCTAGAATGCACCGCCGCATTCCATTCAGGCACACCTCTCTCCTCCTGTCATGCAGTAATGGGCTGTGGTAATCATTGTAATGTCTCCCATCTTTACTTTAATTTGTCTGCTCTGTCCTAGCGTGCACCTGTTCCCCTGCATAGCAGGGAAGGAAAGAAAGAAAAGGAGAAAGAGAAGAGGAGGGGCAGAGATGGGGGACAGGGCCACGACTCCTGCGCACCTTCTAGTTGCCCTTGCGAGGGTTGGGGTTAAACCCTTTTCTATCCCAGCATTACTGTGCCCCAGTAAACAAAGCAAGGTCCATACAGACATGGCTGGATGAGTAAGGTGTGGAAAAACTTGACTGGCCCAAAAAGAGCCCTGATTTCAACCGCATCAAACATCTTTGGGATGAACTGGAATGGAGATTGCGAGCCAGGCTTTCTTGTCCAACATCAGTGCCTGACCACATGGTTTACTGGATGAATGAGCAGAAATTCCACAGAAACACTCCAAAATCTTGTGGAAAGTCTTCCCAGAAGAGCGTTATAGCTGCAAAGAAGGGACCAAGTGCATATTAATGTCTATGTTAAAAAGACTAAGATCATGGCAAACAGTAATCTTCATTCCTGGCAAATAGATGGGGAAGAAGTGGAGGCAGTGACAGATTTTATTTTCCTGGGATCCAAGATCTCTTCAGATGGTGACTGTAGTCATGAAATTAAAATACATTTGCTTCTGGGGAGGAAAGCTATGGCAACCTTGGACAATCTGGTAAAAACTAAAAATATGACACTATGAACAAAGGTCCACATAGTCAGAACTATGGTATTCCCAGTAGTAACATACGGATGTGAGAGCTGGACTATCAAGAAAGCTAAGCATCGTAGAATTGATGCCTTTGAACTGTGGTGTTGGCGAAAGCTACTTAGAATCCCTTGGCTTGCATGAAGATCCAATAAAACTACAGGAAATCAAGACAAACTGTTCACTCGAAGCTATGACCATGAGGCTGAAGCTCAAATATTTTGGCCATATAACGAGAAGGCAGGATTCTCTAGAGAAGACTCTGACACTGGGAATGATTGAAGGCACATGAAGAAGGGGACAACAGAGACGGAGATGGATAGATGAGGTCACTGAAGCCACGAACATGAAGTTGTTGGAGCTCAGAGGAGCAGTGACTGACAGATGTACCTGACGTGCTATGGTCCATATGGTCACGGAGAGTCGGACACGACTGAACGACTAAACAACAACAATGCATTTAGAGTCTCTGCATTTAGAGTCTCTGTCCATAAGGTGTGTATAGACATGTGATACACATAAATACAAACCAGAAAAGAAGAGGTTATGTTAATAAAAAAGAACCCTCCAAACACCATAACCACCACAGCCTACCCTCAGCATATGGATGTCTAAATACAGGTCCACACACTGTTTAAAGAGGTAGTTCAAACTATGGTATTTGAGTTGAAAATACTTTCCCTGTTTGCAGCACTGCTAAAAAGACATATCTCTCCTTTGTCTCGTATCCCCAGTAGTAAACAATACCAAGAACGCACAGGCAAGGGAAGAAAGCATTCTTATGTTCCAAAGGGGATATTTACTTAGTAAATTGCTTACAACAACTCCACAGAGAAAAGAGAATGGGCATACTGTGTATATATATATATAAGAGCAGAGAAAAAATATTACACAGTCCAAGAAAATCACTCACACAGTAAAATTGCACTTAAATACAAATCTATGGGCAAAGCGCGCTTTTTGTGACATAATATCAAAGGATTCACCACTCTTGCAGCTGTCAAAGTGCTTGGATTCACAACGTGCCTTTTCTTCCTTTGTCTACTATCACAGAATTTGCAGCTTTAAAAAAAAAAAAATCAAATATCATAAAATAACTTCAATGCATTTCATCATTATAAATTACTTCTTTAGGATAAATAAATAAATAAATAAATAAATAAAAAGACAGGAACAAGATGGCAGCCTTGCATGTTTCAGCTTAATTGAAGAGGTATAGTCTTATTTTTTTTTCTTTTTAAATCTTTATTTTTGTTGTGCAAGAGGTTACAAGCAAGCAATGAATGCCACTGCAGCAACAATACGTACTTAATAGCACAGATAATAACCAAAAAGAAAAAAGGTACATGGCGTTGATATACTGCACAATTTTTTATAGAAACAAGTGCATACATGTCTATTTCCAGAATGGCAAGGAGTAAGGAAACATGAGTAGATTGACATGTCAAAATGCAGTAGCATATAGGTAGATATCATAGAGCATGGTACAGGCTTTGTAGAATATGCAGCATTACTAATTCGATATTAGATTAACATGCTATAGAGGAAAAATAAACAGTAAAACCACTGGACATAGGTCTAACATAAGGCTGCTGCCCCATAGAAAAGATATGAGAGAATAAAAGGGCTCAGAGTTCTGTGGTCATCCAATGCCTTTGGCAAGCAGGCCATGCTGAGGCAGGTGATCAGGGTATTCGGGCCCATCGCAGGTTGTATATATTTTCTTAACCAGCTCCCACCATTACATGCTCTCCTCGCAATAGTCAGGCTGAGTCTTCAAGATTCCAGGGGGCTGGACTGCCTGGGCGCTTGAGCCGCGTGCGGGTAGGTGAGGTCGGTGAGATCCCCGTCTAGAGGGGTGTCTCCGTGTGGGAGCTCTGCGAGTAGGCTTTACCACAGGTGCAAGGTGCGTGGGATGCTAACTCTGTGAGCCCACAGAGTCCACGTCTTTCCCCCGTAGAGACAAACAGAGAGTTCTGGTTTTGTGCAGCTTCTGATGGCGATTAAAGGAACACTATAGTCACCTAAATTACTTTAACTAAATAAAGCAGTTTTAGTGTATAGATCATTCCCTTGCAATTTCACTGTTCAATTCACTGTCATTTAGGAGTTAAATAACTTTGTTTCTGTTTATGCAGCCCTAGCCACACCTCCCCTGGCTATGATTGACAGAGCCTGCATGAAAAAAAAAAAAAACTGGTTTCACTTTCAAACAGATGTAATTTACCTTAAATAATTGTATCTCAATCTCTAAATTGAACTTTAATCACATACAGGAGGCTCTTGCAGGGTCTAGCACGCTATTAACATAGCAGGGGATAAGAAAATCTTAATTAAGCAGAACTTGCAATAAAGAAAGCCTAAATAGGGCTCTCTTTACAGAAAGTGTTTATGGAAGGCTGTGCAAGTCACATGCAGGGAGGTGTGACTAGGGTTCATAAACAAAGGGATTTAAATCCTAAATGGCAGAGGATTGAACAGTGAGGCTGCAGGGGCATGTTCTATACACCAAAACTGCTTCATTAAGCTAAAGTTGTTCAGGTGACTATAGTGTCCCTTTAAGCCTTTGTCTGCGTGGACACTGCTTTGTGGTCTAGTCTTTGCTGGCCCCTGTTCGGGTGGGCTAGTAGCCTTGGGTACCTGTACTTGTGAACGTTGGTTGCCCGAAGAAGGCCTGCATACCGCCTGGGTCTCACTCATGTCTCTCTCGTCCTGGTATTGATGCGACTTGGCTGCCTGTCGTGCCTTCAGGGAGGCCCAGAAGCGGTCAAAGAGTTCCTCCAGTTGCCCCATGAGGTGCTCAGTGGTGTCCTGAGGCAGGGGTACTGGAGCCTGGAAAGAGAAGGTTGCACAGGCCGGAGACCATGAGGGTGAAGCTCTGTCGCCATCTTGAGAGAGCAGGCTGTGGCTGAAGTATCCACAGAGTTTGCAGCAGCACTTCTGTGGGGACCGGGATGAACCCCACCGGGGGGGGGGATAGGAGCGAGCTTGTTCCGCATGTCACACCGGAGACCGTGGAAATCGGCCACCTTTCCCCAGCTCAGTATCGTACAGACCGTAATGTGCCGCCGCAGTCTCCTGGTAGCTTGGGAGCCCGAGTGAGATATCAGCTGGCACACCACAGCACCCCCAGCCAGTGGCGTACACACACTCCATGGGGCCCCGGTGCAAAACTGATCCGTGGGCCTCCCCCCCCCCTACCGTGAACCTCTTCCCCCTGACTGTGGGCCCCTCCCCCCAACACATACATACAGACACAAACAAATACACACACCCCCGACAGACACAGACACATACATACAGAGACACAGACACACACATACATACATACATACAGAGACACGGACACACATACATACACAGACATACAGATACACACATACAGAAACAGACACAATCATACACACATACAGAGACACAGACACAGAGATACACACACACACATAGACAAAGACACAGAGATACATACACACAGAGACACAGACACACACATACATACACACACACACACAGAGACACAGACATACATATGGATACACACACACACACAGACACAGACATACATACAGATACACACACACATACACAGACACAGACATACATACACACATACAGAGACACAGACATACATTCATACATACAGAGACACAAATACACAAAATGTTTCCTACCATGTGTGGGTCGAGTGGTGGCTCAGCCTGATGGGAGTCAGAGTTCCCACTCTGACTCCCGCCTCCTTTCTGTTTCCTCCCGCGCGGGCTCTCAGTATGCTGGGAGGAGTGACGTGCGATCACTTCCTCCCAGCGTGTGATGATCTCATCACAGGGGGCCCGGTTGAGCACTTAAAGCGCTCAGCGCAGACCGGGCCCCCTTAAAATCCATGTCCATCGGGTGGCCCTGACAGCATGGGCCACCCGATGGACCCCTTGACATGCGGCCCCGGCGGTTTGCCGCACGGGCCGGGGCCGCAAAGCGTGGCAGCTGGTACCCGGTCGCGGGGGGGCCGCAGGGCGGCCGGGCCCCCTGGAGTGCCGGGCCCGGTCGCAGCTGCGACCCCTGCGACCGCAGTACGTACGCCACTGGCTTACATGCTTATCTCTCTAGCACCTGTCCCCTTTAAATAGGGTTACCATAACCACTATGTTTTCAGGGACACCTATTACATATTCAGATTGATGGGCAGCACGTGAAAAGGGTTGCCCTGTAGTGTGTAGAATTAAGAAGAAGGTGTATACAATTGAGCAAATGGGCAATGAAGAAGCCTGCAGAATATGCATTGAACATATTATTATTATTATTATATTATTTATAGAGCGCCGTCAAATTCCGCAGCGCTTTACAATGGGTGGACGAACAGACATGTAGTTGCAACCAGACAAGTTGGACACACAGGAACAGAGGGGTTGAGGGCCCTGCTCAATGAGCTTACATGCTAGAGGGAGTGGGGTAAAATGACACAAAAGGTAAGGATAGTATTAGACTAGTGACAGTTGCAGATGAGGAATCAGTTGGGAGCTATTAAGAGTTTAATTGATACGCTTTTATGAAGAAGTGGGTTTTTAATGATTTTTTGAAGGAGTGGAGAAGGGGTGAGCATCTAACGGAGGAGGGAAGCGAGTTCCACAGGAACGGTGCAGCCCTCGAGAAGTCTTGAAGGCGAGCATCAGAGGTGGGAGTACGGACAGAAGATAGACGTGTAAGTCTTCAGCAGATCGTAAGGGCCTAGACGGGACATACTTGTGTATAAGAGAGGATAGATAGGTGGGAGCAGCATTATGTAGACTTTTGAAAGCAAGAACCAGAATTTTAAATTGAGCTCTATATTTTATAGGAAGCCAATGGAGGGACTGACAGAAGGGTGAGGCATGGGAGGTAGTGCGGGGCATCCACTTTCATGTTTTTTCAGAAATATGACAACATTGTGTGTCCCTGAAAACTTGGTGGATATTTTAATCCTACGTTTAAATATACCTTACTACTCTCTAAAGCTTTCCAAAGGTTTCCCAGGTCAATTAACATTTTATTTAGTATTAAGGATTTAAAGCCGACCAGAGCTGTAATCCTCATATACCTGTTGTTCCTGTAACATTTTATAATTGTCTCATTTGTTCTTAAATTTCCCACTTTATAATATTGTAAAGCGATGCAGAATAAAAAGGAATAAAGCTATATAACTGCAATATTAATAAAAATAATAAGGAAAATAACAAACCAACACTGTGACAAGGACCTGGTCTGGTCCGCTAATGAAAGCCTTACCAAGTCCGAAAGTGACCTGCTGGGCGTCCACCACTGCCCTTATGGCTGCACCGCCAACATACGCCACCACACTGTTACACATACACACACTCACTCATATACACACATTTAGACATACATACACAGTTACATATATATTCACACTGTTACACATATTTACAGACACACTGACCAAATAAGGATGGAGTCATGTTTATTAGCTTCCCATTATGGTATCCTTAGACACGACAATCACACATATAGAATGTATATGCTGCATGTATATGGAATGTATATGTTACATGTGCGTGTGTGTATTTGCTGCATGTACACCGGAATTCAAAAGTTTAGGGTCACTCAGAAATGTCCTTATTATCCATGAAAGCATACATGTAATGAGTTGGATTAGGAAACATAGTGCTTGGACAAAGTTAGAAATAATGACTTTTAAGTATAATAATAATAATTGTGTCCTTTAAACTTTGATTTTGTCAAATATGCCTCCATGTGCAGCAATTATGTCCTTGTAGACATTTGGCACATTAGTTGTCGATTTGCTGAGGTAATCTGGAAAGATTTCACCCCATGCTTTGTATAGCATCTCCCAGAAGTTGAATTGGCTGACTTGCAGGCCACTCCATTAAAGATAGAATACCAACTGACGTCTTCTTCCCTAAATAGTTCTAGCTTGCTTCTGTGTTTTGGGTTATTATTGTCCTGTTGCAGGATGAAGTTGTCTTCAATTAAACACTATCACAGGGTACAGCATGGCTTTGCAATGTGGAGTTAATACCTCAAACTTAGAACACACACATACAGATATACAGACACAGACTCACATACAGAGACACAGACACAAACAGAGGCACACACACACACATACATACATACAGAGACACATACACAAAATTCTTCCTACCTTTTGTTACTTTCCCAAAGGTCCAGTGGGGGCTCAGCCTGATGGGAGTCAGAGTTCCCACTCTGACTCCCTCTTCCTTCCTGCTTACTTCCGCGCGGGCTGATAGCTGGGAGGAGTGATCGGGGAGTCACTTCCACCCAGCAGTGATGTCATCACAGGGGGCCCGGTCGCGCTGGTAAAGCGCCCAGCATCGACCGGGCCCCCTCACAATCCATATCCATCGGGTGGCCCTGGCAGCATGGGCCACCCGATGGACCCCTTAAAATGCGGCCCCAGTGGTTTGCCGCATGGGCCGGGGCCGCAAAATGTGGCAGCTGGTACCCGGTCGCGGGGGTCCGCAGGGCGGCCGGGCCCCCTAGAGTGATGGGCCCGGTCGCAGCTGCGACCCCTGCGACCGTGGTATGTACGCTGCTGCCCCCAGCCAAGGTAGGATGTGATGGGAGTGGTGGTTTATCAGGAATTGGAAATGTACCCTGAAATTTAGCAGTTTGAACAGGAGCTCACGAGGCACATTTCAAGTCAGGTCATGTATCGGGCTCCGCCCCCCAACGTGCAGTCTTTTAATAAACCTTGCTCCCGTATACAGGCATCGTAAAATGTATCTTAAATTAAAAGCAATCCAACACAGCCATATGCTGCATTGTGGAGTGAGTGGCTCACCCCAACTTGGCAAAAAAAAATCTTTAATAAATAGTATGTGTTTGTGGGGAAGTTTCAATAACCAACCATCTAAACTACTCCAAAATGGAACATGGACACAGCGTAAAACTGAATGGCTGCGTCTCAAACGTGCGTGCCCCTTCAACATCCACATATACCTGGCAAAGGTACATACGGGGATATTGCTGTACTCAGACGACATAGCTGAGCAACATATGAAGTATTATACAGTCATAGCACACATAAGGTTTGCAAAACATACTATGCAAACTCACTTTGTGTGTCAAAAAGGCAGAAAAAATGCTTATTACCACTACACTTGGTACAAGCTAGCGGAAAAATTATCCCACGCTAAGGTTCAAAATATGCCTTTTGAAATACCCTGGGATGTGTTATTTAAGAAACGGTATGCCTTTATGGTGTAGTTGTAATATGTAGCCTGCTCAAGTGTTCCAAAGTGGAACACGGACGCATCAAAACCCTCCATGAAAATTCACACTTAAAAACGTAAACTTGTCACGTCTCTTTTACAGCACTGTAACTTCACAAAATATTGCCAAAGACATACAATGGTGGTGTCATTTTACTCAGAAGACTTAGCTAAACATAATTTGGGGGGTTTGAACTTAGTGGCACATATGAAATATACAAAATGCCCAGCAAAAATTTAATCCGTATGTAAAAAATGCCCCAAATAATTTTTTACCACATACTTTGGAATGTATTGGTGAAAAAATCGGGGCATGTTAAGGCACAATATGCACCATATGAGATACCCTGGAGTGTCTACTTTTACAAATGGTAGGCCTTTGTGGGGTTTTTTTGAACAGTCAAACTGTTATAATACCCCAAATGGAAGCATAGGCTCATTAAATCCGTCTCTCAAAATTCTACTGTGAATACTGAAAAGGACAGGTCTCATATATGGCACTGTAGCTTCACGAAATAGTGCCAAAGACATACAAAGGGGGTGTCATTTTACTCAGCAGATGTAACTGAACACAAAATAAAACTTTGTACAGGAATAGCACACACCAACTTTACAAAATACACATGAGAAGTTCTTTGTTATAAGTTTGTGTTCCAAAAACTAAAAAAAAAACTACATTTTACTCCAATATTTAGCAGAGGTTGGCAGTGAAATGACTTTGTAGAAAGTGTCAAAACAACCTTAGGTAAATAGCCTGTGATGTCTACTTTATATAAATATATACTTTTTTTGTGGCAATTTTGTTTTATTTTATGGCTATTAAGCTTACAAGACAAACATACCAAATTCTAAAATTGCTCCACATTAAAAGTTTATTTTACTCCTTGTGCTTTGTGACCTGTAACTGCCAAAAACTACTTCAAATCCCAGACACATTATATATTCTGTAAATCAGAACAACTAAATGAATTTATTCTTAATTACTTTCTTTAACCTGTACTAATTCTGCACACATTATTATTGCAAAAACTGTAAAAAAACCCATTTTTTTTGCATTTTTCTGTATTTTTTTGATAATAAATAAGCATATATATATATATATATATATATATATATATATAAATAAATATATATATATATGTTACATCAAATTAAAGCCCTTTCTGTCCTTTAAAAAACAGTATATAATATGTGTCGGTGCAATAAACGAGAGAGATGCAAATTGCAGTTGAACGCAAACAGCAAGAAAATGCAAAAATTGCTTGTGTCATTAAGCGTAAGACAAGCTTCTGAAGCTGTGTCCTTAAGGGGTTAAAAGAAGCTGATGAAAAACTAATTATGCACAATGTGAGATACTGCAGGTTGTCTACTTTTAGAAATGGTAGGACTGTACTGGGATAACTAGAAAAGCTACAATTTCTGGGGAAATTGTGTTAAGTGTTCTTGCCTCCACCAGTAGTCTACAACTGGAGTGGGCGGAGTAACTGGGTGGAGTAACTGTCGTGTGGTTGGAGCAACTGTGGAAAGGTTGGAGTGTGGTTCACTCACTATACAGCAAGGGCAGAGAAGAGCTTTCAAATCTTTCAAATCCCTCGAACATTCCACCAACTGCCAACAGGAACTAATAGATTTCAAATAGGGCAGAGAAGAGCGGTTAAAAACAAACTGCTCCAAATTGCTCACTTCACTGGCAGTTGCCATCTTCAAACGGTTGTATTTTAAAAACTATAAATCCTACAGCGAAGAGCTTTATATTGTGAGAATCACAAGACCCAGACGACCTACATGTCATAGTATGTCTCTGAAACATTATAAATGAAGGCACAGTCGCAGTTTAGAAATTGCCCTTCAAATTTGAGGTGGCTAGAGTGAAGTTTCAATGAATGTCAATGCAAACAAATGGGCATATTGTGAAAACTATCAGGACTATGGCTTAGCAGTGGACATGTTTAGTGGCAGCAGGGATAGCGGAACGTTTCGATGTAAGATTTGTGTAGGTGGGCTTGAAAATGAGGGAGTGGTGGCAGTTTAGAAATCATGTCCAGATTTTTCAGCTTTTGCCAGCTCCCACTCTAGTTTTGAACATTTTGCCATTCATTACTATGGGACCAATTTCGCCACAAAAACGACGATATTCCGTGAACCATTCGGTGAAACGTTCCACAAAGTAATAGCACACCAATCGGGAACAATCCGCACGTTTCAGTATATTACTGTCTATGTAGTGTAAAAACTGTGGGAGGAGTTAGGGTGGTAAATTTGGCTATAATAATAATATATATATGTGAGATAACAGTAAGTGGTCTTGCAATACGCTTAAAGTGAATGAGCTGCTGAAAAATGTGATGTAGGCCTAGCAAATTAATCTGGCATTTGGTTCTGTAACTTTACAGAATTATAATTCACCAAGGTATAGTGAAGGGTACTACAAATGTGCTCATGCCACGCTTTGCATAACTGTGTATTACTGTAGTATTTAGCATAGCATACATAAAATCTTCATACTCGACAAAACTGCATATAATTGCCAGATTAAAAAGTCTCAAAGTGTCACAATGCCCAATGTATTTATTTATACATAGCTATATATATATATTTTTTTTCTCTCTCTCGTCTAGCTGTGTCTGACACCTACCAGATCGAGAGCGCACAGCGACACCTGGTGGGTGCACAGTAGGGACTTGCAGGCCTGACAGAGAGCGCCGATTGATCGATCAGTGTCATGGCTGCCTCCTGAAGTGTGCATGCTGACAGATTCTGGAGCATTCTTGGTAATCGGTTTATCGGAGAATAACTATTGCAATGAGGGTGATAGGGGTTCACTATTTATGCGTGAACGTTTTAGAATCAATAGGCAGTAGCACATGTCATTGGAGAGAAGCCTTGGGTGGTGTCATTCACTCTTCAGCAGACTCATGGTGTAGTTGTAAGATCACGTTTCATTGACAGGCGCTAATAGAAGGGATTTAGAGCTAGCAGCGAGTCCAAGAGCTATTTTCTGTTAGCACCAGCAAATCGGGGGACAGTCACCTAGTGCGTTGTACTAATGAATTGTGCTGGGGTGACGAGAGAGAACGTGGGGAAAGGTAAATCTTAACACTCTAATAGATATAGATATCAGCCAAACTATTATAGACTTCAGAATCCAGTAAAATACATAGGTGTTTCTGAGTTACTTCGTAGTGGCTCATAATATTTTGAGGTATTACGCTTAAATATTGTTTATCTTAGCAAATAAAAGTCAATGCATTTATATGAAAATGTAACATTTTGTATTTTTTAAACTACCAATTTTAAAGTTCAATTAAAAACTAGAATTGGTTTTACAATTTTTGCAAAGGGGATGCAGAATATGTAGTCTTATTTTCTTTTATCATTTAACTGCACTACTACATTTCTCTGTATCCCTTTATTGCTATGCAAAACCCAATAAATGTTTGTGTGAAGCAGATGTTGAAAACAAATCAATGCCAACATTCCTGTTGCATTAAAATTGTTTTTTTGTTTTTTTTTACTTCATTTTTTTCAAATGGTAAGAAAGAGTACACACCAATAAGATGGGGGATTGCAAAGTTGGTTAGTGCACCTAATATATACTGTAACATCTTCCATTATCAGCACTGCAGAATCAATGGGTATTCATCCTCCCAATACATCCTACGAAAATTAGATAAAATATCTATGTATCCTCCAGAATATCTCCTACACTTAAGAAATAGTCGGTGTTGCGATGGACTCCATAAAGCTTTTAGAAGACAGACATTTTTTCTTTCTACACTTGAAATTTAATTAAATACAAATAGCAAAACTGAGACTAAAATAGCAGATTTGGAAAAATTAACCAGCTCGTCTATAGTCACAGTTTTGCAAATTTAACCTCAATGTTTGAATTTAATTTACTAAAACTCCAAGTGTAATGAATGACCATGTAAACTGTAGGTGCATGTAAGCATCATGCATTCTTTTTGTTCTGTATAAACCAAATATAAGCTTTTAAGTTGTGGTCATGTTTGTGATAATTATGATTTAAATTGAATAAGTCCTCTCTGATTAACAATAATCCTTAATGTTTTTGTTCAGGACTGCTCATTTGCCAATCCTCCAAAATGGCTGAGATTGCTCTGCTAACTGATAATTTATCAGAGGTTAAACTAGGCGACAGTGACTTAATGCCTAGTAATATTGCTAACCTGGACAGCATATCTATTACTATTGGAGCTACAGTACCTACAGGCTTTGAATTAACAGCAGCTGCTGAAGTACAGGAGAAACTAGGATGTGTGTGCAAAATCAGCAAAGATCGAGGAAAAATTTACTTTGAAATCAAGCAGGATAGCCTGGGACAGGTAAGCTTGATATTGTGGATTAGAGTTATGTTACTACCAGGGCTTGTACAATATCTGTGAAGATATTTAAAAAAAAAAAAATAGTTTCACAGCGTGCAGAATAATGAAGTTTAGATTTATTTATTTAGTTGGTTGCTGGAGGTAGACTTGAATGAGATGTACCTGAAACTGGAATGTTTAGGAATAGATAGGTTGCAGTAGGAAGGAGAAGAATGGATAGGCAGAAACAAAATAATGGCGGTAGAACAAAATAATGTTGGAACAAGATAGGAAGTAAGGGTAGATTGTATGGGCATGGGGTGGACCGAGTGGGGAAGGTTGATGAAGGATGGTTAGACTGACATAGGATTAATTGTTTTTGTACATCTGATTTGGAGAAGGTGGCAACTTATTGAAAAAAAAAATTCTTCTCAATCTTTCTTTTATTTTGACGTAAGAGAAAGCGATAAGTCAGAATATATCAGCTTGGCAAATTGAGAGTAACATAAAGATTTAAACTTACAATATTCTGAGCAAGAAAGACAACTCCTTTTTTTGTTTTTTTTGTATGTGAAACACAGGCTAGGTGAACTTAATTATATCCACTGCAATCTAGACAGACATGTCTAAGTTAACTCAAACAAATATGCTACATGGTAAAAACAATAGGATGTAAGATAACCAAATTATGTTAGGGTAGCAAGCTGAGAAAACCACTAAGGCCTGACACCCATTATTAACTTTGCATGGTAAAGAGTGCAGAACAAAATAAACAAAGTAAAACATCCTAGAGAGTTATATGTGGCAGCTCAAAAAGCGGGGATAAGTAAGGTGGTGCCTAGTGAACGCAGCAAGGCGTTCGGTATAAACTAACAGGGCACGGAGTCCGAGAGAAGCATGTTCAACCAATTCTGACACTTTGCAGAATGGTATTTATTGAACATTTTATCCAACACTTGCTTTTGTTTTCTTCCTCGTTCTTCAGGTTCACCGTCTGAGGTCCGTGGATAATCTGTTTGTTATTGTCCAGGAGTTCTCAGACTTCCCGTTCAAAGAAACAAAGGTCAGTTATATGCAAAAGTGTTTATGCGATTTTACAATTTCTTTGCTTTCATATTATCTTCTTTCAGTAGCTGCTTTAAGTCATCTCCCAAAGGTTTCCGTTTTTATAACCTGTTTGAAATCTTTAGTTTCTTTTTTTTTTTTTAATTCTTTATTTTTATTGCGTAGGTGGGTACATAAACATTGACATTCGCCACAACAGCGTACACGTGTCTATCATATGTCATAACAATGGCTTAGATACTTGCGCTTTTTTGTTTTTAAGAACAGGCTTTTGGTAGGCGCGACACCAGCATACATATAGGTAGATACATATTAGCTTAGCATTTTAAACGTAAATTATCTTAATGATAGCAGGCTGTACATGAATAAGCAATTATTGCGTTGCTATATGTTGCTGCAGATTAGTAAGTGCCTGAGTACACATGTCGGCTGGAGATACAAGGCAGCAGTTTCCAAATGAGAGCTATCTGACATGTTGACTATGACCTAAATAAGTAAGCGAGATAACGAGGCAAGGTAAGGTTGTCGTTTGGTAGCCGCTGGATGGTTAGGTTTACGGCAGCCGGTGGGTGAATCTCCTGAGCCTGGTGCCCAGCAGTGTGAAGTAACATGTCACATAATGCATTTCTAGAGTGGCTGATTTAGAGATCATTGTCGGTTTCAGTAAGTGTCACTGGGGATAGGAATCTTGAGTTTCTTATAAATTGTTATTGACGTAAAATAATTTTCAGAACATCTTTGTGGCTTTCAGGCCTTAAACATTCGGTTAAAAATAGATATTATAGCAGACCTGTAATGCCAGACCTTTTAAAGGGACACTCCGGGCAATGTCGTTATTGTGTACGGTGCTTCCGGGTGCCATCTTACCTGAAAGGGTAAAGCCATTAACAAAAGGTTTACCACCAAAGTCTGCATGATGGCGCACCATCGCTCTGCCCCTGTACGGCCTCTAAAACCAGGTGCCAATAATAGGCTGAGAGCGTCATCTAATGCCCTGGGCCTGTCACTAGCTCCCCATTCAGAAAACTGAGTAGAAAAGGTACAAATCTTTTTTACTCCATTTTATTTTTATGATGGCCGGATTGGTCCACTCAGTTTTTGTTATGAGAAACGTCTACCTCCACGATACATGTTTATTCTGTTTAAAGTAATACCATGCTGCCTTTCTGCAGCAACATCTCCTAGGTCAGACCTTGGGCACTCTCCAGAGCTGGAGAGGTACCTTTTACGACAAGGAGAAATGCTCTACTCTTGCATCCACATTAGAGTGGGCTGACTTATATCTGATGTTTAAAGCCCCTGTATGCAGTGTGCGTTTAACATATATTGGTCACTACTTGATAATAACATTAAGAACAACTTAATAAGTGGAAAACTCATTTGAGGGTTATGAAATGCTTTAAACTGTTCTATAATGGAAACATCATTCAATTATGTAATCCTGTCTGTGTAGGAATCTGCTTTAGAGGATCTCATGGAATTGGCAGCAAAGCTTCCCTGGGATGCAGCTCTAAATGCCTGGGAGCTTAACAACAGTTTGAAAAAGAAAAAGAGGCGCAAGAAACCTGGAAACGGCAACCACAAAGAGCAGAAAGCCCAAGTAGTATCTTCTGAAGTTGAGGTTGAAAAAGTGGAGGGTAGTATACACCCTGAGAAAGAGCCCATTACCTCGGTAAATCAAGAAAAGGATGAGGACCAGAAGCTACTAACTACAACCCAGAGCCTGGAAATCCCAGAAAAGGAGGACACAGAAGCAGGCAAGAATCAGGATAAGCCAGTTTTACTTCCAGATCCCAAAGAGGTCACAGGAGAAGAGACTGCTAATGATCAGGCGCAGACTATCCACCTGCATGGATCTTCACAAGAAAGTAAGGATATCAACACTTTGCTTGATGCTGCCGTGAAAGTGGAGGCTCAGGAAGGTGGCGAGACTACAGACAGTACCAGTGTCTTGAAATTCCGTGTCACCTGCAACCGTGCAGGAGACAAACACAGCTTCACATCAAACGAGGCAGCAAGAGATTTTGGAGGAGCTGTACAGGACTACTTTCAATGGAAGGCAGACATGACCAACTTTGATATAGAGGTAACTCTAATATATTATATAGCAGCTTGTGTAATAGGAAAACCATGCAATTAAATGGTTTAGGCAGACAGTTTTGTGAAATGGAGCCAAAAACTCCAATTACAAGAAAGGCTATCGCAACATTAAGAGGGGTCTTAGAAAAGTTACAGTAAAATATAAAGAGACTTGACTGCCTCCAGGATTTTAACATATGTAGCAGTTCCTTGCTCACTGCATGTCCTGCTGGGCTCTCTATTCCGCATGGTGTGGTCTCCAGAGCTGCAGCAGTAACAAAGTGAATCATTTAAATGCCTATACTACAGGGATTTCAAACAATGCGTTGCAACAAGCATTTTTCATGAAGTTGCAGAATCTTTATACAATTCATTATTTTTTCCCTCTTTGTGACCCCTCCCGCCCCAACCTGCTGTTATTCTTTTAAGGGATAAATAAGGATTCTGAAATTTTCCATTGTGATTACTGCAACACCGTGTTTGAAATCTCCATAGAGCTGGCATTTAATTCATTTGTCTTGTGTAAGGGCTTCAGCAGACATAACTATAGGTTGAATAATTTAAGAATGCCCCTCAATGGCATTATTTTCTTATAACACACAGTTCACAATGTTTTTTTTTAATATTACATGATTATTTATTTATGTTAAGAATTTTGTAATGTCAGATAATCTATTTTAGTAAAGAGTAAAAATGGTACAGCAGGCACACCCGGAACATGCATTTCTCCGCAATGCTGATGTAGAGACCAAAATTGATACAATATACAGACTAAGGAACAGTGCAGACATAAAAATACTTTTATAAGGCTACTTAAAATCACTGATCCCCGCAAACAAATATGGGGATTCAGTTCCACCACATGGCCATATTGTGTTAAGCCCACCACTACTTCACAGTACCCCCAATATTGGGGTACTAATTCTAATGTGGGAGACAAATTAAATAGTACTAGTGCTAAATAAACTCAAGTGTATTTTAATAATGTTGTTTTTTGTTTTTTATCACATTAATTTTGTGATAAATATACTCACAATGCTCTTACAACAGGTTATTAACATACACTTTAACTCATTTAGCACTATTTAGGCAATCTATTCTGTCTTTCACGCTGCTGTGGAATGCAACACAAATCCTAACCCTTACTAGGGCATCCTTCCTTCTTATGTGTCCCAGGATGCTGAGAATGATAGCAGCTTGAGGTTGGCATGCTTAATTATGTTCACATCCCATGATATGCCAGGCAAGGTAACTGGAAGGAGAGAGGGATAAACTCTGTCTTTCTCCAGGCTCCTATCTAGTATATGGCCTTGACACTGTTGATGTTTGACCACATTTCCCATAATGTTTATCCAACCTAAATAGTCCATCGCAAATTCCAGAAGAACCTGAATGCTTGGTAGGACCTTCCCCTATGAGAACTTGGATGTACTATTCATTTGGCAATGTGATATGTTCTAGGTGCTCTTGAATATCAGTTATAATGAAGTAGTGGTGGGAATCGCACTGACCGAAGAAAGTTTGCATCGCAGGAATATCACACACTTTGGACCCACAACTCTTCGCTCTACCCTGGCGTACGGGATGCTCAGGTAATGTTAGATTCAGCTCAGGCCTGTGTGCCATTTGTGGTGGGAATAGATGGCCATTCCTGATAAATTCACTGTTAGATTTAAAATACATTTATAGCAGAAGTTACAGGATTTTGTTTTATTTAGAGTTTGACCTATAATCCGATGTTGCATTCTTTTAGATAGATCTTTATGCTCTCTATTAAATAATGTATTTCTGATGTGTTTTGTTTTGTGTGTATTAATTGCCATATGTGTTGTTGGAAACAGACATAGGTGTGGTATAGATATGTGTTATCTATTTTTCTTCCTCTGTTCTCTAGGCTGTGCAACTTACAATCATCAGATGTCATTATAGATCCCATGTGTGGGACAGGCTCCATCCCTCTAGAGGTATTCTATGCATTCTACCATTTTAAAATAATATATGATATAATGTTTAAACCTGAATAAAACTCATGAAGATGTCAGTGTTGTAGGAAGGTGCTTTGTGTTCAGGTGTCCGAATCATAGCACAAGTTGCCCAGGTATTCTATATGCAAGTATAGTCAAGACGTCATCTTCCAGCTTGACTTCAATGTAGGATGGGGCTCAAAGGTCAAGGCCTCTGATGAGATGTGTCACTGGATACCTATTGGTCAACCTTTGGTAGTTTTTATTAGCTCAGGTAAGTGTGGGTAAGAAATAACAGTGCTCTGGTAACATGTTAGATTCCTATTCATAGCCCTAGAATATCTTAGCTAGGCTTCTTTTTTTTTTTTTTTTTGACAGTGTAATTAATTTCTAAAGAGCAACTCTGGGACAAAGGTCTTAACGTGGAGCAGTCATTTTGCAAACAAACAGAATGTTTGTGATGATTGCTGCACCTTCCTACACTTTCAGTTTTTGCCTATTCTTCATAGAGGGAATATATAAAACAGGCTCTTAAAGGATTACTAAAGACACCGGAACCACTTTATTTCAATTTTGTGACCTGTGTGCAGTTTTAACTCTACAATGTACAGCATTGTCGTTCTGTAGATACAGCAATGCTTAAAGTGCTCCTTTAATAATAAGCGTATAAGAGGAAATAATAGATGGCCCTTAATCCTTTCAGTGTGAGAGAGCACGCATCCCTTGAAGATGTAACCTCACTGGCTAACACTAAAGTCAGCTTTTGACAGTGTTTAATATTTCCTGTTGCAGGGTGTGAGCGAGTGGCCAAACTGCTTCTTTATGGCTGGGGACAATAATCCACAGGCTGTGAACAGAGCTGCCAGTAACATCAACTCCTTACTAAGAAAGCAGAAAAACACAGAAAGGTAATTTTGTTTGATGTGGCATGTTTTTATTTAAATTTATTTATTTTGTCTATTGTTTTTGTGGGTCAAAATAAATACAATAATCCGTAATAATTTGTAGCATACCGGTACAGCGTTATAATGGCTAAAGCTACACATGCGAAGGTGTGACCTTATTTTATATAGCTATAGTAACAAAGCATCTGTCTCCACAACCTATGTACATCTCATCTAATATTCAAAATAAATATATATTAATATATGTATTAAGGAAAGACACTGTCAGCTAAACTAATGTGCCAGCATGAAACGTTAGTTGGGCTCAATTTGCTTAAAGACACATATGGGCAGAGGGGGGAATCTCAGTACAAAATAACTTTTATCTAAGTGCTCACGAAGCCAGCAACAAAAGGAAAATCAACATTTCTAAACACATAAAATCAACATCTTTAACAGGCTCAGGTAAGGGGCATTTCTGGCCCGGTAGGTTGGTTAGAGGCTTGTGTAAGCTCCTCTCTCAGACGCAGTGACTCAAGAAAGGTCGGCGCCTCAGACAGGTGTGACAGCATGTATGTCTTGCTGCCCTTTTCTGCTAAAAGGCAATGTGGGCTCCACTTAAAAGGGATGGAATTGTCCCTGAGAATGTGGGTAACTCTCCGTAAAGATTATCTCCATATAATATGTCAGGTGAAGTCCCTGTTAAAAATAAGCTTTGACGGTGTATAAATGGAGAGCTTCTGGTGGTCCCCATAATGACACCTCTGTCTGAGTCTCAAACATAGCTGGAACATTACATCCCTTGGGGCATCTTGTGGTGCTTTGTTGGTCCTAGCAGTCATCTATTGCGGTTTGCTTGGCTTGTCTCAATGTCAGCATAGTAGAGCGGAGCCGGCTGATATAATGGGTTTCGCCAGGTATTTCTTGGTCTTTTTCTCAATCTGTTACCTCACCAATGTTGCTGTAAATAGAACCGTCAATGTGCGGCTGTCTCACTTAGGCATTGATTAGGCCCAGGTTTTTGCTTTTTGAACCTAATGGGTGTTGTAGTCCACATGGCTGTTTTTTTTCTCAAGGCATACTACACATTTACTGAGTGTGCTGTTTTGTTTTAGGGGCTCAGCAGAAAACAAATTGGTTTGGCTTGGTAAGAAAGCAACTTGATGTTCTCCAAATTCCTCCCACATATATCCATATGCCACTTAGTTTGTGCATTCTCCTTTTACTTCCTGAAAATTCTATTCAATTTTTTATTTCCATTTCATAAGCTGCATTTGGCGGTATTTGGATTCCGTTTCACAAGCGCATATTTTTATATATTAATTTTATTATTTTATTTTATTTGTATTTATTTTTTAACAAGGGAGTAACAAAATGTAAAAATGATCTTTGTAATCAAAAACAAGAACTGATGAGCCATGGTTGCCAGGCCTGTGTTGTTATTTTATTATTATTATTATTATTGAGATAATATATTAAATTATACAAATGTTGCAGGATTTACTTAATAATTAAAATTATTATTTTAATTTTGTAATTGATGCATATAACATGTAAAGTACCTTGAATAAATGATGTAGTTAAAAGAAATGTTAAAGGCGTCCAGGCACCATATCCACTAAATTCCGATGCAGCAGTCATTGTGCTATTAGTCTGAGGGCACTGTCCCTCGGTTTTCAGTCAAACCATTTTATTGCAGTTTGACCGAATCTGGAGTTCCTTGATGTTATTGGAGCATGCTCACCGGAATATTTTTCTGCATTAGCAATATCAATTTCATCAATATTTGGAAGACACTGACATCCCAATAAGCCTCTGTGTGTGTTTATGTAATGCGTGTATGAAGTGTCTGGATGTTATAATTATATAGTTTTGTATGTGTCTGTGCATTTGACTGGCTTTTAATGCATAATGCCTGTAAAAGTGTGTTTGTGCATATGTATAATAATAGTTATGCAGACTCGCCTTCCAGCTAGGCCAGTCCGATCCTCCTACATGGAAATCATATTTTTATCCTCTGACAGTAAGTAGTCAAACCGTGATCATAATCCTGTTTTCTGCCGTTAGCACTTTTCACATTTTTTTTTTTTCAAAGAATAATTTTCTCTTTTTCCCTTTGTAGTACCTCGCAAGGACTACCGATTGATGCTATTCAATGGGACATCTCAAGACTCCCTCTGAGGAGCTCCTCTGTGGATGTGATTGTTACAGACATGCCATTCGGTAAGAGGTAAGACAATCCGTTACAGGCCTCTCAAACTAGGATATTCACTGTTTCAATTAAGGACTTATGCTTTATTTATTTTAAAATCACGGCACTGTTTGTAGTGAACACAGGGTATGGAGGATGCACTAGGAGATTCATCCTAGCTTTTTAGTTATGGTTATTATCAGTAAGGGATTTGTAGGGTTCCTCTCAGGTTACGTTTGAGCAAGGTAGCTGATGGCAAGTACTCAATACTAGACAGTCTTTACAAGCCAATGTGTATCGCTTTCCAGTCTATTCTTTAAATACTTTACTATCCTTTCCTATAAAACTAGTGGTTGGTTTAAAGGTCTTAGAGATTCATACACCGTTCTTGAATTCAGTTATTCATCTACAATTTGTATTTCACTATTTAGGTGTATTGTAAGTTCCTCATTGACCGTTTACAGACCCTATTTGGGCAGAGTATGTCACTCACCCAATTTTTTTTTGTAGTACTTAAGAACTGAAGCATACTACTCAGTATACCGTACAATTGACTACTTCTCAGTACCATTCAATACCGGTCTACCCTCATCCCCAACAAGATTGTTCAAAGTGTAATTGAGTGCTTTGGATAGGCAGAGTGCACCTTAGGTCCTCAGTGGGAAAATAAATCTAAGGATTGGACAAAGATAATCAGTAATAATGATTTCACTGTGGGAGGGGCTGGAGAGTTTAGATTCCAGCTCTGGAAAATGTTTGAAATAGTTTTTATTTTTTAAATTAAAAAGTTGAGGAAGAGGGTCCTCAATCTAAAATAAAAAGGAACACTCCAAGATTGATAATATAGTTATTTTTATAGTCAAGTATTCTTTTAATAGTCAAAATGGTCAGTGCATTACAGGTGTTTTAGTCCTCTAACACTAGCTAGCCTGTTCTGTGTGGTTTTTTTTTTTTGCTAATATATTTTTTTTTATTTATTATTTAGAAAAGCTTGCAATTTTTGCTACCCATGTAAGACATAAACAGTATACAAATATACCGAGCTAAGTGTTAACATCAAGCAAGTATAGAGATGTAAGAAAAGCGAAAAGAATGATAGTGGAAGATGGGTTAGAGAGGGGTAAAAAACTTGGTTTTAAATTGCAGTGAATGCTAATGTTGATAAAGTTCAACGATACTGGAACCAAAATATTATTGAAACACTTCAGGCTCCATAACTACTTGCGTTATCTACATGGGTTATGGTACAAAAATATGTCCGCCCACAATGTGATGTGATCTATACTTCATCATTGTGCATGCAAGTCCTCAAGTAGTTTCGTTCATGAACAAAAAAATGAATGAATCTACGAAAGGTAAAAGAATTGTGTTATTTGTCACTGGTTTGAAGATTGGCTGACAAATCTAATGAAGTTCTTAGACCCTGCAGAAGCTGCTGATATGGGTTAAACTATGGTAATTAAGGGGTGAAAAACACCAGTCCTGGTGTCTTTGTAACTGAAGGTTTATGAAAATTAAAATTCAAGTTGTTCAATCATGAGAAGTGCAGTCAGCAATCAGAAGTCCTCAGACTTAGCAAACATATAATCAGGAACACAGATAATGCCTGTTATTTAGCAGTAGTATTGAAAAGGTTTGTGTGAAAGGCAAAAGGGCGTTAAACAGTTGGCAAGATCAATTCAGTGTATACTAGTGTGTTCTACTCCTCTTCCCCCCCACCCAGAAGTTATCTCTAATGCCATGCAACAAATGCTGGAGGAGTGGTCAAATAAACGTGGGTGGAGTGGTCAATGTTTGTGATCTGCAAATTTGAAAGGAAGACAAGCTTATGCTATGCTAGTAGGCAACTACCTACTGTCTGGGGTACCTGACACTATCTTGTTCCTACTCCCCTTCTCATTTTCAATTAAAGAGAAATGTGAGTAAAAATACATTGAAAACTCCCCGTTCACATTCTGTCAGCTGTATTCATTCAGTACCTATAGCACATTCTCGCTGTTCTCTGATTTCACCACTCATAGCTTTGTCATAAGACCCACAGCAGTCACACACCAAACTCCTAGCAATCACAGCCTACGTAAAGCATTGCCCACAACACTCGCAGATTTCCGTCTGTTCACTGCCTTCAGCATTCACACATGCTTACAGCATATACTCACTTCCCACTGCAATCCGCAACTACACACAGCATTCACATACTAGCCGTAGCATTCACATGCTACACAATTCCACAGATTATCCACATTTAAACAGAACATTCACAAATTAACCATATCATTAAATGTGGCCTTGGCTATGATTGGAGAGACCGTAAGTGGATAATAAATGGTGTAAGTGCTTTTAGGAAGCATTCAGAGAAGCTTACATGTTCCAGAGTGGTGCAGTAGAACAACCAGTGATGACCCTAAAGAATCATAGAGCTGTTGAGCAGTGTAAATCTGTACAACATCTTATGTGATTTCCCCATCTGATGCAGATCATTTGTGATGGAAATCAAAACATGCATTTATTGAGGGGTTAAATGTGACTTTCATTTCAGGTTCTTTTTTCTCCCTCTTTTGTTCTCAGAATAGGATCAAAGAAAAAGAACTGGGATTTGTATCCTGCCTGTCTGAAAGAAATGAGCCGTGTGTGCCGGGCAGGTACAGGGAGAGCCGTACTACTTACTCATGACAGGAAATGCTTTGTCAAGGTACAATAACCCGGGATCTGATTGTCATCTAAACTTGAAAAGGATCAGTAACGCCTGAACATTATTTATTACTGGCATTTATAAAGCGCCAACATATTCTGCAGCGCTATACAATTAAGAAAAAGACAAACACAATAAGAACAGACCAATACAACAGGTAGAGGACCTTGCCCGTGAGCTTGCAATCTAAAGGTTAAAATGGGGAGATATGACAAGTGGTAGCAGAGGAATTTGTATGTGATGGCAGAGATAATTAATAGTATAACTGCAGCAGCTGAGAACTCATAAAGCGTTTACCCATTGTAATGAACTCCAAACCAGCATTGGGAAAATACGTCATATCTCAATATAGTTTCCAAGTCAGATATAAACTTTCTATCTCCTAGTTGTGTAGGTTCCATGAATGCCTGAGTTGTCTAATAGATAAAATAAATTAGGTGCAGGCACTCCGGATTGCTGCAGGAAGGCAGGTTTATTGGAACAAAAAGTGCAATGTTTTGGCCTACACAGAGGCCTTAATCAAGCAGTCACCTCTGTGTTACAGTACCCTATTTAAAGGGTGTCAAGCATAGCCACAATAAACAAATTATGTGCAAAATTAAATAAAAGTTAAATACATAAGTTGTCTAATGCAGATTAGGCTGATTATAAAATGTAATATACTCACAATCACATATTGCCTTTGCCTTGGGAAAGGTTTAATGCGTTCTTAAGGCACGTAATTATAAAAAGTCACCCAACTGACCAGGATTAGGAGTCCTTTTCTTTAAGTCATCCCAGAATCACTTTTACAGTAGCAGGTGCAGACGTACACAGAGTAAATGCATTTTTACAAATGGTCATCAGGAGCCACAAAATATGTAAAAAAATACATGAAAAAACTTAATTTCAACAAATAAAAGGCACATTACAGTGCATAGAAATACAGCATTGGGAAAACCTTGCATTGTTTGATTTCTAAACTGAAATATATAAGTATGACATTTGAGAATTTTCCAGTTGTGTCTTTTTGGAGGCATACATAAACTAAATTGTTAGCTCCGTATTATTCCAGAGTAAAATAAGATTTTATTGTGTGCTCTCTTGTAGGCCCTGGCTAAAGCTGCACACATGTGGAAGAAAATGCACACTGTCTGGGTTAATATTGGAGGACTTCATGCTGGAGTCTACCTCCTCCAACGGACTGCCCTTGATGCAAGTGAATGCACCAAAGACAAGCCGAAGGAGAATCTGAGTGAATGCCCTGTTTCACACTGCAAGGAGGAAGAGCCAGCTGCACCCTCGGAAATGATCTAAAACCACTAGAGAAAATCCCCACTGCTTGAAGCTCTAGCCACATGCTCAGGTGTTAATAAATGTTACTTTGGGTTTTTACTCCTCTGAGTTCTAGTGGAATGCAGCCATTGCTGGCACTGAGTGGCTTCTCTTTGACGGTTTTTATTGGTTTTGCTACAAATCTCTGTTCTTTATTTCCCTTGCGTTGTTGGATGGTATGTTACATGTTATATATTTTATGTGTTTCACTGAGATGCAGGACTGCTGTAAGAGTGTCATACCTCTAGTTAGCTTAAGTTGCTGCTCTGAGCTTGTAGCCAGTTTGCCATTTAAATAAAAAGTTAAAGACGTTAATAATGCGATTGAACCATGCATTGAAAACACAATATTATCCTGTGTTATGATCCTTTTAGTTAAGTGTTCTTGCATAGCAAGACCACTTAATGTTCTCACATATATATTATTAAGTGTTCTTGCATAGCAAGACCACTTAATGTTATCGCACATATATATTATTATTATAGCCAAATTTGCCACCCTAACTCCTCCCACAGTTTTTACACTACATAGACAAAAATATACCAAAACGTGCAGATTGTTCCCGATCGGATTGCTATTACTTTGTGGAACGTTTCGCCGAATGGTTCTCGGAATATCGTCGTTCTTGTGGCGAAATTTGTCCCATAGGAATGAATGGCAAAGCTAGAGTGGGAGCTGGCAAAAGCTGAAAAATCAGGACATGATTTCTAAACTGCCACCACTCCTTCATTTTCAGGCCCACCTACACAAATCTTATATCAAAACGTTCAGCTATCCCTGCTGCCACTACAAAATGTCCACAGCTAAGCCATAGTCCTAATAGTTTTCACAACATGACCATTTGTTTGCAACTCACGCAGTCCATTGACATTCATTGAAACTCCACTCTGCAAATCTCACATTTGAAGGGCAATTTCTAAACTGCGACTGTGCTTTCATTGTTAATATCTCAGAGACATACTATACATCAAAATGTAGGTCTGGGTCTTGTGATTCTCACAATATAAAGCTCTTCACTGTAGGATTTATAGTTTTTAAAATACGACCGTTTGAAGATGGCAACCGCCAAAATACTCTGACCTGTGCCAGGCTGCAGCAGCAAGTGATGTCATAGACAGGGCCTTTTGCACCTGCTAATGTTTTTATAACTGTATGTTTTAATGTAACTGTGACGCACTTTGGGCAACAACGTTGCAATTAAATGTGCTATATAAATAAATAATAACAGCTACTCCGCCCACTCCAGTTGTAGACTACTGGTGGAGGCAAGAACACTTCACACAATTTCCCCCAAAATTTTAGCTTTTCTAGTTATTATTATTATTATTGGTTTATTATTTGTGTAGCGCCATCAAATTCCATAGCGCTGTACAATGGGTGGAATAAGAGACACGTAAAACCAGACAAATGGACGCACAGGAACAGAGGTGTTACATGCTAGAGGGACTGGGGTATATTGACACAAAAAGGTATAAGTAGGGGTAATGATATAGGTTGCTAGAATAGTATTAGGTTATTTTTGACAGTTGCAGGAGATGCATCATGGGGGGGGGGTGGAAATGAATGAATGAAAACCCACTAACAGTTTAAATTATATGCTTTCCTGAAGAAGTGTGTTTTTAAAGGTTTTTTTTTGAAGGAGTGGAGACTGGGTGAAAGTCTAACGGAGAAGGTAAGGGATTTCCACAGAAAATGTGCTGCCCTGGAGAAGTCTTGGAATCGAGCATCAGATGTGGGAGTACAGACAGAGGATAGACGTAGTTGTATACGTACTTCCATACTTTTTAAATTGATGCAGAAGGAATTCTCTCCAAACGACAAGAGCTCACAATTAGTGACAGCTATCTGTATGGTTACCTCTTGAACAGGGCTTGGCAAAAGGAAGTTTTCCAGATGTTCTAAAAAAATACAACTATCATGATACTCTTCTAGCCTTATGAATGCCAAAAGCATTGTGGAAGTTGCAGTACTACATCATCAGGGGATCTTCTTTCCCATCGCTACTCTGGAATATTGGTTAAACTCAACAGAACTGTGTTAAACTGAAAATTGTTGCTTTCAGAGGGTAAACCCGTGCCCCTTGATTAGTGACCTAATCAAGCTCTGAATATTAATACTTGTGTGTCCTCAGCTAATTTATCAGCAGAATTACCAGAGTCTAAAAAGATTTACTTACAGCCCTTAATTCTTCATCACTGTGTACAGGGTTTGTATGTGAAAACTAATTTTCAGTTAGACATAGGGTATAGATATAAAGTTCACTTATAAATCTAATGTAAATTAAAGTTCTCCGGAAATTGTACTTACTTCCAGAATCACTGGTGTTAGGTCCTCAGAGTGGTGAAAAGATTATGGGGAAAGCTGGAAAAGCTTCATGGTCATTGTTCTAACCATAAATATTGTGATTGAAGTGGACTCACTGAATAGATTAGAAGGTGATGCCTTCTAACGTATTATGACATCACTAAAGTACAGGAAAGTTTACCTATTAAGTCACAGAGCAAGGAATGGATTGTAAATCCTGAACAACAGCGTAACATTAAAGGGATTAAAATTAACACTGTGATCAACATTTTGTAATACCCTAACTATTATCTGTTAAAATATACCATATCATTATTTGTTTTATTTAATATGTATTGGCATTTTTAAAAACAATTTGCCTACATTTCCCACTTTCTAACAGTCAGCCTTATGCACCTTCATTCGCATCGTCCAATTACCTGTTTCAATCCTCACTATTTTGCAAACCAGCTGTAGCTTTTCAAAATCGTGTGTGTTGAAAGGCAACAACAGATCGTTGCAAAATAGTAAGCACTTGGTCATAAGTAAAAAAACAAAATGCCAAAATACATGAATTTAGAAAAAAAAAAAGAGATGCTATATTAGAACATAAAGATTGTATTAAATTACTGAAGACAATTATCATTACACAATGAGCAAACATTTAGACCAAAATAGCTGCTCTGAAAAAGTGAGCTACAGATACAGTTTGGTAATGTTAGCTTGAAGTTTTCAATGTTTAGTAAAAAAAAAAAAAACTAAAACTGGAGGAAGAAGGGGAAGGAGAGAGAAAGAGACAGATGTATAAACACCAATATAAGAATGTGTAAATATTTTGTGCTTTAACCCCTTAAGGACCGCTGACGGTTCAGGACCGTCAGCGGTAAAACGTGCGTTTGGACCGCTGACGGTCCTGAACCGTCATAACGGTTTTGGGCTACTTACCTGATCGCCGTCGGTCCCACGGCGGCGATCAGCTCTCCTCCCGGTCCAGGGGGGTTGCCTGTCTGCCCGGGCAGTCCCCCCTCGGCAGATCAGGACCCCACGGCCATGTGATCACTCGATCACATGACCGCAATAGGGGTCTGTGTATCTGCCTGCAGGGGGACTGTCTGTGCTGACAGGCAGTCTCCCTGCATCTGTAAAATCAAAAATAAAGTGTAAAAAAAAAATCTGTGTAAAAAAAAAATAATATGTGTATATATATATGCTATATATACATGTATTATATCTATATATACCTATATATAATATATGTGTATATATATAATATATATAATGTCACACTAAGTGTATTTTTATATTTATATATACGTATATAATTATAAAAATACACTTATATTTAAATTACACACGAATATATACAATATATATAATAACTATATATATGGTATATATATATTATTATAAAATACAAATAATATGTTAATAAAAATAAATAACAAAAAATAAAAATAATTTTTAATAATTAAAAAAAAATTATATATATATAGTTTTATTCTAACAGTATTTTGATATTGATATATATATATTTATATCAAAATACACTTAGAATGTAATGATATATATATCTATGTATACATAAATAAATAAAAATAATACGAAATATACATATGTCCACATACATAATTACATAAATAATTTCATAAATATACACGTAGACGTCAAATATATAAATATGTATATATATTAAAATTCTACGTGCATATTTATGTAATATTTTTACCTAATTAAGTAATTTTAATGATTGCAATTTGAGGGACCTGCCTGCCAACCCAGGCCAAAAGTCCAGATAATTTAATTTGCTAGCACTGTGTTTAACCCTGTAACTTTCTATGACACCCTAAATCCTGTACATGGGGGTACTGTTTTACTCGGGAGACTTCGCTGAACACAAATATTAGTGTTTCAAAACAGTAAAACATATCACAGCGATGATATTGTCAGTGAAAGTGAAGTTTTTTGCATTTTTCACACACAAACAGCTCTTTCACTGAGGATATTATTGCTGTGATATATTTTACTGTTCTGATACACTAATATTTGTGTTCAGCGAAGTCTCCGGAGTATAACAGTACCCCACATGTAGAGGTTTTATAGTGTTTGTGAAAGTTACAGGGTCAAATATAAGGCTTGATTTTACTTTTTTTTTTTTTTATTGAAATTTGTCAGATTGGTTAGGTTGCCTTTGAGAGCGTATGGTAGCCAAGGAATGAGAATTAGCCCCATGATGGCATACCATTTGCAAAAGAAGACAACCCAAGGTATTGCAAATGGGGTATGTTCAGCTTTTTTTAGTAGCCACTTAGTCACAAACACCGGCCAAAGTTAGCGTTTTTTGCATTTTTAACACACAAACAAATATAAATGCTAACTTTGGCCAGTGTTTGTGACTAGGTGGCTACTAAAAAAGACTGGACATACCCCATTTTGAATACCCTGGGTTGTCTACTTTAAAAAATATGTACATGTTAGGTGTGTTTCGGGGATTTATGACAGATAACGGTGTAACAATGTCACTATTGATACATTTAAAATATATATATATTGAAACAGCAATTTCCTACTTGTATTTATAGGCCTATAACTTGCAAAAAAAAGCAATAAAGCATGTAAACACTGGGTGTTTTTAAACTCGGGACAAAATTTTGAATCTATTTAGCAGTTTTTTGCATTAGCTTTTGTAGATAAGTAAAAGATTTTTCAAGTAAAAGTCCAAAAACATGTTTTTTTTTTTTTTTTCACCATATTTTATTATTTTTTTTAAATACAATATATGACATAATATATATACTGGTATGTAAAGAAAGCCCTTCTTGTCGTGAAAAAAACAGTATATAACTTGTATGGGAACCGTAAATGAGAGAGCAGAAAATTACAGCTAAACACAAACACCACAAAAGTGTTAAAACTGCTCTGGTCCTTAACGTACAAACATCGCAAAAACAGGCCGGTCC
This sequence comes from Pelobates fuscus, assembly GCF_036172605.1. Lineage (NCBI taxonomy): Eukaryota > Metazoa > Chordata > Amphibia > Anura > Pelobatidae > Pelobates > Pelobates fuscus. Next base: position 103,612,056 of record NC_086323.1, on the reverse strand, counting down.
TGAAGGGATTAAAATAAATGTCACCTTATTGTTCATCCTCTTATTAAGGGTTGGTACTGATATACAATACTCCATATCATGTCATATTATTTATGTAACCCACCTTCAGTAACCGGTTACAAAGGTGACAGGTTCATTCTAATGACACACAATAGAGCTGGACTGGGAGAAATAAAGAAAAAAAGGGGCCACCATTTACTCACACGGCGTATTATTTTAAATCTTGGATCCATAAATGTAACTTTTTCTTTATAGACCTCATTTCTCATCATGCACGGATAGATGAGCAGCAAGGGAAATGAAGCCCAAAACATGTGGCTAACTTTTATTACTGGACTGTATATCTCGTGTTTATTCCCCTGCTGATGGACAGTCTCGTCATTTATTTTAGTAAGTCCCTATTTGAATAAATAAATGTATAATTGTGTCCCCTTTTTCCCTGTACTAACCCTGATCACAGCTACCGGGGTCCGGTGCCAGAAAACTAGGTGTAACAAAGTGGCAGCCACGAGAGGTGTAGCAATATGGCCGCCAAGCGAATCGAGGTGTAGCGCTATGGACGGTAACAGCACGTCAAGCATGTTAGCCAGCTGTCTTGCGCCCCCTAGCGGTAGAGCCGCTAGTTACATGGCGGCAGGCTGTAGGACTGGCTGTATGGGCCTAGCACGGTGGGAAGCCTCAGGATGCCGGAGGAGAACTTGTCCCAGCTCCCGGTCCCCCGGCTCTGCTCCCTCAACAGCCGCATCCCGACAAATGTCATTTTCGTTAACCTGACTCCGCGCACCGTGAAACCAATCTGGATCAACTTCCAGGGCGAACCGCAGGCCTACCCCAGCCTGAGACCACATACCGGCCGCAGGATGATCACCTACCTGGGTAACTAGCAGGCACCCAGAGCCGGGCTGGGAGGGAGGATAGCAGGCACCCAGAGCCGGGCTGGGAGGGAGGATAGCGGGCACCCAGAGCCGGGCTGGGCTGGGAGGATAGCGGGCACCCAGAGCCGGGCTGGGAGGGAGGATAGCGGGCACCCAGAGCCGGGCTGGGGAGGGAGGATAGCGGGCACCCAGAGCTGGGCTGGGAGGGAGGATAGCGGGCACCCAGAGCTGGGCTGGGAGGATAGCGGGCACCCAGAGCCGGGCTGGGCTGGGAGGATAGCGGGCACCCAGAGCCGGGCTGGGCTGGGAGGATAGCGGGCACCCAGAGCCGGGCTGGGCTGGGAGGGAGGATAGCAGGCACCCAGAGCTGGGCTGGGCTGGGCTGGGAGGATAGCAGGCACCCAGAGCTGGGCTGGGAGGGAGGATAGCGGGCACCCAGAGCCGGGCTGGGCTGGGAGGATAGCGGGCACCCAGAGCCGGGCTGGGCTGGGAGGATAGCGGGCACCCAGAGCCGGGCTGGGCTGGGAGGATAGCGGGCACCCAGAGCCGGGCTGGGCTGGGAGGATAGCGGGCACCCAGAGCCGGGCTGGGGAGGGAGGATAGCGGGCACCCAGGGCTGGGAGGGAGGATAGCAGGCACCCAGAGCTGGGCTGGGAGGGAGGATAGCAGGCACCCAGAGCTGGGCTGGGAGGGAGGATAGCAGGCACCCAGAGCTGGGCTGGGAGGGAGGATAGCAGGCACCCAGAGCTGGGCTGGGAGGGAGGATAGCAGGCACCCAGAGCTGGGCTGGGAGGGAGGATAGCAGGCACCCAGAGCTGGGCTGGGAGGGAGGATAGCAGGCACCCAGAGCTGGGCTGGGAGGGAGGATAGCAGGCACCCAGAGCTGGGCTGGGAGGGAGGATAGCAGGCACCCAGGGCTGGGAGGGAGGATAGCAGGCACCCAGAGCTGGGCTGGGAGGGAGGATAGCAGGCACCCAGAGCCGGGCTGGGAGGGAGGATAGCGGGCACCCAGAGCCGGGCTGGGCTGGGAGGATAGCGGGCACCCAGAGCCGGGCTGGGCTGGGAGGATAGCGGGCACCCAGAGCCGGGCTGGGCTGGGAGGATAGCGGGCACCCAGAGCCGGGCTGGGCTGGGAGGATAGCGGGCACCCAGAGCCGGGCTGGGCTGGGAGGATAGCGGGCACCCAGAGCCGGGCTGGGCTGGGAGGATAGCGGGCACCCAGAGCCGGGCTGGGCTGGGAGGGAGGATAGCAGGCACCCAGAGCTGGGCTGGGAGGATAGCAGGCACCCAGAGCTGGGCTGGGAGGATAGCAGGCACCCAGAGCCGGGCTGGGAGGGAGGATAGCGGGCACCCAGAGCCGGGCTGGGCTGGGAGGATAGCGGGCACCCAGAGCCGGGCTGGGGAGGGAGGATAGCGGGCACCCAGGGCTGGGAGGGAGGATAGCAGGCACCCAGAGCTGGGCTGGGCTGGGAGGATAGCGGGCACCCAGAGCCGGGCTGGGCTGGGAGGATAGCGGGCACCCAGAGCCGGGCTGGGCTGGGAGGATAGCGGGCACCCAGAGCCGGGCTGGGCTGGGAGGATAGCGGGCACCCAGAGCCGGGCTGGGAGGGAGGATAGCGGGCACCCAGAGCTGGGCTGGGTTGGGAGGGAGGATAGCAGGCACCCAGAGCTGGGCTGGGAGGATAGCAGGCACCCAGAGCTGGGCTGGGCTGGGAGGATAGCAGGCACCCAGAGCTGGGCTGGGAGGGAGGATAGCAGGCACCCAGAGCTGGGCTGGGAGGGAGGGAGGATAGCAGGCACCCAGAGCTGGGCTGGGATGGAGGGAGGATAGCAGGCACCCAGAGCTGGGCTGGGAGGGAGGATAGCAGGCACCCAGAGCTGGGCTGGGAGGGAGGATAGCAGGCACCCAGAGCTGGGCTGGGAGGGAGGATAGCAGGCACCCAGAGCTGGGCTGGGAGGGAGGATAGCAGGCACCCAGAGCTGGGCTGGGAGGGAGGATAGCAGGCACCCAGAGCTGGGCTGGGAGGGAGGATAGCAGGCACCCAGGGCTGGGAGGGAGGATAGCAGGCACCCAGAGCTGGGCTGGGAGGGAGGATAGCAGGCACCCAGAGCTGGGCTGGGAGGGAGGATAGCAGGCACCCAGAGCTGGGCTGGGAAGGAGGATAGCAGGCACCCAGAGCTGGGCTGGGAGGGAGGATAGCAGGCACCCAGTCCTGGGCTGGGAGGGAGGATAGCAGGCACCCAGGGCTGGGCTGGGAGGATAGCAGGCACCCAGGGCTGGGCTGGGAGGATAGCAGGCACCCAGAGCCGGGCTGGGAGGGAGGATAGCGGGCACCCAGAGCCGGGCTGGGAGGGAGGATAGCGGGCACCCAGAGCCGGGCTGGGAGGGAGGATAGCGGGCACCCAGAGCCGGGCTGGGAGGGAGGATAGCGGGCACCCAGAGCCGGGCTGGGAGGGAGGATAGCGGGCACTCAGGGCTGGGAGGGAGGATAGCGGGCACTCAGGGCTGGGAGGGAGGATAGCAGGCACTCAGAGCTGGGCTGTGACAGGACCATTTATTGCATTATCTGCATGCTGAGGGTATATAATATGGCTGATAATAACTTGTTTTAGGGGATTATTATTCCACCAATCAAAACAATAAAACAAATTGAAAATTAGAATATTTCATTGTAAACGGCAACAGAATGTTTCAGTTCAGTTATAGTTTTACTGTTTTGGCCTGAGTTCACAGGGTTTTCACTAAACAATACATTTTAAGAAAATAATTCCGAATGGCAAAACAGAGGCACACAGCGAGAATTCAAAGTTAATTTCAAATTTAAAATGGATGCTATAGGCACCCAGATCACTTCATCTCATTGAAGTGGTCTGTGTGCTGTGACCCTATTCCTTTAGGGAGTGAAACATTGCTGTCTTTGGGAAACTGCAATACTTGCATTGCAGTACTACTACTGCTAATAATAATAAGACTGCCTATAGTGGCTGTCTACCAGACAGCCGCTAGAGGCGCTTGCAGTGTCACGGAGTTTGACTCCATGAAACAATGCTGGACGTCTTTACACTTTGCAGCGTCTAGAAAATCCCCATAAGAAAGCATTGAGTCGTTGCTTTCCTACAGGGAAGGCCCAATGCGTGCATGGCACTCTCCACGCATGTTGCTGGCAGAAGAGGAGCGCGACCCAGTGCAGAGGGACATCGGCGCTGGAATCGCGGAAGTGTAAAAACCTATTATTATTATTTGCCACAGGGACCATTTTTTTTATGCATGAGGAGCTACCGATGGGATTAGAGCTTCACCTGTAGCTCCAGAAAGCAGATGGAAAGGGGGCACTGCAATCTGGTGCTGGAGCACAGACTTTGGGTTTAAAGTGTTTGTGAACGATTTTACGTTTCTAAACCAAAGCCTGCACCAGGGTCCTCTTGGTACCTTAACCCCTTAAGGACACATGACATGTGTGACATATCATGATTCCCTTTTATTCCAGAAGTTTGGTCCTTAAAGGGTTAAAGGGACACTATAGTCACCTGAACAACTTTAGCTTAATGAAGCAGTTTTAGTGTATAGAACATGCCCCTGCAGCCTCACTGCTCAATCCTCTGCCATTTAGGAGTTAAATCCCTTTGTTTATGAACCCTAGTCACACCTCCCTGCATGTGACTTGCACAGCCTTCCATAAACACTTCCTGTAAAGAGAGCCCTATTTAGGCTTTCTTCATTGCAAGTTCTGTTTAATTAAGATTTTCTTATCCCCTGCTATGTTAATAGCTTGCTAGACCATGCAAGAGCATCCTGTATGTGATTAAAGTTCAATTTAGAGATTGAGATACAATTATTTAAGGTAAATTACATCTGTTTGAAAGTGAAACCAGTTTTTTTTTTTTTCCCCATGCAGGCTCTGTCAATCATAGCCAGGGGAGGTGTGGCTAGGGCTGCATAAACAGAAACAAAGTGATTTAACTCCTAAATGACAGTGAATTGAGCAGTGAAATTGCAGGGGAATGATCTATACACTAAAACTGCTTTATTTAGCTAAAGTAATTTAGGTGACTATAGTGTTCCTTTAACTTAATTTCGTCCTCAAGTCCTCAATCTTGATGATCTCAGTCAATCCAATGCTTTCCCATAGGAAACCATTGAAAGGCTAGTTTGCAGGCTTGTCAGAACAACAGTGTTTTTTACACTGCAGAATTTAAACCTGAACATGAAACTCAGACCAAGATGATGTGGTGTGGGAGTCTATAGTGTCTCTTTAAAGGGTTAAACCACTGTTGGTTTGTTAACCATTTCCTGTTTTCCAGATCATTTCTGGCTTTTCCGAGACCTTGAAACCGATGTTGGACTGTTGGCTAACAAGCAGGAAATGTACTTCCCTGTCGAAGGCAATAATGTGCAGCCAATTTTTGTAAACATCAGTTCTCCAGGTAAGACAAGAATGCATTGTGATAGAAAAGGCTGCTGGTAATTTTCCACAAACTACAGGAGTTGTAGTTAAATTAAAGCTGAAAAAAAAATAATAAACTGTGTCTACTGTGTGCTATGTATAAGGAATTGAAAGTGAATCATTTTAAGGGGAAGTAACTGGTGAGAAATAACATTTTATGTTGAAGCTTTTTTTTAAAGCAGTTCTGTCACTGGTGGGGTCTTTGCAGTATTTTTGGAACGATCCACAGGTACGGTTTCAGCTTGCATGTTGGTTTTCAGGGGGAGAGTGAAATGGAGGTATTTTTACCAAAACTCCAACAATTTGTGTGATTTGCTTCATGTTTTCAGCTGAGCTTGAAGCCTGGAAAAATTAGTTTTGTCATTTTTCCAAACTTCAATTGAGTACCACTGTGTGGATTTAATCACATTACCCCCAACTAACACAATCGGCTCCTTGCTGTACCCTCATAATTCTAGAGGAACAACACACCCCCTTACCTTGGCCCGTACCCTTACATAATATATGCCTGAAAGGCTTGTTACCAAGGCACGTCCTATCCAAACAGCACCCTGATCAAAGAATCTGTGCCCATTTGCAGCGTGTTAAAAGTTTTACCATGTTGCAGCTATTCTCCGATATGGGAACAAGTTCCAGGCATGTGGTGGCTTAGTCCTGGACTCCAAAAAGGGTTTCCCAGAGCTCTGGGAAGGGGAGCGCTCTCAAGCTCCGGGTATCCTCTGATGCGTCTTTGCCTCCCAGACCTCCCCTCCAAATATCGCTCTACTCTGGAGGTTGGGGAACCGAGCGATACCCGCACAGTCCCAATACCAGGAACAGTTTCAGGGTTTCTTCCAGTCAGACGTTTAAGGAGAAAAATTAGTCCAGAGGTCCTCAAATCTGGCTGAGAAGCAAGCAGGTGTCTGGGACCCCACCAGTGACAATAGCCCCTTATTAGGGGCTATTGGGGTCAGGCCTGTAGTCCGTGGGTAGCAGGATGGCGTTCACGCCTCACTTTTAAAGGCCGTGGCACAGGAGCTTCAGTCACACATACCAAAAGTAGAAAAAGGGTTGTTAAAGTGAGGTCATACTAACTTGACCTTGTCTTTCTGCACAATGGAATAAATAATTTTATATTTGAGCAGTAATTCATGGATCTCGTGGTGTGACCTTTTTTACTTCCCCTTTTTTTATTTTGGTTTGGATTTGGATATTGTGGTGGACTAGCAGGTGGAGAGCACCAACTCCTGGAAATCTGCAGTCACACACAATTAATGGGAGTTCACTTGCGGAACTACCGCGGTTGCAATGGTCGCAGCTGCAACCAGGCCTATCACTCCAGGGGGCCCGGCTGCCCTGCGGACTCCTGCGACCGGGTACCTGTCACCATGTGTTGCGGCCCCGGCCTGCGCGGTGTAACCGCCAGGGCCGAATTGAAGGGGTCCATCGGGTGGCCCATGCTGTTAGGGCCACCCAATGGCAATGAATATCCAGGGGGCCCCGGTCAGCGCTGCATCGCTTTAACAGCGCGAAAAGGCCCTCAGTGCGCACGTCAGACGCTGGGAGGAAGCGACTGCCCCGGTCACTCTTCCCAGCTATCAGAGAGAGCCGCCCGGGGGGGAAGGAGAGGGAGTCAGAGCGGGAACTCTGACTCCCATCAGCCTGAGCCACCACTGGACCCCAGGGAAAGTCACCCTCCTGAATCTAAAAGGGAGGAAATAGGAGGGTGACTTAAAAATTTTGCATGTGTGTTTCTCTGTGTGTGTGTGGGGGGGGGGGGGTGGAAGTATAGGGGGAGAAGTAGACTAATGGGGGGCCCCCATGGCAATTCTCGCACCGGCATCCTGTGGAGCTCCCAGTTGAACTCTTCTTGTCATCTTTCTGCAACATTGACTCTGCTCCTTCAGATTTAAATGTGGAATTCAATTACTTTTTATTAACAATTCTTTATTACAGCCCTGCTAGTAACCAATGAAGGTTTTGGTTTGTGATAGTGTAGGTGTTTTAATTCATCATATCTTTATTCACATTTTTTGCCATGAACAGAGTGTCAGCCGTTCTGATGGATGTCCATGGAGTTTTTAAAACAACATTCTGGGCACCATGACAACTTTATCTCAGTGATGTTGTTATGGTGCCTGGAGGTCTTGGACACTCAGTCTTAACCTAAGTTTCTAAACCATTTACAAATGGTTTAACCTCAAATTCTCCTAATCTTGCCCATTCCGTCCCCTCTGCCTTTTACTCTGGCACTAACTTCATTGTGAAAATCCTTTCACTGGACTCTGGTCATAGGTTGAGAGTTTAAGCTGGCACCCATTGAAATGCTCATCACATCTCCTGCCCTCAACATGACTTACGTTTTTCCTCCATTTCAACTTTATGGATTTTCGAGTTGCTATATTATCAAACTAATCAATATAGTGGTGTTTGGGCAGTTATGGTCCATAAAAAAAAATCTATTAATGTTGTGTTACATCTCAAATTAACTACTGTCAATATATTGCAGAATTTACCCTGAAGGAGCACTGTATCCATTTCATCAGGAAGATTGTAAAGCCAGAGGACTATCGCAAACTGGACATTGTAGCTTCTTTATACAAAGACTTGGAAGATCTTCCGAACATGACAAAAGACTTGCGTAGATTGACAATTACATACTGGGAACAAAACAGATCATCCAATTCAGAAGCCTGAAAGCAATATTTATTTTTAATATAGGTTTCCACTGACCCTCAGAGTTTGCAATGCATTGCTTTGATGTGTGCGTCCCAGCCTTTTGACACACAGCAGAGTGATATTGGACCACTGAAAAAAAAGTATAACTTCTGTATTTCAGAGTACCCTATAGTATATGATAACGAAGTGACCACTAATTGTTGCTTGCTATGTTTGTATATTAATGCTTCTTCCTGAAAATGATCTTGCTCTGTACAGATTTTGAATGCACCTTCTTACTCTTGAAGTCCCGTGGAGTTACGCAACTTTACCCAGACTGAGATTCTAGCATTTGGTCTTCACCACCTGTTCCTGTAGGGACCTGTGCACAGCAAACTGAGTTTGTCTTCTGCTTTTAAAGTGATGGGGATCTTTAACTGGCAAGTGAGAGGCTCGGCATTATCAAAACATAGTCCACCTAGTTACCTATCATTGACCCAAACATTCCTTTTCTAACTAAAATTCCTGGGTGTTTGATGTTATATAAATATTGTGGATGGTGCATAGCACCCATATGTCTTGTTTGCACTAGGATGCTGCTATACAAGTTAAGTCTTATTCAGCTGTGATTGGGAAATACTATTCTGAACATATCATTGCTGGGATATCGTTGGATTATTTCCAAAATGATAAAATGGTCAGTATGAGTGGCTGCACTTTAATGGCAGTGGCTGCATTGTAGTTTTTTATTGTCCACAGAGTACCGTGCACCATTCTCATTTCTGAGAGTGACTTATAACTGTGCTGCCAATAAGGTAGCCACAGTTCTGGTCTACTTATATTAACTTTGTCCAACTTGTCATCATGCACTTATTCCGCAGCGCTTTACAATATTATAAAAAAAGGGGAAATATTACAATAAATGAGCAATTACAATATGTACAGGACTAATAGGTTTGTGGGGACCCATCTCAGCTTATATCTGTATATAGGGTAAACCATTACTCCAGCTAAGGTACCGTTACCAATACTATGTTTTGCCAGCTCGTTGCAGAAGCATTAGGTTGCTGTATATCATGTAACAATAGTGGTAGGGGCCCAGAAGCCTTGCTGCACTTGTGACCTGATGTAATCCTGGGGTGTTTCACTGGAGCAGGATTACCGGGAATTGCTTTGCAGATCTGTGCCCTGATTCCTTTTATTGTAATGAATTACTGTGGGTGCAGTGAGGGCACATCTTGCCACCCTTTTCTGAAATATCTCTAGCTCTCACCACTTAGCAGATGGAAAACTGACCTGCCATGTTAAGATCTGCTACAATAGGGATCCAGCCCTGGATTATGGCTCTCCACCACAATAAGAAGAGAAACATGGGAGCGGAAATTGAGTAATTTTGTCATTTAGTAAAAATATCATGCACAGACCCCTACACTCTTTGTTTTGTCTGATTGTAAACACTGAAGCCTGATTTGCCTTAAACTGCCGAATTCATGTCCTGGGGTGGCAGTTCTAGCGTAGATTGTGTTTGTACTGTTACTAATGTTTAATATGTAAATATATTTAAACATAATCTTTGCTGTGTGTCTCTCTTTTTGTCCTAAAAAGAAGTGAAATTCTTGAAACATTGCAAAAAAATCTGTATTTTTAACTAATTTACATTACTAGGATGTTCCATGCCATCCTCTACAGAGTGGGCTTTAACGCCGTTAGGATGGCATGGAACATCCTAACATTTTGGTCTAAACAGTGTTAAATCTCTGCTTATACCAGAGTGCCAGGTATCAATTTATATTTGGTGTTCGCTCTGTAGCTGTCAGACATTCTCATTGGCCCCAGACTGACAGATTAGCAGTGTGCTACAGCCATTTAGAGGCTTTTTCTGCAGTGCTCTGTGAGCAATGTTAAAACGCTGCTCACATCATGGAGTCTTAAGTACCAATATATGTCAACTAGGGCCACATTTACTGACTGAGCTGACCCAAGAGCCTTATGCAGCACTCAAAATGAGCGCTGCACACACACATTTAAGTCCTTTGAGAACACTGTGGCTGAGCTTTGCGAGTTGCCCAATCACAATTTTCAGCATTACAGGCATATTCCCCATCACTGTTTTAATTAGGAAACCCATCTGCTGATATTAAGACAGATATTAGCAGGCTTCATGTTAGGTGTAGGGTTAGTGTTGGGGTAATGTAAGGGTTAATGTTGTTTTAGTGTTTGAGATAGTGTAGGGTTAGGGGTAGCGCTAATTACCACATTAATTTATACCCTAGAGATTGCATTTAACTCATGTTCAGTCTATCGCCAAATCCTGCCGCTTCCATCTCAAACATTGTGCGCATTCGACCCTACTTAACTCCAGATGTGACTACGGTGCTGGTCCATTCTACTGTCTTTTCTTGCCTTGACTACTGTAATCCGCATGTCAGTGGTCTTACCTCCTCCCAACTTGCCCCATTGCAGTCTATAATGAATGCGGCGGCGCGGCTCATCTTCCTGTCTGCCCACACCTCCCACGCCTCACCCTTCTGTCAATCGCTACATTGGCTTCCTGTAAGATATAGGGCTCAATTTAAAATTCTGGTTCTTGCTTTCAAATCTCTACATAATGTTACTCCCACCTATCTATCCTCCCTAATACACAAGTATGTCCCGTCTAGGCCCTTATGCTCTGCTGAAGACTTAACGTCTATCTTCCCGCCTTCAAGACTTCTCTCGTATAAAACCCAATATATAATGTGTGGGGGGCACTTAAAAAGAAACCCTTAAATTGTGGTTGAACTAACACAAAGTGCAAATTCTAGGTTCTGTTTTGGTTCCAACCTTGAACAATTACCTCCTTATGAGGTTAATACTATAGCTTCTATTTTTGTTAGTTTACTTTTACTCAGAGAGAGAACAACACTGTGCTTACAATACAAATAGACATTAACTATAAAAAAGGAAAATCATTGTCAGGGTGGACATACCGTCTAGTTGTAACAGTCTGGTACACAGGAAAACATTAAATTGTCAATTTTCTAGTTAAAATGTAAATTGAGGGGGCGGAGCTTGACCATCGAGCTAAACGGACGCCATTCCGACAGGCTCCTCTGTCAACTGGCACAATCTGCAGAAAATCTCACTACCCTCAGCCAATCCAGCTTCCACCAGCCTCCAGCTGGACTCCCTACCTCCTCCCGAGGCGATAGATGCCCTTCTTCGCGGCTTCCACCCAGCCGAAGCGGAGGCGGAAAATCGGGGCCTACCCCACGCTGACACTCCCAGACCTGGAGAAAATACTCAGTGGCTACGAAGCGTGACAAGCGTGGGACGAAGCCTCCTCCCAGAGATCAGACCAATCTGCACGGACACCAGCCATGGGCCGCCGTTCACAGCGACCACAAGCCGCAGAACAAAGCTGGGACATAGGGGCCATGCTTCAAAGGCCCGCTCCGACTAAAACTACTCCCGCGGACATACCGCGCTCGGCGACTCACTACCATCACACGGAACAACCGGAGACGGTAACAACCCTGGAATCCCAAATAGAGCACCAACCCCAACTCGAACCTCCAGCAGACATGACCTCAACGTCCAGGCACGATCTGAAAATCTTATTGTCGGACTTCCACAAAATCCTGGCGGCAGAATTGGCCCCCATCAAAAAAGACATCACAGCACCACAAGCAGGGTGCACGCAACCGAAAAACACATTACGGACATACAGTCCCACCTAGCTGAGCTCCAAGATTCGGTGCAACACCTTCGGGCACAACAAAGAGCCATAATGGCACAACAGACGACCATGGAGGAACGCCACCGGCGCACAAATATAAAAATAAGAGGCATCCCGACAGCCATCTTGCCAGACGATTTGCCGCACTACACAAGATGCCTACTGGCCACTATTTTACCCCATGCCACGGTCAAGAAGATGGTCACCGAGGAGATATACTGCCTACCTACATCCTCAAAGGTGCGCTCAAACACACCCAGAGATGTGATACTCAGGTGCCCAACTGTCCACGACAAGATACAGGTCATGTCTGCATTATGCATTAAAAGGTAAAACGCCTCTGACATTTGAGGGCGCTAGCCTGACATTCTTCCAGGATATTACGAAATCTACTCTCATGTGGCGCAAATCCTTCAGCTCCCTCACTAACGGACTAAGGGCGGCAGGCATAACCTATAGATGGGGGGCAAATGGATCCCTGGTGATACATCAAAACGGAACCCAACACACACTCGCCTCAATGGAGGAGGCACCCACACTCTTAGACCATGGGACTGGTCCTCCCGACCACCAACACATCCTCGAGACCCTCTACTACCAATTGGGACCCAGAGCACACCACGCCATTTGTCCCGTGGAACAGAAGCCCTCGGTCCCTGGAACCAAGACAGCCTCAGGGGACTGGCTGACAATGAGGCGCGGAAGGGACACCTCCCCAACACCTATCTTTGCCTAAAGACTGCAATGTTATTTTAATCACATATGTTTTTCTTTCCTCCTCAATATCTCTGTTAACCTAGCTTATATAACACCTGAGGTTATTATATTTTAATGTTTCTGTTGCTGCAATTTCCCTACTTGGAGACTATCTCATAACTAACCCACGACAAACCTAATCCTGACATGGACCGTACCTGTCTGACACTACATGCTCAATAGGACCCATTCCTGCATGACATAATGCTGGCCACACCTATGAGGCCTACAAACCCAGGGCAGGGTCGTACAGCTAACATGTAATAGAGCGACTAATACACTCTTACCACAACCCCCCCCCCCCGCAACTCCCTTGGTTAGGAGTTTCTTTCACCTGAGGCATAGAATACAATCACGGTATGAAGCTGCGATCGAACATCCGCATACTTCAGAAGTCACTTATCTGTGCACTCCCACCTCTATGCCCACGAGACACTCTCCCGACACATATAATTACACCCAAGTGTGCCATAACCTTGGAGGCGCCACCTACTCCATAACCACATAGCACACGGAACAAGGAAACCAGGACCGACTACGAGAACCACACTTACGATTAATAAATGTTACATAGGACAGGACCTAGATCCAAGTTTTAAACATGTTTAAAAATATTATATAAATGGTGCAGACACGCCAAACGATAGTTATAAAATGTTGATGCTATATACAGGAACCTCTAACATGCAATGTACTGTTCTATTGTCTGGCTCACGCAATGCACCGCAAAAATAAAGAATAAAAAAAAAAACGTAAATTGAAACATTCAAAAGTAGGCCTGCTCTTGTGTTTAATTAAAGCTTCGTATGAGATCGACAGTCATATAAAATATTTATTTTTTTGGACTGATAGTGGATTATAGTGTCTTTAGTTATCTTTTAGGACCACTAGACATTAGGTGTTTTTAGTTTATTTTATTTATTAGTTTTCCATAAGGGTTTTTTTTGTGTCAAAGGTAACACAAGATTACAGAAATCATAAAAGGCAAGACTTAAAAAGCAACAATTTAGCAGTACATTAACAATTGGCATCAGCAAGTATTTATCAAATAGAAAGTATATTATGCCCAACAAAAATTTTGATGGAAACTAAAAAGAATAAAACTGCAAGTAAGTTCAAGATGTCACATAAACCAAAGTTACATTGGGAACAGATTCTACTGCTAATAACCGGTCCTTTTTTAAAGTTTCAGGAGACTGACAAAGTACCGACAACATGAGCATGTGTAGCTTACCCTTATGGTATCCATCAGATGGTGAGCATAAGATGTAGGGTAGGGGTACGCAACGTCCGGCATACCAGATGCTGTGGACTACATCTCACATAATGCTCTTACAGTCATAAAGCTGGCAAAGCATCAGGGAAGATATAGTCTGCAACATCTGGAGTGTTGAAGGTTGCCTACACCTGATGTAGGGCATAAACATTTGTGTAGTCAAGTAATGTTTCACAGTAATCAAAAAATAAAAGGTTAAGTGTATTATGACAGCAGTAAAGCATACAATAAGCCTATTACAGCAGAATAGGTCACTAAATGAATAACATCAGTTGTGTGAGGGGCAAATAAGGCCGTAAAGGATATAAAAAAAAGGGGGGGGAATAAGTCGGTTGTGGTGTGCCGGAACCGACGTCGTGGTAGGGCCTGTAATAAAAGAGGGCCCACCCATGAGGTGTAATGAAAAGAATAAATAAAGGGAGTGGAGGGTGGGGACATGTGAATCGCCGAAAAACGAACGGGACTGAGGAAGATGAGGAGGAGGTTTAAGAAGGTAACATGCCCCTCCCACAACTGCAGGCCCAGCCTTCACATTTGTGTGAGGGGCAAATAAGGGCGTAAAGGATATAAAAAAAGGGGGGGGGGGGAATAAGTCGGTTGTGGTGTGCCGGAACCGACGTCGTGGTAGGGCCTGTAATAAAAGAGGGCAAAAAGGAAACCTGTATAAAAGCAATCAACAACCAAAAAAATCTATCTGTATGGAGGCGGCTGAGTTGTGAAAATTAGGTGCCCGGCGCTTATAATGGACCGTCTAACTAGTGCAAGGGGAAGTAAGGAATAAAACATGTATGACCATCTATCGCAGTCTAAGTGTGGGGGAGAGAAGGTAATCAATAGACCGCATGAATAGGTGAGAACCTGTAAAGCGTCTTGACAACTAGACTACCTAGTTACCTGGCTGACGAGGACTAGGGTCCCCCAATTCCGGCCTACCTCACATCTGTGATTAAACGGTTGATCCAAAAGAAGGCGAAAAACCCAGTTTGATGCGCTTCCAATTTGCAACAAGCTAGGGAAAAAATTCCTTCTTGACCCCAGTATGGCGGTCGGATTATCCTTGGATCAAGCAGATATCACCCTACATAGAAAGGTTGATGCCCGGTTCGTGATGACAAGCATGATTAGGACTGATTGTGATCGAAATACTAGGATGTTGATGGGATATCTGTAAATTGAAAATTCCTGGAACCTGAAATGCCTTGAGTATGGGAAAATGCTGGTATGAGGAGATGAAACTGCGTGTGAATGAAACTTGAAACAACATGTGAAGTTGTAGACTGGATAAGTAGAGTGGAAGTAAGTAAGAGGTGGCAAAAAAAGCGAAAATCGAATACAGACAACATAATCGACAGAGACAGTAACAGTATGTGTGGGAAAGGAGCCTCAAGGGGAAGACCGGACCTAACACGAGCACCGTGAGTGCTAGAAAAAAGAGAGAGAGCCAGACGTGAAACGATGACGACCCCGAGCTACCGAGGCTAGCAGCCCGCGATCATGCCCCGAAAAACGCCGGGAAAGGTATCGGCTACAGGAGAGGCCATAGGCAGGGCCACTTTGAAAGAGTAGGAAGAGGCACAGGACCGATTGCACGAAAAAGATACTAATAACAGCCCACAAGCGACCCAATGTGCGCAAGAGTGTGAAAAGTGCGTGTGCTGGATCACTAGCTAATGCCAAAAGGCGAAACAATTAAGACTAGGTTTGGTGACAGGTGAGGCCCTGCTAGATGCCAAGCGGCGTGAGAGGCTTTATCTATGCGTTGGCGCGAGGGGATAACGTGGCCACTGAACGTTGTGGCGGGGTGTCGGCCTCTCGGTGACAGTTAATCATAAGATAGAATGGGAGTGACAGGTGAGGCCCTCTCTATGCCACATGCGAGGCGACTAACTATGATTTGGCCCGAGGGGCGTAGTACCTCCGAGTATGAGGATGGGTGTTGGCCTCGCGGGACCACTAACCTAAGGCGAAGAAGCCAGGGGGAATTACCACTAGTGGACACCTAGGACCCTGACAGCCAGCCACAGCTAACTAAGAGGGGAGGGTAGGGAGTGAGAGAAGGAACGTACCTGAGGAAACGTGAATCGAAAGGTGGGGGTGTACAAGGAAGTACCGTAGGGCCGACCATAACTGGAGTGCAGAGTGAGCACGTCAGAGTCCAGGTGGGCGTCCGTAAGGTGGAAAAAGGAAATGAATGTGCACTGTATATGAGCCCAAATGTGTGCGTGTGCGTGTGTGCTGGCTCACTAGCTAATGCCAAAAGGCAAAACAATTAAGACTAGGTTTGGTGACAGGTGAGGCCCTGCTAGATGCCAAGCGGCGTGAGAGGCTCTATCTATGCGTTGGCGCGAGGGGATAACGTGGCCACTGAACGTTGTGGTGGGGTGTTGGCCTCTCGGTGACATTTAATCATAAGATAGAATGGGAGTGACAGGTGAGGCCCTCTCTATGCCACATGCGAGGCGACTAACTATGATTTGGCCCGAGGGGCGTAGTACCTCCAAGTATGAGGATGGGTGTTGGCCTCGCGGGACCACTAGCCTAAGGCGAAGAAGCCGGGGGGGGGGGGGGGGAATTACCAACTAGTGGACGCCTAGGACCCTGACAGCCAGCCACAGCTAACTAAGAGGGGAGGGAAAGTAGTGTGAGAGGATAGATTGTTGAATGTGCATAGGAGACGAGAGAGTGTGATACCGGAGAAACTGACGGAAGCCAAGCACAGAGAGATGGACACAGGTTTCTTCAGGAAGGAAGAGATTCTTTATTGGATCACCGATCGGGACTCAGAGGGACTAATGTCACCAAAATACAGCAAGTTCTGAGCCCCGGACAATAGTGCAGGCTCCTTATATAGGTACATAACTCCTCCCATATTAAGCTCCACCCGCACATTCTCTTGACCAATCAATACAAATAAGAATTAACTTCCTGCTTGACCGCATGGCCTGTCCAGCACAATGGAGGAGGGGAATACTACATCCTGTATTCTTGCACATGCTCCGTACACTACTGATCGTATCTTGCCTCGTGCAACCAACTGATCGATACGTCAGCATATGCACGTACACATGCCACGTGGTAATCTCGGCCTACTAAATTTATTTTTACCGAGATTCCACCACAAGTGAGACAAGGAAATACCGCAGGGCCACCGTAACCGAAAGCAGAGCAAGCACGACAGTGTCCAGGCGGACGGTTGAAAAGGAGCGAACCCGGCAGTAGGGAACAGAAACAGAGTTGGGGTAAGCCCCACGGGGGTCACGAGACCCGGTGCGAGTGGCAACTGCTAACTAAGAGGGGAGAGGGACGAGTGAGAGGGGACATACAGTGTGAGTGAAAAAGGGGTACGAGGAAGAACCGTGGGTCGACCGTAACTAGAGGGGCAGAGTGAACCCATCAGAGTCCAGGTGAAACAGGCCGTAGGCATTTTAATGGCGAATAATTGGTGCGCTTCGTGTCATAGAGAAAAAAAAAACAATGTGAAATATATAAGAGGAAGCATTATAAAGAGGTCATAACCCTTACACAAGTTAACTTAAAATAGCAAAACCATATAAATGGTGGCACCCTATATGAAGCACGAGAAAATCTATTAAAGAAAAGGAGCTCAACTCCCCCTGACTGGTATAATAATTAAGCAGGTGAGAATAGGTGAAAAGTGTCGAAATCTGAGCTTTGGAGGGGGGAGGGGGGTGGGGGGGACATATGTTAAGAAGGTAACAGACGTTCAATAATTAACAACAGGCCCGGACTGGCCATCGGGCAAATGCCCGGTGGGCCGCGATGGCCACGGGCCGGGGAGATCCAGCCGGTCTATGCAGGGCCGGCGCTATCCGAGCGCCGGCCCCGCTGTGTTGCATTAAGGGCCGGTGGGGAGATCAAAGATCTCCCTCACCGGCCCACATGCAATCAAACGCGGCCGCCGGCGGGGGAGAGAGGGAGGGAGCCAGCCTGCCTGGAGGAGGACCCGGCGGAGCTCTAACTTGCAGCTCCGCCGGGTTTCTCTCGCGAGATCCGGTCCGTTGCCATGGCAACCGGCCCGGTCTCGCGAGAGTGAACTCTAGCCCCAAAGGGCTAGAGTTCACTTACCACGAGGACCACCAGGGATGGATGTCAGCAGCCCCCCTCCCCTCCAGGCTATAGGTAAGAAATTAAGAGGAGGGGGGGGGGTATAATGTCTATTTAAAAAAAAAAAAAAGAAAAGTATTATTAAAAAAAAACACATTAATATTGGCATTTACCTGCCTCCCCTTACTACTGGAGGGGTTAAAATATATGTTTATTATTATCATTGTATGAGGGTGATGTGTGTTAGGGTATTATTTAGGGTACACCACCCTCATACAGCATCCTAACACACATCACTCTCATACATCACCATCATACAGCATCCTAACACACACCACCCTCATACAGCATCCTAACACACATCACCCTCATACATCACCCTAACACACATCACCCTCATACATCACCCTCATACATCACCCTCATACATCACCCTCATACATCACCCTCATACATCACCCTAACACACACCACCCTCATACAGCATCCTAGCACACATCACCCTCATACATCACCCTAACACACATCACGCTCATACAGCATCCTAACACACATCACCCTCATACAGCATCCTAACACACATCACCCTCATACATCACCCTAACACACTTCACCCTCATACAGCACCCTAACACACATCACCCTCATACAGCACCCTAACACACATCACCCTCATACAGCACCCTAACACACATCACCCTCATACAGCACCCTAACACACACACAGCGCCCTCACAAATCACGCTAACACACACAGCGCCCTAACACACACAGCGCCCTAACACACTCAGCGCCCTAACACACTCAGCGCCCTAACACACTCAGCGCCCTAACACACTCAGCGCCCTAACACACTCAGCGCCCTAACACACTCAGCGCCCTAACACACTCAGCGCCCTAACACACTCAGCGCCCTAACACACTCAGCGCCCTAACACACTCAGCGCCCTAACACACTCAGCGCCCTAACACACTCAGCGCCCTAACACACTCAGCACCCTAACACACACACACCACCCTAACACACACACACCACCCTAACACAGCGCTCCAACACACAGCACCCTCACTCACACACACAGAACCTTCACACAGCACCCTAAAACAGACACACACACATCACCCTCGCACAGCACCCTAGCACACACACACACACACACATCACCCTCACACAGCATCCTAGCACACACACACACACACACTGCACACCTCACACACACAGCAGCCCCCAAACACGCTGCACCACTCACACACACACACAATACTACACACCAAACATATATGTATATATACTACAGAACCCCTCACACACATACTGCACCCCTAAACACATTAAATTCCAGCCAAACAATAGATTCCTACCCAACTCTGGATATCTACAGATATACACACACTAAATCTCTATATACACTCTGAATCCTCTATACACGCACACACACACTCACTAGATCTCCTATACACACTCCTGAGTCCTTCAAACACACACTAGATCCCCTACACACAGACGCTGCACCACCTACACACACACTCTGGATCCCCTATGCACACACTAGATTCCATGTAAGCAAACACATAGCGTCTCCATAAATGGGATACAGTGAGTATCCCAATTATGGAAACCCCTGAGACAAGTTTCAAGCAAACAATGCAAGCATGTTATTAAATTTGCTTGCACTGTGCAGAACAAATACAGGGCCTTTTTCTCATGCCCTGGAAGAGCATTGAACCAACATGCTCACTTTGAGATGGGGCGTGCTTGTCATTGGGGATGACAAAACACACCCTATCTGGCCCCGCCCCCTTTTCAGTGGGCCGCTGTGAATAAAAAATGCCCGGGCTGAATTTTTTTCCCAGTCCGGCCCTGATTAACAAAAAAAAAAAACTTCAAGACCCCTGCAATCCAGAGGGCTGACGGACAAAGGGGGCCATTTGTCTGAAATAAAATGTATTCCTCTTAATCCATGTTTTTTTATTTGTCTCTTTGTGATGTGAGTGTTTTGGAGCAACAGGAAGTTCAAGTGTTTCACTTGAAGAGGAACTGACACAATGTGGGTATGCCACAATGTGGGTTTAATATGAATGTATACTATACACCAGTCAGTCAAGGAACGTCTGACAACCATTGTAAATATTGGGGATTGTATGATTCCCTATGCATAGCACAGGGAGTACGCATGCACACATGTATGGTGTAGCGGAGAGCCGATCTTGCACAGCTATTCTCCACTAGAGATTCCAGTGAGGCTCAGGAACAAGGTGATGTTAAGTCCATAGGCAAGGTTTCCAGCAGGTAAAGTAATACAGCAGTATCCCCATCGCAATCCCAATAACTGGACGACACACAGTTTCAGGAGTAGACTGACAAGCTTTATTCCACAGTTCCTTATAAAGCCCTCTCCCATGCAAGGGAGGAGGTTCTAACACTTAAGACATTATCCAATCTCTAAGTAGTAACCTCCCCCAGATCTCCTCCCCTCCTCTAGCATCATAATCCCCTTATTGTGTACACAGTTTTCCCCGAGTTTTGGATGTACCCTAAATACTTGGGGTACATCCACAAATCCAACATCCCCAGATAGCTCTATTCTGGGGGACCAACATACTTAAAAATTAGCCCATTCGGATGAATGGTTCGTGAGATATGGGGTTCCAAAGATTTGACCGACCGCATGGGTAAAGTATCCGAAAACAGTTCCATGCATTTTGGCCCTGCGGTCGGTCACAAACAAGGGAATGAAAACAGGCGAATTGCCTGTGTTATAGAGCCTGGAGAGGGTTTGAATGAATTCCCTTGTTTATGGGGCTCTTTCTACCGAACGGCGGGTCATTCGGTAGTTTCCATACGAATTTCTGGAAGTATGGAGGTCTCAGCGGTGTTTGCCTAGTCAAGTGTCCGATTTTAGTTCCAGACACTCGACGGCAAAACACCGCTGTTCGGTAGTTTAAGATGGCCGCCGCCACGTGTTTGTTTCCCGAATGGCGGCCACCCAGAGGACAAAGACCACACTGCACTGATTGCCAATTACCTGTTTGCAACATTGTTGCAAACGGTAATTGGAGGCACACTCATTCCTGGGTGGTCTGGTTGTTCGGTAGTTTCATTCCCTTGTTTTATTTGAATGATTCTACCGAACAACTAGAGGAATACAATTCTTTACATACATTTAACTGTCATTATACCCGGATACCATGCTTTCTATACATGTACATACACATTAAACCAGCCATATGACCAAATACACTTATTCTCATACATGTCGTGGGACAGCCCGGTACCAATCCGCTACACTGCTCCCCCTTGCCCACAAGCCGGCATACACAGTCTGATCCAACACGGATCGGCTTGGGGATGTCCGGGGGCTCACGGATCATTTCTCTAAGTCAGTTTGTCTTGACAACCCGTCAGCATTTCCATTCTGCTTACCCGGCCGGTACTGGATATTTTTTTTTTTTTTTTTTAAATTCTTTATTTGTAAACAAGGTGAGGTAACCACAGGCACGTGGAAGCAGTATAAAGAGATACATAGTGCAGTAACATTGTCCCACATACATAAAACCATTAGTCCATGAACATGCAGTTGGATTGAAAACATTACGTTTGAGGAAAGCAAAAATAATAATCAGTCCACAGTTTTCATAGCTCGTGAGAGTTCCATTGTTATAGATGCAAGAACATGTGTGGAGTTACACCTTGTTGTTTTTTATTTTAGTAATATAAGAAAATAACAGTCCTCCTCTGTACACCGCTCAGGTCCACATACATCCTTAGCGTGTTAGAGCAGTAGGCCTCGGTTTTCCGTCTAAAAAGCCACAGAATCCCAGTTTTATATACAAGGCTAGTTGGTTTACATGGGATCTTTGACCTCGTATCATTTATGGGTGTCGCCTTAGGCATTGGATCGGCACGTATGCGATACAGTGTCTGAAGCCTTCAGTGGGCGGTGTCGCTTTGATAGCGGACCGAGCGATGATAAGGCTTGGTGTACATAGAGTCGGACGAAGAAAGGATAATGAAGATGGGGTGAAGGAACTTAGTGAGAAGAGGGGGAGGGTGTGGGGAAGGAAAGGAGGGAGGGGAGGGTGGAAGGAGTAGGTTCAATCTGTATTAGCGTGTTACAATTATAGGAAAGTTTCATGGATTAAATTTAAACTGTAAGGCGTTGGGCTCTGGTGGAAATCAGGGTGCTGCAAGCATCCTCTCTAAGCCATAACCGGTCCCGACCAGGACGAAGTCTCGGGCGGGGTTCCGGGGTAAATCCCCTTTCCTCTCCCCTAGTCTCCGATTCCGCTGTTCATCCACGGGGCCCAGACCCTATCAAACTTTTTAGTAGTGCCTCTAACTAGCGCCGTCAGCTTATCCATAAGGAAAGCGTCCTTGATCTTTCGCACGACTACGTCGACAGGGGGGGTATCGGGTTGGAGCCACACTTGGGCCAGGGCTCTTCTGGCAGCTAAGTTCACTTTGTGCAACAGGTTTTGTTCCGCTCTGGGCCAGTCATCAAGAGGTCTGGCCAGGAGGAATACCCATGGGTCCAACTTAAGCTCTCTATCAAAAATATCCTTCAAAAGTCCTACCACCCGTTTCCAGAAGTTCTGTGCTGCAGGGCATTCCCACCACATATGTATGTAGGATCCCTTCTGGCCACAGCCTCTCCAGCACAGATCCGTGGGTGTTTTGCGCATTTTATATAACTTCACCGGGGTGGTATACCACCGAAAGAGGGTCTTATATGCCTGTTCCTGCATGGAGACACATACCGACGAAGAGGCTGCTGCCTCCCAGATCTCCTGCCAGTCGACGCCTTCCAATTCCTCCCCCAAGTCCGCTTCCCACTGAGAGATATATGTGAGGTCGCCCCATTCCGTCGTGTGTGTACTCAGGTGTGTGTACAGAATGGAGATGAGGCTCCTGGGAAACCGTTCTTTGAGGCACATGGACTCGAAGAAGGTTGGCCGGCTCAGTGCACTAGCTTTAATCATAGGGGCCTGGGCGAAGTCTCTCACCTGGATGTAGCGAAAGAAGTCGGCGGGGCGTAGGGTAGCCCTAGTCTTAAGTTCGTCGAATGTAACAACAGATCCGCCTTCATAGAGGTGGCAGAGGCGCTGTACCCCTGTGCCTTCAATACCCCTAAAATCTCTAGCGTTTAGTCCCGGCGGAAATGCAGTATTTCTCAAAAAGGGAGTTAGGGGGGAAAGTCGGGGTGACAAACCATATTTGGTTGATGAGGCATCCCAAAGTCTCAGAGAGTTCGCAATAGCTGGGCATGCGATGTGTGTCGATGGTCTATGGTCCCTTGGGACCCACATCAGAAATTGAGGCAAGTCTGGTCCCGTGAGGGACGATTCCAAGTCCACCCACCGCCGTTCCCCAGGAGGGGAATGCCATAAGGCTAGTTGTGTAAGTTGCGCTGCCTGGTAATAGAAGTACAAATTAGGGAGGCCCAGGCCTCCTCTCGTCTTCGCTCGATAAAGAACGTTCCGAGAGGTCCTGGGTCTCCTGTTCTGCCAGATGAATTTCCCTATTGCCTGCTGGAGTGTGCCCAGGTCTGATTTGGTTACTTTAACTGGGAGGGCCTGGAACAAGAACAGAATCCTAGGGAGAATGTTCATCTTCACCGAGTGGATTCTACCGATCCATGAGATCGGTTTATCCAGCCATTTCTCCATATCCGTCATTAACGTACGGATCAGAGGCGTATAGTTTTGTGTGAATAGTCGAACAGGGTCTGCCGTTAACCACACCCCCAAATATTTTACATGATCCCTAGCTAAGCGAATCTGGTATGTGTCGCCTATGGAGGTTATGACAGGGTCAGGCATGCAAATCGGTAATGCGCAGGATTTGTGCATATTCACTTTGTATCCTGCCAATCTACTATAGTCAGCCAGGACACCCGTTAACGCCCTCATAGACGGAAGTGGGTCGGCCAGGGTCAGTAAGATGTCGTCGGCGAAGCCCGACACAACGTACTGATGGCCCCCTACCGAAATCCCATGGATGTCCGGGTTGTCTCGTATTGACTGCAGAAGGGGTTCTAGGGAGAGGATAAACAGCAGGGGAGACAAAGGGTAGGATAACCCCCACCGACGAGGCGGGGGGGGGGGGGGGGGGGATGAACAGCTAAAAATGCACCCCGGAGCAGTATGGGCGGTCCCGAGGGCAAGGAGCGCACGGTGGGGGGGGGGGGGAGTGGGGGGGGGGGGGGGGCAAATAAGACCCGGAATTGCCCGTGGGTCAGAATCAGGGCGGAGCCCGTAGGAAAATATAACGCAAAACAACATGAGGCAGCGAGCCTGGGGCGTCTATCCGCCTAAGGAGAGGGGCACAAAAAGTACAGTTATTTATCCCACCCGTCACCCCAAGGGGGTATCGCCTCCCTCGTATTAAAACTAGGGGGGGGGGAGCAGATTTAATAGGGTGCATTGCATAAAACGGGGGAGGTGAGAGGGGGTCATTGGTCGCTATGGCCGAGTTGCCATATAGGCCTAATAATTAGAGGCGGAGAGATACCCCCTACACGTCCCAGCTCGAACCCCCCGAGCTCCGTAAACCTGCTATACACGATTGGGAAAAGCCGACATGATTATCGTTTAGCGTACAAATAGCCATACAAAGTCGAACACCACCATCTCCCTCCTCCCCCACCCCCCGAGTGAAAATCAAGGCGACCCGGGAATAAAGCATCAGAGCAAAACATAGTAAATAACGATCATTAAAAATAAAGAGTACGCCCACGGCCGCCGTGAGATTGTGATAGTCAATCAAAAAGGGCCGTTCGCCATCATTCCTTTGAACGCTCCCTATCCCGGGGCCACAGAGGTGTAGAGAGAGTAAGGGCCGGGTGAGGAGGGACGATATGGGGGTGCAATAACGAACATAAGGGGGTGGGAGAAATCCCTAGCCCACCCCAATACTAGTGCCCCCCCCCCCCCGATGGAAGGAAAATAAACATTCCTGGGCAATTGTATAAGGGGCCCCCGGGTCCCGGGTGAAAAAACAAAAGTGGGGAGGATGAGGGATTCCCGCAATCCCCCTCCCAAACAATGAGGGCCCACCCGGATAAGCTCACCGCTCTGGGCCACCGGCCGCTCACCCAACGCCAAGTTAAAGGATCCGAAATCATTCGCCTGCTGTGTACCACTCCCGGGGTAGGGCAGGGAGGACCTCCGCCGAAGACCTCGGAACCGCGAAACCCTCTGGTATACGAATCCCGAGCTCCGATAAGAACGCAGCCGGATCGCCGTCAGCATGGAGGACTTTCGTGCGGCCATTTTTGAAGGCCAATAATCGAAAAGGGTGACCCCATGCATATTTAATAGATTCCATTTGTAGAATTTCCGTAACAGGACGCCAGTCTCGTCGTTTCTTCAAGGTAGCAGGGGTTAAGTCCTGATACAATGCAAGGTCTGTCCCGTTATATGTTATTGGGCCGTCTCTGCCACGTTTCATCAATGCTTCCTTTGTCTGGAAGGACAGAAACTTAATGATTACGTCTCTCGGTCTCTTCTCATCCGCCCTCCTGGCACGGAGCGCCCGGTGAGCCCGCTCGATGTGCCATAGGTGTTCCGGCACATCGGGGAGAAGCGGTCTAAAGATCTTCAAGACCACTTCCACCAGGGACCCCTCTCCCTCCTGTTCCGGGAGGCCACGGAGGCGGATATTATTCCGCCGCGACCTGTTGCCAAGGTCATCTATCGCCGCTGCGGCCATCTGCAGTTGGGACGTTAAGGAGTTTATTTGTGCAGCTGACTCGTTGTGGGCCTGTACTGTAGACTCCATCCTTTGTTCGAGAGCCGCCGTCCTCGTACCCAGGGCTTGGATTTCGGCCTTCACTTCCGTCGTAGTGCGGACAATTTCTGTGGCCAGGTATGTGCGTACCTCCGATAGTTTGGCCAATATTTGGCTGGCCTCCGAGTCCAAAGCCCCCGCAGCAGCTCCGCTGCCGGGGCTCGCAGGAGAGGTGGGTGTCCCCGGGCCTTCCCGACCGCCATCTTGGGTGGATAGCCTCGCGGCTCGTGAGGCCGCAAACATATCGGGGACCGAGGTCACCGATTCCGAGGGTTTTTTCACCGGTTTTCTTTGATTCCGTTTTTCCATCCCGGTCCCCCTTACTGGTGAGTCGGAGAGTATGTCGAAAAATATCGATTTTCAGCCTTTGTTAGCCGTTGGCACTGTGGTTACAGCGGAGCTCTAGCCAGACACGTCCAGCTCGCTCGGCTGCAAACCACGCCCCATCTGGTACTGGATATTAAAGTCAAAAGGCTGTAGCGCCAAACTCCAGCGCAGCAGCCTGGCGTTGTCTCCAGCCACCCGGTTCAGCCAGACTAACGGGTTGTGATCCGTGAGCAAGGAAAAGGGCTGTCCATATAAATAGGGTTGTAGCTTCTTTAGGGCCCAAACCACAGCCAGGCATTCCTTTTCGATGGCGGCGTAGCTTACTTCTCGAGGTAACAGTTTGCGACTGATGTAAGCCACTGGATGTTCCCCGCCATCGGCCCCGACTTGACTCAGTACTGCCCCCAATCCAAACATAGAAGCGTCTGTGTGAACAAGAAAACGTTTAGTTGGATTGGGAGCTGCCAAGACAGGGGCATTTATCAGTGCATTTTTCAATTGTTGGAATGCCTGCTCACACTCCGGGGTCCAGTTTACTTGGCGGGGAAGGTTCTTACGGGTCAGGTCAGTGAGGGGTTTGGCCAGGGCGCTATAATTGGGAACAAACTTCCGGTAATACCCTGCTGTCCCTAGAAACGCTAAAACCTGGGTCTTAGTCCTAGGGGTGGGCCACTGGGCTACAGCCTCTACTTTGGCGGGTTCGGGTTTTTGTTTACCGCACCCTACTCTATGTCCCAGGTATTGTACCTCAGCCATGCCGATACTACACTTGGCCGGCTTCAAGGTCAGACCTGCTTCCCTTATCCTATCTAGTACAGCTCCGATGTGAGCTAAGTGTTCCTGCCACGTATTGCTAAAAATAGCAATATCGTCCAGGTAGGCACATGTATAGTCCTGGAATCCATCTAGGAGTCGATCCACCATCCTTTGGAAGGTGGCTGGGGCGTTTTTCATCCCAAATGGCATGACCTTAAACTGGTACAAGCCAAATGGGGTGACAAAGGCCGACTTCGGGATGGCGTCTGGGGCCAGGGGGATTTGCCAATACCCTTTACACAAGTCAATAGTGGTGAGGTATTGGCCCCTGGCCATTCTGTCCAGTAACTCGTCTATCCGGGGCATCGGATAGGCGTCAGATACAGTCTTCTCGTTCAATCTCCTATAGTCCACGCAGAAGCGGGTCGTACCGTCTCGCTTTGGTACGAGGACTACAGGAGATGCCCAAGGACTGTCTGAGGGTTCAATCACCCCCAGTTGGAGCATTTCGTCGATCTCCTTACGCATGTTTGCCCGTACCGCTTCTGGAATGCGGTATGGCGTCTGGCGCATGGGTAGTTGCCCTGGGGTCTCGACCCGGTGAGTTGCCAGAGGCGTGTATCCAGGTACATTAGAGAACGTGTCGCGTTTCTCTTCCAATAGTTGCTGTACCTCGATCCGCTCCTGTGGGCTCAGCCGATCTCCCAGCGTAACCTCCCCTAAATCTCCGGACAGCTGCCCATCCCCCAGCAAATCGGGGAGGGGTAAGCTGTCAAACTCTTCCGTGTTAGGGGCACAGATGGCGGTTACCTCCTCAGTACGCTCGTGGTAGGGCTTCAGCATGTTCACATGGAGCATGCGTCGCCCCCCAGTCCCTGTGCAGGGGCCGATAATATAGGTGGTATCGCATCTTTGCTCCACCACCTTATATGGGCCCTGCCAGGCGGCCTGTAACTTATCATGTCGGACAGGTTTTAAAATTAGTACCTTCTGCCCGACCTGAAAGCTACGGTCCCTGGCTCCCCGATCATACCATGTACGCTGGCGGGTCTGGGCCTCCTGAAGGTTTTCCCGTACCGTCTTGGTCAACGCTTCTAGGCGGTCCCGAAAGGCCAACACATATGGTAGGATGGGAGTGCCATCTGTGCTCCGGTCTCCCTCCCAATGCTCTCTAATAAGATCCAATGGGCCTCGGACCCTCCTTCCAAACAATAATTCAAACGGGGAGAACCCTGTGGATTCCTGCGGCACCTCCCGGTATGCAAATAGGAGGTGCGGCAGGAATCGTTCCCAGTCCTTGTGGGTCTCTGCGAAGGTTCGGAGCATCTGCTTCAAGGTACCATTGAATCGTTCGCAGAGCCCGTTCGTCTGGGGGTGGTAAGGGGCGCTGATAATAGGCTTAATGCCACAGATCCTCCAGAGGTGTTGGGTGAATTCTGCGGTAAACTGGGTACCCTGATCCGAGATAATCTCCCTGGGTAATCCCATCCGGGAGAATATCCGCATGAGGGCATCCGCGACCGTCTCAGCGTGGATGTTGGTCAGAGCCACTGCTTCTGGATACCTGGTGGCATAATCTACGACCGTTAAAATATACCGTTTTCCTGACGGGCTAACTTTATTGAGGGGGCCTATCAGATCCACCGCTATTCGGCTAAAAGGTTCCTCTATTATGGGTAAGGGGTGAAGTTTAGCCTTCCTGCGATCCCCCCTTTTTCCCACTCTCTGGCAGGTATCGCAAGTCGTGCAATATCTGCGTACTTCCTGGCTAATCCCTGGCCAGAAGAAACTCTGGGTTAGTCTGTACCTGGTGCGACTAACCCCTAGATGTCCGGATAGCGGAATATCATGCGCTATCCGGAGTAATTCAGCCCGGTACCGCTGTGGTACCACTAATTGTCTCCTCGCTATCGGGTCTAACCCCGTAATCTGTTTGGTTGTTTCCCTGTATAAAAGTTGTTTATCCCAGATAAACTTCTCTCCCTCCGCCCCGGGGGAACCCGTGCCAACCTTGTCCCTATACACCTGAAGCGTGGGGTCTGTTGCGACTTCAGCTACAAATTCATTAGGTGGAGCCCAGGGGACACATTCTAGAGGGGGGGTAGGGTTGCTTACCTGGACCTCCGGCAGTGTGTTGTGGTCCTGGGTGCGGGCCTGTTGTCGGGTGACTACAGGGTTGACCTCTCCTGTGGTGGGTGACTGGGGCTCAAAAGCAGAAGTGAGCCTCCCCAGATCGTTCCCCAATAAAACCTCCGCCGGTAAATGTGGCATCAACCCCACCTCCACTTCCCCTGCCCCCGCTCCCCAATGTAAATGTACCCTTGCTGTAGGTAGCCGGTACACTGCTCCCCCAGCTACCCGGACGGCAACAGTTTTGTTCAGTTTTGCCTGATCTGAAATCAGATGGCTCTGTACCAAAGTGATGGTGGCTCCCGAATCTCGTAATCCCCGGACTGCTGTACCATTCAGATATACCGTCTGTCGATGGTGCCGTAGATTATCCACATTGGCCTGGACCGGATCTGCCTCGTGCAGTACCTCCCATTGTTCCACAGTAGTAATGGGGACTGCGGAACCATATGGGGTGGTGACTAGGTCCTGGTAGTGGTGGGCTGCGGCCGCCCTGGGTGGAGGTGGGCCTGGACGAATCCAGGTGGAACGGTCCCGTAGCTGTGGGCATTCCCTTTTATAATGTCCCCACTTCTGGCAGTGATGACAGGGGCCAGCGGTGGGTTGTCGGAACCGGGGCTGTGCAGCGGGTGGTGGAGGTGGTGGTAGCGGTCTCGGTGGAGCTGGGGTGTAGTTGTTTCCCCCGAATGTTTTAAAGGTTGCTTTTGGAGCTGCAGGTTTTTGTGACCTGCGTGCATCCAGGTAGTCATCCGCTTTCCTAGCCGCCTCGGTAAGGGAAGTAGGGTTTCTGTCCCTTACCCATTCCTGGACCTCATTGGTTACTCCCTCATAGAACTGCTCCATCAGCAACATTTGTATTACATCCTCCATAGAACGTGCCTTGCTAGCTTGCACCCACCCGAGCGCTGCCCCCTGTAATCGGCATGCCCACTCTGCGTGCGAGTCCTTCTCTGTTTTCTTTAGATCCCGGAACCTCCGCCGGTATGCCTCGGGTGTTATAGCATACCTGGCGAGTATAATTTCTTTCACTTTACTGTAATTCCTTATTTCGTCATTAGGTACAGTCCGATATGCCTCTGCTGCCCTCCCGGTTAACCTTCCGGCCAAAATAGGTACCCAGTCCTCTGCGTTAATTTTATGCAGTGCACACAGTCTTTCAAAGTCTTGCAGGAAAGCGTCTATATCTTCCTCTGCCTCCACATATGTTTTAAAAGCCTGGTATGGTATTTTAGGCTTACCTTCCTGTGGCACATTAATTGCAGAGCTTTGTTCTGGTGCCTGTGTCCTTAGGATGAATTCTTGTACCTCGGCCATTGTCCTGGTAACAATTTCTGTTGGGGGGTTTTCCCCATAAAAGGATAGCCTGAACTGAACCTGCCTCTGGAATTCCGATCCTTGTGGTGTTCCTCCCGGCTCCCTCTGTGCCGGAACTGAATCGCCCTCCATTCTGTACTCTGCCATGAGTTCTGTAACAAGTACTGCTTTCTTCTTATTGCTGGCTTGTATACCCCTTGCCTCTAGGAGGTCCTTTAGCGTGGAGCGTTTTAGCGTAGAAAAATCAATCTCCATCCGTACTCCATTTACGCTTGTTCCTCTGTGAGTTTGGATCCCAGCGCTGCCAACCAATGTAGCGGAGAGCCGATCTTGCACAGCTATTCTCCACTAGAGATTCCAGTGAGGCTCAGGAACAAGGTGATGTTAAGTCCATAGGCAAGGTTTCCAGCAGGTAAAGTAATACAGCAGTATCCCCATCGCAATCCCAATAACTGGACGACACACAGTTTCAGGAGTAGACTGACAAGCTTTATTCCACAGTTCCTTATAAAGCCCTCTCCCATGCAAGGGAGGAGGTTCTAACACTTAAGACATTATCCAATCTCTAAGTAGTAACCTCCCCCAGATCTCCTCCCCTCCTCTAGCATCATAATCCCCTTATTGTGTACACAGTTTTCCCCGAGTTTTGGATGTACCCTAAATACTTGGGGTACATCCACAAATCCAACATCCCCAGATAGCTCTATTCTGGGGGACCAACATACTTAAAAATTAGCCCATTCGGATGAATGGTTCGTGAGATATGGGGTTCCAAAGATTTGACCGACCGCATGGGTAAAGTATCCGAAAACAGTTCCATGCATTTTGGCCCTGCGGTCGGTCACAAACAAGGGAATGAAAACAGGCGAATTGCCTGTGTTATAGAGCCTGGAGAGGGTTTGAATGAATTCCCTTGTTTATGGGGCTCTTTCTACCGAACGGCGGGTCATTCGGTAGTTTCCATACGAATTTCTGGAAGTATGGAGGTCTCAGCGGTGTTTGCCTAGTCAAGTGTCCGATTTTAGTTCCAGACACTCGACGGCAAAACACCGCTGTTCGGTAGTTTAAGATGGCCGCCACCACGTGTTTGTTTCCCGAATGGCGGCCACCCAGAGGACAAAGACCACACTGCACTGATTGCCAATTACCTGTTTGCAACATTGTTGCAAACGGTAATTGGAGGCACACTCATTCCTGGGTGGTCTGGTTGTTCGGTAGTTTCATTCCCTTGTTTTATTTGAATGATTCTACCGAACAACTAGAGGAATACAATTCTTTACATACATTTAACTGTCATTATACCCGGATACCATGCTTTCTATACATGTACATACACATTAAACCAGCCATATGACCAAATACACTTATTCTCATACATGTCGTGGGACAGCCCGGTACCAATCCGCTACATATGGCATCATGGGAGGAATGCTTGAGTGAAATATGCATGTACAACAGAAGCAAATTATTAAAGAAAATGACAGTTACGCAGGTACTGATGTCAGTACAATTAACCCATAACTTCTACTGGGCGTTAAACAAGCACATCAGCGAAACAAGCTGTACGTGAAAAAAAAAAGGACAGTGTCAGCCAGGCTTGCTTGCCTAGAAATAGTAATGGTTGACGTAATTTCTATCTTAATGCATCTAGATTGTCTGGTATTTTGTTTTTTGTTCCTTTAAATCACATTTTGTCTTTGCGGCATGTGGATTTGAAAGTAGAAACAGCGGCATGTCAAAAAGGCAAACTGCAGCACGTTTAAAGAAAAACTGCAACACAGCAAGCAACTACTCACCCTCCCTTTCCATTCACCCATCATTCAACATGCACCCACAGTGAAAACAAACTGTCACCGCTGTCGATGTATGTAGGCAAACAAACACGATCCACACATTGACCGTCGCCGAGCGCGGACGCGTAAACCGCGACAGCGCCGCCGGCAGCGAGGGGGCCGACAGTCAAGAACGCCCGAAACAGAGGTGCGGCAAGCCGAGCCGCCAGCAGCGCCCCTCCTCCCCCCGGACCCACGAAAACCTGCAAACATGGAGACCTAGCAGAGCCCAGGAGGACCGTGCACCCACGAGCAGCAGGGGAGCCAGAACAACTGAGCCACGAGGAACAGGAAAGGAGAGGCGTGACGACCCGACATGTGAATCGCCGAAAAACGGACTGAGGAAGATTAGGAGGGGGTTTAAGAAGGTAACATGCCCCTCCCACAACTGCAGGCCCAGCCTTCACATTTGTTTGATCCCCACAAATAAAAACACTGTTATAAGGCCTTCAAAAACATATATAATTTATATGTAATACCTTGTAATTTGGTTTAATTGGTGTAGAGCTCTATGGTACACTCACTCATACAAAACTCATATTACTGTGAATGTATTTGCAAAGCGATCAGTAATACACACTGCATATTACTATTAGTTTTATTGATGTGTGGGGCTTTGTAGAATGCTCATACTGTGGTACGCTGTACATTGCTGTGAGTTTTAATGGTGCAAAGCTTTCTGATATAAATATAACATTCTATCTTGCTTAAGATAAGGACACTAAGTCATGGAAGAGGGGCATTCACAATATATTTAACTTTTCCTATATAGAACCATATTCTAGTTCTTGTTGCCCCATATGGAATTGACCATAAACATCACACTGCATTGAGTACTTAATTCAGTAATAATTGTAAACCAGGCTATATAATTATGAAGCCTGTGTTACCATACATTATTTTGCTCATTGATCATATTGTGCATTGATGACTTCACCACTGAACAGCAGTAGTTAATTTGTTTGGTTTAACTTCCTGAATAACCGGTTTTCCCTGCAAACGCACAAACTGCAGAGAAGAGGAAGTGCTATCTCTGCTTGTGAATGTGCTAGAGCAAATCATTACATCTAATGTGTCTGTTTGCCCTGGTTTTGCATGAATCCCGTTCCCTGCTGGTGTTACTAGCTGTCCTCATTCACAAGAGATGACCAAAGGACACAAGTTCTGTTACTGAAATGGACACCAGGAACTTGCAAAGTTATCACCAGAATACAAAACTGGGAGGAAACATTCAATAAGGTACAGTGTGAATGCATGTTTCTTCTGATAAGTGTGTCTTTACAATACCCTTGTATCATATTATTTAAAATAAGTGAACGATAAGAGCAGGTTTCACTCAGGTGAATTGATTCAGAGACCAACACTCATTACCATAATTACATGGAATTAATATACTTCCTATCATTTTAATAACACTCCAGAGACATTTCTTTTGCAAGACGATAATCTCTCAGTGACTCTCAGTAAAGTATAGTATTTTATTTGTAGACAGAGGGGTTATGGAAGACTGCATGTGATTAGGACCAAGAATGAGGCCTAGGCAGGGGATCTGAGATTTTATTAGTGCCTACAGGCAGTACAGAGAGCCGTGATGCATAAGAAAAGAATCAGGTGTGACTCAAGGTGAATGAGGGTGCCAGGAGGGTGAGAACACACCTGCAAGCAGGTGAAACAAAGTTAATAACAGGAAGATGTCAAGGAGTTCAGAACTTAGAACAATAAGGCAAGCCAATGTCTATGGGTACTAAAAGTCAGAATTGTCCAAACAGAGTCAGTTCACAACTAATGAATGGTATATTAGATAGTAAATGCACTCTTGGGTATCAAAAACCATGACAGGACACAGGTAAATTAGAACAGCAGATATTTATGTATAAAAAGAAAACAATCGGTCAACATCATTCTGGTGATGCCAAAACGTGTGTGTTGACATCACTGGAATGATGGAATAGGGATCAACTTCCAAAACGACACACATAAATGACACTGTCCAAGGGCATAAGAGAGCAGCATGCTACGTCAATATTGACGCTGAAATTAAGCACTGCGTCAATACAAGGAGAAGGAACAGTCTGAAGATTTACACCAAAATGGAGCATGGCATCAGCAGAGGATCCTGCATCCACAGGTATCTTGGCAGAAGGTAAACCCAGTGGCGGCCTATGATCCACTCTATGGCCAGCATTGGTCACCTTACATGTAGCATTTCCCAGACTTTGCACAATTGTTCTTCAGAAATGTGGGACTTTCCCCACATTTTGCACATTATCACTAAGGCTGGAAGACTGCACAATAGATTATATGAACTCGTTTGGACCTCACTGGTATCCTGAAAATCTGTATCTCTATCTTCTTATCCATGCTACAGCAGAGGGTCTGGGATTCAGGCATTGGAAAAGGCCCAATCAAATTGCTTGAAACCAAACACTAGTTTGGTGACAGAGCCCAAAGATTCTTTGCACAATAACAAACAAAATAAGCTGTACTGATTATGGTGCTTGGAGTGTCTTTTAAAATTAAAATAGCTGGTAATAAGTTAAGACACATTTGAAAATTTTATGCTGTAAATCAATTGTAGAATGTAGTCTTCACGTGACCCCTTTATGGTTTTATTGTACTGCATTGCTACTATACTAGTCATTATAATAGATGTTCTTCTCATCCTTTGGAGCAGAGTTTGGGTGACATCTTGCGTATTGTAGCATGGAAGGTGCTCAAGGTATCAGTTCCTCCACACAGATTCTGGACATCCCTCCGATTGTGATGGAAGAGTTCTGTCGTTGTATGGACTGCTTAAATGAATGGGAATGGATGCGTTTTGGTAAGATGTCTTTTGTTAACAAACCAAGCAACCTAAACGTGCTGGACTACAATTTAACTTTTATAGCAGCTTTATATTATTTTCTTTTTTTTCTTTATATTATCTATTAATATTCTTGTGGGAAGTGAGAAGATATGCAGTTTTGATGGAGACGGTCTGCTGTGAAGGTTTATGGAGGAATCAATCATTTGCCTCAGCAATAAGCACAAAGGGCATATTATGGTATGGACACAGCCCAATGTACTCGGTAAATGATACTGAGGACCACTGGGAAAGAAGTGGTGAAAGGGACACTTGTGACCCAGGTTAAGAACTGAAGTTTTTTTTTACACAAGTGAGTCCGTATATCTCGTAATGTTAAATATTGGGAGAATGCTTCCACTTCTCAGTCCATATCAATATCTATCTTGACATGCCAATTCCTGATTATATGTGTCAGGGAGCATTAGAGCCATTTTCACTATCAGTCCTCTGTATCACTGTTTCTTCATGGTCCAGCATTCAGGTTGACACAATGTATTGAGATATCATATTATGTTATAGAGCTCAGCATTAGTAAAAGGGAAGGGTAGGCCACACATATCTGCAGATCTGTGTTAGCAGTGACAGCACAGATCTCTTTTTCCATTTCCATTCCTCTTCCTGATTACATCTCACGCAGGCATACCTGCAGGCCGGACGTGCCACTAGGCTGAGTAGGTAACTGCCTATAGGCACCTGTCTACTCTTGTTACCTCTCCTAGCTACAAATGTGTATTTTCAATTTGAAATATATTTTGAGATACTTTTTCATTTTGCCATGTGGTTAATGTAGCATTTTTTATGTGTAGGAGGAGAGAGAGTGAGAGGTGGAATGCCTGACTAGGGACACCTGAAAATGTTGTACCTAGAGGCACGTGAGATGCATTTGCTGAGTTATTTGTTGATATGCTAAAAGCGGAATTATTTTTGTTTCCACAAGCATCACACATTATCAGCGACACATTGGCCTTGCGGAGGATTCACTTATTGCAAAGGACGGGGATCAGCATCACCAGAGAACTTTTGTGGTCTTGGGGACAGAGGATGCCAACTATTCAGGACCTGGTAGACATTCTCAGAGATTTAGAGCTGTATAGAGCCATGGACATTCTGTTGCAGGGTAAGCTGAATATTGTAATTGTACATTGTAACCCTTGTCTGTTTGTCGCAGAGCTCTGGATTGGCAGAGGATTGAATAAGCAATGAGCAAGCAATATTTTAATGCAAAGCTTGAAGCCCTTTGTCATTCTCCTTCTGTCCTTGACCATACGTACCAAGGATTTATAAATATGACGAACATTTTTACTTGATAGTAAAAATAATAATTCAATATAAAATGTAAATATAAAATACCAACCATAACAAACTAAATTGTGTTTTTACCTATTTATTTGTTTATGTTTTGGGGTGCCCAACCCTCAGTGTGTGTGAAATAGCCTATATATAATATAGATGTGCATATTTCAGTTTAGCAATATTTCCACTATTCACATTTATACTTTGTAGTTGTCCCTAATCATGTCATAGTATGAATAGGGAAGGTGTTTGAGTTGGTGTATAAGCAACTGTCTTGTCTAGTGTGGTTTGTAGCCCCTTTTCCAGGTACGCAGGATTTACTAAAATAGTCACTGAACCGGTGGGAGAAAGGAGAAAAAAAAATAACAGAAACAGTAAATAATAACAGTGATAGAACATAATCCATGCCGATAATAGTTATGTAGTCTGAGCCCGCACCATTCCCCCACACATTCCCCCTAGAGAATATAGACATTGGTATGGTGATCTGTCCGTAGGTCTGTTAGTTGGGACTACTGTTTTCTAACTATCCCATGACCGGGCTGTGCCCTAGATAGGTTAGTGAACTGCAGTACGGTTAAACCTTATATTCGGTCGACCTGTATATGATCCATGGCTACCAGATAGACCTGTATTTAGTTGATCGTCCTAGGGTGGGCAATATTTAAATTTTATTTTCTCAACATTTTTAAGGAAACACTACAAGCATCATAGCCATTGCAGTTTGCTGTAGTGCTTATGGTGCAAGGAGTGCTCTGACACCCGTGCCCCCCATTGTAACTAGTAAATCTATCTGACAACTTCCTGGGGTCCAGAGTGCACAGGTGACTTCTGCTGTTGAGCCGTATGTATATAGTGGAAGTGCACTCAACCCTTCGTGCTGGAATCCTGGGTGCTATACTGGATAAGTCCCAGTACCAGAAAGGACCAAATATAGAATTTGAATATAGAAAAAATCCAGGCACTCCAACGAATTCCAAAGAAAGGCAGTTTTATTGGACCCAAGAACTAGCAAGCAACGTTTCGACCCGTTAGGGCCTTTGTCAAGCTTGAACTTGAGCTTGACAAAGGCCCTAAGGGGTTGAAACGTTGCTTGCTAGTTCTTGGGTCCAATTAAACTGCCTTTCTTTGGAATTCGTTGGAGTGCCTGGATTTTTCTATATTCAACTTCTGCCGTTGAGAGCTGGAAGCTTCTGCTAGGAGATCCTGTTAATTTTCCTGAGCTAAGGCCCTATAGTACAGGCTAGCTCATTGGCTGAGAGGGTTAGCTCATCACTCGCGGTCAATAATAAAAGCTTTGCACTTCCAGACTTAGCTCAATGCAGAAAACCTATGACATATGTCATGTAGGAGGTGGCCAGCACCGAGATAAGTGGTCAATCCTTCAGCAAATGGTTTGACTATGTACATTGGAGGGACACCAGGTCACTTCTGGCTCCATAAACACTGCAGTGCACTTTAGTGGTTATGGTGCTGGAAGTGTTCTAATAAGTGTTGCACATTTTCCTAGGATTAAATAAGGTACAGAAAAACCACCAAAGTCTTCATAGAGCTTAAGATGTCTTCTACCACTTGTCCACACAGAATAAAAAAACATTAATTGATGCAGTTACCCAATAATGCTGGCTTTCTCTGTGTACATGCCCTAAGGCATTAGTTATTATGTGACACGTATGTGACATTTTCCTAAACTACAGTCTTCATTCTTAGCAAAGGCATCTCCAGCTGTCGACAAAAAAGAAGGAATCTTATCTGCATGTGAGAAGAACAATAGGTCAAGTGAATCGAAAACTCAAGTCTCATCCAGTTCAGGTACTGAATATATTAGTTAGTTCTATCACTCATGGATATTAGAGTGCACGCTCCTGTAATCAGTAAGAACACTCCTGTCCATCTTCATTGCTGTACCAACATGTGAAGAGGCTTGGACCAATACAGCACGAGCACTGCATAGGCATACTCTCTGTTTCCCCATAGTATTGTATGAGAGAACTCTGATTGGCTGAATTCTTTGTCACAGCAAGGACGTTATATAGCATGACAGGAGATTGCATAGTATATTTAATACACAGTATTTTAAAAATTCAGGTTCAAATTCAACCTTGAGTTCCTTATTAAAGCATTATAAACACTCCTGTTGCCTTTTTTTATTCTCATATATATATATTCTCACTTAAATCTTTACATCTACAACCTCTTACCATCTCTATTTTCAAACTAACAATTAAAAGGGAAACATTATTTTTTTTAATTATTAGATAGGGTTCCTTAACCTATATAGATTACTGCCACCTTTGTTTGTTTATTTTATTAAATTGATTAAAACTGACACAGGCTCCTCGATGCAGCCCAGTGCTCCTCTGATGTAGTCTATCTTGATAACTTTTGTTCTATCAGATACTTCTCATAGAGAGGTACTGAGGAGAGGACACAGAGCAAATGTACAGTCCGCAATTACTTCTATCTGCCAATCCCATGCTTCTTCTATAGACATAATGCATGCACACGGTGTCTGGCATCAGCATGGAAAGCACTGAAATTGAATCTAATTGTGTGAAGCCCAGTCAGATAGCCTCTATTATACATTGTTATCGCAAAATGTGAGTAGTGCCATTTCTCCAAATCGTACCTGTTTCAATTTACAATTCTAGAGGGCAGCATTTCTGCCCCCCAAATCATTTCCAAATTAAAGGATTTTGGTGCTTAGACTGTCTTTTTAATCTTTACCCATTTATTTTCTCCTATCCAATGTTCTCCCCTTTCAATTTTTCCATTTTATTCAACCCTCCTTCATCTCTTGTCATTCCCCTCTACGTTCCCCTCAACTCCCTCATCAGCCTCTCTCATCCCTCTTGTGCCTCCTCACCCCATGAAGTCTATCTTTCTATCCCTACCCTCTCAAACATGCAATACCATCACTACTCAGCTAATGCTCATACACTTCAATATTTTATTTTTCTTCAAATATATGACATGTATTATTGGGGGGGATTAAGATACAGGGAAGAGGAAGATCGTATGTGTTGTTTATACAATATGTATATAAATTGCATAAATAACAAAAAAATATATATATTTTTTTTGCCTTTGTACTTAATATATCTACATTCATAACAAGTTCAATGTTATCCTGTGTCAACTGATACATGATTGATTAAATCATACATTTTCTTAATTGAAAAAGGGCGTTAAGGTTTCCACGCAACTGTCCTATATCATCCATGGGATTCAACTTCTCTTGTGTCAGTTTAAATAAAAACACACTAGCGCTGGCGCTATATAAATACCAATAATAATAATAATAATAATAATAAGGGTACAATGTTATCAGCTTTGAGACTGACATATGTAAAGTAGATGTTTAATTTTTGGTTCAAAGAGTAAGTGCAGTTGAAAAAAATATAGCACAAATATTACACAATTTTGTAGTCTACAACTTATCGTGGCTCATAAAAAAAAAACAAAAAAACCTTTGTTCTAAACTTCCAAAGAAGTCATGAATTCTTCATCAAGAACTTCTTGAACCTAAGTCTGTACTGT
This sequence comes from Pelobates fuscus, assembly GCF_036172605.1. Lineage (NCBI taxonomy): Eukaryota > Metazoa > Chordata > Amphibia > Anura > Pelobatidae > Pelobates > Pelobates fuscus. The sequence goes on along the minus strand of NC_086323.1, from coordinate 103,572,458 downwards.
CTTAGTTATTCACTAAAGTGAAAGTTCAAAGTGAATTTCAAATCTAAACTCAAAACAGTCGAACTTTAAACATTCTCTAAGTCAGCTATGCTTTCAGTTCAACTAATGTGACCGTACATTTGAAATGTACTTTGAATTCTCACTTTAGTAAGAATATAACCCTGAAAGTAAACAATTCTGTAAGTATTGTCCCAAGACTGGAATCATAGCTTCTTATTCCTGCTTATTTCTAAGGTTTCGGGAAGTACCATGGAAATGTATTATCAAACCTAGCTGGCACTAGGTATTATCAATACCAGCTTTTTCTGAAGGACTATCACTGCTCCTTACACAGTGAGGACTGAATTAGAGGCAGCTATTGACTGGTGGAGACTGGCCATCAGTTGGATAGCCTGAGTTAAAAGACTAACTTAGGACTGCTTCTACCTCTCTATTCCAGATATCCCAGCTTTGCCTGTTGTATCACCTCTACCTCCTCCTCCACCACTGCTCCTTCTCAACTCCGTGCAGTTAGATCAGTCAGACTCAAGCGTGGATATGGCGTCACCCAGTGAGGAGGTAGGTGTTTGTTCAGCATGTGATTTGAATGTGGATCTTGAATTATATAGCTTTGTTACAGAATTTGAAAAATGTCATGGTAACATAATGTACATAGTCTCATGATTTACTGAAATCCCTTTCTTAGCTTCTAAGTATCCCACAGCAGGAGAGTAGCTTGGTTCCAAGTAGTTCCTGTAAGCTTTGGACAGGAGCGGAAGTAAAGGAAGCCACTGAGGGATTCAGTAGTGGCAATAAAATACATTGTGGTGAATTTGCTGATATTTTCAAAGGCCGAAGGACAGGCAATACGTATGCAGTGAAGTGTCTTAAACAGGTAAGTCACTGTATCTAAATCAGACCCCAGATTTACAACACTACACTTAAATCCTACCTATCCCATTCAGCAGGATTGTATCTCTTTAAAGGAACACTGTAGTGTTAGGAATACAATCTTGTATTCCTAATGCTATAGTACACCTGTCCCTAGTTATGAGAAGGTTTGCAACAAAAATGAATAAATTAAAATACCTTTTTTCCAGCGGCAAGGCTCCCTCGATGAATGGCCTCCTCCGGCAGTGGTCCAATCCAATGCTCGGGACCTGATGCGCATGCATCCTCATTGTATTCAATGCTTTCCTATGAACTTCTACATCATGGGACTCGTCAGTTTTACTCGGTCTGTGCAGCGGAAGCACCTTTAGTGGCTTTCAGGTGGATTAAACCATGCAATGGAAACATTGCAGTTAAAAAAAACTGCACAGGGCCACTGCACCCAGACCACCTCAAAAATAAAATTTAAATCCATGTATCTTTACCTGCAACTAGTTGCATCCATCTTAGCTCCTTGTAAAAGTTATACGCTCTGTCCTTTGCACCTGCCAGCCTTCGTACAGAAAGCACATAAAACAATGTTTGGATCTCTATTGTTTATTTGCTAATTTTGTTTTTGGTGTTGCCATGTCTGAATTGGATTATTATGTAATTTGCTACATTTTTAAAATAAATTTAAAAGACAATAAAGCATCTTGGTTGCTTCATCTAAGTGTTGCTTCTAAGTGTGTGTGTGGTTGGAGATATTCTGGAGAGTTTTACAGAAGCTTCAACTGTCTAAGAGTTGTGCTAAGAGTTCTTTTTTACTGTTACAGGTAAGATTCATCTGTAGGAAAAGGTTACCGACTGCACAAGGTTTGATTTCCTGTTGGCATTTGATTGGATTAGGTAGCTACTTGCTATTGATTGCTATTTAAATTAGCTATTGTTTGCTAATAAGCAGAGGCCTACCCAGGTGTTAAACATTCCTAGTGGGAGGTGATTTTAGGAGTATATAATGGTAGTTGTCATTAGCTTGGCTAATAGAGCTTGGTTGCTTCATCTAAGTGTTGCTTCTAAGTGTGTGTGTGGTTGGAGATATTCTGGAGAGTGTTGCTTCTAAGTGTGTGTGTGTGGTTGGAGATATTCTGGAGAGTGTTGCTTCTAAGTCTGTGTGTGGTTGGAGATATTCTGGAGATAACCTGGAGGTAATCCGAGGTATTCAGGAGGATAAATAAAAAGTTAAGGTTTGTTTGATTTAAATTATTCACCTCATTGGAATGGCAGACTTAGTTCAGTGTAATAGTTGCTTTGCATTTGTTTCACGTTCCACTTTTTGGAGGTTTGGTTGTTGTCTAATCTGTAGACAGTTCTCTATTTTGCGGCAGGAGATTGTATTTTTGAAGTCTGAGATTTGTAAATTATCTGGTAAACAAACTCAGGCTGGAACTGCTGCAAAGCCACTGCCGCAGAGACATACTAGGAATGGCAGATGGATTACTGTAGGATCTGGTAGACTTGGAGTTGTGGATAAAAGGCATATTGCACAGTCTGTTGCTCTACATAATTCATTTTCTGCACTTTCAGAGTGTAGTGGTGTCGTGGAGAGAGGCACTGAGGCTAGTGGTGTTGTGCAGAGAGGCACTGAGGCTAGTGGTGTTGTGCAGAGAGGCACTGAGGCTAGTGGTGTTGTGCAGAGAGGCACTGAGGTTAGTGGGTTTGTGCAGAGAGGCACTGAGGCTAGTGGTGTTGTGCAGAGAGGCACTGAGGCTAGTGGTGTTGTGCAGAGAGGCACTGAGGCTAGTGGTGTTGTGCAGAGAGGCACTGAGGCTAGTGGTGTTGTGCAGAGAGGCACTGAGGCTAGTGGTGTTGTGCAGAGAGGCACTGAGGCTAGTGGTGCTGTGCAGAGAGGCACTGAGGCTAGTGGTGTTGTGCAGAGAGGCACTGAGGCTAGTGGTGTTGTGCAGAGAGGCACTGAGGCTAGTGGTGTTGTGCAGAGAGGCACTGAGGCTAGTGGTGTTGTGCAGAGAGGCACTGAGGCTAGTGGTGTTGTGCAGAGAGGCACTGAGGCTAGTGGTGTTGTGCAGAGAGGCACTGAGGCTAGTGGTGTTGTGCAGAGAGGCACTGAGGCTAGTGGTGTTGTGCAGAGAGGCACTGAGGCTAGTGGTGTTGTGCAGAGAGGCACTGAGGCTAGTGGTGTTGTGCAGAGAGGCACTGAGGCTAGTGGTGTTGTGCAGAGAGGCACTGAGGCTAGTGGTGTTGTGCAGAGAGGCTTGAAGACTATGGTGAGGCCTAATAGAAAGCAGTTGTTGGTGGGGGATTCCATCATAAGAGGTGTGGAGATGGACAATGGTGGTCTTGTGAGGTGTCTTCCCGGAGCTACTGCTCACAGAGACAGGAGACGTATCGGTAATATTGTTAAGCAAGCAAAGCAGGAAGGGGAATTGGATGTACTTGTCCATTTAGGGACAAATGACTTGGCTTGCAATGAGGTTTCAGAGGTTAAGGAAGTTTTTAGTGTTTTTGCCAATGATATACGGCAGGTTGCTTCCACACTGTCATTCTCTGAAGTTCTGCCTGTGCATAACACTCAGAATGACAGGCGGATGCGTATTAGGGACTTTAACTTGTGGCTTGGTGAATGGTGTCGGGAGCAAGGATTTGGCTTTATTGCTCATGGTAGCTCTGTTTGGAATGGAAATAAACTGTACAAAAAAGATGGTTTGCATCTTTCTCAAAAGGGAACAAATGTTCTCAGTGAGCAGTTCAGAGGTTTTGCTAGGATGTATTTAAACTAGGAGGGGGGGGGCAAAAGGGTGATAAAACATCAATCCAATTGTCCCCCAAAACAAGGACAGAAGGTGCCTGTAGCAAGTGTGTTAAAAAATGATAAGCTTAGAGTCATGTCTACAAATGCTCGCAGTTTAGGGAATAAGATCCATGAACTTGTGGCAATAATGGCAACTGATAGTGTAGATTTAGTCGCTGTTATGAGACATGGTATAATGAGAAAAATGACTGGGACATAGCAAAACCAGGGTACTCTTTATATAGAAAAGACAGGGAAGGCAAGAAAGGGGGAGGGGTGGCCCTGTATGTAAAGAATAGCATAAAATCTAGCCTAATAAAGGTTAGTGAGGCGAACATAGAGTCAGTTTGGGTTACGTTAGAATTTGGTAATCACACAGTAACTCGTGTAGGTGTGATTTATAGGCCCCCAGGACAAATTGAAGAGTTAGATAATCTACTAGTTGAAGAAATAGCTAAAATGACAATGAAGGGGGAAGTTATCATCATGGGTGACTTTAATCTTCCTGATATAAATTGGAAAACAAAAATAGCTACTTGTGCCAGGAGCACACATATTCTAAACTCCCTACTGGGATTGTCTCTAAAACAAGTCGTTGAGGAGCCAACTCGTAAAGAGGCCATACTAGATTTAGTGTTAACAAATGGAGATTTGGTATCAGATATTACTGTAGGTGAAAGTTTAGGATCCAGTGATCATCAGTCAGTGTGGTTTAATATAAGAACAGTGACTGAGTCACACCACACAAAAACAAAAGTTTTAGACTTTAGAAAAACAGACTTTTCCAAAATTAGAATATGTGTAAAGGAGTCATTATCAGACTGGAGCAATTTAAATGGAGTCCAAAAGAAATGGGATTATTTAAAAGTTGCACTACTGAAGGCAACAGAAAATTGCATTAGGCTTGTCAGTAAAAGCAAAAAATTCAAGAAACCACTGTGGTACTCCACAGATGTAGCCAAAATAGTAAAAAACAAAAAGTTAGCATTTAGTAATTATAAAAAAACCCAGAGTGAGGAAGACAGAATGACCTATAAGATTAGGCAGAAAGAGGCTAAGCAAGTTATAAGAGCTTCCAAATCACACACAGAAGAGAAAATAGCACAGTCAGTAAAAAAGGGGGACAAAACCTTTTTTAGATACATAAATGAGAAAAGAAAAGTAAAACAAGGATTAGTTAGATTAAAAACAAAAGAAGGAAGGTATGTAGATGAGGATAAAGGTCTACCTGACTGCCTCAATGAATATTTTTGTTCGGTATTTACAGATGAAAATGAAGGAAAGGGACCTCAGTTAAGAAAAAGGATAAATGAGTCATTTATTACACGTGAGTTTACAGAGGAAGAGGTTCTTTTTCAACTGTCAAAAGTAAAGACAAATAAGTCAATGGGACCTGATGGAATACACCCAAAGCTATTAAAAGAGCTTAGTGGTGTACTAGCAAAACCATTAACAGATTTATTTAACCAATCATTGATAACAGGAGTAGTCCCAGAAGATTGGAAGTTAGCGAATGTTGTGCCCATTCACAAGAAAGGTAATAGGGAGGAGTCGGGCAACTATAGGCCAGTAAGCCTAACTTCAGTAGTGGGGAAAGTGATGGAAACCATGTTAAAGGATAGGATTGTTGAACATCTAAAAACACATGGATTTCAAGATCAGAGACAACATGGGTTTACTTCAGGGAGATCATGCCAAACTAATCTTATTGATTTTTTTTGATTGGGTAACTAAAATTATAGATCAGGGTGGTGCAGTAGACATTGCTTACCTTGATTTCAGTAAGGCTTTTGACACTGTTGCACATAGAAGGCTTATCAACAAACTACAATCTTTGAGTTTGGATTCCAATATTGTTGAATGGGTAAGGCAGTGGCTGAGTGACAGGCAACAGAGGGTTGTAGTCAATGGAGTATATTCGAAGCTTGGGCTTGTCACCAGTGGGGTACCTCAGGGATCTGTACTTGGACCCATTCTCTTTAATATTTTTATTAGCGATATTGCAGAAGGTCTTGATGGTAAGGTGTGTCTTTTTGCGGATGATACTAAGATATGTAACAGGGTTGATGTTCCAGGAGGGATAAGCCAAATGGAAAATGATTTAGGTAAACTAGAAAAATGGTCAGAGTTGTGGCAACTGACATTTAATGTGGATAAGTGCAAGATAATGCATCTTGGACGTAAAAACCCAAGGGCAGAGTACAGAATATTTGATAGAGTCCTAACCTCAACATCTGAGGAAAGGGATTTAGGGGTGATTATTTCTGATGACTTAAAGGTAGACAGACAATGTAATAGAGCAGCAGGAAATGCTAGCAGAATGCTTGGTTGTATAGGGAGAGGTATTAGCAGTATGTGGCGGAACCTACCTCACCACTGGGCATTGGAGGGGCCTGGCTGCCTGCCTCTTACCTGCTGACTATGGCCCCTGGAAAATTGGTACAGTTAAAGATTTATATTTGGGCATATTGTACTGTATATTGCTGCTACTGGCCCTTTTAACAGCATCTATGGACACATTGGGACTTTTGGGACTACTGTCCCTTTAAGACTGGGAAGCATGTTCTAGTGTGCTGCCTGTAATATTGTATATGTATTCATGTGTTAAGTTTAACCTGGGTGATATGTATGCAGCATTCACCTGATTGTTCGGTAGAATCACTCCATTCATTATATTGAGTGAAACTACCGAACAACCAGACCACCCAGGAATAAGTGTGCCTCCAATTACAGTTTGCAACAATGTTGCAAACGGGTAATTGGCAAGCATTGTAATATATTCTTTGTCCTCTGGGTGGCCGCCATTCGAGAAACAAACACGTGGCGGCGGCCATCTTAAACTACCGAACAGCGGTGTTTTGCCGTCGAGTGTCTGGAACTAAAATCGGACACTTGACTAGGCAAACACCGCTGAGACCTCCATACTTCCAGGAATTCGTATAGAAACTACCGAATGACCTGCCGTTCGGTAGAAAGAACCCCACAAACAAGGGAATTCATTCAAACCCTCTCTAGGCTCTATAACACAGGCAATTCGTCTGTTTTCATTCCCTTGTTTGTGACCGACCGCAGGGCCAAAATGCATGGAACTGTTTTCGGATACTTTACCCATGCGGTCGGTCAAATCTTTGGAAACCCATATCTGCCGAACTGTTCATCCGAATGACTTGAATTTTGGATATGTTTCCCCCCTGAATAAGGGCTATCCAGCGATGCTGGATTTAAAGGTGTACCCCCTGTTTTTGGGGTACATCCAGAACTTGGCTGGAAAAGTGTACCGGATAATTGGGTTTAATGTTATCTGAGGGGAGGGGATGTGTGGGCTGAACCATGTATGTGATTGGTTATTTTATGCCTCCCCCTGGGTGTGGCCTGTATGTGGATTATTGTAATAAAAGCCAGGCTGGATGAGCCAGTCGAGAGTTCCTGTTTTACCCTCAAAGTGATGTGTCGTCTCATTATTGGGGGAAGGATTTATTGCATGCTGTTCCAGTTGACTGCTAGGAGTACAAGCCTATTCGTATGGTTCCTATTCAATGGTCTACAGCATTCATACGCTTGGGAGAATTTAAAGGTTTCTCGGATTCGGTGATTATGGTGTCTGCCAGAGTGCTTGGAGTCCTCAGGAAGCACTAGGAGCATCCATTAACGGAGGTACCAAGTCGGGGTGCCAGGCGATCCGTTACACAGTAGAAAGAGGTAGTGCTCATGCCATTGTACAGAACACTGGTGAGACCTCACTTGGAGTACTGTACACAGTACTGGAGACCCTATCTTCAGAAGGATATTGATACCTTAGAGAGAGTTCAAAGAAGGGCTACTAAACTGGTTCATGGATTGCAGGATAAAACTTACCAGGAAAGGTTAAAGGATCTTAACATGTATAGCATGGAGGAAAGACGAGACAGGGGGGATATGATAGAAACATTTAAATACATAAAGGGAATCAACACAGTAAAGGAGGAGACTATATTTAAAAGAAGAAAAACTACCACAACAAGAGGACATAATCTTAAATTAGAGGGACAAAGGTTTAAAAATAATATCAGGAAGTATTACTTTACTGAGAGGGTAGTGGATGCATGGAATAGCCTTCCAGCTGAAGTGGTAGAGGTTAACACAGTAAAGGAGTTTAAGCATGCGTGGGATAGGCATAAGGCTATCCTAACTATAAGATAAGGCCAGGGACTAATGAAAGTATTTAGAAAACTGGGCAGACTAGATGGGCCGAATGGTTCTTTTTTGTCAATCTGATTTTTATTAAGGCATATATTATGGGGTACAGAAGAGAAGACGGAGGAAACGTTAAGGCGAGTTACATTATAGGGTTGGTACAACAATACACAAAGTTAAAGTACATTTCCAGATTTTCAATGCCTAATTTTTTTTTTTTATGTAACGTAGTTAAGCTCCAATTTGAGAATACAAGCTAAGGATCATAGGATCCGGATTAGTATCTCGCTAGGTCATGCTAGTCAGGCGACGGGTTACACATAAATAACAAAAAAAAAAAAACATTAGTTACTTATGCTAGGTACATGCTAACTTCAATATGCAAGCAGGTCTGGCTAGTTCAGCGTTAGTGGTACTGGTCAGGTAAGTTAAGCTATGCACAAGTTACGACATTTTTAAAACATGTACGCACGGGTGTTTTACCAAATTTCGTCGTGTAAATACATAGAAATTTCAGGCTTTAGAACAGTAATAAAGTAGTTTAAACACGCTAAGCTTAGCAGATTTAAGATTGGTCTAGTAGACTAATAGACATGCATCTGGATAACTGTCGCTTAACACATCTAAGTCGGCATACTTGCAGGGCCATCGTGAATAACATAACAAAAATCTGCGTTTGGTCATGAAGACGCGAGTTAAGGTCACTAGTAATAAAAGATTTCTGTAGGCTTAAGTTTATCCACCAAGGGGCAGAAGAGCGACAGGCTTAAATTTTGTGATTAGAATAAGCAGTAAGATAGGGAACTTATAGTGTCTAACTCAGCATTTTTCAATTATACACATTAAAAATATGCAATAAACAGGGTGCAGTAATAATGACCACAAAGACAAATTGGGCGAGTCAGTGATTGCAATATTAGGGAGGTCAGCATGAACTGTACCAGGGGTGCAAGTTAGTCCTTAGACCGTGCACCATGGCTTAGCAGGCTGCCATTTTGTTGCCAGTGTCCCCATTTACCCGATACCAGAGTTCGGTAGGCTTTCGGTGTAGGTCTGTGAGCCGTCCGTGGCTGTCTGTGTAGGGGTTACCTCCTGCGCTGCGGCTGTGCGGTTCCAGCTGTGCGCCATCGCTGGGTTTCGGGTACCCTCTTGTCTGTGTGTGGCTTGGACGTGCTGGAGCTGGGCAGGCATTTGTCCTGGGGTTGTCTCCGCCGCTTGTGGTCGCTTGGGAAGGAGAGTGCTGGTGCCTGAGGGGCGATTCGACGCTACTTGTTGCTTCGCTCTCTGCCTTCGTCCCCTTCTGGAGGCTGCCCTTGGGGCTCGCTGTGGGTGCTTATGTAGTTGCCGCCTTGTAGCTGGTCGGACCCATAGTGCTAGTGCCTGGACCGCTTGGTTAAAGGGCCGAATCTTGTGCCGGAGTTGTGACCATAACCCAGAGCAGAGTCGGTCAAAAAACTCCTGGGTGCTTTTAGGTGGGGTGGCGAGGGTATTGCTTTTACCATGTGTTTCCCCCTTTCTCCTTACTGCTGTTTGCATGTCATCGCTGTGTCGTGGCTGTAGCAGGCCACATGTAGAGATACTGAGCTTCTCCGCCATCTTGGGCGCCTCCATTCTGCTTGGAGGGTCAGTGGCGTCTGCTATGCTGGCTTGCCTTGCAGTGTCCCGTGTTGGTGGGGACCGGGATATCCCCCACCGGTCCAAAGGGGGGGGGGAAGTGGCGTGTAAGTGTCTCCTCTTCAGCCTGAGAACCGGGAGAGCGCGAATGGTTCTTATCTGCCGTCACATTCTATGTTTCTATGTTTCTATCTTATGAATAAAACATTAATACAAGTTATAGATCATTTTCAGTGTTTATTACATAAATTAAATTCCAGACATTTACACACACGCAAAAAAGTGTTCAAGTATTCAAGGGTATAGATTTATTTATCCTGACCTCAGGATGATGAAAGCCTGAGTTGTCCCTGTACAAAACTGTATACTATGATTGTTGTCTTAGCAGTATCAGGGCAATACAATGTGGTTCATTACTGTGCATTATATTGCTATGGATCAAGAAGGGAGATAAAGGGGCCATGCCAGTGACGTACTAGCACCACCCCACATTGCTGCCCCTAAGGCTGCCTGTCCATCACTCAGGCTGGCGCACTAAAACATTGCATCCTGCAGGGTCCAGGTCCCCAAACATTGTACCAGCGTGTCTAATGATACGTTTGTGCTATGAATGTTGGGGGCAGCTCCTTGGTGTCCCAAAAAGCAGAACACCACGATACTAAGGTGGGATGGCAGTAAAGGACCTGAAAATTGGAACTGTCCCTCTAAAATCATGACGGTTTGGAGACAGGGATACAGAGACTGAGTAATTCTGTAATTTTGTAGCATCTGATTTTTCTGGTTCACAAAGACAACCATTACCTTGACATTTTTGCTGTTGGACTTTGTGATACACCTGAACACATCACACGTTACTGTGAGATTTATTGAGTCTTAAAGGCACACTATAACTTGATTTGAAACACAAACCTGTATTCCTAAAGCTATGGTGTCCTCGTAGTGGTTTTTACTTACCTGTACTCCAATGCCGAGACTCCCTCGGTGCTGCTGCCTGCACCTCTTCCTGCGACTTAATCTGGCTATCTCGCTGAAGGTCAATTTAATGCTCCTCAAACAGGTGTGTCGCAAATGCTTCTCAGCGGAATTCCTTGAATTCAATGCTTTCCTTTAAACTATAATTTTGATGATAGGGTTACTGAATTAAATAATAATCTGGTACAAGTAAGGCTTTTTTTTCAGAGCAGTACACCCCTCTTCCTCAAATTTAAACTAGTTGACAATATTGTTATATTTCCCAACAGGAAGAAAGCAAGCCGCAAAACGGCATGGGTTCCTATTTCCAGACAGAAGCACAGATAAGTTTTCGGTAAGAAGAAGTACTATTGATAGTGTGCCAACATATTCAGCAGTGATGTACAATTGGATAAATAACACTAACGGAGGAAAAAAACAATATAGACAAACATATCAACAGGTGCCAAAGTCCTTACTCAAATATGGTTAAAATGGGGAAGTATGTTTAAAGGACAACTGTCATTGCATTTTCACTTCTCTTTTTTAAAAAACGTACTGGGTTTAATGAAACTTAGTGATTGTTTTAAATGAGGTATATTGATTTTTTTTTAGAAAATATTACGTATTTGATCTGGCTGAGCAGCCATATTGGGTCAGATTCTACTGTTATCTGACCACATGTTACTCAACCTAACTTGCCTGGTGTTGCAGGTTCACACAGAGCAATCCCAGCAGCAAGCTCGTTTGGTTGAGCAACAGTTGCTTAGATCATAGTAAAATGTGACCCAAAATGGCTGCTCAGTCAGATAGAAAAGTAAAGTTTTATTAAAAAAACAAAACAAATCAGAGAGGCTGACTGGCTAGCTGTAAGTGGAAGCATGTAAGATGAGCTCCTGGGCTCCACACAAATACAGATACTAAACACAATTACAAGTAAAAAGGCGCTATAAAAAAAAACCCCGATATAACCGTAAAGATATAATACAAGTGTATAAGTGAAAAGCAGCACCTAAAACATGTAATACCCCACTAATTACAAAAATCAAACAAGATAAAGGTACGCTGTAGCGTTAAAAAATAGTGCTATGGGGTCGGGGCCTGGCACAGCTACAGCTTAGACACCATACTTTACTGCTCCGTGCAAAAACTGCCAAAATCGATCGAAACTGCGAAACTACCAGCTACTAACCGACAAACAGTCCTTGCCACGAGTAGGGGAATCCCCACTGATCCCGTTCATGCCCTTTCAGTTCGGAACGACTCCCGCGCCATCCCGTGGGACCCGACGGAGGTCTAGGCCTGGAAGCCTGGAAGGCCTGGCGGACTGGCGTGAATATTTCACCCCCTACCTGAACGACACCAATACCACAACTATGGGTCGGAAAACTCAGAAATCACAATTGGCGCCACCACAGGAGGCTAGAGACATCGGGGCACTCCTCAAATGCACGAGGTCTAGGCCAGCTGAGCACTCCGCTACCTCAGCTAACAGAGAAGCCTCTGAGGAAGGGGAGGGGAGCGAAACAGAATACAGGCCTGAAACCACGCAACCCACCACTGAGTCCGCGACAGGTGAGACCCACAAGCAGACACCTGCTACCACACAGGATATATCAGACCTCTATGACAGAATCAGGCTACTGTTTGATGCAGACATCGCCTTAGTAAAAACAGAGGTCCAAGCAGTCACGGACCGCATTCAGGCCAATGAGGAAGATGTAAATGACCTCAAACTAGGCCTGGCAACCCTGGGAGACACGGTGAAACAACTACAAACCTCGCACAACTTCCTGACCCACAGAGTGGACACCCTAGATGACAGGAGCAGAAGACTAAATATTAAAATCCGAGGAGTCTCTGACACAGTGTCCACAGAGGAATTGCCACACTTTCTAAGACGGCTGACATCTTCAGTCCTCCCCACCAAACAGGCCAAACTGCTCCAGATGGATGGGGCATATAGGGTCAACAGGTCACCACGAACCCCATCAAGCACACCGAGAGACATTATACTGAAATGCCAATCCTTCATGGACAAACAAAGGCTCATGAAAGCCCTCCAAGACAAGGCCCCCATGGACTTTGAGAATCACCGCCTCACTTTCTTCCAGGATGTCATCCGATCCACGTTACTGTGGAGAAAGGCCATGCAACCCATAACTGGGAAGCTACAAGAAGCTGGGGTGGCTTACCGCTGGTCCGCATCACGCACGCTAATTGTCCTCAAGGACGGGAAGATGCACACAACAGCATCACCATCGGACGCCCCTAACTTCCTCGCAGCACTTGGCCTCGAGAGGGACGCGGAAGCTCCAGCACGACACTCAAACAACCACCGGTGGGACGTCGCAAATGTAACACCCTTCGTGCCAACTAGGGTCCAGGACTCGGTAACATAGACTCTGCACGAGAAGCACCAACCTTGTGCACTTAACTAAAGGATGAGGGCACGGAGGAAAACACAACATAATGGACAGTAGCTCAAGTTTAAAAACAGTTTAATCGTTATCTGCAGTTTTGATAATGCATGTTCTCTAACAACTCACCCCCCCCCCCCCCGCTATCCCCATGGGTAAGGGGTAAATACGAGCGCCAGAGGCACCAAACACTATTCCCCATCCTTATGGCCCATACCCACATACAGAACCCACACAGCCGACTTCGTTGCCTTCCACACAATGGAATAACTTGCACGCTAATATAACACACAGCAGCACTTGCAACATAAGATGGTGACCCCCGGCAAAACCCTCGCAGACACCCGGTCAGCACAACATTGCGGAACTATAGGAACACACACCGTATCATGCATACACCATGTAGAGATCTACATACAGCAAACTCCCAAACAACTCATTACTTGTTGTTGCATTTCATTGTTTTTCATAGCGAATCATATTAATCGTGGGTAAGCTGACCTACCTACATCTAGTCATGTACTAAAATTCACAAAGAGGGGTTAATTTAAACGGAAACAATATGAGAAAACGAATGTCTTTTGACTTCCAACTCTCTAAAAGAGGCGAACTTTCTTGCAATACAACTTTTGTTCAACACCTCTGACATATCCTGTTTTTCATATTTTTTATTGAATGTTTAGAAGCCCTATAAAGGGTTAAATGTTAAAGGGTTTATAAAACACCCCTTTCTGTCTCACTTTGTCTGATATCAGCAAAGTTTGTATGTGTAGAAGCCCTATAAAGGGTTAAATGTTAAAGGGTTTATAAAATACCCCTTCCTGTCTCACTGGAGATTCTTGGCTGATATCAGCATATCTAATGGCTAGTGTAGGAACTCACCTATTGAGGCTTGCCTTGACGTGACTGGTGAGCTTATATATTCAAATGGCCATTGGAATAAAACTAAAGAGCCTCCATTTTGTTTAAATGCACATCGGGATTTAGGCCAGAGCGCAGGTAACGTTTTCTTAGTCAAAATTCAGCCAATTCCATCCAGAAGTTAAAAAGTTAAGGGAAAGTCCTATTTGACCAAATGAAGCATGGCTTTTCTGCCCAAAACCAGTTCCACAGAGTCTTCTATCCTGGAGATAATTGGGTAGTATCCAATTATCTCCAAGGACAGAGGCAAAACTCCATTAGCCACATGGTAGCAAAATACAATAAAATACATAAAAATATATAACTGTGCAGCTATTGCATAAAACATATACATTCAACATATCCCCAGATAGCTTAGATCTGAGTGCACATTATGACTGAATGGTGCTCAGATCTCATACATACAGTTCAATCGCCATGGAGCCAAAGTCTTTCGTTATACGAATGGGCTCCATGGCATAGCTATCTGGGGTAACACTGCTCACATAGGGAAAGTACAGAATGACCCGGCTTTTGGGTCTTTGCAGGGGAAAATCAATCATTTTAACATGGGGCCATAGTCACAGGGCAGGAGGCTGGCAATCAGTCTTCTCCAATGCCCAGTGGCGAGGCTGGTTTCGCCACAACGTCCATGGTCAATTTTTCATTGGGGCTCTGTTCATTAAAGTCTTAAAAGTGACAATAATGTGATTTGTCAGGTGTATCGTATTGGATACCAATAATGTGATTTGTCAGATATATCGTATTGGATACCAATAATGTGATTTGTCAGATATATCGTATTGGATACCAATAATGTGATTTGTCAGATATATCATATTGGATACCAATAATGTGATTTGTCAGGTGTATCGTATTGGATACCAATAATGTGATTTGTCAGATATATCGTATTGGACATTATTATTTAGTATGGTACAATAGAACTGGTAAAAACCCTTTTTCATTGAAGGTGGCATTTTCTATAATATGTAATGTGTTTATCTGTCTGTCTGGTTGTCTAATCTTTATCTTTGCTGTTCTAGTTGTAACCATTCCAACCTCTTGCTGCTGTTGGGTTTCTGTGTAGAGGACGGTCAATGTTGCCTCATAAACAAGTTCATGAAAAACGGATCATTGGACACTGCCTTAGAGAAGGTACACAATAATTTGCTTCATTTTTTTTTAAAGATACATAGTTCTGCTTAGATAACATGTCACATTTATAGATATCTAACTCAAATATAAAATGATAGCTTCCTAAACAATTGCTCCATAAAGCTTGAGTACTGTAATAGACAGTGGCTGCCTATACAGTCAAAAAGCATGTTAATAGTGAACCAATAGTAGGTGAAAGTAACGGGGGGGAGTGGGGAACATACCGACCGCCATGCTGGTTAGCCAAATGAATCTAACTGTGGACATTGACAACTGTCTCATTCAGAAGCTCTAACATTGAATGAGACAGTTGCCTCAGTCTGCAGGCTGAAAAAAGCAGGTAAATATGATTATTTTTTTTTTTATATTTCCATGCTTCTTATTTTTATGCTTTCCACACCCACTCCTGGTAGACACTGATCTAACCAATCAGTGTCCTATCCCTTGGAATGCTGGAAAAGTGCATTGGGCATGCCTAAAAGCGTCCCATATGTGCAGTTGGAAGCTCTCTTCACCTTGCAACATCCTTACAGGGGGAGAAGAGAGAGAGTCTGTTCATGCAGAGCAGAATCTAGTGTCGGGATTCTCTCTCCTTGCTGTGTTAGTCAGTACAGGGGGAATAAAGAGTTTTTGCTGCTACACAATATTTTCCTGTTTTTGTCATTAGTGGACTAGTCTTGACTGGATTAGGGGATGGGTAAGAGGGGGCCTAAAGAAACTCCCCTAGCTGAGCGGGATGCCCAACAACGGAGTCTGTCCAAGTTAATGAAAAATTCATAAACATATTTTTCATACTTTTTCTTGTTTTATTTTGGATTGTTAATTTGTTTCAAAGTGTTTGCTTGCTGGTTTTAATGTTTTTTTTTTTTTACAAGTGATGCATGTCCCTTTAAGAGCAATTTGCTACCTCTGCATCTCCAATCCAGTGTGTACTTGACACAGTAGATTCTCTTGGGAGTTTTTCGACATTAAATAAGCCACATCCGACAACTCTTAATGGCAGTACTGACTTGGCACAGTCTGAAGCCAATCTCCTAGTCTGACACGGACACACTGAAATTTTGTAAACATAAAACTTTCCCGACACCCGGAAGTTTTCCAGGGATAGAGGATATGTGTCTACTTGGAAAACTACCTTGCCTTATTTTCCAGAAGTATTGCTTTCACTGTTACCACACAGCTTACCATTCATCAGAGTATGGTTTAGAGAAGCCTCCATATGACATATGCAGGTTTATTTACTAAAGTCAGAATTCAAAGTGAATTTCAAAATTAAGTTCAAGATCACCAAACTGGAAAGCTAGTTATTCTTCAGATTAGCTAATCTGGATTTAAATGTAATATTTACTTTGAATTCTCACTTTATTAAATAACCCTGATAGTATTCTGACCTACCCCATGCAGGTCCTACCAGACTAGGCAAGGGATGAACAGAACACTTCTGAAAATTACGA
The DNA here is from genome assembly GCF_036172605.1 of Pelobates fuscus. Lineage (NCBI taxonomy): Eukaryota > Metazoa > Chordata > Amphibia > Anura > Pelobatidae > Pelobates > Pelobates fuscus. The sequence continues at coordinate 103,556,130 of NC_086323.1, read as the reverse complement.
TGTACCTTCATCAAACAACTGAGCTCAGTCCTCCACTCCAAGGTGCCCCTATTGTACTAATATATTAACAAGGCACAATGGCCTGGCCACATATTCCGGGAGAAGATATTCTCCACATTCACGATCATTAATGATGACCAAACTGGATGGTCATTAGTTTTCTCTAGGCACATCTGAACCTCCTAGGAGACTCTGAATAGGCTGAACATTGGGTTCTGTTGGACTGACATTACAGTTCTCTGGACATACAGAAGCATTCTGACTTTAAGCAACTGATATATATCTCCTGTAGAGTTTATCTTTGGCATTCCTACTGTTTCTGGAATGTCATATTTTGATTTTGTCTGTGCTAGCAAAGTCTCCCATTTTCAAGTTGAGCCTATTCGGACAGGAGGTATTTTTCTTAACTGATTATCTACATTACATACATCATCTATGTATAAATAAAATGTGCATTGTATATGTTTACTTTATGCCGTACGTTTACTGCCTGTTCAGTTGTATCTGGTTGGCAAAAATAAAAATGCAAACAATAAAATAAATATTGAGCCATGTAGAGAGAGTAAGAAACTAGAGAAGCAAGGGTAGATGGTCCAGAAAGGGAGGCTAAAAACATGGGGACTGAGCACATGCGCCCTAGAGACTAATGCTACGAAAATCCAAAGTTTGAGTGGAATGACCATGGCAGTGAATGTGATAAACCCAACAACTGAAGATAAGAGAGGGGGATGGAGGGTGAAAAACTTAAGGAATGAACACCAGGGCATTGAGAGTGAGAGATACTGGGGAAGATAAGATACGGAGGGACTGGAGCCTATGGAGGTGAGAAAGATGGAGACAAAAAGACAGAGAAAGAAGACTTAAAAAAAAGGATGAGGGGGGCGGGGCCTGACTGCAGAAGGGAGCAGACGTGTGCTGCTGAAGCTCCAGCGGCCACGCGCAAAGCAACCCAAAATTCGCCAAACGGAACCTGCGACCCGACCCACTTTGGCCACTAAACGACCCAGGACACCGGGACCGGCAGAATGACACCTCTCCCGAGGCTGTATGCCAAAGTCCCGACTATCCAGCCGTTGCGGCCTACTCACGAGGCGGACACGGGGGAGGCGGCCGCTCTCCCGTTGTCCCAAAGCGTGGACAAGCACAGCTCAAGCACCCGTTCCCCCCCCCTATGGACCGGAGGGGGTTATCCCGGTCCCCACCAACACAGCAAGTAAAGCGACACCGACTACTGCACACTGCCCGGATTGGGGCCCTGGACGGGCTGGACCCAGCAAGATGGCGGAGGCTGTATCCCGGCCTAAATTCACGCTGCCCCAGCCGACCAACCTGGACCAGATATTCCAGAACTTCTGGGCCCGACTGGAACGACTCCTAGCCGGGTCCCCCCTGCAAATGGAGAGGAGATGAAGGAGGTGAGGAGACGGGGAAGGTGTGGGCTGATCCCGGGTAAAGCTTGCCCCTCAACACCCACTGCACCCACTAAATACCCACCTGGGCCGGAGGTCCCACGGAGACATCCTCCGCAGCTTCAGCCACCACGCCGGAAGCCCGCCCGCCCGCCACCGGCGGCGGCGAAACACCAGGGCCACCCACCAGGGGAAAGACCCGGCTCACATAGACGTCCGAGTCTGTGGCAAGCAGAAGCCGACCCCACATGAGGCCTGGGGCTGGGGAAAAGGCCTTCCTTCTTCACGATCACTTAGCTCCGATCACAAATCGAGAGATGCTACACACAGACCACCCTCCACTCCAAGAGCAGCCATATACCGGCTTGGTGATCCACCTCAACGACTCCCATCACGCCCAGGAAGCCATAGCACCAAACTGCCATCCAGAGGACCTTCAACGGGTACTGACTGCATCCCAGCAGAGGGCATCGGCTAACAGGGACAATACTGCAAGCGCCCAACGTTCCGGTGACATACAACCACCGCAGCACTACAGCCGGACAATCTTAGGGTCCAGCATTAATTGGACTTAACTATACGCTTAGACAATAATTTTCCTTACTTTGACAAGGTTTGCTTACTGTCTAGCTACTGATAACACTGTATTGGGGTTAACATACCACGACTCTAGACTACAGCGACTCCCTCCAATGCAAATCTTGTAGCATGAAACCATTTCTCCACTCCATATGCCATGTTATCATACTACTATTGTGCCTTAAAGGACCACTCTAGGCACCCAGACCACTTCAGCTTAATGAAGTGGTCTGGGTGCCAGGTCCAGCTAGCTTTTACCCTTTTTTTTATAAACATAGCAGTTTCAGAGAAACTGCTATTTTTATTCTGAGGGTTAAGCCAGCCTCCAGAGCCTCTAGTGGCTGTCTCACTGACAGCCGCTAGAGGCGCTTGCGTGCTTCTCACTGTGAAAATCACAGTGAGAGCACGCAAGCGTCCATAGGAAAGCATTATGAATGCTTTCCTATGCGACCGGCTGAATGCGAGCGCGGCTCCTGCCGCGCATGCGCATTCAGCCGATGACGTCGCGAGGAAGAAGAGGAGGAGGAGTAGAGCTCCCCGCCCGGCGCTGGAGAAAGAGGTAAGTTTAACCCCTTCCTCCCCCCAGAGCCCGGCGGGAGTGGGTCCCTGAGGGTGGGAGCACCCTCAGGGCACTCTAGTGCCAGGAAAACGAGTATGTTTTCCTGGCACTAGAGTGGTCCTTTAAGCCTCAGTCCAAAACCTGTGTAAAATGCTTGTCAGTCTTACTCACTACTATTAAGCGTATGTTCTCTAGCCCTAGCCTATGGGACTTATTCATAGCTGTGTTTTAAAGCCTCATAGCCAGTTTATTAAGCTATATGTTGAACGTTACGCGCTGAATTACTATATAATAACTACTTACTCCTAATTTGAATAGCATGTTTACTATGTATAAATCCGTGACCTCTTAATTTGAATAGCATGTTTAATACGTATAAACTCGTGACCTCTTAATTTGAATAGCATATTTTCTATGTGTAAACTCGTGACCTCTTAATTTGAATAGCATGTTTACTATATATAAACTCGTGACCTATCCTCTGGTATCTAAATATATATATATAAAAATGTGCATTGTTCCTATGTACCCCATTGTAACCTATGTTTCGAATTGTGCAAGTGGACTGCCTTTGGGGCACCACATGCCTGTATGTTTTCTTAATATGCACTGCAAAAATAAAAAAAATTGAAAGAAAAAAAAAAAAAAAGGATGATTACATTAAAAAAATTATCATTGCACAATAATGAAACAAAAATAAATTGTGTGACATTTATCATGGATTGTAATATGGCAACCTTGTACATAGCAATGTAGGTTTTTATTTTCTCATTAGTTTTAAGTTCTCGTCTGCGCGCAGTCTTGTAGAGACCACAGAAAATTCCACAGCAGTTAGATCAAAATCCATTGTTACAAATATTTATAACCAAATATACAACAAGCCTTACAGCAGGGCTATACATAAAAGTGGGAATTGCTGGGAATTCCACCTGAATTCAAAATGAAATGCAAAGCTTTAGCCAAAAATATGCAAATTGGAACATTATTCAAAGTCACCTTCTCAGTTTGGGTAATTGTGACCTAATATTTGGAATTTATTTTGAATTCACTCAGATTTTGAAATGATGAGTAGGTTAAAGTAAAACAATTTTGCAGTGATAAGATTGTGTAAATCTCAGGTGCTGCTTGGCACTTACCTTCTTCTTACTGGAAGGCTTGTCTCTGACGTCACTGTCTTCTCAAATCCTGCAGAATGGAGCAGACATCCTGAGCTGGGAGAAGCGACTTAGTATTGCAATGGGACTTCTACGAGCAGTTTGCCACTTACACAATAGTGAGATATTCCACGGTAATATCAAGAGGTGCGTGCAATAGGGTTTAGTAGTAAGTATTGCCACAGACGTATTGGTGTAAATGGACCATGAGTTAAAACCTAAACATGTAAAATACAGGAATGGATGCCCATGGCTTAATTTAAAGGAGAATTGCCACTTGGAAAATAGTGCGATTGACAAAAAATAGTTATTATGTTTTATTATGTTTTGTTATTTTTTTTTATTACATTCTTTATTTTTGTTAGTGCATGGCATGACAGTCAGGTAAACAAGTAGCAATAACAAGAAATGCCAATGTACTGCACTTTTTTTGGGATAAGAGATAGTCATGTCAGTATACAAAACACTATTCATGCTTAGGTTTAGTACTTATCAGTCAATAGCTAAGGAAACAGAGATAGCATCTATAACATGCTGTGGCAACTGACAATGTTTTAAGATTTAGTAATAAAATGAAATATAATAACATGCTTGGTCAATAGACAAAAAGAAAAAACAAGCTGAGAAAGACCACCAGATCAATTAAAGGATCAAACTTGTTTTCCTGACACTATATAACCCTTAGGTTCCCCCCACCCTCAGGGTCCCCTTCCTGCTGGGCTGAAGGGGTTAAAACCCCTTCAGCCACTTACCTTTATCCAGCGCCTGGTTTACTCGGCGCTGGTGACCTCTCCTCCCCTGCCGACGTCAGCTCCTGAGTGGAGTGCGCATGCGCGGCAAGAGCCATGCGCGCATTCAAACAGTCCACAGGAAAGCAATTCTTCATGCTTTCCTATGGACGTTCTGCACGCTGAATGCGATTTTCACAGAAGCGCCCCTAGCGGCTGGATTAACCCTGCAATGTAAACAGAGCAGTTTTTCTAAAACTGCTATATTTACATCTGAAGGGTTAAAACCAGGGGGACCTGGCACCCAGACCACTTCATTGAGCTGAAGTGCCCCTCTCGATGTCACCGTTCAGCAGACTGGAAGTCAGAGACCGTGGTGAGGCAGTACCTGGTTGGAAAGTCACTGTTGTTTACTGGTGTCGTCTCCAAGCATGCTGCTTCTCAGGAGGCCCCCATTTTAGTCAATAGCTGTGAGTAAGCCTCAGTGTTGCACCCCGGAGCGCCACCAGCGCGGCCTTCTCCTCTTGAGGCAGGCCACCCCGGGCACTGCTGCCATGCGTCGGCTTCCAGTTCTTCGGTGTCACAGTGTAGGTGAGTATGTTGGTGTAGCTTGTGGGCCCGGCTGGAGATATCTGTGTGGCAGGTCCTGCCAGAATCCCTTTCAAAACCTGGCTAAATACATGGGGACTAATTAGGGCATAATACTGGCTATGAGCCTAAACAAAATACAAGAATAAGACAGTACAGTCTCTGGAACCCGCTGGGTTATCTTCGTCCGCTCATTGCCGGGTGTCAGCCGACGCCCTGTCGGGGTGTCACAGAGTCTCGCAGTTGCGTCTGTAGAGTGCCCAGTAGTGTGTCGATTTGCGGATTTCCATCTAAGCAAGGTGAATGGAGTAGCCTCAGAGAGTGTTGCCTGCCTTTCTTCGACCCTGCACCGTCCCATCGCTGGATTGGGTGTTGCACCATGAGGGTCCCCTCCGCTAGCCAGATTGGTGGGCTGTGTGGTTTGAGGTGAGTGTCTTTTTCTTGGCGGTATGTTGTTTTTGGTGCGGTCTGTCGCATGGGTATGTGTGTCTGCCGGATTCTTCTTCGTTTTCGGCGCCATTGTCTGGGTCTGTCAGCGTGAGGGAGTCTGCACCTATGAGGGGAGTGCGTCCGTAGTACCTTGAGTGAGTGTCTGATCAGTCTGCGCTCCTCCGTTTGTTGCTTTTTCTTAGCTGCCATTTGTCTCCAGAACGTGGCTAGTATTGCCTCTGGTTTGGACATGAGGTCTGGCATTGCTGTGTGTCGAGCGCACGTGGCGGCAGCCATATTGTCGGGCCGCTTCTCGCCTCTCCCGCTACTTTCTTTTGCACTTCAGCCCATGTGTGTCCTCTCAGGGTTGGACCGGGATAACCCCCACCGGTCTGGGGGGGGGAGCAGGGTATCCGTGGGGCTGCGTCTCCGGTTTGTTGACAGGGAGAGCGGCCGTCTCTCTCCATCTCCGTTGCGTGTATGCCCCAGCTAGACATCTTAGGCTCCCGACCTCCAGAGTGCTCGTTTAAAGTATCAGGCTGATCACAAGGTCCTCCTGAGTTCAGGTGGCATGTCCCGGTTGATAATTTTTCTTTTTTTAATTCTTTATTTTTGTTGTGCTTGAAGGTTACATTTACGCTTGCACTGCCCCAACAGCGGTAGCAAGGGAATCCGCATACATTGTTTAATAATATAGGGCAGTTAATAAATCAGCACATTTTGTTTTTGTAGCAGTAAGATTTGATAAGACATACGCTTAATAACTATTACACTTGAAAGGCATTCTAAGCAGATATATAGCATGGTCAGACGTGAGAACAGATAAGTATTTTTGAGAGTGTATGACATTGGCATAGCCGGTCTTATATTGCTCTAGCAGTACTTGCGGGTACAGGGTTAAATATAACACATGAAACCTAATTGCTAGGCGGAGAACTATGCACATAAAAACTTAGGGTAGGCGGGGCCTGACTGCCAAGATGGCCGGACGCGCTCTCTAAACGCTCCGGCACCAGCAGGCTTTAAATCTGCAATATTAGCCGACCAAACCATGAATGCAGCACCTGGTGTTCGGAAAATTAAGCAGGACACCCGGCGGAATGCAATGATACCTGCCTTGCAACAGACCGCAACACGAGCGCTTGAACCGGCCATGAGGCCTATACACGGGAGCGGAGACGAGTGCCTGGGGGAGACGGCCGATCGCCCGGCACAGGAACCGCTCACAAGCTAGAAGCACACGATGCCCTGCTACCCCCCCTCTGGACTGACGGGGGATATCCCGGTCCTCGTTGGGGGCGACTACCCCCGCACAGCAATGCAAACAGGCGACAAAACCTACGGTGAGGCAAAACTGTCAGGGCACAGTCAAGATGGCGGCACAAGCACGGCCTGCAACACGGCGCACACGTATCACGCCACCCAAACATACTTGGGCATTCTTCGAGCGGCTCTGCACAGGCCTCTGGACGAAACACAGGGCTGGGCGCCAAGCCTTCAAGATGGCGAGAAAAGCGGCAGCAACCTGGATTCGCCCAGCGGTCCGGCGACACTTGGGTGGACTCCCGCCACGAACCATCAAAGCAACCTCCAAACTAACACGGCGCCGAAAAACGAGATGGCCGGGACAGCCGCAATGGCCCGTGGGTGACAGCACTCACCGGTATTCACACCCCCGCGAGACCAGCCAATATACCGGACCTCTCAGCCACTCTAAGACTCCAGAGACCTCCGACCCTCATGCCGAACTCACCAACTTCCGAGCTCCAGCCCGCAACGGAGGGATTAACCGTACTGGTGCACAGCACACACAGGCCGGCACAAGGATGGAGAGCCAATCCACCCGTACCACACTGAGCGAGCGCGCAGCCCTCGGACAAGACACCCCCATGCTGGACAGGTCTGTACACCCGGTGGGCATAGGCTGAAGGAGTCTACTTGCAAAGCAGGCGGCACTGGGCTCCAGCCTCTGCATTATGCACCTTTCGGAACATTGAAACCGCTGGTAAAAACCTGCAGCCCAGATACTCACCTTGCAATCTAGTTCCTTACTGAACTGTGACCGACATAACTCATTTTGCTTTACTTAGCCATGCCTGTTAATAGCCTCACCCAGCTTGTTTAGCCTATGACTACTTACCTACTTTATCACTCATCCACTTACCCTCTTACTTTACGCAAAAATGTATGTAAATGCTTTACCAGAGAGTGGCACTTAGTCCCAAAGGCATCACCTACATTACCCTCACACAACATGCTAACACGTAAACCATGGGACAGCCTAGCACGGCAAGACCTCACGGCCTATAACTACAAGCCTGACACATGCCATAGCCGTGATGCACATAGTTTGTCAATAAGCTATACCAACACTAACATCTAGCATAGTCGAGCATTAACTGTGTTTTCACTTGTTATTATTTCACCTGTTTCATTTACTCTTACTCTGGCGATATAACCTTTTAGTTAAGCTAGTGGAAAATATAGATAAATGTGCAAAATGTTTTCGCCTGCACGATATATAACTTAAAAATGTGCAACGCAAGCGACCCTAAGCCGATAACCGTTATAGCCTTAACCTGTTATTAATGTACCCAGTTGTTCTTCAGCGGTTCCTAAGCTATGATTTGTTCCAGTATACTTAAATATAAAATTGTGCACGTTCCATCATGTACCTCTGTGATACAATTAACTGAAATGCATTGAAGGAATGCCGTTGCGGTACCTTCATATGTGAATGTTATATGAGCATGCACTGAAAAAATAAAGAATTAAAAAAAAAAAAACTTGGGGTAGACGTTTCCTGCTAGGTCAGATAGCATACATATAAATTGCTTAGGTAAGATATGGTAGGCTGCAAGGCTTAGGTTATATGCTAGGTGAACAGATTTTATAATAAGGACCACTGCGGTCGAGCTAACATCAGTTCAGAGACTAATGTCTGTGGGAGACCATGTTGACGTGGTTAGGTGAGAGCCGCATCAGGGATCAAGAAATGGCTGCTGGTGATGTTAGTGATGTCTGGGTCCGGGGCTGTAAGTGGTGTCCCAGCAGCCGCCAGTCTCTTGTCATATGTGCCTCTGTGGTGACATGAGGTGTCCTGAGGTAGTCGCTGGAGACTTAAAGTCCGAGTAGAGTTTGAAGAGCTGAGTTAGTGTGGCAAGGTAGAACTACAGTTCTTGGCGGGTATTACTGGGTTCCCGTTGCTCAGTAATATTGTTAGGACTTCCCCTTCACGATTGTGAGGCATGTCGGCAGGTTTCTTGGCTGTCTAAGGTTGCCTGGCTTTCCCCCTGCTGAGCTCTCCCTCTTAAGGGTTAACAGGCTGCTTACCGCTGGGCTGCTTTGTAGGTTGTGCAGGTTGGTAAGCTTCTCTCCTCTGGGGCTTCACGAGGCAGGGGCCGTTGGTGTTGGGCTCCACGCTGCCGCCATCTTAGAGGGCTGATCTGAGGAGTGCTGTGACTCTCCTTCTCCATTCCTCCTGAGCTCTCCGCAGTGGGGGCCAGGATAACCCCCCCGGCCCACGGGGGGGGGGGGGGGGGGGGGTAAACAGGACCGGCAGGCGTGTCAGGGTGTTGGCGTGTGGCAGCCGCAAAGGGAGACAGGGCAGCGGCCGTCCACCCCACTCCCTTCTCGAGAAGGCCGCAGTCCCTGAAGCTTCATGCAGCCCCCTAGGGTCCCAAAGCTCCCGATCTCGGGGTCTGCCACCTTGTCCACAGCCGTGTGCAAGTTTCTTGGGCTCTTTGCAGGTATCAGAGCTGCAGGATTCGCCTTAGAGGCCAGATTCATCCAGAGCCTCTCCTGCATGCGACCGGTCAGCATGGCGGTCCGGCCCCGCCCCCCCGGTCGATTATTTATCTCTATTTCAGCGAGTTTTTGTGGATGATCGGTTATTACAACGGGAGCCCAGCTTTCATGCGACTGCACCGCTTGCTGGCTTGGCCCCGCCCCCCTTTAAGAGAAGTTTTTAACTTCTGCAAATGTTTTTCGTTCTTCTTTTCTTTGCAGCTCCAACGTGTTTCTGGATGAAGACCTCTCTCCTAAACTAGGACATTCTGGCCTTCGTTTCTGCCCGGACAAAGCAGCAAATTACACTCAAGCAAAGACTAAGGACTTACAGAAATACAATGCCTACCTTCCTGACAGCTTCCTGAGGAACAAACAACTCACTGGGCAAACTGACCTATTTTCTTGTGGAGTGGTAAGTGGAAGAAGGATTTTATTCTAATACAAACTGTTCACGGCCACTTGAATGTAATCATTAACAATGTAAGGGTATTAACCCCAGCTTGGGGGGTCATTAAACCACTATTTATACTAAAACACATGTACATAGCTAATTAACATCTGACCTGCTGGTGGGATATATGAATACATACACACTGTAATGGCAAAAGGAAAGTGCATCCTCTTTGAAGTCTATGGTTTTACATATCAGGACATAACAACAATCATCTGTTCATTAGAAGCAATTAGATAAATATAACCTAAATATAAATATAACCTAAGATGAACAACAACACATATTACACTGTGTCATGATTTAACAAAAATAAAGCCAAAATGGAGAAGCAGTGTGTGGGAAAACTAAGTGCACCCTTACTGCGTCTATAGGAATTATGAGGATATAGCAGATCAAATGCCCTTTATTAATTGATCATCAGGAAGTGTGACCACCTGTATAAAAGCCAAAGTTTTAGCAGTTTGCTGGTAGAAAAAGGCCTATAACACTGATCAGCCACAACATTAAAACCACCTGCCTAATATTGTGTAGATCCCCCTGATGCTACCAAAACAGCTCTGATGCATAGAGGCATGGACCCCACAAGACCTCTGACTGTGTCCTGGGTATCTGGGATCAATATATTAGTAGCAGATTCTTCAATTCCTGCAAGTTGTGAGGCGGGACCTCCATGGATTGGAATTGTTGTTTCAATACATCCCACAGATGCTCAATCAGATTGAGATCTGGAAAATCTGGAGGCCAAGGCTACACCTTGAATTCTTTATCATGTTCTTTTAACCATTCCTGAACAATTGTTGCAGTGTGGCAGGGTGCATTATCCTGCGGAAAGAGTCCATTGCCATCAGGAAACACCATTGCCATGAAGGGGTGTACATGGTTTACAACCATCTCTACGTAGGTGGTACGTGTCAAAGTAACATCCACATCCACAAAGCCAGGACCCGAAGTTTCCCAGCAGAACATTGCCCAGAGCATATCACTTCCTCTGCTGGCCTGCCTTCTTCCCATGGTACATCCTACCAGCTCTTCCCCAGGTAAACAACGCACACACACCAGCTAGTCACTTGATCTACAGGAAAACATGTTTCACCAGGCAACCTTCTTCCATTGCTCCATGGTCTAGTTTTAACTCTCCCCACTGAAGACACTTTCAGTTGTGGACAGTGGTCATCATGGGCACTCTGACCCGTCAGACCAGCTTGCTTCTATGCAGCCCCATACATGGCAAACTGCGATCCGCTGTGTGTTCTGACACCTTTCTATCATGACCAGCATTAACTCTTAGCAATTTGAGCTACAGTAGCTCTTCTGTGTGCTTGTATTTGATGGTGTAACCTTCGCTTCACACATGCATCAATGAGTCCTGGGCATCCATGACCCTGACGCCGGTTCACCGTTTGCCCTTCCTATCTCTACTTGGTAGGTACTTCCCACTGCTTAACGCCCCGCAAGATTTGCCATTTTGGAGATGCTCTGATCCAGTTGTCTAGCCATTACTATTTGTTCTAATCAAGGTCACACAGATCTTTTTTGCTTGCTAATTTTTCTAGCTTCCAACACATGAAATTCAAGAACTGATGGTTCACTTGCTGCATATTATATCCCATCCCTTTGACAGGTGCCACTGTAATGATATTATTAATGTTATTCACTTCATCTGTCTGTGGTTTTAATGTTGCTGTTGATCAGTGTATGTCATATTCAGGAATTCTGGAAAACACTGATGTACAATGTTTGAAGGCACCAACAATTGTATGTTCTTTCTTACATGTGTTTTGTTTTCTCCTCACTATAATTCTATCTGTGCTACACTTTCAAAGATGCAATTATTGCATAGCCTGTTCCAACACTAGCTCTCACCTAACTTTCTTTTAGGTCCTAACAGAGATATTGACGGGTATGAAGGCCTATGATAAAGATAGACAGCCCATGTATCTGGTAAGACAACTAATCTCTACAGACACATACATTTTATAGGCTCAAGCAAAATGTAACAAAATGACAAATAATTGCAGTTGATGAGATTTTTAGGAAACGTTCAACTACACTACTGCAAACTAGAAACAAGCATGCAAGACAAATTGCAGTTTAAAACCGAAGTAGGAATATAATGAATTTCGTAACATCTGGGAAAAGGACACTGAGCCTAGGTTGTTTTAGTGGTTAATAAGTTGGTGTTCACCTCTCATTTATTATTGCCAACCCAGTGGGAAGGTGAAGTTGTGATGCAATATGATGCCGTAGTTAAGCTGACCAAATCCTCATCCAGAATGTCCATTTCACATCTCAGAATGTGGTGGACACTGCATGGCCTGTTGCCATATCTGGACTTGAGCATTAATGTCTATCCTCTGCAGTACCATGTGAACAATGACAGAATAGAATGGTAAATAGAATACTTTATAAACATTTCTTTGCCATCTGGCATTTATACAGAATAACAAAGTTTTTGTTTCACTTTTACAGAAAGAGCTGATTCTGGAAGAAAATGACAAAGTAATAGGACTGACAGAGCCCAGAAGTAAAATGGCTGGGGACATGATGGCGGAAAGCCTGTGCGCGAGACAAATAAGCCAAAAGTACACTGACACAAGGGGAGGCAGGCTGATGGAAAATGCTGCATTTTATTTTGCTTCTGCTATCTGCTTGTGTCTCACCAAGAAGAAAATAGTGGCATCAGAGGTAAAACTACACACGATATGTATTAATTATTTAGTTATAAAATATGCATTACAGACAATACAGTAACCATAAACGGAGGAGAAGGAAAGGCAAAGCATAAAAGCAATTGTGTGTACAATGAAGAATAAACAGATTAATTTTACATAGATTGATATTACAGTTCATTGTACAACTCCTGAGAATATCCTTAGGAAATGAAAAAGGACAAAGGGGGGGGGGGGTCAATATATAAAAGGATTACAATTTTATTATTCTGCCACATAGGGTGGTATTTAAATCCCAGCATCTCTCATCCTAAAAACCACAATACCTTAAATGGTCTACAGATTATTTACACTATAAAACTGTGTGTTCCAGCCTAGTCAGGACTAACACTTTGTGACTCTCCTACCAAAGTTGCAAGAGTTGTCATTATATAATATGATATGCCCAACACCTTGTTTTGGAAGGGTTGATGTCCTTTTTGCAGCATGTGGGTCTTGACACAAAAAGGTGTTGAATTCAATCATAAAGCTCTGTTTATCACAATAATGCGGTCACTTTGACACCTGGTGTCCACATGGAAATTGGTGGTTTGTGAATGCTTTACTTGGTTAAGTTGCGCTCTCCCCACAGGTTTATGCAGTGCTGGAAAAAGCAGAGCATTTGTTCAGAGGAAATAAGAAAACTAAAAGCAGACCTCTAGAATCCAAAGAGAAGAAAATTATGTCATTGAACACCCCAGAAGAAATGGATGACAGTGAAGACTCTCCCCTTGAGTACACAGGAGCGGCTATATTTGAACTCCCCAGCAGCTCATCAAAATATACAGATTCTCCTGATTTCAAAATTACAAAACAAAATAACCAAGCTACCAATAAAGATTCCAAAAGGAACTGTGTTAAGCATGATGAATCTGACACTTATTGGTTACCTCCAGGACCAGATGACTTGTATTGTTCTGTGGAAATGTTGTCTTCTTCCGATTATCAACCTACCTCATCAACTGCTGGCGCACAAGATGAATCATGTGTAAAAGACACAAGAAACAAAAAGGAGAAAAATTACCCTTGTGAGTCTTCTGACTCATCCTTTTCATCCTCAGGTAAGTTGACTGGGTGTGTAATCCAGGGCAGACACATTGTTTTCAAGTATTTTGTAAAAACTAAGGTTTCTTTGCAATCCAGAGCCCACTGCTTGGTTTTTGAACTTTTATCTCCCACCCCCTTTTTGTCCTATACTCCTGTCTCATAATGTCTTTCTCTCACTTAAATCCCCTCCTCTATTTGTAATGTTAGTACCGCACTCAAGAGGTGTCCCGTACAAAAATCAAAGGAAGTCTTTCTTTGCTGATGCTGATTTATTCTAATAATCATACACAAGGCAGCGTTCAGACCAAATAAATGTAAAAAGACAAATTATATCTTGGTCACATGACACCTGGTCACCATATTAATTTGACGACAGAATGTCACCACAGCAGCCCATACACCTGCGAAAATAGGGGTGGGTGAGCAAAATAGAAAAAGTAAAAAAAAAACTAAGGAAAAACTGTCTGAAAACAAGTCAAAGTCTAGGAGGACAGAAGAAAATATGAATAAATTAGTCAAGGAGTATAGAATGGAGAATGGGCAAATATAATCCAAAGCCAGAACACCAGGAATCATTAATGAACATAAACACACTCTTGGATTACCACAGGGCAAAACAGAGTGGGCCTAAATAGGATTAGGAAGTCAGTGGGTAAGCCAGTGCATCTTAAAGGGATGCAGGATTACAGTGACCAGTAATGACACGGGTTGCTGGAACGCAAGGCTAAATGATGCACAGGCAGTTAAGTCCTAATTGGTGCCATGACACTTCTTCTCTGTCTCTTCACACCCTCCCTACTCTCGTGTCCCTTCACCTTCCTATCAATCTACACCTTTTACATATCACCTTGGGCAGACCTCCCCCTTTAGTATAGGCATTTTCATACCCAGACCATGTGTAAATTAATTTATCATTAAAGGGATATTTCAAGTACCATAAAAAACATGGTTCCTGCATACATTATGGCGCAAAGAAATCCCCTAGGTTTGTGTTCCTGCTCACAGTGTCTTTATACTGTAGAGCAGATATAAACAGATTATTGGTTAATTTCGATTATAAGAATCGATATTCAGCATTTTACCGGTAATTGGTATAGGCCTTGTAATTTACTGATAAACTTACCGTACTCACCTCTCGCATTCATCACATGGTGTCTAATTTATCAAAACGATCTAGCCACCAGTAAATGAAGCTCCACATCATGACCTTACATCAACACTTTCTAAGAGTCCCCACATGCGAAGCTGAAGGCAGGGAGATGAGACAGTTAATCTACTGCAAGCATGTTAAACTCAAAGTCTAGCACGGGTCAAATAAACAAGGTTTAAGTTTATGTGGACCGCAAAAAAAAAACAACTTTAATTTTCATAGAAATTTAGGTTTATTTTGAAAAGTATAGTATAAAAAAACAACAAAAAACAGCATCCCCTCTACTAAACCACAGCACCCTCCTCTACTAAATCCCAGTCCTCCCCCTCTATTAAATCCCAGCACCCCCCTCTACTAAATCTCAGCACCCCCCTCTAGCCTCTGGTATACCCCAAATTGCGCCCTGTGCCAAAGCGGATCCTCCCTCTACTCTTGAAACCCTGTGAAGGTGGAGCACGTTGGCGTCACGTTGCGTGCCTCTGTGCACCTCCAGGTCCTCCACTGTCCAGCAGCGGCCATCGCAACACTGACACACACAAACACAAACACACACTGAAACACACAGAGAGACACACTCACTGACTGAGACACAGACACTCACATTTACACATTCTTTGCACACTCACATCATTGTATTTATCCCTGTGGTCCAGAGGGGATCTTCTATCTGGAAATATCCTTCCTGCTGCTCATTGCTTCCTCACGCGCTCAGTGTAGTGATGCTGGAATATGACATCATATTCCGGCATCACTACAGACGGCGCACGCGAGGGAGCAGGAAGACCGAGCTCCCTCACTACCGTCAGCGATCTCGTCTCCCTGGCCGGGTAAATTTTACCAGAGAAGGCACCTGCAATGTGGAAAAAGTTGGTGCCTACTCTGCTTTAGCACTAAGCATATACTCGCAGCTCGCTGGGCCGCAAAGATGCTCATTGTGGGCTGCATGCGGCCCGCGTGTTTGACATGCTTGATCTACTATAATGAACTGGGCTGGTGACAGAGTGAAAGGAGGTTGCTGTCAGCATTCATACTCCTACCAGTAACAGCACTGTACACATGCTGGATCTCGCTGATCCCAGCATGTACTGGCTGCTTGAGAGTGATAGGAGTGTGATTGCTATCAGCATGCTCAGTTAATACCAGATTTGGGTAGATATTGTGCTACTCTTTCATAACTTTAAATGTACAGAATATCAGCACAAGTTTTCGGTAATAGGCCCAAAAGTCAACAGATAATCGGTATCTGTTTTGGATCCCTATTGCAGAGATTTCCAAAAATGATACATACACATCACAAGAGGAAGCAATGTAGGTTGTTTGTGTTTTGAACAATGGGGCATTATAGGGGATCTAACAATTAAATTAAGTAGGCCATTGCCTAACTTACCGATAAACTTTTCCATGCAACTGTTTTGAATATTGCTTATTGTTTCTCTCTGTTTTTCCCTTTACCAGGCAGCAATCTTCCATCTTGGGATATCAGGGTGAACAATGAAAAGAAGAAGCTAATGGAAAATATTGAATTGTACAAAGAAGATAGACTGGACAGCACTGATCTCTTTGAATACTAACAACTACCTAGATCAACAATAGTTACATGGACACTAAAGATGTGTATGGAAAAAAAGTAAACCAAAACCATATTTACCATTTTTTCTTAGCCAGCTGAAGATCGGAAGATCTTTAAAATGGAAATGTTCATAGCCAAAGATTAGATACCTCTTGTTTTTATTATAGCCACATGATTGTCAGCATTTACAATTTTCAGTGGTATTTCGCCAAATTACAGATCATATAAATAATGGGCAGTTATTTTAATGGGTAGATAATGTTTCCAAATGCCATAATGCACAGTTAGATGTTGCGTCATAATAATAACTAAATCACAATAGATCATCAGAACATAAAGTACCTAGCTGCCTGACATTGATAGGAGTAGCACAACATAGCTGCAGGAACATGTTGCAGTGGCCGTAAATATTTCTGTCGCTTTCCTTTACTCATAAACCAGGTGAAGAGCTGGGGAGAATAAATCCCTTTTAGGATTATTCATTAAAGTGAGTATTGTCGGGAATTCTAATTGAATTTGAAATTAAGGTCAAAGTAGTTAACCTGGAAGCACAGCAGACTTGGAAACATTTTTCCAGTGTGGCTATTTCAACCTTAAAAATTAATAGTAAAAAACCACGTGAACTTAATTTACTAATGTGAGAATTAAAAAAAGAATTTCAAATTGAAGGCCAGATTAGCTGAAAGCATAGCTTCCAGATTTTTTCTCGTTCGAGTATTTTTTGCCTTAAATTTTAAATGTATTTAAATTTCTCCCTTCGGTGAGTAACACTAGTTGTGTGTCTGTCTCTCCCAAGCCACTAAGTTGGCATATAACTAATATAAGAGGGATAGAATGATGATGGCTGTAGATTGCAGCTATAGCCCAAGAGTATGTCTCCCATCATTCTCAGCTATTGTGTGACATGTTTTTACCAACGATGGTCTATGAAGTTAAAGAACCTAACTGTGTACCTGTGTGTATGTATCTGTACAAGTGTTGCTTTCCACAGCAGTTAGTATATCAAGCACAATACAATCTGCAGCACTCCACTTGCTGTGGAGCAAACATTCCATATACAATAAAAAAAAACACTGATGGAAATATGCAAGATATAAAGGTGTGAAGCATATGTTATGCTGAAAGATATTAATTTATACCATATTAGGGTTCAGGAAACAGTTATGTGGTTTTATTATGTCTAAATCCCCTCAATAGCATGATTGTACCTTTATACATTTCCCTGTTTTTTCCTATCCTTCTCGCTCTCTTCCTCTCTCTCTGCTAGTTGGTATCTTTGTGTCTAGATTTTGTTTGGCATAATTTGTTATTCAATATACTCTGTACTACCTCTTTGAAATATAAGATGACAAAGTACTTCTTTTGGCTGAACAAAGACAAAATGTAATAAAACTGAATTTTTTGTTTGGGGTACATTTCTGTCCACACCAAGAGTAATATATTGTACTTTCAATTTTTTTGCATAATAAAAACACACAAAAAAACTCAAACTACTTTACTCATGCTGCTATTCTATCCACAATAACTGCTTGGATTTACATCTCAAACCAAACGAAAACCGTAGGCTAGATGGATTCTGGGCCAATGTTCCAAATGATCACCAAGGAAATTAACAGAACATTACTGCTGAATATTCAAATTTTTACAAGCTGCAAACTGGTGCTTTATACATAAACCGATTCTCTTGCAGATTGAAAGCACTATATAAGCATATTATATAAAAATAAGTTAACATTTCCACATGCTATTTCACCATTCAAGGGCAGAACCTGACAATGTTGGCCTGAATCTACTAAATTGATTGAAGAAAAAAAAAATCTGTAAGCAAAAAGTTAGAGTCGCTGAATTGCTCTTGTGTAAGGAATACAAATCTGTATTTATTACGCTATAGTAGCGTGAGGACGTCCAGCATCAGGTGTCCAAAAGTTGCTTAACCACCTGGAAGTGCCTCTAGTGGCTGTCTGACTGTCAGCCACTAGATGAAACCAAGAGGGCTGCGCTCACCTGAATATGCATACTTGTAAGGGTGCCGCTGGGGCCAAATTAATACAACATACAAAAATCAGCGCACTCACTCGTTCAATAAACAGCAATTTCAAGTTTCACAGAATGTAATAGTTTTATATAAAAACACCTCACCTAGGCAAAAAATAATGGGGGTTAGTTACAGTATATGATTATATATTGCATTAGTCGGCCACAATGTCAATGTACCCCATTCTTGGCAGGTTCTACTCTAGACACATAATGCCTGGTCTTGTGAGATTAATCCACTTACTTGGAAAACCTTAACCTGCAGAGAGTCCCAGGAGGAAGCATTTCCCAAGTAAGTGGATTAATCTCATAAGAGCATGCGTTAGGTGTCTAGAATAGGACCTGCCAAGAATGGGGTACATTGACGGTGTGGTAGGCCTACGCAATGTATGATCATACACTGTAACTAGACCCCCATTATTTGTTGCTGATGTGAGGTATTTTTAAATAAAACTATTACATTTTGCTAGACTTGAAATTGTTTGTTAGTGAATGAGCGAGTATGCTGGATTTTGTATGTTGACAGCCACTAGAGACAGTCTTAGTTCTGCAATGTAATCATTGCAGTTTCTCAAAATCTGCAATGATTTACATTGCAGGACTAAGTTGGACTGGGACACTGCACACAGACCACTTCACTGAGTGGAAGTGGTCTGGGTGCTTATAGTGTTTCTTTAATTATTTAATTTCACTGAACGCAAGAGCACATCACCAACAGCATCATTTCTTACATGATAAATGTTTATAGGGATAATTGTTTTAGAGGGTAGATAGTGGTATGGCGGTAATTAGGTGGATTAAAGCGGCACTGTCATGCCGAATTCCGTTTTTTTTTTTAACCCCCCTCCCGCCTCAACTACATCCAATCGACCCCCTAGTCATCCCCAAATGCCCCTATGCCCCCCACATTACCTATTTTTTATTCTTTATTTTCTGCCCGATCTTTATTCAGGGCGCCGCCATCTTTGTGTGGGTAGGTGAAGTCCCTGTGGGACACGTCATCTGCCCACACTAGATAGCCCTGAGATTCCCGCACATGCCCAGTGAAACACCTGGACATGCGAACGGGAATTTCACCTATTCATTCATTCATCAGACAGACGAATGAATGAATAGAAAAAATCAGACGAACAAACTAACACTGTGTATCAGTGTTAGTTTGTTCGTTCAGTTTATTACAAGGAGGGAGCTACCGGCGTGCAGCTCCCTCCTTGTAATATGTAACTATAGAAGCGGCAGGGAGCAGAGCTCCCCACCACTTCATAAGCCCCCCAGGTTCCCCCCTCACTCTATGGGGGTCAATATGACCCCCATAATAGCACAAGGGAGATTAAAATCTCCCCAATGCCCCTACTCGCTATATCGCGAGTAGGGGCATGTCCACTAAACAGTGAGCAGCCTGTGGCTGCTCACTGTAAAAAAAAAAAAAAAAAAAAAAAAAAAGGGTAATAAGGGGGGGGGACGGGGGGCCTACTGTCCTCCCCCGCCGGCCCCCACCCCTGGACGGCGGGTGGGGGCCATAATGGGAATGAGGGGGGACCTACTGTCCTCCCCTCAGGCCCCCACCCCTGGGCGGCGGGTGGGGGCCATAATAGTAATAAGGGGGGGGGGACCTACTGTAAAGCCTTGCCCCGCCCTGCAATTAGCCTAAGAACACTCTGATTGGTGGGTTTAAGCCAATCACAGTGCTCTGTGTCATTTTACAAGCGTGGGAAAGTTCTTTGGAATTTTCCCACGCTTGTAAAATGACACAGAGCACTGTGATTGGATGGCTTGAAATCCATCCAATCACAGTGCTCTGTGTCATTTTACAAGCGTGGGAAAGTTCTTTGGAATTTTCCCACGCTTGTAAAATGACACAGAGCACTGTGATTGGATGGATTTCAAGCCATCCAATCACAGTGCTCTGTGTCATTTTACAAGCGTGGGAAAGTTCCAAAGAACTTTCCCACGCTTGTAAAATGACACAGAGCACTGTGATTGGATGGATTTCAAGCCATCCAATCACAGTGCTCTGTGTCATTTTACAAGCGTGGGAAAATTCCAAAGAACTTTCCCACGCTTGTAAAATGACAAAGAGCACTCTGATTGGCTTAAACCCACCAATCAGAGTGTTCTTAGGCTAATTGCAGGGCGGGGCAAGGCTTTATAAGCCTTGCCCCGCCCTGCGGAGCTCAGTCTGCGCGGAGCCCTCCATGGGTGAAGATGGATTATTTTTTTGTGCGCTCGGGTTTTTTCTTTTTCGTCGGGTTTTTTTTTTTTGCGCTCGGGTTTTTTATTTTATTTTTAGTTCGACGGCTATGATGGTTTTTTATTTGGCCTTTTTTGGGGCTGAAAAATGAAGATTTTAGAAAAAAGAAGACGTCGAATGGTAAGTTTAATTTTACTTTACAGGTTAGCAATTTTATTCCCCCCTCACTATTTTTTAGGGTGAGGGGGGTAGGTAGGGGCATTTTTTATTTGGGTGGGGGGTGGGTGACTAGGGGCTTGGGCACCCCTAGTCACCTTGATGGGGGGGGGGGGGGGAATTTACTTAGTGCCCCCACCCGCCGCCCAGGGGTGGGGGCGGGGGGAGGACAGTAGGTCCCCCCCCCCTTATTACTATTATGGCCCCCACCCGCCGCCCAGGGGTGGGGGCCGGGGGGGAGGACAGTAGGTCCCCCCCCCCCTTTTTTCCATTAGGGCCCCCACCCGCCGCCCAGGGGTGGGGGCCGGGGGCTGGAGGACAGTAGGTCCCCCCCCTTATTACTATTATGGCCCCCACCCGCCGCCCAGGGGTGGGGGCCGGGGGGGGGAGGACAGTAGGTCCCCCCCCCCTATTACTATTATGGCCCCCACCCGCCGCCCAGGGGTGGGGGCCGGGGGGTGGAGGACAGTAGGTCCCCCCCCCCCTTATTACTATTATGGCCCCCACCCGCCGCCCAGGGGTGGGGGCCGGGGGGGAGGACAGTAGGTCCCCCCCCCCCCTTTATTACTATTATGGCCCCCACCCGCCGGCCAGGGGTGGGGGCCGGGGGGGAGGACAGTAGGTCCCCCCCCCCCTACTACTATTATGGCCCCCACCCGCCGCCCAGGGGTGGGGGCCGGGGGGGGAGGACAGTAGGTCCCCCCCCCCTCATTATCTTTATGGCCCCCACCCACCGCTCAGGGGTGGGGGCCGGGGACAATAGGTCTCCCTCCCTTATTTTACTTTACGGCCCCCACCCGTCATTTAGGGGTGGGGGGCAATATTTTTTTTATTTTTTTTCTACAGTGAGCAGCCACAGGCTGCTCACTGCTTACTAGACATGCCCCTACTCGCGGTATAGCGAGTAGGGGCATATTATTTACTAATACCAAGTCATTTTTACTTGGTGTTAGTAAATTTGGCTGAAAGACCAGTTTAGGTCTTTCAGCCTTTTAGTAGATAGCTCCCTGATACCGTGGGAATTAGGGAGTTATCTACTAAGCGGCTGCAAGATGCAGCCACAGCAATGAATAGGATCGGAGTTTCATTCATTAGAATGAAATTCCGATACGATCAAAGTACCGAATTGCATCCTAACACCAATGGAGAAACGGTGCTCATTCTGTTAGGATGCAATTCGGCAGTTTTGCCGGCGTTCTGTCTAAGTGACAGGACTTTCGGCAATACTGACAGGAAGTATTGTGGGAACTGGGAGGAAAGCTAGGGATCATGGGAAAATTGCTCTGACCAGCGGAAATGAAGCACACTTTGCTCCTCCGCTGGTCAGAGCTGGTCAAGCGGAGGAATCCCATAAGACAAAGAGTCCCTACTTTGTCTTATGGTTTTAAAGAAAACTAAAGAAGACAGGAAGAAAAGAATAACAGATCCCGAGAGAGGGGGAGAAGAGGAAGAGATTGAGGAAAGGTAAGTTCGGCATGACAGTGCCGCTTTAATCTCCCACCCATCACTATTTTATCCTCTCAAACTCTATACATATAGAAATGAATTAATAAAGGGAAACTCCAGTGCCAGGAAAACTATCCGTTTTCCTGGCACTGGAGGGTCCCTCTCCCTCCCACCCCCCAATCCCCAGTTGCTGAAGGGGTGAAAACCCCTTCAGTGACTTACCAGAGGCAGCGACAGGTCCCACGTCGCTGCTTCCTCCTCCCCCGCCGCTCCTCCTTCTGCTTACGTCGGCCAGTGGGCGAGACTGATCTCGCCCGCCGGCCGAGGAGACCTAATGCGCGTGCGCGGCAATGCCGCGCATGCGCATTAGCGCACCCCATAGGAAAGCATTGAAAATGAATTTCAATGCTTCCCTATGGGGAATAGAGCGACGCTGGAGGTCCTCACACAGCGTGAGGACGTCCAGCGACGCTCTAGCACAGAAAACCTGTGCTATGAAGCAGGAAGTTCCCTCTAGTGGCTGTCTAATAGACAGCCACTAGGGGAGGACTTAACCCTGCAAGGTAATTATTGCAGTTTAAAAAAAACTGCAATAATTACACTTGCAGGGTTAAGGGTAGTGGGAGTTGGCACCCAGACCACTCCAATGAGCAGAAGTGGTCTGGGTGCCTGGAGTGTCCCTTTAAACAGTCATTTTTGCAGTTCTTTGATACACACATGCACACTGCAGATTACTATGAGTTTTACTGCTGTGTAGCTCTGTGATACACTTATACACACACTGCAAATTACTGTGAGTTTTATTGCTGTGCCCAGTGATATAATTATACACATTACTGTTTGTTGTATTTTTGTAGAACACCATAATACACTCATGCACACTGTGCGTTTTAGTCCTGTGTTGTTCTGAAACACTCAAACTTTAATCTTATTGTAATAGGCATACACTTTCCAGGAATATGGGAATGATAGTCCATCAATACATGGAAGGCCAAAGTAGGACAGTCCTGTGCCTCTATTGTGACATAATGGGGTTATTCCCTAAACCAGGGATAATTGAGAAATGCAAATTGTAACAAAGAAAAACAGATGGAACAAACTGTCCAACTCAACCATATTTTAAGCTATGTGTCTGAAGAGTTAGTGAATAATTCCACCTCGATCTAAGCTGTGACATGCAGAGTGTGTGACAAGGCAACTATATTAGATTTTAGGATCCAAATTCTCAATGTAGACTGATTATTATTATTGCCATTTATATAGCGCCAACAGATTCCGTAGCGCTTTACAATATTATGAGAGGGGATTTAACTGATTTTATAGTTTCTTGAAATTTGAGAAAAAGAACAAACTTACAACAAATACAACTTATACTAAAACCATTATGGACAAAATTAGTCCTCTAATTCAGGTATTTGGCTGCAGGATTTAGCTAGTTTCATGCGATCTAGGGAGTAGAAGACGTTGGAACAACCTGGAAAAGATAAAAAAATATTTAGATTAACCCCTTAAGGACCAAACTTCTGGAATAAAAGGGAATCATGACATGTCACACATGTCATGTGTCCTTAAGGGGTTAAAAACCCATCTGGTGAGACTCTTTAATGACCAGCTCCAGGCAAAAAAAAAAAAAAATCAGTAGGGAAGTGCTCTGCAAAGAAGCATATAACAAATACTGCCTGCAGGGACAACTAATGCATCTCAATTTTCTGGTTGAGCATTACAAGAAACATAATGCAGCTCTGCTCTTCGTATACTCTGAAACCAGTAATTTGTTCCAGTGCCCCCAGGTAAGATAGGTAGTTCCAGACCAGTAGGTTTATCCTGGGCACATGACATACTTATTCACAGGCAATACTTCAAATATACTGGTAATGTGATGTAATTCCAGTAAAATACAAGTTTAGCAGGCTAAGATTGCCACAAGGCATATGTATGTATATGTGTTTGTAGTATCAGTTAGTTAATTACACGTAACTAAGATACTGTCATCACTGTACTGACCAGGTGCAGGAATGTAAGAACTGGAATTACGCGTCCCTCTCCTTTGTATCAGATGAGCCACGTGGTTAGACCGGATGGATGAGTTTAGACTCTATTCATTAAATAGGTTAAGGGTATGTGTGGGTGTAGTTAATTGTGGGAGGAGCTACAGTGCTATATAAGGAATGTACTCTATGTATTCAGTACTCAGACTTTGCTGTATTTTGGTGACGCTAGTCCCTCTGAGTCCCGATCGGTGATCCAATAAAGAATCTCTTCCTTCCTGAAGAAACCTGTGTCCATCTCTCTGTGCTTGGCTTCCGTCAGTTTCTCCGGTATCATTTGGTGCATTGGCCGGGAAGCTCATCGTTCAACGGTAGCTGAGAGGCAGAGGCGTGAGACGGTCTATCTTTGCCCACGTTCTCTACGGCTGCACCCCTGAACTTCTGCGTGGACCTCCCTTCGTCTCGGCGCCACTGGTCTGTTGTCCAGGAGATCATCGGCCTCTACGTAAGAAGTGCTGGGGTGTCCCCGTCGATGAGTGTGAACTCAGGTTCAGGAACGAGGAGGTAAGACAACTGCTGTTTTAGACGGCAGGACCCACTAGGGGTATACCGATTGTGCGGTAGGCCCAAAGGGGTTTTGAATCTGTGTATCTGCCCCCTCTGTCGGAGGGAAGGAGCGAAGGCGCACCGCTCGATCGAACGCTCTTTAGTCAGACCGTTTGATTTGGTTAGTCAGGCGGGGTCCTGGTGTAAGATAGCCCTAGCCGGACACCGGTGTCTTGTCTAGACTAGCGTTCTAGGGTGTATATTACGTTCGCTAGGTCGGAGGGACCGGGAGACTAAGCGGCGCCTGTGTAAATTCGGTTCGCTAGTTCTCATCCTATCTGGGCTAAGTGGGAAGGCGTGTAAATTTGGAACCCACTAGACTTTTGATAGTGCGACTAAGAGGCGCCTGTGTAAATTCGGTTCTCTAGCTCGCTATATATGTGGTGATTGGGCAGTGTGGCTAACCAAAACGGGTGTATATAGTTTTAGGTAGTCCATTCAAGGTACTGGCCAATAGTTTAGTTGGGAATTGTAAATGTGTTAACGATTGTTTTAGTAAAGTGTATATCTTGTTAGATAGCGCGAGCTCAGCCGTCTAGCGAGAGTGTTAATAGTGTGTTGCTGTATTATAGTGCACGGTACCATAACCCTGTATATTTACTGACATTATATAATAAGTACTAATCATTGTCGTCCATTGCATGTTTAACACCATAACCACTAATAATTGTATTGTGACCTTAACTTGTGCTTTGACCTATGCTAACCGTACTGTAACCGCTATTTGTAAAAGACGATGTTACTGGGGTGTGTTATAGACGGGTAATTCGTATATAGAGAATTATAGCGTGGGTGACTGTATAGTTACGCCAAAGGGCATAATATTGATTATATAGTGACTGGTGTAACAGCTGTGTGTGTACGGGAATTCCCTGAGTGTTTATTGTTATTGTGTACGTTTCACTTGGTAACCGTACCACGTGGTGCTGTTGCCAGAGGAAACGGGTGTGACTGTTGAATAGTACGCGTGTATAGTATTCGTTGTCGACGACGTTCCATTGTTAAGTATGGGTGCGTCGCAGTCAACGATTCCGGATCCCTTAGGATGTATGGTTAAGAATTTTAAAAAGGGATTCAAAGTTTGTGATTTTGGGGTAAAGATGTCTCCTGTACGTTTGGTCACTTTGTGTACTAGGGAGTGGCCTACTTTGGTTGCGGCATGGCCGCCACGTGGCAGTTTGGATCCAACTCTGGTACAGCGCTTACACGTGGCTGTATCGGGTAGGCCTGAACTTTACGGCCAGTTTCCTTATATTGACTGTTGGAGACAGGCCGTAAATGACTCGCCAAAATGGCTCCAGACATGCCACGAGGAGCAGTGTCGCCTCATGGTAGCTAGGACTTGCTCGTCCACTAGGACTGGTGTTAGGCCCATTTTGGACACGCCCCCTGAGTCCGAGATCCCTTTGCCGCCCCCTTACTTTCCGTTAAGAAGAAGTGACGCAAACGCAGGAAGTCCTGCACCCCTCCCCTCATTACCCTCATCCACTTCCGCTTCCTCCTCCAGTACAGGATCCACCCCCCCTCGTACTAAATCTCCCCTTCCGGAACCAGAATCCACCCCCATTAGAAACGAATATCCTGATTTGGCGCCACTTCAGACTTCCGGTCAAGCTTCATCTAGCTCGGCTCGAAGTGTTTTATTTACGACCTTTTCCCAAAACCGACCTCCCACATCCCCATACCCTATCTCTCCCCGACCGGAACCCATGACTGACGCCTCTCTACGTAGCCCCATCCAAACCCGACAGTTGACTGGTGCCCAACAATTAAAGCACTATCAGATGCCTCTTCGTCTGAATCCCGGGTCAGCTTATATCGATGCCGCAGGTCAAATGGCACACGCTGACCCAGTCTTCGTATATGTCCCATTTACCACAACCGATCTTTTAAACTGGAAGACCCATAATTCCTCGTATACTGAGAAACCACAAGCTATGACTGATCTGTTCACCTCAATAGTACAGACGCATAATCCGACATGGGCTGATTGCCAGCAGTTACTAATGACTTTATTTAACAATGAGGAAAGGACAAGAATAAATCAAGCAGCCATTAAAGCATTAGAGGATAGAGCCCGTGCTTTGAACCAAGCCAATCCAGCAGCATGGGCCGCGACACACTATCCCAACACCGATCCCGATTGGAACGTAAATGGTGCTGATATGGTTCAACTCAGAGCCTATAGAGACGCTATAATTGCTGGCATGAAAGCCGGAGGAAAGAAAGCCATTAACATGTCGAAGACAGTTGAGGTGATCCAGAAAAGCGATGAAGCGCCCAGTGTCTTTTATGACCGATTATTGGAGGCATACCGCTTGTATACCCCCTTTAATCCGGAAGACGCAGACAATTCCCGAATGGTTAACTCCGCCTTTGTCAGCCAAGCATACGGAGATATTAAGCGCAAGCTACAAAAGTTAGAAGGGTTTGCAGGTATGTCCATCACCCAACTAATGGAGGTAGCAAATAAGGTCTATATGAACAGGGATACAGAAAGTAAGAAAGAGGAAGAGCGCAAGATGCGTAAAAAGGCTGATATGCTAGCGGTAGCAATCGCAGGCGTAGATAAACGGGGCCCAGATAGAGGTGATAGTAGATGGAGTAGGGAGCCTTTGAGTAGGGATCAGTGCGCGTATTGCAAGGAAGAAGGGCATTGGAGGAACGAATGTCCGCAAAGAGAGCAGTACGAGAGGGTCCTACCCAGGGCAGGCTACGGAAACTTTAGAGGCAGAGCGAGAGGTAGAGGAGGCCCCGGAGGGAGTAATGGTTATAGAGGGAGTAATGGGAACAGAGGAAGTGTTAGAGAAGACAGGTATATTCCAGCAGCGCAAAGGTCCCGCGATAGAGAAGGTAGGGACTTTGTAGGATTGGCTGACACTGTCATGGAGGACTATTGATACCGACCGGGCTCCATCCCCCTTGGTCGAGCGGAGCCTATGGTCGATGTATCAATAGGGGGGAAAAGGAGTGCGTTCATGATCGACACTGGTGCTGAACATTCAGTGGTGACTAATCTAGTTGCTCCTCCATCTGGAAGGACTATTACTGTGATAGGAGCAACTGGAAGAAGTGCTGAAAAACCGGTTCTTAAAAGTCGACTCTGTACATTGGGAGGCCACGTAGTAAAACACCAATTCCTTTATATGCCTGAATGTCCAGTCCAATTGCTGGGACGTGATATGCTATCCAAATTACAAGCGCAGATTACGTTCCTACCAGATGGAACAACATCTTTAAAGTTTAATGGACCTTCAGGTATTATGACTTTATCCGTACCAAAGGAAGAAGAGTGGCGACTTTATACAGTGTTGACTAGCCAAAACCCTAGGAGTGATGAGACATTGTTTAACATACCAGGAGTTTGGGCAGAGAACAACCCACCAGGACTGGCCCGCAATATTCCACCAATAAAAATTGAACTGAAACATGGGGTTTATCCAGTGAGCCTAAGACAATATCACATTCCGCAGAAGGCTAAGAAGAACATCCAATCCTATCTGGATAAGTTCATACGGTATGGTATCCTAAAATTCTGTACTTCCCCCTGGAACACCCCATTGCTGCCTGTTCAAAAGCCCGGTACAGATGAGTATCGACCTGTACAGGACTTAAGAGCAGTCAATGATGCGGTTGTTAGCATACATCCAGTTGTACCCAATCCATATAACCTGCTTGCTTTAATTCCGGGCGGGGCTACTTACTTCACAGTCTTAGATCTCAAAGATGCCTTCTTTTGCCTCCGAATTGCCGCAGAAAGCCAATGTATTTTCGCTTTCCAATGGGAGAACGCTGTAACGGGCTCAAAACGCCAAATGACTTGGACAAGACTTCCCCAAGGGTTTAAAAATTCACCTACCCTATTTGGTTCAGCTCTAAGTCAAGATCTACTGGATTTCGAGTCTATCCCAGGAGAATGTGTATTGTTACAATATGTAGATGACTTGTTGATAGCAGCAGTTACAAAAGAAAAATGTCAGCAAGCAACGCACGATCTACTACATATTCTCTGGAAGGCAGGATACAAGGTGTCCAGGAAGAAGGCTCAGTTGTGTTTGCCAACTGTCAAGTATCTGGGATTCCATATCTCTGAAGGTCAAAGGATTATGGGGCCAGAGAGAAAAGAAGCTGTCTGCCAAATACCAATACCCAAGAATAGAAGACAAGTGCGAGAATTCTTGGGGGCAGCAGGCTTCTGTAGGATATGGATTCCCAGCTATGCGATACTGGCAAAACCTCTGTACGCAGCTATCAAAGGTACAGAGCACGACCCCTTCTTATGGACCCAAGAACAGCAAACGGCATTTGAAGATGTGAAGAAGGCTTTGATGAGTGCCCCAGCATTAGGTCTACCTGATCACACACGACCATTCTACTTATATGTACACGAGCAAAGAAGAATGGCTGTGGGAGTATTGACACAGTACTTGGGATCATGGCAAAGACCTGTTGCCTACATGTCTAAGCAACTGGATGCAGTGGCCAGCGGACTTCCACCTTGTCTAAGAGCCGTAGCTGCAGCCGCCCTGCTAGTAGCTGAAGCCGATAAACTCACTCTGGGTCAAGAACTTTATGTACGAGTCCCACATGCAGTACAGACGTTGTTGGATTACAAAGGAAATCATTGGTTTAGTAATAGCCGTATGACCAAGTATCAAGCAATGTTGTGTGAAAACCCAAGAGTGCATTTAGAGACTGTAAACACCTTAAATCCAGCTACCCTTTTGCCGCAACCTACTGAAAGTCAACATGATTGTTTGGAAGTAATGGATGAAGTATTTTCAAGTAGACCAGATCTTCGTGATTTTCCCATCCAGAACCCCGATGTTCAATATTACACCGACGGCAGTAGTTATGTGAAAGAAGGGATCCGCTATGCAGGATATGCAGTGACAACAATAGACAAGGTGATAGAAGCTCGGCCACTGGCGAAAGGAACATCAGCACAAAAGGCAGAATTGATAGCACTAACACGAGCGTTACAATTGGCTGAAGGTTTAAGAGTGAATATCTATACGGACTCTAAGTATGCGTTTTTAACCACTCATGCCCACGGAGCTTTGTATAAAGAAAGAGGACTACTGAATTCAGAAGGCAAAGAAATCAAGTACGCAGCTGAAATCCTACAACTATTGGAAGCAGTGTGGGAGCCGAAAGAAGTCGGTATCATACATTGTCGAGCGCATCTGAGAGGAGATGGTGATGTAACCAAGGGAAATCGGATGGCAGATAGTGCAGCTAAGCGTGCTGCTGAATCAGGAAGACAGGAGTATGTGGGGCATATAGCTGCTCTTATACCAACTCCACTGTCCCAATGGACTCCAGTTTATACAGCTCAAGAAGAGGAGTGGTTAAAGACTGAACCGGGAAAGTATTTGGAGAACAAGTGGTATCAGCTAGAAGATGGAAGAATAGTCATACCAGCATCACTAGCGGTAGAAATTGTCCAAAATTATCACAACGGGACACATTCTGGGAGAGACAGTACTGAAGAATCTCTCAGGAAACATTTCTACATACCAAGATTGTCCAACTTGACTCAGGCCATTGTACGTAGATGTGTAACGTGTGCTAAAAATAATGCAAGACAAGGACCAGTAAAGCCACCAGGAGTCCAGTTTATGGGGGGACTCCCCATGTCCGATCTACAAATAGACTTTACAGTAATGCCTAAATCGGGTGGACATCGTTACCTGTTGGTAATTGTGTGCACCTATTCAGGTTGGGTAGAAGCATGTCCTACTCGTACAGAGAAAGCAGGAGAAGTTGTAAGATTCCTGCTACGAGAAATAATACCCCGATATGGACTACCCTGTTCTATAGGATCGGACAATGGTCCAGCTTTTGTTCATCAGTGCCTACAACAACTGACTCATATGCTTGGTATAAAGTGGAGGCTTCATACTGCATATAGACCCCAGAGTTCTGGTAAGGTAGAGAGAATGAATAGAACTATAAAGAACCAGTTGGCTAAAATGTGTCAGGAAACCCAACTTAAGTGGAACGTTCTCTTACCCATAGCTTTATTGCGAATCCGCAGTACCCCTACCAGAAGGATGGGCCTCTCTCCTTTTGAAATCATGTATGGGCGACCACCTCCCGTACTTGGTAACTTAAGGGGGGACTTGAGTCAGTTGGGAGAAGGAATTACCCGGCAGCAGGTTGTAGAGTTGGGTAAGACTATGGAGGAGGTACAGAAATGGGTACAAGATAGATTACCTGTGAATATTTATCCCCCTGTTCATAGTTATCATCCAGGAGACCAAGTGTGGATTAAAGAGTGGAATAATGTACCGTTAGGGCCCAAGTGGAGAGGTCCTTATGTTGTTCTTTTGTCTACCCCTACAGCAATAAAAGTAGCAGAAGTGACTCCGTGGATACATCACTCCAGGGTTAAACCAGCAGCAGTCGATTCTTGGCAAGTTACAGTAGATCCAGAGAATCCCTGCAAGATCCGGTTAAAACGCACTACTCAGTCGGAGTAACGAGGAATTATTGTGGATTACAAATTTTATTGTTACAGGTGTGAGTGAGAAGGCCATAATAAAGCCTGTCCGCTTACCATCACATAGTGTATAAGCCAGGAAAGTCTCGAAGGGACACCTGTGAAGACGAGCAGAACTCCATTCCCTGCAGCCCTCACATCCTGGAAGCTGAGGTTCCATCGCACGGACGAAGACTGAGGATGACGGCGAAAGATGTGCTTTTGATTGTGTTTATTTATATGTGTTTTTATATTCAGGAAGGTAGAGGTACCGACACTCCTAGCTGTGAGGTATGCATTAAGACTACGAGAACAGGTAACCATATTTCCCAAACCCTAATTTGGCATTCACAATACGAATGTAAAGGAGAGGTATCAAGATGTAGATACCTAAATATAGACTATAGTGTGTGCCATTTAGGAGTAGGAGAACCTAAGTGCTTCAGTCCAGAGTATCAACCTCGTACAATTTGGTTGACTCTCAGGAATGGAGATCCTCAGGGGACCCTAATTAATAAGACGGTGTTAGAATCCGTACATTCTTCGGGTGTTCTGCTATTTGATGCATGTAAGGCGATATCAAGTGGTAGAAAGCCGTGGAATGTATGTGGGGATCTTAGATGGGAGAGGACGTATGGGTCTAATGATAAATATATTTGTCCCAGTAGTAAAAATAAATATGTGAGTCCTAGATGCCCAAATAAAGACTATAACTTTTGTCCATATTGGTCTTGTGTGGGGTGGGCGACTTGGGGACAGACAGTAGATAAAGACATGATAGTGACTAAGTTGCCGACTAGCCCTTATTGTAAGTCTATGGAATGCAACCCAGTCCATATACTTATTAATAACCCCGACAAGTTCCTAGATAAGTATGGAAATTTATTTGGGTTTCAGATATACGGGACGGGTTTAGATCCTGGGACATTATTGTTTATAGGAATAGAGACTGATACGGTATCCTCCCAGACTCATCAAGTATACCATTCCTTTTACGAAGAGATGAGTATAGATAATAAGATCCCCCATAATGCTAAAAACCTGTTCATCGATTTAGCTGAAAGTATTGCCGGTAGTCTTAATGTTACCAACTGCTATGTGTGTGGAGGTACTAACATGGGAGACCAATGGCCTTGGGAAGCAAAGGAGGTAATGTCCGGTTCTGAGGCAGTTGACCAACTAATATCTACACAAGCCGATTATCATATGAGTGTTAGAGGTAAATCTGAGTGGAGATTAAAGACCTCCATCATAGGTTATGTTTGCATAGCAAGGAAAGGAATAATGTATAATACTTCTGTAGGAGAATTAACTTGTCTAGGGCAAAAAGCTTATGATGATGATACAAAGAATACAACTTGGTGGTCGGCTTCAAATGTCTCAGAACCATCTAACCCGTTTGCTAGATATGCCAATTTAAAGGATGTGTGGTTTGATTTATCCATCACATCTACCTGGAGAGCCCCAGCAAATTTGTACTGGATCTGTGGTAAGAAAGCCTATTCGGAGTTGCCACAGGACTGGGAAGGGGCATGTGTGTTGGGTATGCTCAAACCATCCTTCTTCTTGTTACCGATTGAAACAGGTGAGACTTTAGGTGTTAAAGTGTATGATGTGAATCATAGGAAGAAAAGGGGACCCTTAGAGATAGGCACCTGGGAAGATAATGAATGGCCTCCCCAGCGTATCATAGATTATTATGGGCCAGCCACGTGGGCAGAAGATGGTACCTTTGGTTATAGAACCCCTATTTATATGCTCAACCGTATTATAAGATTACAGGCGGTGGTTGAGATTATTACTAATGAGACCTCACAAGCGCTCAATCTTCTAGCGAAGCATAACACCAGGATGAGGACAGCAGTCTACCAAAATAGATTAGCCTTGGATTACCTTTTGGCAGTAGAGGGAGGTGTATGTGGGAAGTTTAACCTGAGCAATTGCTGTCTTCAAATAGATGACGAAGGGCAAGCAATAGCTGAGCTTACTAGCCATATGGTTAAACTAGCGCATGTGCCTACTCAGGTATGGAAAGGGTACAATCCAAGTAGTTGGTTTGGTAGCTGGTATGAGTGGTTTGGAGGGCTTAAGGCAGTGGTAGGTGGAGTCCTACTGATTTTACTGTTGTGTCTACTCCTACCGTGTCTTATACCCTTAGTAGTTAGGTCTGTGCAAAGCCTGATAGGAAGTATAGCAGAGAGGAAGGCTGCTGCACAGATAATGGCGATATATAAGTATAAGGCTCTAGATCAAGGAGAACCAATGCAGGAAGATGAGTGTTAAAAGATTCACATCATAAGATAAGTCTGGTCTGGTTCATGGTAACCTGAGGTATATGCAAACCAAGGTTAAGTGATGCCTCAAGTAATTGTGAAATATCAGAGGCATCAAAGGGGGGAATGTGATGTAATTCCAGTAAAATACAAGTTTAGCAGGCTAAGATTGCCACAAGGCATATGTATGTATATGTGTTTGTAGTATCAGTTAGTTAATTACACGTAACTAAGATACTGTCATCACTGTACTGACCAGGTGCAGGAATGTAAGAACTGGAATTACGCGTCCCTCTCCTTTGTATCAGATGAGCCACGTGGTTAGACCGGATGGATGAGTTTAGACTCTATTCATTAAATAGGTTAAGGGTATGTGTGGGTGTAGTTAATTGTGGGAGGAGCTACAGTGCTATATAAGGAATGTACTCTATGTATTCAGTACTCAGACTTTGCTGTATTTTGGTGACGCTAGTCCCTCTGAGTCCCGATCGGTGATCCAATAAAGAATCTCTTCCTTCCTGAAGAAACCTGTGTCCATCTCTCTGTGCTTGGCTTCCGTCAGTTTCTCCGGTATCAGTAATATCCTACAGAAATTAGAATTCAAATGCTGCATGCAGAACATGGAATTATGAATTATATATACTGCACTACAGCACACTTTATATAATACCCATCGATAGCAACAAGTGATAGGTTTATAGGAAAATATGGTGTCTATGGCACCTATAACTAGGACTGAGTTGCTAAATCCAGCATATTTTCCTGGCCTGTTGACTGGCAAAGCGCCGCGGAATCTGTTGGCGCTATATAAATGGCAATAATGATAACACATGCCAAGTTATCTGCAGGTACAGAGCCCTACATGATTCAGGATTCACAATATTGAATGACTTGCAGGTGTAGATTTACTGAAGTGTAGCAAACGACAAGATTAGATGAAGGCCCGGAATATAAAACACAGGATAAAGCAGACCAGGTGTGACTAACTGGATTGTAACTTATTAAAAATCTAGAATTTGAATGATAAAAGCTGGATATTCCACCTGCTGCAGGGGAACTTGGGCTAACACTAATCACCCGTCCTGGGGTAAAGAAATATGTGAGCCAGACACTATAGAGCCGCAGCAGACAGGTCAATGAGCGCACTCCATCACTCACACGTGGCGACTTGTCACCCACTCCTTCTCTTCCGGGTTTCAGCAGAATAACATTGAATCACGTGGCTATTTGGCTTGCGTCACCTGCCATGCGCAGCTCTGCAAGCGTTTCCGCCAATCACAAGCCACGGCTGGCCGCAGCCAATCGCGGTCCTCCTCTGATGGTTGGCACCATAGACATGGAATGGTTGGCACTGGATAAGTGAAAGTCGGCGGCGGGTGGGCGGGGCCGCGCTGTAGACCGACCAATCAGCGCTCGGAGTAATGCTGGTTGCGGAAGCTAACGGGCTGTGAGGAGGCGTAGGAGCAGTGCGCAGACATCGCATGGTGCGGTGCTGGAGCCGCCAGGGGCCCCGGGGTGACTGTACCAGTGGAAGGGTGTAAAGCTAGTGTGATAATATAGAGTATTACTGGACAGAGCCCTCTGCCTGGGCTGTATAGCCTGGATCTAACAGGTAGCTAACAGGGGGGCTATCAGTATGGTGCTCAATATTTAACCCCTTAAGGACACATGACATGTGTGACATGTCATGATTCCCTTTTATTCCAGACGTTTGGTCCTTAAGGGGTTAAAGGAAAACTCTAAACACCATAACTACTGCATATATATATATTTTATAGTGGTTATGGTGCCAGGAGTACTCTGGCGTTTTCCCATTGTAAGAATTCCAAACATGTACTTACCTGGGTTCCGCGTGGATCCCACTGCTGCATCCAGCCCTCTCCTGCAGCAGAGCATAGCCACCGCAAAATAAAGCAGGACTGCCGCAGGACTGCGCTCCTTGACTGAGAGCGTTCCATTAATGCACTCAGCCAATGAGCCCTGCAGCCTGTGACGGAATCCACATTCTCCTGCAGGAGAAGACCCGATGTAGGGGATACAGCTGCAGGACCCGGGTAAGTTGTCAAACAGCGCTAATACAGTTTGACGACTTACAGTTGCCAGGGCACCCCTGACACCGAAACCATTGTGGGCTGTGGTAGTTATGGTCCTTGGTGTGTTCCTTTAATGCTTCCCTCTTTTGTCCATTTTACCGTAAGCATTAGAAATATTCATTCAGGCCTGTGATGCTTCCTATAAATAGAAGGGAGATTTAAAATGTACCAGTAACTACCCCCCACCTCCTGCCCTAAAACTTATGCTTATTTTAACAATCAGAAGATTTCATCTATACATTGGGGTAGCAGGTTTCATAGCAAATATATAGATTGTGAGAAAAAAAAAACTATTTAAAATAGGTGTTTCTCCCACTTCTTAGACTCTATATTGCTTGACGATTTGACTGTCAAAGGACAGCAAAACTGCTTCGAAACATTTCATGGGCCATTTATTTGTATATTTATATGTACGTAATGTGATTCATTGACCGAGAGTGATCAGCTGACCCTCAGTGCCCAGCAGGACCAGGTAAGAGGGCAAAGCTTTGTAAAACAGTTTGCCCCATTACTGGGAAATTGCACCACTTCTACCATCATAACCCCTAGAGCAAGACGTAGTCATTTTACATATGGACACTAGTGTGTGTGTGTGTGTGTATATATGTGTGTATATATATATATATATATATATATATATAAAACCCTTTAACATATTGGCACTAGTACAAATATATCTGACGTATATGGGGCCTATTTCTGCTCAATGGCCATTGCACATGGACTTCTCTGTGCCCCGTAAACAATAGAATGAATTCCACATGCTTCATGACCCATAAGCAATAACACTTGTACCCGTTGCTCTCTCAGCAGATTTCTCATTGCTACCACCTGATTATGAAGATGGATGTTTAGTTCTTGAAATTCCCAGTTTATAAATACATGTGAGGATAAATTTATGTACGGCTCCAAACTCGAGTTGGATACAGAGGTTGCACACATCAGGATCTCGTAAGCACAAGAGACAGTAGATGCAAATTAAAATTGTGTTATTAGACCCACGGTAATTTTAATTTCCAAACCAAAGCCCCTAATCCAGCATTGCTGCAGTCAACCTGTTATAGCCCTGATGTCAATAGAAAAAAATAATGAAAGAGTTGTATCCTGAAAAGTGATATAAAATGTAATAGGAGTGGAGTTAGCAATAGAATGTGCATGCTTGTACCACTGGTTTCCCTAGTGATCCCATGTTGCTATACTGGTGTGTTTTGTGATCATGGTTTCCATGGTGATACCGTGGTGCAAGTTCAGTGTATTTTCTCATAAAATTGATTCACTATCAGGTTTATTATTCACTAATGTGTTAACTGTTGGAAATTTCGAATGATGTTGTATTTAACGTGTTGTGCCTACAGATCTAAATTTGCCACCTATGGCCTCAAATTAATTTTTTTTTTTTTTTTAATTCTTTATTTTAGTTGTGCAAACGATTGTAACAGTCGCTTGTGAGGTACCCCAAAGGCAGTCCTCTAGCGCGTGGTAAACAGTTTAAACATAGGGGTAGACAGTGGATCTAGCACATTTTTTAAGTAAATTAGGCAGTGAACAGTATAGGTTTTCGTTGCATAAACATTTCAATATATAACACGAAACAACATCGCTTGTAACATTCTGGATAGTAGGTTTTCACGCTATGTCATAAGCTAGTCAAACATAAAGTAAGTACACTAAACATACAAGGGTAGGGTATAGTAACACTTTGCTTCTTTGGGGTTTGCACAATATGTGATCCCTCTAGTATATCCTGCCAGGCTATTTGTGCGCTCCACACAACTAGTCATGTATAAGATTATGGGTGTGTTGCACTTTTTATAGCGTAGCACAGTGATTAATGAGTAGGCGAACTGTATTTGTCGTGAGAAAATATAGTAGAGGTATATCAAGGTGTGGGCTGATTGCAGGCTGAGTTAGTGTGTCTAAAGTGGTGGGTCCCGTTAGGGTCTATTAGCTAGCTGCATTGCTCATATGTGTCTGCTTAAGTGTGTAGATGTAGGTTTTGCTAGAGTGCCACATGGTAGAAACATAGTCATAGGGTGCTCTCCCACAACCCATATTAACTGAGCATTGGACTTTGTGGCTATTAAGGCAATACATACACTATAAGATTGCAACATGGAGGCAGATAATAGGGAAAAGCAGATCTAGAGATGGAGGAGGAATGTAGTGAATAAGAACCGTGTTCAGCAACAGTAAAGCGAGTCCTCTTTACAACAGCTCCTCACCCGACGCCTCTATTGTGCCGGAGCAAATAGTCCCTTCTTTGGCCCGATAGGTTTATCCTCGCGGGAGGGTGCCACTTGATCCATATGTACGTGCTTTCTTGTGCCCTATTGATGTGGTAAGTGTCCTGTCCAGTCGCCGGGTCAGGGCTATGGTGCGTTTTGTAGCGCTGAGTGGGTGTCGTGTGACTCTGTCGGTGGTGTGCAGTGCGTTGGC
Organism: Pelobates fuscus; assembly: GCF_036172605.1. Taxonomy (NCBI): domain Eukaryota; kingdom Metazoa; phylum Chordata; class Amphibia; order Anura; family Pelobatidae; genus Pelobates; species Pelobates fuscus. The sequence continues at coordinate 103,518,199 of NC_086323.1, read as the reverse complement.
CCCCTCCGGAGCTCCCTTTTGATAAGCAGCTGCGGGGTGATTTAGAAGGGTTATGGAGGCGTTGTGTTGCCAGCGGACGGCATGTAAACCTCTCCGGCGCCTGTGTCGCTGCAGGCCTTTGGACACTAGCTTTATGAGGTTGTGAGGCCCTCTGCTTTTTATGCCTCCTGTGCAGGTTGCGCTTTGAAGGGCAAACGGGCTGTGGACGACATGATTGTATTCGCGTCACTTGCCTCTGCTTACCCGTCCCCGGCACTGCTTTGGGTTTCTCTGCAGGTCTTATCTTTATTTTGCCTCGCTGCGGCAGGTCATTGTTTCTTTGGCTCTGGTCTGTGAAGGGAGCCAGTGCTTTTAGTCTGTGGATCCCCCTCCTCCCATCGGCGAGATTGTTGTGGCCAATACGTGTGGATTTCTTGCTTGGTATGGTCGCTGGTGTGTTGCCCTGTCGCTCTCTATACGCTACTTTTGCCCAAAAGGCATCCAGGATGGCATCTAGCCTTGTCTGGAGATCGGTCCCCTCTCTGCCGCCATTGTGGTCGCACGTGGCGTCCGCCATTTTGTGAACTTGTGCGGCTAGGAGTTGCTTGTGGGGCTCCTTCGTCTGCCTCTGCTGTTGCCATGCTGCCTGACAGGGTTGGACCGGGATCACCCCCGCCGGTCCTAGGGGGGGGGAGCGGGTGAGTAGTGGCTTGGCGCTCTGGGCGTGGAGGCGAGGAGAGCGGCCGCCCTGCCCCTGCCACCGCAGGCCGCCGTGGACCGCTTCAGGTGCATGCCTGCGGGAGAATCGTGTGTCTGGTGTCGGGCGATTCGCCAGGGTGCCCCCAGCTTGGGTAGCGTACCCCGGCATCTTTTCAGGCTTCAAATCAGCGAGTATTGCCCTAAATTCCGCTTTAGTGTCGGAGCTCCTCTGCCATGCGACCGTTCAGTATGCAGGTCAGGCCCCGCCCCAAATTAATTATTTTGAAAAGCTTTTAAAATTATCACAATCTGTTAGTAAAACATATCAAATTATATATTTAAAATGTGACTTCTGTAGACAAATAATTTGAAAACTTTTTCTAACAGTTTGTGATCATTTGAAAAGCTTATTCAAAATAATTAATTTGGGGCGGGGCCTGACCTGCATACTGAACGGTCGCATGGCAGAGGAGCTCCCGACACTAAAGCGGAATTTAGGGCAATACTCGCTGATACTCGCTGACTCGCAAAATAATTAAACTGTTGCCTATGTTTCCAGTTCCTACATCTATTTAGCTTGCAGTTTAAAATTCATTTGAAATTCACTAGTAATTTAAATGAACAATTCACATTGTAGTAAATAACTATGATAGTGTGGGCCTTAACCCCTTAAGGACCAAACTTCTGGAATAAAAGGTAATCATGACATGTCACACATGTCATGCGTCCTTAAGGGGTTAAAGATGTTTGGGCCAGGAATACTCTTCAATTTGCCTTTGAACATAAACACAAATCTTTTTACTGCTTCCTAAATGTGTAATTTGTTGTATCAAAGCTAAGAATTGTAGTACTGCTTTTGTTCTTAGAGACAGAACATTAATTATCAATATTACAAACATTTATTCATTCACATTTTTATTTTCTTATCTCAGTTGGGATTTGTTTTTTCATACTGGTAGAGTGGTAGTCTCTTTTTTTTTTTATTTCCCAATATTCAATTAGTGTAACAATTATAGGAAGTACTACAGATGCGCTGAGAGTTTACTATTGTTATTGTGATAAATTTTGTAAATTATGTAATCGCTATATGGCACCTGTTATATAGTCTGTCAAACTGATAAGTATTGCTTCTGGTCTAAAAAAAAAAACCCTGTCTTTCAATATGTATATAGTCTAATAAAGCTTTTACTACAATGTTTTCCTTATTTTTGTAAATGCAAATAATTAACTCCGTGTGTTTAACTATTATTTTCTCTCTCAAGAGACAATGGCGGCAAGCGATGGTAAAACACGGAAGCATAAATGGTCAAGTCCAACGGAAATGTCCCCAAACAAGTATCTTAAAGGTACTGAGACCAGACTCCCTCGAAGAGTCAGTTATACTAAAGCCCATGAATCTGAAACTGTTAACGTGACGCAGAATAGACACGTAACCCTATACGAATGTGAGACAGATGCCCGAAACAGCCTGAGTTCCAAGACGTTGGATGATGAGACTATTTATTCTAGCCCTGCTACTGCAAAGGGCAAACTAAGGAGACGCCAGCGAAGTGACCCTTCCATGTGTGACACTACCCAGCTGGATACATCTGCAGATTTAGTTACTGGACATTCACATGCTTTTAGAAGAGAGGTACAAAATACCAACTAATATATGTTTTGACACAGCAAAAAAAAAAAAACTTTATATATACAGGGAATAATGTACAGTATGGCTGCCATCTTTCAATTTGGCAGCCCCTAATCTCTGGCGGAAATGGGATTTATGTTCCTGGACTGCAGCTGCATGAAGGTGCTATTTAATTTAGCACTTTCCAGAGCTTAATTAATGGTGGGAGGAGCAAATAGAAACTGCTACCCTATGGTTTAGCTCCAACCGATATCAGGCAGACAAGAACCCTGTCCCAGTGATGTCCTGAGATTAAAGGAGCCTTAAAGGAACTCTGTAGTCACCCATAACACTTCATCCTAATAAAGTGGTCTGGAAGCAGTGGTCCGGTCCTTTTTAACCCTAGTATGTAAATCACTACAGTTATTTAGAAACAGTAATGGTGGAGTGGACCCAGCGCTGGAAGCGAGCTGATTAATCTTTATTTGATTTTACTTTTTTTTTTTTTAAAGCAAAGGAGGGTGGGGATGGGGGTGCGGCGTGGACAGTAGAGAACCATTGGTTTTGAAATAACAATTGTTATCTTCAGACTATGAGTTCCCTTTAAAAATTTCTCTGCCCCTGACAGTATGAAATCAAGTAATACATGACGGTGAAGCAAATTTTAGGGGAATATAATGCCATCTCGTGATTTTGGAGATCTTTGTAAACCACTTGAACTTAGCTTAGCTTTAAGGCCATATGAGTATTTATGGGGGTTTGCTGACTGATGCTTCATATTGGAAATACACATTTCTTTATTCTTGTGTAGGACGTCATTGTAAATGTACACATATGTCTAAATAAAGCTCAATATTTGTCTCCCATTCTCATCTCATGGCTGTGTAAATGCGTAAATCAGGTTTGTCAAAGAAAAAACCTAACATTTCACCTTTTTTTTTATTTTTTATTAAAGGGACACTATAGTCACCAGAACAATTACAGCTTATTGTATTTGTTCTGGTGAGTATAACCATTCCCTTCATGCTTTTTGTAGTAAACTATTTTTTCAGAGAAATGGCAGTGTTTACATTACAGCCTAGGGATACCTCCACTGGCCACTCCTCAGATGGCTACTAGAGGTGCTTCCTGGGGCAGTGCTGCACAGTGAACAGCACCGCACTCAGTGTCTCCACCCTCTGCTTTACTACTTGTGCCTATAAGTCAATTCTAATAGGTTACTCATGACATCTGGTATTGTTTGGGTGAAAAGCTTCCATAAGCATAATATGGCTCTATTTGCCAAGCTGTGCAACGGACAGGAGCTGGAGATGTTTACATACATACCTAGAAATCGATACAAAATATTGCAACAACATCTTTAGGGCAATAGCTCATTTATCCTGTATTTGTCAAAGCATATATTAATAATGTTGCTTGCGATGTCATTTTTTTCCCCCCAGCTTTTAAAGAATTCAAAGTATTGTCACAAAGCTAGTGAGATGTATTCTTATGCATATCAAGCTGTTTTTTTCTATTATGCTGATTGGGTGCTTACTCTTAGGTTGGTACACATGAAACAGAAAACCGTGATGACATAACATTACATAAAGATGGACCCAGCTTCAGGAAGCCAAGAGCTCACAATCCCTCAATGATTTTTAAAAAAGCATTCCAGGACATCATTGGAACTCCTGTGAGAAGCAAGCCACGGACAAGCAATGAACATAAAAGTTCTTCTGAAATAGAACTTCAACGTGGATCAGATCAATGTGACCTCAAAACGTTCGTTCCTGGTGCAGGCATTGCAAAGAAGAGTGAGCACCACTCAGATGAAGATGTTGTTCAAAAAGAAGCGCCTGAAAGATTCTCCGATTCTAGTGATGTTGTCACAGAATTGCCAAACAAGTCAGAAGCCAATGTACATGAGGAAACTCAAAGGCTTGTGTTTCTGTATGACGATTCAGATGAAGACACCAATACAGTAAGTGCTGAAATACAGAGGAGAATTGGCAAAGATTTCCAAGAGCCCATCGATGCATTATAAGTTAATTGAATTATTAAACATATTTGAATGGTTTGTAATCCATGTTAAAGGAATACTCTAAGCACTAAACCACAACATTCTTCGTTGATCCAATGGGGCACTGTCAAACTGGTTAAGTAGAAGGATTAAGAACTTCTGCCTTGCCATACCAGATCAGACTAGAAGCAGCACCAGAACATTGCAGTGACAGGTGAGTAGAAAAACTTTTTTAGGTCGTTTGACAGACTCCTGGCACCACAATCACAACTTCACCCTGTAGTGGTTATGGTGCTTAGAATAGCTCTTTAAATTAGACCTGCTGTGCAAATATGAGATAAGACACTTTCTTTTAATTACAACATCTCATGTCGATATTGTTCTAATTAAACAATATAGCTCCCTTTTGCGTGTGTGTTCATGATGCAGAAGGGGTTAAAAACCCTTTGACACTTACCTGAATCCAGTGCGATGGCTTTTGGCCTGGGTCATGCCCCGCCTCCTCTCCTCCACCGAGGACAGCTGGTCTGGGTGCCTATGGGGTCCCTTTAAGCATCGTTAACGGGACATTCCAGACCACTAAACAACTTTTGCTTGCTGAAGAGCTTTATGTGTGAGTGGGTCCTTTTTATTTCATTTTGGAAAAAGTTCAGATTTCAATGGAAATTGACACTTTTATAAATAAGATTGGTTACACCCCTTGGCTTTTCAAGCAGACAACTGGTCCTATTACTTCCTAGTTGGTTAGATTATTTGCACTTGCCATGGGGAATGGGGAATCTGTGATTGAACAGTCACATAAAGTCTTGGTGGGGTTAGAAGAGGAGTCTTGCAAAGACAGCAGGCAAAAAATCTGAATTTTTTGCAAGCTGTTTTAGATACAGCTTCAATGAAAAAAAACATAATTAAATGCATGCAAATTTTAATTTGGAGCATATCTACTAAACAGTGATTTTTATTTATTTTGTATTTGGGCAGTGGAGTATCCCTTTAATACTGCTTTAAAAAGTGGTCTGTTGTTTATAGACAAGATTCTCAGTCTCCTCCCTGTCCAGGTCCACATCCCTTATAGAAACATAGAATGTGACAGCAGATAAGACCCATTCAGCACATCTAATCTGGCCAATTTTCTAAATACTTCCATTAGTCCCTGGCCTTATCTTACAGCTAGGATAGCCTTATGCCTATCCCACGCATGCTTAAACTCCTTCACTGTGTTTACCTCTACCACTTCAGCTGGAAGGCTATTCCATGCATCCACTACCCTCTCAGTAAAGTAATACTTCCTGATATATATTTTTTTTAATTATTCTTTATTTTACTTGTGCATAGGTATTACAGACAGGCAGACAATGCCACAATAGCTCGAGCTAGCCACGTGAACCACACAAAATAAACCTTGATCTGTCATGGTCATAGCACATTTTTATATAATAAAATAGGTCGCTTATGTCATAGGTACTGCACAATATGTTTTAAAGTAAAGAACAAGAACTACGTGAGACAGTGTGGCATGTGAGAAAAGAAACTGAAGGATATCACAAAACTGAGAAACACAGGCCTTGACTACTAAAGATCCCTGAACCCAACCATATGCTTAGCCAATCAGTGGAGCAAGACGATAAAAAGAAAATAACATAAGGAAAGCAAGTCAAACATTAAGAGGTACCCCCAGTCCCCACCTAGAGACCACTCAATCCCCTCCACCAGCAGGACACAGTCCCTTCAAACAGATGTGACACCAAGAGCCCTGAGGGAGACCGCGTTCTTCATGAGTGCTCGAGGTTTAGAGCAGGCATCGCCGCCATCATGAGAGGCGAGTGTGACCTGGCATTATCTGTGCCCCCCTGGCCTAGAGAGGGGGAAACGGGGCTGGAGCCACGCAAATCAGGAGGTCCCTTCCATTGCCGACGGACAGGATAGCAGAGTGGCGTCCGTCCACTCCACTCACCACCCGAGCATGATTGGTTGCCGGATGTTTCGCCACAAGGGATCAGGGTGTGGATTTCAGGCTCAGAAGGTGAGTTAGCACCCTTGGTTTATGTGGGTTATCACTCCTACGTTCCAGACGCCGGTCAGAACCTGTAAATTGGTCCAAAAGCTTATTGATAACGGGAGCTGATCTTCCATGCGTCCAGTCAGCATGGCAGCCTCGCCCCGCCCCCCCGATATTATTTTTAAACCTTTGCCCCTCTAATTTAAGACTATGTCCTCTTGTTGTGGTAGTTCTTTTAAATATAGTCTCCTCCTTTACTGTGTTGATTCCCTTTATGTATTTAAATGTTTCTATCATATCCCCCCTGTCTCGTCTTTCCTCCAAGCTATACATGTTAAGATCCTTTAACCTTTCCTGGTAAGTTTTATCATGCAATCCATGAACCAGTTTAGTAGCCCTTCTTTGAACTCTCTCTAAGGTATCAATATCCTTCTGAAGATATGGTCTCCAGTACTGCGTACAATACTCCAAGTGAGGTCTCACCAGTGTTCTGTACAATGGCATGAGCACTTATCTTTCTACTGCTAATACCTTTCCCTATACAACCAAGCATTCTTCTAGCATTTCCTGGAGATGGTGCTCATGTAAATACTCAAGTCTAAAATAAATGCCAACGCCTTAGGTTGTAAAGATTGTAAACAAAAACAAGAAGTTGTCACACACATCAGATCAAGCTCTACACTTGGTTCTTTGATGACAGGAGTAGCATACTCCTAATCCTAGATAGCTTTAAGGAGTGACCTGGCACACAAGCCATATAATAAGGCATATTTGATTCACTCCTTAAGGACCAAGGAACTACGTGTTGAGACGTAACTTTATAATTAGTTGTGGTACATTGTTACATATTACTTTTATGTTGACTTCATAGTGAAGAGTCCTGTTTCTTGTCTTCACCGGTTGATTTTATTTTCTAGGGAGGGGTTGTGGAAAAGGACCCATCTATAGGAAGTGACTTCTCCGATGTAGAAGATGTCCACTCTTTGGCCAGGTTTTCTCAAGAAGATCCAATTCCTTCATGCTGTTCCATGCCGAAGGCATATAGTGGTACATCTTCAAGTTATGTTATGTACCCGCCTTACCTATACAAAAGTCCATGGTGCAATTACACAGACCAGTGGACAAGTAGCCCAGTGTATAAACCGTGCACTGAACAGGACATTTGGCGCCAGGAAGAATCTAATGGGAGCCTCACATCGGACCATTGTACAGACTGGTTAGAGAAATCTTCTCTCAGTGTATCCAGTGACCGGGAAAGTCCTGAACACGTACAACGGCAGAGATCTGGCTCTTTTCACTCTCCATTGACACTTGAAAACACAAATCAAACTCAAAGAAGGAAGTCTGATTCATTTGTTTTGTCAGATTTTTCAACAAATCCAACGTCCTTCAAAGATGGATTCATAGACACGCATTGTCACCTGGATATGCTGTTTGGAAAACTGTCATTTAAAGGCTCCTTTGCAGAGTTCAGAAGAGCCTACAATACTTCTTTCCCTGTGGAGTTCCGAGGTTGCATTGCAGATTTCTGTGATCCTGATACACTGCATAACCTTCAGTGGCAGGATTTGCTGGAAGAGGACATGGTGTGGGGCGCATTTGGTTGCCATCCACACTTTGCACAGTATTTTACAAACCAACATCAGGAAGAAATAATGAAAGCTCTTCGACACCCAAAGGCTGTTGCCTATGGTGAAATGGGGCTGGATTATTCCCACAAGTGTTCTACAAAAATCCCAGTGCAACAAAAGGTGAGAAGCCCTAACCTAAATAGTCTATATCTAGACAAAAAAATGACTTTCTTTCATAGATTATGTTGTTCTGCAATTTAGAGAGGATGAATGGACCATGTGCAAGACATGTGGTGACATTTTTAATAAGCATAACAATTGCTTTCATGTTTCTGTTGCACTCTGCCGTGCAGTATGGGGAAAGATTAGCCAGGAATCCGCAGACACACTCTGCCTCTCAGAGGCCACCTGGTTCACCCTTTCTTGTAGTGCACTGCAGAGAGGAATACAAACTGGAAGCAGATATGCCAGGCACCGGAGCTCCAATTTCAGGTTAAACCGTTGCCCCCATAACAACTTAAATGGGTGTTAATTGTTATGGGGTTGGGAATGTTCCTTTTAATGTAGATAAAGTAGCATTTGTTTATTATCAGTTATTTTATTTAACTTATTCTTTGTTGAGGTTTTTGAGGATCAGCTAAAACTCGCAGTATCGCTGGGGAAACCTCTGGTGATTCATTGTCGGGATGCAGATGAGGATTTGTTCCGGATTATGAAGAAGTTGGTTCCCAGTGACTACAAGTTCCATCGGTGAGATATCTATCTTATTCTGTACACCATTTCTTCATAGCTCTCTCTCATACTCTAAACCAAGCATGTCAAACTCAAAGTCTGGCACGGGCCACATAAATAAGGTTTAAGTTTATGTGGGCCGCAAAAATAAAATACCTTACATTTTAAAAAGTACAGTATAAAAAAAAACAGCATTCCCCTCTACTAAATCCTATCCCCCCCCCCCTCCTCTACTAAACCACAGCACCCCCCTCTACCACCCTTTGACAAATCTGATCCTCCCGCTACTTCTTGAAACCCTGTGAAGGTGGAGCACGTCGATGTCACATGGCGTTCCGTGCCTCCATGCACCTCCAGGTACTCCACTGTCCAGTTGCAGCCAATGCAACACTGACCAACACACACACACTCACTCACAGACAGACACACTCACTCACAGACACACACACTCACTCACAGACAGACACACACACTCACTCACAGACCCACACACTCACTCACAGACCCACACACTCACTCACAGACACACACACTCACTCACAGACACTCTCACTCACAGACACACACACTCACAGACACACACTCACAGACAGACACACACACATACTCACTGACAGACACACACACATACTCACTGACAGACACACACACACTCACTGACAGACAGACACACACACATTCACAGACAGACAGACACACACTCTGACAGACAGACACACACACAAACATCACATAATTTTTTGTTCCCTAACTTTGGGAGCTGGTGTGGGGATCTTCTGTCTGGAGATCTCCTTCCTTCCCCTCTCGTGCGGTTTAGTTATGCCGGGTGCCGGAATATGACATCATATTCTGGTGCCCAGCTTTACTACAGACTGTGAGCGTGAGGGAGCAGTGAGAAGCAGGAACACTGAGCCCCCTTGCTGGCCGTCCTCCCCGGCCGGGTATGTTTTAGCAGAGTAGGCACCTGCAATGTGGGGAAAGCAGGTGCCTACTCTGCTATAACACCAGCATGTACTTGCGGCTTGCAGGGCCGCAAAGATGGGCCGCATGCGGCCCGCGGCCGAGAGTTTGACATGCTTGCTCTAAACCATGACTTCATGTACATGCAGAATGACAGCAAGAACTTCACAAGAGCAGTCACTCAGACGGCCACTAGAGGTGCTTTCACAATGTGCAGCACTGGCGTTCAGCGTCCACTTTCTGCATGGAAACGCTGAACCTTCCCCATAGACATGCATTGATTCAATGCATCTCTATGAGGAGATGCTGACTGGCCAGGGCTGTGTTGACAATTCTGATTATGTCAACCAAGAAGGCGAATTGGGGGCAGGGCCAGCACCGGTGGACCAGCGTGGCGCTGGAGTAAAGGTGAGTTCTTGCTGTATTATATGTGGGAAAGGGGATGCAAGGGGGCTAAGTAGTGTTTTTTAACACTATATGGTGCGGAATACACATTTGTATTCCTGACCCTATAGTGTTACTTTTAGGTTTGGGTTGCTGAACTGCTGACTTTGAGAATTTTTACAGTTCAGCCATTTTGACCTTAATTTTGAAATATATATATTCACTTTGAATTCTCATTTTACAGGGTTATTTACTAAAGGTGAGAAGTCATAGTGAATTCAAAATGAATTTTAACATTTGTGGTTAAAAGAGCCAAACTAGACCCCAATTTACAATGTATGCCCCTATCTACATAAAACGCGTTGGCACATACAGCATGATACTTTAAGCTTAAACTCCTAGCCGATCGACTTACTTACTCCTGGAACAAGCATTGCATAGTCTTTTAACACCAGATTCGGATGATTACCCGCTTACTTTTAATAGCTTTGTGTTAGCCTGATCCTAGCTTGTTAACATGCATAATACCGTTACCTTATGCTATAACCCCTGCTATGACCTCACAATTTAACTACATAATGCGTGCCTAAGCTACTGCATTGTTTAACGTTGCTCATTTAACAGTCTACCTAAATAGGCATCGCTACCAGAATACGGTAGCTTGTTTTCAACATAACATATAAAAATGTGCTGATATTCACATGCCATGAATGTACAACAACTGTGTTTAAATCTTTTGATTATGCTGTTGTAGCATTGACAAACGTCTTGTTATTCCCTGCACAAAGAAAAATAAAGAATTTTTAGAAAAAAAAAAGAGCCAAACTAGAAAAATTCAGGACAGTTAGATATGCTTTCAATTTGGCTACTCTGGCCTTAAATTTGAAATTCACTTTGAATTCTCACTATAGTGAATAACATTTAGTCAATTACCCTATTAGTGTATGTATAACAATTTTCTCTATGTCCCTTAGGGTGAAAATCAAATGTTGATTTTATTATGATCCCTACCACCTATATCAGGCATAGGCAACTTTCGGCTCTGCAGATGTTTTGGACTACACCTCCCATGATGCTTTGCCAGCATTATGTGTGTTAGAGCATTAGGGGGGATGTAGTCCACAACATCTGGAGAGCCGAAGGTTGCCTATCCCTGACCTATATAGTGTTAAAGTTGAATCATATATAATTGTATACCTTTTTTTTTTCTTCTCATTTTGCCCTATATTCTGATATTATTTATTTTTATATTGATCTCTAGACTGTTTTCTATCATGTACATGACTAGTTTATGTATCAAACATTTTCCAATAACTTGAAAAGATGTATGATGATGATAATCTGTGTATGTTCCCTCGTTAGGCACTGCTTTACTGGCCCTTACAGTCAAATCGAGCCTTTTCTGAACGAGTTTCCAAACATGGCTGTTGGTTTTACTGCGCTTGTGACATACCATTCTGCTACCGATGCCAAAGATGCTATGAAACGAATACCTCTGGAACGGCTGCTCGTCGAAACAGATGCCCCTTATTTTTTGCCTAGACAGGTATACCTAGTATCCATTACTAGTTATTCATTATGTTTGTTGATTTGGAAATAACTTTAATTATTTTGTTTCATATTGTATCTCTGAGGAGGGGGAACATAAGGTTCCCTTTTCTCATTATCATTCTTTTCTTTAGTTAATATTATTTTGCCTTTTGTTGCTGTAGCTTCTAGCCTTAGCTCTGTTGATGTTTGTTAAAGGAACACTATAGGATCAGGAACACAAACATGTATTCCTGGCCCTATAGTGTTATAGTGTTAAAATCCCCCCTCCCCCCTTCCTTGACCCTCTAAATATAGCAAAATCTTATGTTTATTGCAGTCTGCTACTGCTGGCTCTGCTCTGATCTGCCTGTTTGTCTGACATTATCAAAAGTGATGTTCTTTTTTTTTTTTAAATCTTTATTTTTGCAGTGCATGAAAAAATAACAAGCGAGCATGCGGTACCCCGACGGCATTCCTCATGCTTTTCATTAACATTTGAAACAGTAGGGTATATGTTAAGTCTTGCACTTTTTTTTTTTTTATATGTATATAATAGAAGTCCAACATAGGTGAAACAAGCTGATGAAGCAATTTAGTAAGGTTTAGGTGGGTTCGCATAATTCGAGAGCAGTGTGAGGGTTAAACAGGCTTAGGCATATAACAGGTTAAAGTATATCTTGTTGAGCAGTGTTAGAGTGCCTGGGTCTGTGGGTGAGTACTAGAGTGGCCTTGAGTTGCTTGTCATGGTGTCTAATCCTGTGGTAATGCCTGCAGTGTGACCGTTTGCATCATAGGGCCCTGAGCTCTCCTTATATCGGTGTCTCATAAACAGACTGGTTTACCAACGTTATGCTCTACTCTCTGCTTATGTGTAGCCTTTACCTTGTTCTGTTGTGTAGCTGTTGATTTGTGCAGCACTATGCCATGTTGCATGCTCGGTGGAACGATAAATACATAGAGTGAAATTGAGTAAGCAGACTAAACTTTTGCGTATCTAGTGCAGGGCACGTTAATACAATAAAGTCCCCTGGGGTTCCCCAGGATTGAGTCCCTTTTTGGCCGGGTCGGCTTTAGTAAGATCATTTCCCTTAGTGCAGTGCCATGCAACCTATTCGGTCTCCCGGTCATGGGTCTCGGTTTGCCGTGCGTCCTGGCTGGTTCACCCGATGCCTCGTCGTTCCCTGCTGTGGGTGCCCGTGGATCTACCCTTGGGTGCGGTAAGTGGTCGGGAGTGGGTGGGGGCGGTTGGTACCCTGGTGCCTTCGTGGGGTCGTTCCTGCGGCTGCGGGTGCCCGGAGCGGGCCCTTACTCGGTTTCTGCCGTGGGGTTGTTCTGTACGAGGTGCACGCTTTCTTTTCCGACGCCATTTTTTTTTTGTCGAGTGTTTCGCTGACACAGCTCCCCGCCGTTGAGGATCAGGGGGTGACTGTCGAGGTGTCTGGGTCTCCGTCTGGGACCAGTATGTGGGCAGGAGTTGGTGGGGTCGTTTGGCTGTACCTTGCCGCTTGCGTAGGGTCATCCCTGATACGGTGAGTGCTTGTAGCGGGCTTGCGTTTGGCTTCTGCGGTGTCCTCTGCTTCGACGCCTTGTGTGTGCGAGGTGTGTGCTCTCCTCTCCGCCGCCATGGTGTGGTTTTAGATGCCACCGGTGCTACGATTTGTTGCTGCGGATCGGATGGAGGCTGTCTAGGGTGGCGACGTGAGCTGGGTGGTCTAGGGACCCGTTGTTGCAGCCGGTGTTTGAGCTTAAGCCAGAATTCGGCGAAAATGCAATCCAGGTTGGACCCGGGTTCTTGTTGAGCCTCGTGCTTGCTGGAAGGCAGCATGGCTTCCGCCATTTTAGGTAGGCCTCTCGTTTCTCTCATGCTTTTTGTCTGGGGAGACCCCCAGGGGTGGACTGGGATCACCCCCACCGGTCCGAGGGGGGGGTTGCGGGGTGCCCGTTTGTGGCAGTTGGTCCCCGGATTGCTCCAGGCTGGGAGGTCGGCCACCTCTCCCGCCCGGCACTCACTGGGCCGCATGCCCTTGCGGGTACAATCTGCTGTCCATCGTCCACTCATGGGCCGCTTTACCGGTTCACCGTGGGAACTGGGCTTTAGTAAGTCGCTTGAGGTCTCATGCTGTATTTTAGGGCGGTCAAGACGTGCATTTTTAAGCCATTTTGGCCATTTTTAGTAGGGAGCTCCAGCTATACACGTCTGTCCACCATGACAGTCAGGCCCCGCCCCCCCGTGTGTCATTTTTTTATTCATCGGAGATATGCATTCTTTTACAATAAATGTCAGGAGTGTCCCTTTAAGGGAATTAAACTGAAAAATATACATTTTACCTTTCTTGCCGGTGTCATCAACACTGATCTAGGAAGTGTCCGCTCTCTCTGAGTAGTACGCTCACTCAAGATGTTGCTATAACAACCTCAGGTTCATCGGCAGCTCACTTACCAATGCCACGTATTAAAAAGGAAGCCTTCCTGTACAGAGAGTGGCAAACATCGAACAGACTTTCAGGAAAGATGAAATCCACCGCCAATCTTAAGTCCTTGAAAAATCCTTTATCATTGTATCTCTCTGCACGTGACCAGACACGGAGGGCGGTTGCCATGGAGACAGGTTTCCTGATTGCCAGAAGCTGGGGGGGGGAGATGGCATCCCACCATGCTGTGCGAAAAGCCGCGCTGGAGCTCGCTGATTGGCTGAAGCCGCTGTGCGACTCCGGCTCACACTTGGTGTGTTTTTCCTGCCGCCAGCAAATCAGAGCCGAGACCCGCTACTGGTGACGCTGCTTTCATGCCGCTGCTTTCACTTGCGCTGTCTCATTTTAACCGGAAGCTCCGCGTACTTCCGCTTTTTTCCAACCGCCAAAAGTGATGTTCTGAGACAATCACAATGCTTTCACATAGGAAAGCATTGGACTGGCTGAGCTTGACAAGGAGGCATATCAGGGGCAGAGCCAGCACAAGCCAAACACAGCTCTGGCCAATCAGCATCTCCTTATAGAGATGCATTGAGTCAATGCATCTCTGTGAGGAAAGTTCAGTGTCTGAATGCAGAGGGTGTAGACACTGAATGTCAGTCACACTGTGCAGCACTGCCCCAGGAAGCACCTCTAGCAGCCATCTGTGGAGTGGCTTGTGGAGGTATCCATAGACTATAACATAAACACTGCCTTTTTCTCTGAAAACACAGTGTGTACTGCAAAAAGCCTGAAGGGAATGATTCTACTCATCAGAACAGTTACATAGTTACATAGTTAGATAGCTGAAAAGAGACTTGCGTCCATCAAGTTCAGCCTTCCTCACACCTGTTTTTTGCTGTTGATCCAAAAGGCAAAAAAAAAAAAAAAAACCCAGTTTGAAGCACAATTTTGCAACAAGCTAGGACAAAAAATTCCTTCTTGACCCCAGAATGGCAGTCAGATTTATCCTTGAATCAAGCAGTTATTACCCTACATTGAAAGATTATATCCTTGAATATTCTGTCTTTGCAAGTATGCATCTAGTAGCTGTTTGAACATTTGTATGGACTCTGATAAAACCACTTCTTCAGGCAGAGAATTCCACATCCTGATTGTTCTTACAGTAAAAAAACCTTTCCTTTGCCTTAGACGAAATCTTCTTTCTTCCAGTCTAAACGCATGGCCTCGTGTCCTATGTAAAGTCCGGTTTGTGAATAGATTTCCACACAATGGTTTGTATTGGCCCCGAATATATTTGTATAATGTTATCATATCCCCTCTCAGGCGACGTTTTTCTAAACTAAATAGGTTTAAATTTGTTAACCTTTCTTCATAGCTGATATATTCCATTCCTTTTATTAATTTTGTAGCCCGCCTCTGCACTTTTTCTAGTGCCATGATATCCTTCTTTAGAACAGGTGCCCAAAATTGCACAGCATATTCAATATGTGGTCTTACCAGTGATTTATAGAGAGGCAAAATGATGCCCTTTTTCATGCATGACAATACCTTACTGGCCTTGGCCACTGCTGATTGACATTGCACATTGTTGCATAGTTTGTTGTCTATAACAATTCCCAAGTCCTTTTTGTGTGTTGTTATCCCTAATTCACTTCCATTAAGGGTATACGTTGCTTGTGTATTCTTTACGCCGAAGTGCATAACTTTGCATTTTTCAACAGTGGTGAGTACAGTGTCCCTTTAACTACATTTTCAACAATGCTTTCCAAGCAGCTGTTGTTCACCAACATCTGCTGTGCTAAATTTATATATCTCTGATCTGTAACACATTTTAGGAGTGCCTAGATATCTTATAATTATTACTGGTATTTATAAAGAGCTAAATTATATACCGTCGGTTTATGATATCCACGGCTAAGTCAATAAAATGTAACTTTTTGTTTTGCTTTTTTCTTTAGGTCCCCAAAGGTGTATGTAAATTTGCACATCCTGGTCTTGCACTGCACACTATTCAGGAGATCGCTAAACTGAGGAATATATCAGTGAAATCTGTTCTGTCAGCTCTACGCAAAAACACCAACCAGCTATATAGTATATAATTACTTCAAACTCTGA
The DNA here is from genome assembly GCF_036172605.1 of Pelobates fuscus. NCBI lineage: Eukaryota > Metazoa > Chordata > Amphibia > Anura > Pelobatidae > Pelobates > Pelobates fuscus. The sequence goes on along the minus strand of NC_086323.1, from coordinate 103,502,208 downwards.
CTGGCCTACTTTCTAAGTTGCTGAAGCTTTTTTGGAACTTATTAGAAGACACATTAACATATATTTTTTTTTTTTTTGTCACTGTGTGGTTTGCCTTAAAACAATCTATATTATTGTTGGTTAAATATTACAGCAATATACATGTCACAGTTCTTCTGAACCTTTGAATGTTTCCTTGACCAATTTGCGTTTAGATTTTCTCGACTCACCTAGGACATGCTATGCCTTTACTCTCTGGTAAGGATAAAGCACTTTAAGGGTAAGTATTTCAACAATTTGCAAACAGTTTGACAACTTACCTTGGCTCTTCTGGATGCTGCTGCCACCTCATCTGCAGCCAGACGCTCTTGCCATTTCAGGCAGGGTCTCCGCTCAGTTGCTGAGAGCATCAGCTGAGCCTTCTCATCCAATGAGTGCCTCCCTGCCTTATGTGACTTAGTTCAGTGCAAAGTGTTTTAGCTACAAAGAGGTGTTTGCTGTCCCCAGCTAAGTTTTCACACTACATGCAAACTGTTTGACTAAGTACAGTAGGTGGGCACCAGGGTACTCCGGACACCACAACCAGTACAGAGGTTAAAGGAACACTCCAAGCACCATAAACAATACTGCCCAGTGTAGTGGTTATGGTGCTAGAAGTTTTAGAATGGTTTGACTTCTTACCTGGGGCTGTCAATCCCCGCTTCCTAAACTAAATTACCTTTAACAGAGAGCCCCTTCTTAGGAGCTTCCATTAGCGCTCCTGAGCTAATCCCTGTAGAGTGTCTCTCTCAGCCAAAGAACTAAGCCATGGACTGTCAGGCTTAGCTCAGACAGATCGCTTCTGGCTTTTTGTAGGATGTAGTGGTGGTGGGGACCCCAGGTAAGATGTCAGTGTTCTAAGAGTTTGTCTACTTGAAACGCTGGGCACTTCTATCACCAGTGTGCTGTAGTGGCTTTGGTGCTTGGAGAGTTCTTTTAATAATGTTTAAAAGTAAGTTTAGCAATGTAGCATTAAGACATATACGTACTAGCAGTTGACAATTTAAACATTGTTCTGAATATACAATATATTTTTTATTTTGCTCCGCTCACTATCTGTATCCCAATGATTGAGACTTTTCTTAGAGTTCTGTAAAATTATAAAAACCAGTTATGGTAGTAACCCTTTAAAGCGTAGCGTTTTCCTTAAAGGGAACTAAACAACATTTCTTATTTTAGTGACATAAACTTATGTTTGTATTCTGGATTGCAGTCCCAGACTTTTATTATTTGCTGCTTCATACAAGCACTTTTTAAACTGGAGTTTCTGTCAATTAACATTCAGATTTCGCTTTTCTTTTATACTTGTTATTGCTCACGTTTGGCTAAAATACAGCATTTTGGGAGTGTTTTCATTGACACACAATACTAATACTCCCATAAGTATCTCACAAAGGCACATTCTCTGGCCCAAGTACATCAGTTGGGGAGAGGGGGAAACCGTCTCCTTATATGAAACACAGAGAGGTGTGCAATCTTTTATTGTGATGGGAATACTTTGACCAGGAAGGAGCACTGGGTTCAATGCTCAATATACTCTGGGAGTTATAACTAAAAGCAGATCCTCATAGGTTTTGGGACTTTTTTTTGTGTAGTTTCAGAGGCAGGGTAAGCAAGGGTACATGTGTTACTTTTTCTTCAGTTCAAGAAGGAAACTGATTTGTTTTACTTTGTGACTTTTGTCACTGAATTAACCTTACTCAATTCCTCTAAAGTCTCTTTGTCAGATGTGAAATGGTGGAATATTGTAGGTAAATATTTTATTAATGAATACCTTAATAATGGATTATGTTATCCAGCACAAGTATGTTTTATTTTATGTTTTAGCTTCAGATTATGATTTTAACTTATACCTCAAATGCTACTGACATAGAAGTGAGACGTATTGAATTGATCGCATGCCAATCTGTATGTTCCCTCAATAATGCTTGCAGAATCCTACAGTGTGTAGGAAATGTTTGTTTGCCATTTTGTCATTTTTCTTGGGCAGTGCGAGAACGCATGGAAGTCACACAGCTGTTTGCAATTGATAACCTAGATATCAATTCACTTTTGTTCCATTCTTTCCTCTACTAGAGCTTCTTCCTATACCTATTCATATTATAAATCAGGATTACAGTTCTACTTACTACCTTACTGCCGTTGACATCAGATTTAACCAGAAAGGCTGCATTTGTTTCCCCCAAAGTATGGCCTGGGATATAGATATTATTGCCCAGCTAAATTAAATCTATAAAGGTTCAGCATAATTAATGACTGAATTGAGCTGCATTTACTGAATTAAAATATTATTAAAACTATGCTTGTTCAAGGTTGCAACTTTATTAATGTTGTTCACTTCTTGACTGGAAACTAATGCATGATGAGATTTGCACAAGTTCCTGAAATACTGCAAAAATCACAGAGCAGTCTTATCAGTTACATCTCTGGACTGTTATAGGGAGCCTTAAAGGAGACACTTTTTCGTTGCTTCTAAACATTAGCTTTATTTTAAAAGTACACGATTAGCACAAAAGGAAACACACGAGTATCTTTAATCTGGAAACAAACACAGGGAAGAGTGCAAGCAGGAGGATTCAGCATTGATGTGCAATTATTCATTTCTTTCTTCTGTATCTGGGGGAAAAGAGATTCACACGTTTATGTATCAAAAGCATTGCTTATTCCTATCACAGAGACCTGCAGTTCCTCTAAACCCAAAGGACCATTCCACACCCATAAATAACTTCAGCTTGCTGAGATGCTTAATGGGTTAGTGAGTAGTATCCTATTTTAACCCCAGTTTATATAAGTGCTGATTACTATGAGAAATTAGCACTTTTATAAATATACTATGCAACACCCCCCCTGGCTGCCAATCAAACAGCCAGAGAGGTTTGCTGCCTCCTTCTGTTAGTTATGCTGAGCTAAAGGAAGTGAGGCGCCACCACCCCCACAGACCTCAGACGAGCTCCTGCCATCTCCCCCACAGACCAACTCCTGCCATCTCCCCCACAGACCTGCCCATCTCCCCCTCAGACCAACTCCTGCCATCTCCCCCACAGACCTCAGACCAGCTTCTGCCGCCTCCCCCACAGATCTCAGACCAGCTCCTGCCACCTCCCCCACAGATCTCAGACCAGCTCCTGCCATGTCCCCCACAGACCTGCCATCTCCCCCACAGACCAACTCCTGCCATCTCCCCCACAGACCTCAGACCAGCTTCTGCCGCCTCCCCCACAGATCTCAGACCAGCTCCTGCCATGTCCCCCACAGACCTGCCATCTCCCCCTCAGACCAACTCCTGCCATCTCCCCCACAGACCTCAGACCAGCTTCTGCCGCCTCCCCCACAGATCTCAGACCAGCTCCTGCCATGTCCCCCAAAGACCCCAGACCAGCTCCTGCCACCTCCCCCACAGATCTCAGACCAGCTCCTGCCATGTCCCCCACATACCTGCCATCTCCCCCTCAGACCAGCTCCTGCCACCTCCCCCACAGATCTCAAACCAGCTCCTGCCATGTCCCCCACAGACCTGCCATCTCCCCCTCAGACCTGCCATCTCCCCCTCAGACCAACTCCTGCCATCTCCCCCACATACCTCAGACCAGCTTCTGCCACCTCCCCCACAGATCTCAGACCAGCTCCTGCCATGTCCCCCACAGACCTGCCATCTCCCCCTCAGACCAACTCCTGCCATCTCCCCCACATACCTCAGACCAGCTTCTGCCACCTCCCCCACAGATCTCAGACCAGCTCCTGCCATGTCCCCCACAGACCTGCCATCTCCCCCTCAGACCAACTCCTGCCACTTCCCCCACAGATCTCAGACCAGCTTCTGCCACCTCCCCCACAGATCTCAGACCAGCTACTGCCACCTCCCCCACAGACCTCAGACCAGCTCCTGCCACCTTCCCCACCGACCTGCCATCTCACCCACAGTCCTCAGTCAGCTCCTGCCACCTCCTTTACAGACCTGCCATTTCCCCCTCAGACCAGTTCCTGCCACCTCCCCCACAGACAGAGGGCGTACGTAGAGTGGTCTCAGCTGCGACTGGGCCCGTCACTCCAGGGGGCCCGGCCACCCTGCGACTAGATACCAGCCACCATGTTTTGTGGCCCCAACCCGCGCGGCGAACCACCGGGCTGCACGTTCAAGGGGCCCTTAGGGCCACCCGATGGGTATGGATTTCCAGGGGGCCCGGAAATTATTTTTGTGGGGGGGGGCTTTGAATTATGTTTGCACAACCAGGGCTAATGTCTAAAATATTTCTGCATTGACTTACACAGGAATTTGACTGAAATTGTAAATTAGAGGCACAAGTACTGTGAATTACCCTCTGTTTAAACCGGTCACTTTTTCCCCAAATATGTTTTAACTTTAGTGTAAGGTAAGTTTTCAGTATCTGGGCTGCCTCCTCCATTCCCAGTTTTACCCCACTGATTCTCCCCTCCTCTCTCGTCAGTGCTTCTGCCCTTACAGCCACTCTCACACCTTCATTCTAGCTCTTCCACTCTCCACTTTTGATTCATTCACTCCTGTTCTCCATGATTTATTCTCTCTGTCCTTCCTAGCCCTGCCTATTTCCCAGGCTAGGCGGATATCTTACCTTGAGAAGTGCTGAGAGATAGAACCTCAAAGAGTATCTCCTGGATAGCCGCTTTATGCTGTTGGAATTGCTCTTCAGTCATTTTCAAGTTGATATCCAGAGGAAATTTAAACTAAGAAATGAAAAAGAAAAGTGCTTAAGTTTGATGCCATGTTTTCATTTACTGCTTGAGGGATGCACATTACCCCAGTCATCATTGTATTATTAGAGATACAAACCCCAATTTCCATCGGGTTCTCAATGAGCTGATCCAGGGGGCTATCCCATGTGTCCCCAACTTCCCTGCGATGTACATTGCTGTGGACCATCTTTTTGGGTGGCCTCTTGCCCTGAAACAAATGATGAAAAGTATCAGTAAGCTGTTTTAAAGGGAACCTACAGTCACAGCATTAACAATTGTTTTTTCGGCACTATAAATTCCCTTCAGTCCAGCCCCCTTTTGGTAAAGTCAAATGCTGCACTTCTTTAATCAATTGCTGCTATCAGCATGGACTCATTTTCTGGAAGAGGAACCACCTTGAGTGGCTGTCAGGCTGTTCTACAAAACTGCAATGTTTCATAATAAAGAGTTACAATGACCGGGCCACTGCACCCAGACCATGTCATTGAGAGTTGTGTGGATGACCTTAGTTGTCCTTTAATATTCTCTGTAAACCTCGACATATATTTGATCGCTCACTATCTAGATATAAAATGGAATACATATATACACACACCAGTCTGTACATACACTGTGTATATCCAATTCATGGGTTTGAGTCTTACATTTGCTATAAAGGGGAAAAATGTAAAAAAGATTTTTTAAATTTAAAACGTTAATGTTTATTATGCAAACAATAAAACAATAGCCATTTACATTTATATTGTAAATGGACAAAAATCCCACAGGCTTAATAAAGACATTGAAATCCACTACCTTGACCAGACAGACTGACAAAATATAGTAATATAGTATAGTAGGTTTCTCAAACACAATTGGACCAGAGGTGGCTGTACTTTTCCTTTCTTCTTGCCCCCCCCCCCCCCCCCCCCACTTTTCCACTTGATCCCACTCTCTCTCGCCTTATCAGATCTCTCTCATCCATAATGCATATCTTCAACTGCTATCTTTCTTCTGGCACTGTCCCTCCTCTCACTAAATATGCTACTGCTGTACTGTACCCATCCTAAAAAAAGACATCTCTTCAACATTTACCCCTTCTAACATACCATTTCTCTAATCCATTTCTGCTCCAAGCTTCTAGGACAACTTGTCTTATGCATCGAACACGCTTTCTCATCTAGAACTCTCACCTCAACCCTCGTCAGTCTCCCACTTTCACTTAATCTCTGTAAAACAAAGCTTCTCTTTCCTCCTCATAATACTATTCCTCCTCCTTCCGCTCTCCCTGCAAGTTGATGGCACATGCATCAACCTGTTAATGCAAGCTTGCTTTCTTGGTTCTGACCTCACCTTTATTCCTCACATACAATCTGTTGCCATTTCCAACTTAACAACATTGCCCTCATTTGCCCCTTTCTTATGCAAGATTCTGCTAAGGAGCTTATTCATGCTCTGGACTCCCTAGAGTCCGTAATGAATGCCGATGCTAGGCTGATTTTTCTTTCCTGTTGCTCCACTTCGCTCTTCTTTCAAACCTTACATTGGCTTCTAGTGCCCTATATTAGTTTAAAATACTAACCCTTACCTATAAAGTTCTAAACAACTATGGCCCCCCACTACATGTCTTCACTAATTCATAGGTATGCCTGTTCTCTGTCACTCTGCTCTGTCGATGATGACCTTCTCTTGTCTGCTGCTTGCAGGACTTTTCGCGGAAATGCATGTGGCTTTTTTCCTTTGGAACAGCCTGCCTACTCCCATCAGACTGTCCCCTAGTCTATAATCATTTAAGAAGTACATTACAACCAATCTGTTCAGAAAAGCGTATGACCTCCCAGAGTAACTTCTATTTCACAAACCTGTCTCTCTCTCTCTCTCTTAAAGGGCCACACTCAACTCTTACTTCCAGTTCTGATACTTTCCAGCCTTGTCGCTTGGTTGTTATCCACCATGCTGCCCTTCTACCCCACCTCTTCTAGATTGTAAGCTCTTTCAAGCAAGATCATCAACCTATTGTTCCTGTAATATTTTGTAATTGTCTCATTCATTGTTAACTTTCCCACTTCTAATACTGTAAAGCGCTGCAGAATAAGTTGCCGCTATATCATTGCCAATAATAATAATAATAATATAGTAACAATTTAATAAAACACTCTTAAAATCAGGAGATGATGCTCCTCCTAGTACATTTTCCTATTATGAAGCGTGACAACTCCAGTGTAAATCATAGATTTATGACTGTAACGGGATTACTATGTTTAATCTGATTGGCTAACATTTTGTTTTGAGCTGTTTTATTTGTTGTGGCTCGATGACGAGTAAAACAGGTGTAGAAAATACAAGTACATCACGATAAACCAACAATACTGTGTATGTTTGCAAATCGTGACTTGTATATCTTAAACAAAGTTTTCCTTTTTTTAAATCATGAAAATTAAATAAAGTTAGACAAAATAGACACTCTGCATACTCAAAGTAAAATGCTGGACATCCCAGTAGAGTGCTTAAAGGGACATTCTTTGCTTTTGATTCATACACTTTGTTCTTTTTCTCTCACAATGTAAACATCACAGTTTCTGTAAAACAGCTACATATACATTTGATCGAGACCTATAACCTATAACACATGTTATGCTTTATATCATGAGATGCTCCATGCACTCTGTTAAATTTATATTAAAGAATTAATAAATGAGATCATAATTCAGTTTACACAAGGCACAGCCAGGGCAATTATTGCAAGATAAACAAATAGAAACATTGTTTAATTTCTCATTTTGTTTTCTCTATGCTGGCAACCAGGTGCAAAGGACAGAGCGAATGACAATGATTGACAGGGAGCTAAGATGGAGACGCCCAGTTGCAGGAAAAAGAGGTGTGGATTTCCATATTTAATTTTATTAAATATATATATTTTTTTTTTTTAACACCTCACAAGTACATATTTGTTTAATATAGATAAAAGTGAACATAATATCATTTTTTTTTTTTGCAAAGTGACAGTTCACCTCTAAGACTTTTGATTATTGAAGATCTCACTGTATGTGGATCAACTGCTGTGAGACTGTCTGTGTGCTGGATTTTTTAACTTCCTTTTTTCCCCCAAACCTACTCAGGTACATTCTCTATATTTTGTTTTTAACATTTATAGATTTTTTTGGGAGGGACATTTTAAAGTTTAAGTCCCATAATATTTATGATAGATTCACATTTACCATATGTACTTTAACCCCTTAAGGACACATGACATGTGTGACATGTCATGATTCCCTTTTATTCCAGAAGTTTGGTCCTTAAGGGGTTAAAGCTATTCAAACTGATTTCCTGAGCAAGCAGTTATTGAAAAGGCCTGAGCTTTATTACAGACATGGTTGGCTGCATGGACCAATGGGCTTTTGTCTGCCACCATATTCAGTGTGTCTATCTATTCCCTTTACATAAAAATCCAATAAAGAAATAAAAATTTTACCGAGTTTTTCTGCATATCGGCCGGACTCAGAAAGCTTGATCCAGCCCGAGTTTCCTCAATCCACAGAAGGCAGAATAGTACAATCCCATAAACGGTGGCACGTGCCAGCATCATTGCGCAATCTGTTCTGTTATAGTAATATCTGAAAACGGCAAGATTAAAACAGTTGAAATTATTATTTATCATATATGGTAAACATTTTCATAAATTTTTTTTTTACAAAATACAGTTTTCACGTTTTATCAATAACCTGGTGTCCAATATATTTATTTTCATTTCAAAAACCAAAAACTAGCCCAGCATATCTGAAAAGTGCCAATTGAGACATGGGAAAAAAGAGAATGTTTTGGCTCTAAATTAGTATTCCCGTGCACACTCCTATAGTAGCTGATTTAGAAAATCTTGTTTTCCCGTATTATAGTCATGTGTTAATTTCTCAACTAGTTAAAAGCATAGGAGATAAGACTTATCAATGTAACTTACTTGAAAGATCCGAATGAATATAATGAATCTTCCCGCAATCTTTGCCATATTTATAGGAGATCACAATAATGCTCCACGTAAAATGTTTATTTTTAAGTTGCATTGTAAATGTATTTCACATTTTTGTATCTCCCAAGGAACACAAGCCAGTGGACAAAGCATGACATTCTACAGCAAAAGTATCTCCCACAGGCCTTTGTTCCCTGCTTGCAACGTTGGAATGGCATTTCTGATTCCAAACACAAGATGTGGTTACTTTCCGATGGTGTTAGCCTACTTTTTAGTTAATGCTTTATTCGATATTTTCTGGTTTTGGTGATAAGAGGTAAAAGCCCGGAAGTCATTGAGCAATGTATTCATAGAGTTTACCTGCACACAGAGAGATTAGATTTGTAGATTAGGCTGTAAAAAGGTACTTCTGAGATGGTACAAGATATTACATTGCTAATATTATTTGTTTAGCAACGTTTAAACAATAGCAAAAAAAAAAGAAACCGTTGGAAAATTACAAATATCTAAGAAAACTGTGTGCAGTTTGCACATTTTCAGGATTCACCTTTCAAATGGCACCATTGTATTTACTAGAATGATTTTTGATCTTACCATCTGTATAATGGAATAACTGGGGTTTGGATTATTTTTAGTGTACCTCCTGAACTCAATTTTCACATTGGTTCAGGGGCACAATAGATGCACTGGATTGAAATGAAAATTGAAATTGAACTAAAACTGTTCCTTATCTAACAAAGGAATTAAAGGAGCCCCTAACTGCATGACATGGACTCAGCTATTAGTCAGGTCACTGGGTGTCGGTCCACATGAACCCGAGGGGTAAAAGGGACGATATGCAAAGAGTCCCAGACGTGGGAACCATATTGGATGCTTGAGACCTCGGTGGGGACCGGCAGCCCCAAAGTTTCCAAGAGGGCGGCAGATTCAGCAGGAGAGGTGAGCCTGTGTGTTGATTCGTTGTGTGTCACCACCGTGACCTGGGAGCCATCCACCTGTAAATCACTCCAGCCGACCTTAGTTGGCATGTGATCAGAGCGAGGGATCTGCCCCATTGAAGCATGAATCGAGTGAGTGTCCTCAAGGCATGCGTACCAGTCCACGATTTAAGGATTACCCAGTTGTGGGCAAGGTGTTTTTATAAAGAAAAATAAAACATCTTGAGCAAACTGGATAATCCCTAAATCCTGAACTGGTAGGCGTACTTTGAGGACTGGTTTGGAAACCGTTGTTCAAGTGCAGGGGTTCCCAACCCAGGATTAAGGGATTACCTTGTTGTATCTCAAGTGTCTTTTTTTTTTTCTTCCTTTTTCTAAAAACACCTTGGACACAACTGGGTTATCCCTAAATCTTGGACTGTTAGGGGGTATTTGAGGACTGTGTTGGGAACCATTGTTCTAGAGCAGGGATAGGCAACCTTCGGCACTCCAGATGTAATGGACTACATTCCCCATAATACTCTTACACCTATAATGCTGGCAAAGCATCATGGGAGGTGTAGTCCAAAACATCTGGAGTGACGAAGGTTGCCTATGCCAGGTCTAGAGTATAGAACTCTTAATTGGGATTATCTAATTGCTGGGTGGGAGTATCTTATTCCAGGTTTGGTTTGTCTAATTGGTGGTAGTATAGAGATGTTTAGGGCAGGGCTGCCCAACAGGTAGATCCCCAGATGTTGTAGTTCCACAACATCTGGGGATCTACCTGTTGGGCAGCCCTGGTTTAGGGGTTTCTTATTCCTTGGTAGGAGTAGAGAACCGCTAGTTGGGATAATCTAATTGCGGAGTGAGAGATTATATCAGTTTGTGGATGGAGGTTAAATATTTTTCTCCTACAGAGTAGCTTGCCACTTTATCTACAGAATGAGTGGCTGCTTCTCAAAAACGGTGTGCAACAAATGTTTTAAGCAAAATCAGTTCTGAACCAATAACAACCACATCTAAATGGCATATTTAATGCAATCCATGACAAACATGTTTAACATTGAACAATTAATCACTAAATTAGCTTCTACGTGATGAACTGCTCTTTGGCCATAAACTATTATTCCACAAACCCTCGCTGTACAGGAATTTATAGGATTACGGTGGACCTCAGATGAGAACCTCCTGATTGGTAAAATAATAGTCTGCCCATAGCTGCACCTTGCACTGAATCTGCAGGATATTTTATTTATTGTTTTAATGCATTAAAAATAGTTGGTCAGTTTTAGTCAATACTTCCCTTCAGCTAAAAAAAAAAATGTACCAGCAGGTTACATCAGCCTGTTTGGCAAAGTGAATATCACATATTTTAGATTATTTTTTTTCTATGTATTTATATTTTGTAATCAATATCTATTGCATATCTAGAAGATTATTTTACAACAAACAAATGGCATATTTAGTGTTCACTGGCTATTACATTTTGTCATGGCTCTAAATCTATTCAATTATTTTCAGAATGTTTCACATTTCCTTTATTTAGACAAGAATAGATTTGATCAGACACTTTGTGTGAAAGTAGACATGTGTTTATTAATGTTATTTACTGCAAGGCATGACTAAAAGAACTGAACACAGCAGCTGTAATAATTCAAAATTTATTCCAATGTATTTTTTTCAATAATTACACAAAAGAGCACACAAGCAAATAAAAAGGCCCATAAACTGAATCTTCTTTTTAATAAAAAGGAATTATCTGCATTATGCCTTTCTTTCTGATCTTATAAATCATGTAAATCAAGGACACAAAAAACCCTTTCAACTAAGGACAGAAAGGTATTCGAGATAAAACATTCTCACAGGAACGTCTTTCCTGAATGTACAATGTTTCTGAGGCAAAGCAACTGCTTTTCAATTTATAACAAATTAATCCACGTAACTAATGCCTTGTTTGTTTTTTCATATGTATAAATAATTAACCTAATTTTCCTGGTAGTTCCTTAACCCTCTTACTGGCAAAGGATGATTAGAGCACACTGCAAAGAAATTAAGAGAGAAAGACCCTGCAATGATGTAACTTTCAGCAACTCTGCCAACGGCGCAACGCGGGGCAATGTGCTGCAGGGGGAGGAAGTGTGCAAATGCTCCTGTGAGAGTCACCCTCTCAATGCCGCTGGAATAGAACTAGAACAGGAATTGGAGAATAGGATGTACTGCAACAATGCAGAACTGTTACTGTTCGTTTTGCTGTCCTTCTGTTACAGTAGACACTGCTCCCTGCCCCTTGTTGACATCACTGATACAAGCCCACTGCCCATCCACGGATTCCTTCCACAAGGTCACCTGTACCACAAAGAGGGGAAGCATGTTAAAATGGCTGAGAGTTCAACATTAACAAAACCATACATGTCAGAATAAAAATAAAACTCAAGAACAGGACTTTCAATACATTATAAAAAAATGAAAGATGTCTGTATCTGAGCAGTCAAATATTACAAGTTGTAAAACCCGCAGGGGACTAAAAATACTATCAAACACTAAAAAGAGCTAGCAGAGATTTATGGGTATTGCAATATGGCAAACAAACAGAATTATTTTGTAACCAGAATAGAAATCATACACAATGCAATCCATCCCGCCAGCTCTCTAAGCACATACCTTGTTATCCCCACCAGACACAGCCAAGATGTTTGCAGTGATGGACCAGCTTACATGCCAAACTACATCATTGAATTTATGCAGCAGCTTTGGTGTCCAGCAGCTAGTGGTCGGATCATCGCATGTCCATATGTAAACTCTGCCATCCTGAAAGGAGAATGATGCATCATCTTAGGGGGGTGAAAACCATCATAAATCACTGCATGGTTAACCCCCAAAAATCAATCCATCCGTACCTGAGAGCAACTTGCTATAGTGCTGGTAGGAAGACCAATAGAAGGAGCCCATGCTACATCCCGTACCCAGTCACTGTGAGCCTCCAGCTTTTGATCTTCTTTCCACTGACCATCCTCTTCCCTAAGAGAAATGAGAAGGACTCTTCAATATTTGCAAGTTTATAGCATTATGAATCTTCAATTATTTATCTGCTATGTTATCAAATCTGCTTTTAATGAGAAAGTATAAAAGCAATATATCTATATTTGTCAAACTTATTGCAGTGACGTGCATGGGAGATGCTGTAATAAGAGAAAATTTATTATATCTCATCCATATTCATGTCTCTCAGTGACCCCCCCCCCCGCCCCCCATCTCTGCTTTGCACTTTTTAAAATTAGTTTAATCTCTGCCAAACTAATACGGATAATTCTACCATAGCCTAATTGGATGATAAAAACCAATAGTGTGTAATAATACAACGTAAAGGTGTTGTTAAAAGTGATGAATACAGGGACCAGACAGTCAAGCTTGCCAGACGTGCTTTGCTAGAGCTCTGGGCCATGAGGCAAATACTGGCAATAAAACTACAAACTCACCCACCAAAATTGGGTGAAGAAGCTTCAGAGGTTACCCACAGCATCTGCGAGGCTGTTGATCGAGCCAAAAGCTCATAGCCTGGAAGGATGAACTCAGCGGGGCACTAGCAGCCTACACCAAGCTACACGAGGGTGGGAGACGCGGCTGATCTCTCCACTAGCATCTGCCCAGTAACGAAACGAAACAGCAGAGACCCCGTTCCCCCCGCCTGAGATGGACATCCCTGCACAACACTACAGAGTTAATTGGTGTGAAAAGTTTAAGCGAAGACAACGCTGTGTGCTTAGGCCTCACTAAGATGGCAGATGCCACATGCTCCTCCACTAATGGAGACCTGCCACACACCACCCAGCAACGACTTGACAAGCTGTTTGAAGCCTTCTGGCACCGAGTCAACGGGCGATGACAGAAGTCCGCACATAACAGAGTGGCACAGCAACTCCCTGACCGACCTTTGACTCCCCACCAGCAGCCTGTCAAAGCCACACCGCGGACAATCACCATGTCTTTGCAAGCTCGACCGAGCGCTCTGCATACCCAGAACAGGGGAACTCGCAAGGGGGCGCCTAACCAGAGAAGGCTCTCGAAGAAACAAAGCGGCCGGTTTGGAGCCAGCCTCACACTACCTGCAGCAAAGGTGCCGGGCACTACACTCACCAGCCGTCTGGTCCCCTTCTACAGAAGACACCGCTGAATGTGCCGGTGAACCGCAACCAATTTCTATCTAAGGGTGACAACCCCTCCATAAGAAAGCTTCTGACACAAGGCCAGGCTTCCAACTGGTGGGACGAAGCTGAACCCATGCAGGGAATAGGCTAGGCAGAGGGCAATCAATGGGCTTCTTTACCCGGTATCCTGTATCAGCCCGGTATCCATATCAGGAGACAGTCCACCTCAGCCTTATATCTCCCTCAACCCAAAATATGTATCCTATTGGAATGCCTTGCATACTTAGCGTATTAAGTAGAATCTATGCCATAGTAGCCTGTATTTCCATAACTCAGTGTTTTAAGCATGCTTTACACCATATGCTATAAACCTTATGACTTCTCAGCTCTGTTCTATAACTCCTGTTATCCACTAGTTCTTTCACCTGCTAGAACAGTGCTCCTGTTTTTCATTTCCTACTTGCTTATAAAATATAGTGCAGTGTTTCTTTGACATTCCATGTAAAGCCTACAATAATATGCATTGTTTGTTTAATTTTTTTATGAAATGTCTACATGAGCTTGTTTGATACCCTATGTACTACAAAAATAAAGAATTATAAAAAAAAAAAGTGATGAATACATTTTATTTGAAAAACAGGATACAAACACTGTTGTAAGGATAAAACACTGTTGTGTATCCACTGCTATTTTGTGTTAGAAAAATATCTAATTTATTTATTCATCAACTGCAGAAATGTGGCGTATAAAAGTACTAACAAAGTGCTTTAATTTCTACTTGACAGTAGTCATTGGTGAGTGAAAATTCAGATCTGGTGGGTAGAAATTCACCTCTGGTGAGCGTGCCATGCACTTTCCAGGCTTGCAGTGACAAGCAACGTAAGGCCTGGCTAGTAGAATAAGACTTTGCATTTTAAGAACTGATTAATTATACCATATTCCATTTTATACAGCATTCCTGCGGAAAAAGTCTGAAGAGATAATTACTCTTACAACAGTAAGTCTGTCAAATATCAAAATCTCTAAAAAGCCTCAAATATTCTGTTTGGCTACAGTTGTACTACACTACATTGTAGAAAAGGTCAATTTATTCAAAAACCATTGTTCTTGCACAGTAACTGTACACAGTAGTAGTAGTTTATAGCATATTACTTTTAAATACTGTAGGAAGAATGTTCCCATTAAAAAGTACTCAACCCATTTCAGTGTCAAGCATTGCCCATCTTCTTGGCATTTAAAACGCCAACATATCCTATTCTTTAAAGTCATCTGACCCATTTTATTTTTTTCTACAGATTTTCAGCAAATTGAGATCAGTGTGGCTGGAGGTACAAGACAGAATGCATTAGTGTACAGATGAAAACTTACTTCCAAATTTTCACTAGATTGTCACACCCTCCAGATACAAATCTCTTGATATAACTGGGTTTCTGTCCCGAAGGTTGATCTACAAGACTGCCAGGAACCACTGAAGGAGACCAGCTCACTGCATTGCACCCAATCTGAACAAAGGATGTGGACAGAGAGAATTATCAATAAAAAGTCAATCACAATTTAAGGATCTTCCAACGTAGCAACACAGTTTGTTAAAACGGTCACAATATCACCAATAGTATATTCTATTATGAATAATAGTAAACAAACATTTTGCAAGCCAGTATAGTAAATGGAAAGTTACTGATTGGCTGACAGTGTTAGCTGACCGCTTTCAACCAATCAGCTGTGCCCTTTCCCAGCGGCACTCTGTGCTTTTTTTAACCTCAAAATTCAGAAGCCAGAAACCTGCCATGGGAGGACTGGAGACCAGCGCTGGAGGCAACTTAGGGGTTAAAACCATTTAAGAAAGAGTAAAAGTGCCAGAGATCAAAACAACTTCATTTAGATTACCGTATATACTCGAGTATAAGCCGACCCGAATATAAGCCGAGGCCCCTAATTTTACCCCAAAAAACTGGGAAAACTTATTGACTCGAGTATAAGACTAGGGTGGGAAATGCAGCAGCTACTGGTAAATTTCTAAATAAAATTAGATCCTAAAAAAAATATATTAATTTAATATTTATTTACAGTGTGTATAATGAATGCAGTGTGTGTGCATGAGTGCAGCGTGTGCATGAGTGCAGCGTGTGCATGAGTGCAGCGTGTGCATGAGTGCAGCGTGTGCATGAGTGCAGCGTGTGCATGAGTGCAGCGTGTGCATGAGTGCAGCGTGTGCATGAGTGCAGCGTGTGCATGAGTGCAGCGTGTGCATGAGTGCAGCGTGTGCATGAGTGCAGCGTGTGCATGAGTGCAGCGTGTGCATGAGTGCAGCGTGTGTATATGAGTGCAGCGTGTGTATATGAATGCAGCGTGTGTATATGAATGCAGCGTGTGTATATGAATGCAGCGTGTGTGCATGAGTGCAGTGTGTGTGTGTGTATGAATGCAGTGCGTGTGTATGAATGCAGTGCGTGTGTATGAATGCAGTGCGTGTGTATGAATGCAGTGCGTGTGTATGAATGCAGTGCGTGTGTATGAATGCAGTGCGTGTGTATGAATGCAGTGCGTGTGTGTATGAATGCAGTGCGTGTGTGTATGAATGCAGTGCGTGTGTGTATGAATGCAGTGCGTGTGTGTATGAATGCAGTGCGTGTGTGTATGAATGCAGTGCGTGTGTGTATGAATGCAGTGCGTGTGTGTATGAATGCAGTGCGTGTGTGTATGAATGCAGTGCGTGTGTGTATGAATGCAGTGCGTGTGTGTATGAATGCAGTGCGTGTGTGTATGAATGCAGTGCGTGTGTGTATGAATGCAGTGCGTGTGTGTATGAATGCAGTGCGTGTGTGTATGAATGCAGTGTGTGTATATGAATGCAGTGTGTGTATATGAATGCAGTGTGTGTGTATGTGTGCAGTGTGTGTGTATGTGTGCAGTGTGTGTGTATGTGTGCAGTGTGTGTGTATGTGTGCAGTGTGTGTTGCAGTGGTGGGGGTGGGCAATTTTATTATTTTCATTATTTTTTTATTAGTATTTTAACATTTTTTTTTCATTATTATTTATTCTTCTTATTTTTTATTTAATTATTATTATTTCATTTATTTTTTCGTCCCCCCTCCCTGCTTGCTAGCTGGCTAGGGAGGGGGGCTCTTACTCCCTGGTGGTCCAATGTCATTGGTAGTTCAGTGGGGGGGAAAGGGGGGCTGCAGAGAGCGTTACTTACCTCTCCTGCAGCTCCCCTCTCCTCCGCGCCGTCCGGTCAGCTCTTCTGTCAGCTCCCACTGTAAGTCTCGCGAGAGCCGCGGCTCTCGCGAGACTTACACTGGGAGCTGACCGAGGTGCTGAACGGACGGCGCGGAGGAGGAGAGAGCTGACAGGAGCTGCAGGAGAGGTAAGCAACGCTCTCTGCAGCCCCCACAGCCCCAGTCTGTATTATGGCAATTTGCAAATTGCCATAATACAGACTATTGACTCGAGTATAAGCCGAGTTGGGGTTTTTCAGCACAAAAAATGTGCTGAAAAACTCTGCTTATACTCGAGTATATACGGTAAGTTGTGTTGGTGCCTGGATTGTCCCTTTAACATATGTTCTAGTTATCCTTTAAGGCTGTCTTTTCTATATACCATTGTTTTCAAGTTTCTGACAATTGTAATAATATTCTTCCTCTTTCACCCTCACATTGCTCAACATTATCATGAATGTAAAATGTCTAAACAAGGACGGTAGCGAGTCTTACCGTATGTGCATTGCTAATTTTTTTCACATCCCATGGCCCATCTCCAGTGTAGGTGAGCAGAGAAATAGCTCCATCTGAGCTACCACATGCCAGCATTAGTCCAAAGTCATGAGGAGCCCAGCACACGGAATTCACTGTACAGTGGAAAAATACATAATAAATTACTATAGAATTCAGCAATGGTGAATGCTGCAACAGGGTAGAGGACAGGGTCAGGCAAGGGGTTCAAATTATGGACTGGAGATAACTCATTAAAACATATTCTCTCATAAAAAAGGCTAAGGATAGAAGGTAGGTGTCAGGAAAGATGCACTATGAAACAACTGCCATATATTAACTACTAGCAGATACTTCCAATCTCTATGTTTATACATCTGGTTCAACGTCATTTCAAAGGGCTCACTTTGTTGACATTTTATCTGTGTGCCAAAGATAGCATTATGTTGATATGATCAAGGGAGCATAAGTGCCTACCCGAAGAGTCGTGGCCTGTATATTCATATGTCTTATCCCAGGTCCCATTTTCTTCTTTCCAGATCAGCACTTTCCGATCATATGAGCATGAAGCCAGGATGTTCCCATACATTGGATGGGCCCAAGCAACTTGCCATACTGGACCTTCATGGCTATAACCGAAAACAGATAAATAAAGGACAGTTCTATTATGAATTAAAATCATCTTAAAGACAGCAAAGATAAATGCCAAATCGGAAAGCAGGAAGGTGCTAACTCCCTGCTCTTGTAAAACTAAAAGATTTATGGAGGACAGTAAATTAAAAAACAAAAAATAAACAACAGCAACAAATGTGTTTGAAAGCATGCACCACACAAAAACCACAACTGCGGACAACAAGGTTATTCTCTGGTATAAATTCAAATCTATATAAAAGGTCAGCAAACAAATATATTAATGGGACACTGTAGGTATCCTGGCCACTTCATCGCAAGTTGGAGCCACTCACCCTCGCAGGTCAGCAATCAGGATTTGACCTCCATTCTTCACATCAAATATCTTAACTGATCTGTCAGAGGAACATGTGGCCAGACGTGTGCCATAATAATCCATCTGAGCGTCATGCTGGGAACATGACACAGGGAAAGACAAAGGGAAGTAAAAATACAAAAAACACAATTCACAGAAAGGAATACAAATTATAGCTACTTCCAACATTTACTGAAGAAAATGACTGCGTATTAAAGTCAACATCTATAAATCAGTTGACGACCAAAGTTCAAAAAGAATGAGCGATGATATTGGCAATGCTTTGGGAACTTCAAGCATTTAAGCTATATATTTAATACATTTCTTAGCTCAGTAAAACACCAAAAAAAAACAAAAAAACACTTCCGTCCTTATTTTAATAGGTTTCATGTGTTGATTTTCACTTTTTAAAAGGATGGACAAAAAAACAAAGAAAAAACCCTCAAAAGAATATTGTTTTATTGCGGATTCCTCCTTCAACATTTTCCAGTCCTTATGCAGTAGTTCTATACTCCGTTCATACTTCTGCTTTGTCATATCAGCTAATGGCTCTTAGCCAATGAAGACTGTTTTAAAAACTGGTATGCATTTATATCGCAGATGTACAAGCTCCTGCTTTACTCAGGTCAACCCCAACCTGAAGGACTATGGGTCAAAACCATTGATAAATAGTTTGACATCAGTGGACAGCACCTAGCCATTCTTCATAGCATACCAATTACAGTGTGTTGTCCCTTTAATAAACTACACCTACCATGCACCTTTCCGAGACAAAACCACAGCAAGTGACCAGCAACAGTGGGAGGCACATTTGTACATTTATTTATAAAATATTTTACCAGGAAAGATACATTGAGATTTCTCGCGTTTTTAAGTACGGTATGTCCTGAGAACAAAATGTAATCTTATTAATGCAACTGATAATATGTGTATACAGGACTTAATACTTACAATCATATCCTCATGGGAGGTGTCCACTGTGTTTATTACAGATACCTATGAGAAAGAAATACATTTTAGTTTTCAGTGAAGCTTGATCGCACACTCACATGTCGATAGAACATCAAGTAATAGAATGGAGTGCAGGTTCGTGTGTACTTTAACTGCCCTCCAATTACATTGCTTTAATTCAAGAAACGTAAAGTGTTACTCCAGATAAAAACAACATCTATGTACACATTTTTGCCATACTAATATACCATATTGTTTGCATGTTTTTTTTCTTTTCTATTTTGCTAAATTCTGTACTATAAGCCTCCCTCATACTTCTACAAAAGAAAAGAAAAAGATTTCCTAAAAACACCCAAATACATAGTAAGTGCATCATTATGTGTCTGCTACTCATCATTGTATGTGGCAAGTAGGCAAAGGAAAGCATCCAAATAAACCAAACATTACTTTCCATGGGGGGGGGGGACATGCAGGGGAAAACAGAATGTAAGGGAATCATATGGTTACTTCTGTTTGCCCTGCACACTGTTCAGGTGTTCTTTGAACAAATAATGTCTGATATTGTCTCGACTAACTACAGATGTAAAGATTTGTTTAAAAAAAATTTTATACACATTCTTACCTTCTTTTTGGATCAAAAGCAAAAAACAGATGTGAGTAAAGGACCACTATAGTGCCAGGAAAACACTCGTTTTCCTAGCACTATAGTGCCCTGAGGGTGCCCCCACCCTCAGGGTCCCCCTCCCGCCGGGCTCTGGTGTGAGGAAGGGGTTAAACTTACCTCTTTCTCCAGCGCCGGGCGGGGAGCTCTCCTCCTCCTCTCCGCCTCCGATCCTCCCTTTCGGCTGAATGCGCATGCGCGGCAAGAGCTGCGCGCACATTCAGCCGGTCTCATAGGAAAGCATTTACAATGCTTTCCTATGGACGCTTGCGTGCTCTCACTGTGATTTTCACAGTGAGAATCACGCAAGCGACTCTAGCGGCTGTCAATGAGCCAGCCACTAGAGGATTTGGAGGCTGGATTAACCCCAATATAAACATAGCAGTTTCTCTGAAACAGCTATGCTTATAATAAAAAGGGTTAATCCTAGAGGGACTTGGCACCCAGACCACCTCATTAAGCTGAAGTGGTCTGGGTGCCTAGAGTGGTCCTTTAAGGCTGAACTTGATGGACACATGTCCTTTTCAGCCTATGTAACTATATATAGTTTAAGGAACACTTCAAGCAGTGGGTAGCTAATTGGCTAAAAACGGCAGCAGATCACTCTCAGCCAATGAGCTAAGCCATGCACCACCAGGCTTAACTCAGATACTAAACGTCACGTTTTTTGGCAATGTAATGGATGTGGGGAGCAGTGCCCAAAGGACTACAGGTAAGAACTCAAACTTGTTTAAAACATTTGTCTACTTATAATGTAACATTGTTGTCATTAGTTTATTGAATAACCCTATGTGATTAGTGGAACTGCAGATGGAGGATAAATTACATATCTCAAAGACCCCTCTTGGCTAGGCGTTTATGGGATCATAACAGACAAGAATAAGAGTCTACTGATTGGTGGAGTTTCTTCATGATCAGGGAGGGGCATATCTGTATCTGCAGATAGTCTCCTTTTAATTTTCATATAATGCATTAAAACACAGGCAGTCATTTTTTGCCAGCAGTTTCCATTTGAAAGGCCACGGTCATGCCCAACACGACAGAATCTTAATTGTTTCCATATGTTGCAAAAGTTATTAGTAGTTTTTTTTGTTTTTTTTAAAGCAAGCTGTACTAGGAAAATAAAGTTGGACAATTTTTTTTAAATTCTGCTAGCTTGTATACTTCCGTGTCAATTCTCCACAGTTCCTTATATAGTGACTAAACACCTTCCGATTTGTTTGGCTTCCTACTAGACTAAATATATCAGCTTTGCTGCCATGTGAGCAAGGCGGTATGTGCCATGCTCATTATATTGCCACACTGTATGCTCCACGCTCAGTTTCGGATAGCCACGCTGTGCGTGCCACGCTCAGTTTCGGATAGCCACGCTGTGCGTGCCACGCTCAGTTTCTGATAGCCACGCTGTGCGTGCCACGCTCAGTTTCTGATAGCCACGCTGTGCGTGCCACGCTCAATTTCTGATAGCCACACTGTGCGTGCCACGCTCAGTTTCTGATAGCCACGCTGTGCGTGCCACGCTCAGTTTCTGATAGCCACGCTGAGCGTGCCACGCTCAGTTTCTGATAGCCACGCTGTGCGTGCCACGCTCAGTTTCTGATAGCCACGCTGTGCGTGCCACGCTCAGTTTCTGATAGCCACGCTGTGCGTGCCACGCTCAGTTTCTGATAGCCACGCTGTGCGTGCCACGCTCAGTTTCTGATAGCCACGCTGTGCGTGCCACGCTCAGTTTCTGATAGCCACGCTGTGCGTGCCACGCTCAGTTTCTGATAGCCACGCTGTGCGTGCCACGCTCAGTTTCTGATAGCCACGCTGTGCGTGCCACGCTCAGTTTCTGATAGCCACGCTGTGCGTGCCACGCTCAGTTTCTGATAGCCACGCTGTGCGTGCCACGCTCAGTTTCTGATAGCCACGCTGTGCGTGCCACGCTCAGTTTCTGATAGCCACGCTGTGCGTGCCACGCTCAGTTTCTGATAGCCACGCTGTGCGTGCCACGCTCAGTTTCTGATAGCCACGCTGTGCGTGCCACGCTCAGTTTCTGATAGCCACGCTGTGCGTGCCACGCTCAGTTTCTGATAGCCACGCTGTGCGTGCCACCCTCAGTTTCTGATAGCCACGCTGTGCGTGCCACGCTCAGTTTTTGATAGCCACGCCGTGCGTGCCACACTCAGTTTTTGATAGCCACGCCGTGTGGGACACGCTCAGTTTTTGATAGCCACGCTGTGTGCGCCATGCTTAGTTTTTAAAAGTCACGCTGTGCGTGCCATACTGTCAGGGTTACTCAATAAAGTTAGCAAATTAAAAGTGAATTCCAATTTTTAGGCCAGCATTGCTGAAGACACTGAACTGGAGATTTTTCCAATTTCAACTATAATTAGAAAATTCACAGCAGTTCGAACTTTAGTAAATAAGCCTGTGTGTGAGCCATAGAGTCACACTGTATATACATGTCACACAGTCATAAAGCATTCCCCCGCTCATTTACGCCGTATTTACCATGATGGCGGTTCTGGCTGAGTTTCCCCTCTCTCTCTCTCTCTCTCTCTCTCTCTATGGCACTCAGACGTGGCAGCTCCCGGCTGCTCCCAACAGACCTCGGCAGCAAGCACTTCCGGCTGTTCAGCTCGACTTCCGGTTCGGGCTAAACTGTGCTACAGGTACATTGGTTCCGGGACTCCTCCAGTCCGGGTTGGAATGTGTAAGAAAGAGTCTGCATAGGGCTCCAGACAGGGTCCGACATAACTGAGCCTCTCCTCCGTAGGGGATTGGGATATTTATTTTGAAAGAGAATAGATTAAATCTTAAATGAAGTAAATGTAGAAAAAAAAAAAATGAGAATAACTCATCCCTATGGTGGTATAAATTGAAGTGGTCTGAGTGCACTGTCCCTGTCCCCCATAGTCTATCAGACAGCTACTAGAGGCGCTAACTGGACTCTTAACAAACTGTGACTCCATTAAACCATGCTGGACACCATCACACTCTGCATGAGGACATCCAGCATCGGTGAGGACCCCGTAGGAAAGCATTAACCCCTTAAGGACCAAACTTCTGGAATAAAAGGGAATCATGACATGTTGATACCGGAGAAACTGACGGAAGCCAAGCACAGAGAGATGGACACAGGTTTCTTCAGGAAGGAAGAGATTCTTTATTGGATCACCGATCGGGACTCAGAGGGACTAGCGTCACCAAAATACAGCAAAGTCTGAGTACTGAATACATAGAGTACATTCCTTATATAGCACTGTAGCTCCTCCCACAATTAACTACACCCACACATACCCTTAACCTATTTAATAAATAGAGTCTAAACTCATCCATCCGGTCTAACCACGTGGCTCATCTGATACAAAGGAGAGGGACGCGTAATTCCAGTTCTTACATTCCTGCACCTGGTCAGTACAGTGATAACAGTATCTTAGCTACGTGTAATTAACTAACTGATACTACAAACACATATACATACATATGCCTTGTGGCAATCTTAGCCTGCTAAACTTGTATTTTACTGGAATTACATCACATTCCCCCCTTTGATGCCTCTGATATTTCACAATTACTTGAGGCATCACTTAACCTTGGTTTGCATATACCTCAGGTTACCATGAACCAGACCAGACTTATCTTATGATGTGAATCTTTTAACACTCATCTTCCTGCATTGGTTCTCCTTGATCTAGAGCCTTATACTTATATATCGCCATTATCTGTGCAGCAGCCTTCCTCTCTGCTATACTTCCTATCAGGCTTTGCACAGACCTAACTACTAAGGGTATAAGACACGGTAGGAGTAGACACAACAGTAAAATCAGTAGGACTCCACCTACCACTGCCTTAAGCCCTCCAAACCACTCATACCAGCTACCAAACCAACTACTTGGATTGTACCCTTTCCATACCTGAGTAGGCACATGCGCTAGTTTAACCATATGGCTAGTAAGCTCAGCTATTGCTTGCCCTTCGTCATCTATTTGAAGACAGCAATTGCTCAGGTTAAACTTCCCACATACACCTCCCTCTACTGCCAAAAGGTAATCCAAGGCTAATCTATTTTGGTACACTGCTGTCCTCATCCTGGTATTATGCTTCGCTAGAAGATTGAGTGCTTGTGAGGTCTCATTAGTAATAATCTCAACCACCGCCTGTAATCTTATAATACGGTTGAGCATATAAATAGGGGTTCTATAACCAAAGGTACCATCCTCAGCCCACGTGGCTGGCCCATAATAGTCTATAATACGCTGGGGAGGCCATTCATTATCTTCCCAGGTGCCTATCTCTAAGGGTCCCCTTTTCTTCCTATGATTCACATCATACACTTTAACACCTAAAGTCTCACCTGTTTCAATCGGTAACAAGAAGAAGGATGGTTTGAGCATACCCAACACACATGCCCCTTCCCAGTCCTGTGGCAACTCCGAATAGGCTTTCTTACCACAGATCCAGTACAAATTTGCTGGGGCTCTCCAGGTAGATGTGATGGATAAATCAAACCACACATCCTTTAAACTGGCATATCTAGCAAACGGGTTAGATGGTTCTGAGACATTTGAAGCCGACCACCAAGTTGTATTCTTTGTATCATCATCATAAGCTTTTTGCCCTAGACAAGTTAATTCTCCTACAGAAGTATTATACATTATTCCTTTCCTTGCTATGCAAACATAACCTATGATGGAGGTCTTTAATCTCCACTCAGATTTACCTCTAACACTCAAATGATAATCGGCTTGTGTAGATATTAGTTGGTCAACTGCCTCAGAACCGGACATTACCTCCTTTGCTTCCCAAGGCCATTGGTCTCCCATGTTAGTACCTCCACACACATAGCAGTTGGTAACATTAAGACTACCGGCAATACTTTCAGCTAGGTCAATGAACAGGTTCTTAGCGCTATGGGGGATCTTATTATCTATGCTCATCTCTTCATAAAAGGAATGATATACTTGATGAGTCTGGGAGGATACCGTATCAGTCTCTATCCCTATAAACAATAATGTCCCAGGATCTAAACCCGTCCCGTATATCTGAAACCCAAATAAATTGCCATACTTATCTAAGAACTTGTCGGGGTTATTAATAAGTATATGGACTGGGTTGCATTCCATAGACTTACAATATGGGCTAGTCGGCAACTTAGTCACTATCATGTCTTTATCTACTGTCTGTCCCCAAGTCGCCCACCCCACACAAGACCAATATGGACAAAAGTTATAGTCTTTATTTGGGCATCTAGGACTCACATATTTATTTTTACTACTGGGACAAATATATTTATCATTAGACCCATACGTCCTCTCCCATCTAAGATCCCCACATACATTCCACGGTTTTCTACCACTTGATATCGCCTTACATGCATCAAATAGCAGAACACCCGAAGAATGTACGGATTCTAACACCGTCTTATTAATTAGGGTCCCCTGAGGATCTCCATTCCTGAGAGTCAACCAAATTGTACGAGGTTGATACTCTGGACTGAAGCACTTAGGTTCTCCTACTCCTAAATGGCACACACTATAGCCTATATTTAGGTATCTACATCTTGATACCTCTCCTTTACATTCGTATTGTGAATGCCAAATTAGGGTTTGGGAAATATGGTTACCTGTTCTCGTAGTCTTAATGCATACCTCACAGCTAGGAGTGTCGGTACCTCTACCTTCCTGAATATAAAAACACATATAAATAAACACAATCAAAAGCACATCTTTCGCCGTCATCCTCAGTCTTCGTCCGTGCGATGGAACCTCAGCTTCCAGGATGTGAGGGCTGCAGGGAATGGAGTTCTGCTCGTCTTCACAGGTGTCCCTTCGAGACTTTCCTGGCTTATACACTATGTGATGGTAAGAGGACAGGCTTTATTATGGCCTTCTCACTTACACCTGTAACAATAAAATTTGTAATCCACAATAATTCCTCGTTACTCCGACTGAGTAGTGCGTTTCAACCGGATCTTGCAGGGATTCTCTGGATCTGCTGTAACTTGCCAAGAATCGACTGCTGCTGGTTTAACCCTGGAGTGATGTATCCACGGAGTCACTTCGGCTACTTTTATCGCTGTAGGGGTAGACAAAAGAACAACATAAGGACCTCTCCACTTGGGCCCTAACGGTACATTATTCCACTCTTTAATCCACACTTGGTCTCCTGGATGATAACTATGAACAGGGGGATAAATATTCACAGGTAATCTATCTTGTACCCATTTCTGTACCTCCTCCATAGTCTTACCCAACTCTACAACCTGCTGCCGGGTAATTCCTTCTCCCAACTGACTCAAGTCCCCCCTTAAGTTACCAAGTACGGGAGGTGGTCGCCCATACATGATTTCAAAAGGAGAGAGGCCCATCCTTCTGGTAGGGGTACTGCGGATTCGCAATAAAGCTATGGGTAAGAGAACGTTCCACTTAAGTTGGGTTTCCTGACACATTTTAGCCAACTGGTTCTTTATAGTTCTATTCATTCTCTCTACCTTACCAGAACTCTGGGGTCTATATGCAGTATGAAGCCTCCACTTTATACCAAGCATATGAGTCAGTTGTTGTAGGCACTGATGAACAAAAGCTGGACCATTGTCCGATCCTATAGAACAGGGTAGTCCATATCGGGGTATTATTTCTCGTAGCAGGAATCTTACAACTTCTCCTGCTTTCTCTGTACGAGTAGGACATGCTTCTACCCAGCCTGAATAGGTGCACACAATTACCAGCAGGTAACGATGTCCACCCGATTTAGGCATCACTGTAAAGTCTATTTGTAGATCGGACATGGGGAGTCCCCCCATAAACTGGACTCCTGGTGGCTTTACTGGTCCTTGTCTTGCATTATTCTTAGCACACGTTACACATCTGCGTACAATGGCCTGAGTCAAGTTGGACAATCTTGGTATGTAGAAATGTTTTCTGAGAGATTCTTCAGTACTGTCTCTCCCAGAATGTGTCCCGTTGTGATAATTTTGGACAATTTCTACCGCTAGTGATGCTGGTATGACTATTCTTCCATCTTCTAGCTGATACCACTTGTTCTCCAAATACTTTCCCGGTTCAGTCTTTAACCACTCCTCTTCTTGAGCTGTATAAACTGGAGTCCATTGGGACAGTGGAGTTGGTATAAGAGCAGCTATATGCCCCACATACTCCTGTCTTCCTGATTCAGCAGCACGCTTAGCTGCACTATCTGCCATCCGATTTCCCTTGGTTACATCACCATCTCCTCTCAGATGCGCTCGACAATGTATGATACCGACTTCTTTCGGCTCCCACACTGCTTCCAATAGTTGTAGGATTTCAGCTGCGTACTTGATTTCTTTGCCTTCTGAATTCAGTAGTCCTCTTTCTTTATACAAAGCTCCGTGGGCATGAGTGGTTAAAAACGCATACTTAGAGTCCGTATAGATATTTACTCTTAAACCTTCAGCCAATTGTAACGCTCGTGTTAGTGCTATTAATTCTGCCTTTTGTGCTGATGTTCCTTTCGCCAGTGGCCGAGCTTCTATCACCTTGTCTATTGTTGTCACTGCATATCCTGCATAGCGGATCCCTTCTTTCACATAACTACTGCCGTCGGTGTAATATTGAACATCGGGGTTCTGGATGGGAAAATCACGAAGATCTGGTCTACTTGAAAATACTTCATCCATTACTTCCAAACAATCATGTTGACTTTCAGTAGGTTGCGGCAAAAGGGTAGCTGGATTTAAGGTGTTTACAGTCTCTAAATGCACTCTTGGGTTTTCACACAACATTGCTTGATACTTGGTCATACGGCTGTTACTAAACCAATGATTTCCTTTGTAATCCAACAACGTCTGTACTGCATGTGGGACTCGTACATAAAGTTCTTGACCCAGAGTGAGTTTATCGGCTTCAGCTACTAGCAGGGCGGCTGCAGCTACGGCTCTCAGACAAGGTGGAAGTCCGCTGGCCACTGCATCCAATTGCTTAGACATGTAGGCAACAGGTCTTTGCCATGATCCCAAGTACTGTGTCAATACTCCCACAGCCATTCTTCTTTGCTCGTGTACATATAAGTAGAATGGTCGTGTGTGATCAGGTAGACCTAATGCTGGGGCACTCATCAAAGCCTTCTTCACATCTTCAAATGCCGTTTGCTGTTCTTGGGTCCATAAGAAGGGGTCGTGCTCTGTACCTTTGATAGCTGCGTACAGAGGTTTTGCTAGTATCGCATAGCTGGGAATCCATATCCTACAGAAGCCCGCTGCCCCCAAGAATTCTCGCACTTGTCTTCTATTCTTGGGTATTGGTATTTGGCAGACAGCTTCTTTTCTCTCTGGCCCCATAATCCTTTGACCTTCAGAGATATGGAATCCCAGATACTTGACAGTTGGCAAACACAACTGAGCCTTCTTCCTGGACACCTTGTATCCTGCCTTCCAGAGAATATGTAGTAGATCGTGCGTTGCTTGCTGACATTTTTCTTTTGTAACTGCTGCTATCAACAAGTCATCTACATATTGTAACAATACACATTCTCCTGGGATAGACTCGAAATCCAGTAGATCTTGACTTAGAGCTGAACCAAATAGGGTAGGTGAATTTTTAAACCCTTGGGGCAGTCTTGTCCAAGTCATTTGGCGTTTTGAGCCCGTTACAGCGTTCTCCCATTGGAAAGCGAAAATACATTGGCTTTCTGCGGCAATTCGGAGGCAAAAGAAGGCATCTTTGAGATCTAAGACTGTGAAGTAAGTAGCCCCGCCCGGAATTAAAGCAAGCAGGTTATATGGATTGGGTACAACTGGATGTATGCCAACAACCGCATCATTGACTGCTCTTAAGTCCTGTACAGGTCGATACTCATCTGTACCGGGCTTTTGAACAGGCAGCAATGGGGTGTTCCAGGGGGAAGTACAGAATTTTAGGATACCATACCGTATGAACTTATCCAGATAGGATTGGATGTTCTTCTTAGCCTTCTGCGGAATGTGATATTGTCTTAGGCTCACTGGATAAACCCCATGTTTCAGTTCAATTTTTATTGGTGGAATATTGCGGGCCAGTCCTGGTGGGTTGTTCTCTGCCCAAACTCCTGGTATGTTAAACAATGTCTCATCACTCCTAGGGTTTTGGCTAGTCAACACTGTATAAAGTCGCCACTCTTCTTCCTTTGGTACGGATAAAGTCATAATACCTGAAGGTCCATTAAACTTTAAAGATGTTGTTCCATTTGGTAGGAACGTAATCTGCGCTTGTAATTTTGATAGCATATCACGTCCCAGCAGTTGGACTGGACATTCAGGCATATAAAGGAATTGGTGTTTTACTACGTGGCCTCCCAATGTACAGAGTCGACTTTTAAGAACCGGTCTTTCAGCACTTCTTCCAGTTGCTCCTATCACAGTAATAGTCCTTCCAGATGGAGGAGCAACTAGATTAGTCACCACTGAATGTTCAGCACCAGTGTCGATCATGAACGCACTCCTTTTCCCCCCTATTGATACATCGACCATAGGCTCCGCTCGACCAAGGGGGATGGAGCCCGGTCGGTATCAATAGTCCTCCATGACCGTATCAGCCAATCCTACGAAGTCCCTACCTTCTCTATCGCGGGACCTTTGCGCTGCTGGAATATATCTATCTTCCCTAACACTTCCTCTGTTCCCATTACTCCCTCTATAACCATTACTTCCTCCGGGACCTCCTCTACCTCTCGCTCTGCCTCTAAAATTTCCGTAGCCTGCCCTGGGTTGGTCTCTCTCGTACTGCTCTCTTTGCGGACATTCGTTCCTCCAATGCCCTTCTTCCTTGCAATACGCGCACTGATCCCTACTCAAAGGCTCCCTACTCCATCTATTATTGCCTCTATCTGGGCCCCGTTTATCTACGCCTGCGATTGCTACCGCTAGCATATCAGCCTTTTTACGCATCTTGCGCTCTTCCTCTTTCTTATTTTCTGTATCCCTGTTCATATAAACCTTATTTGCTACCTCCATTAGTTGGGTGATGGACATACCTGCAAACCCTTCTAACTTTTGTAGCTTGCGCTTAATATCTCCGTATGCTTGGCTGACAAAGGCGGAGTTAACCATTCGGGAATTGTCTGCGTCTTCCGGATTAAAGGGGGTATACAAGCGGTATGCCTCCAATAATCGGTCATAAAAGACACTGGGCGCTTCATCGCTTTTCTGGATCACCTCAACTGTCTTCGACATGTTAATGGCTTTCTTTCCTCCGGCTTTCATGCCAGCAATTATAGCGTCTCTATAGGCTCTGAGTTGAACCATATCAGCACCATTTACGTTCCAATCGGGATCGGTGTTGGGATAGTGTGTCGCGGCCCATGCTGCTGGATTGGCTTGGTTCAAAGCACGGGCTCTATCCTCTAATGCTTTAATGGCTGCTTGATTTATTCTTGTCCTTTCCTCATTGTTAAATAAAGTCATTAGTAACTGCTGGCAATCAGCCCATGTCGGATTATGCGTCTGTACTATTGAGGTGAACAGATCAGTCATAGCTTGTGGTTTCTCAGTATACGAGGAATTATGGGTCTTCCAATTTAAAAGATCGGTTGTGGTAAATGGGACATATACGAAGACTGGGTCAGCGTGTGCCATTTGACCTGCGGCATCGATATAAGCTGACCCGGGATTTAGGCGAAGAGGCATCTGATAGTGCTTTAATTGTTGGGCACCAGTCAACTGTCGGGTTTGGATGGGGCTACGTAGGGAGGCGTCAGTCATGGGTTCCGGTCGGGGAGAGATAGGGTATGGGGATGTGGGAGGTTGGTTTTGGGAAAAGGTCGTAAATAAAACACTTCGGGCCGAGCTAGATGAAGCTTGACCGGAAGTCTGAAGTGGCGCCAAATCAGGATATTCGTTTTTAATGGGGGTGGGTTCTGGTTCCGGAAGGGGAGATTTAGTACGAGGGGGGGTGGATCCTGTACTGGAGGAGGAAGCGGAAGTGGATGGGGGTAATGAGGGGAGGGGTGCAGGACTTCCTGCGTTTGCGTCACTTCCTCTTAACGGAAAGTAAGGGGGCGGCAAAGGGATCTCGGACTCAGGGGGCGTGTCCAAAATGGGCCTAACACCAGTCCTAGTGGACGAACAAGTCCTAGCTACCATGAGGCGACACTGCTCCTCGTGGCATGTCTGGAGCCATTTTGGCGAGTCATTTACGGCCTGTCTCCAACAGTCAATATAAGGAAACTGGCCGTAAAGTTCAGGCCTACCTGATACAGCCACGTGTAAGCGCTGTACCAGAGTTGGATCCAAACTGCCACGTGGCGGCCATGCCGCAACCAAAGTAGGCCACTCCCTAGTGCACAAAGTAACTAAACGCACAGAAGACATCTTAACCCCAAAATCACAAACCTTGAATCCCTTTTTAAAATTCTTAACCATACATCCTAAGGGATCCGGAATCGTTGACTGCGACGCACCCATTTTTAACAATGGAACGTCGTCGACAACGATTACTATACACGCGTACTATTCAACAGTCACACCCGTTTCCTCTGGCAACAGCACCACGTGGTACGGTTACCAAGTGAAACGTACACAATAACACAATAAACACTCAGGGAATTCCCGTACACACACAGCTGCTACACCAGTCACTATATAATCAATATTATGCCCTTTGGCGTAACTATACAGTCACCCACGCTATAATTCTCTATATACGAATTACCCGTCTATAACACACCCCAGTAACATCGTCTTTTACAAATAGCGGTTACAGTACGGTTAGCATAGGTCAAAGCACAAGTTAAGGTCACAATACAATTATTAGTGGTTATGGTGTTAAAACATGCAATTGACGACAATGATTAGTACTTATTATACAATGTCAGTAAATATACAGGGTTATGGTACCGTGCACTATAATACAGCAACACACTATTAACACTCTCGCTAGACGGCTGAGCTCGCGCTATCTAACAAGATATACACTTTACTAAAACAATCGTTAACACATTTACAATTCCCAACTAAACTATTGGCCAGTACCTTGAATGGACTACCTAAAACTATATACACCCGTTTTGGTTAGCCACACTGCCCAATCACCACATATATAGCGAGCTAGAGAACCGAATTTACACAGGCGCCTCTTAGTCGCACTATACAACGAGCTAGAGAACCGAATTTACACAGGCGCCTCTTAGTCGTACTATCAAAAGTCTAGTGGGTTCCAAATTTACACGCCTTCCCACTTAGCCCAGATAGGATGAGAACTAGCGAACCGAATTTACACAGGCGCCGCTTAGTCTCCCGGTCCCTCCGACCTAGCGAACGTAATATACACCCTAGAACGCTAGTCTAGACAAGACACCGGTGTCCGGCTAGGGCTATTTACACCAGGACCCCGCCTGACTAACCAAATCAAACGGTCTGACTAAAGAGCGTTCGATCGAGCGGTGCGCCTTCGCTCCTTCCCTCCGACAGAGGGGGCAGATACAGATTCAAAAACCCCTTTGGGCCTACCGCACAATCGGTATACCCCTAGCGGGTCCTGCCGTCTAAAACAGCAGTTGTCTTACCTCCTCGTTCCTGAACCTGAGTTCACACTCATCGACGGGGACACCCCAGCACTTCTCACGTAGAGGCCGATGATCTCCTGGACAACAGACCAGTGGCGCCGAGACGAAGGGAGGTCCACGCAGAAGTTCAGGGGTGCAGCCGTAGAGAACGTGGGCAAAGATAGACCGTCTCACGCCTCTGCCTCTCAGCTACCGTTGAACGATGAGCTTCCCGGCCAATGCACCAAATGATACCGGAGAAACTGACGGAAGCCAAGCACAGAGAGATGGACACAGGTTTCTTCAGGAAGGAAGAGATTCTTTATTGGATCACCGATCGGGACTCAGAGGGACTAGCGTCACCAAAATACAGCAAAGTCTGAGTACTGAATACATAGAGTACATTCCTTATATAGCACTGTAGCTCCTCCCACAATTAACTACACCCACACATACCCTTAACCTATTTAATAAATAGAGTCTAAACTCATCCATCCGGTCTAACCACGTGGCTCATCTGATACAAAGGAGAGGGACGCGTAATTCCAGTTCTTACATTCCTGCACCTGGTCAGTACAGTGATAACAGTATCTTAGCTACGTGTAATTAACTAACTGATACTACAAACACATATACATACATATGCCTTGTGGCAATCTTAGCCTGCTAAACTTGTATTTTACTGGAATTACATCACAATGTCACACATGTCACGTGTCCTTAAGGGGTTAAGGTAATGCTTTCCTATAGAGAGGGCATATGAGCGCTAGGTCCCCCGTCAGATAACGTTGGAGGGGGAAGAGTGTGGACCCATCACCAATAGACATTTGCGCTGAAATCAGGAAAGTAAATAAAGGATTTTTTTTAACCCTTTATTGCTACAGGGGGAGCCGCGGGGGAGAAGGGGAACAAAGGGCCCTACAGCTTTGTATTCCTAACACTATCGTATCGCTTTAAGCCATATACATTTACCTTGGGTCAGACCGTGTTTGAAAACCTCTCACTCCCTGCACAGTGAAATGACATCACCGAACCAACTAACCGACAATTCAAACACTGTCTGACCCAAGGTAAATGTATACGGCTGAATAATACTGTCATATACTAAGGACAGGGATGAGTTTTTAAAATTTTTATACATATACTTCATTTAACACAGGCTCTATTTCCTTTCAAAACATGATGGAAGGATGATTATATTAAAAACTACTGTTGAGATAACAGTTCCCTTTTAAATTACATATAATGGGCTAAAGGTCCCAACTGTTAAATGGACACTATATGCACCCAGACCACTACAGCTCATTGAAGTGGTCTGGGTGCAGTGCCACTGTCCCTTTAACCCTGAAATTGTAATTATTGCAGTTATTGATAAACTGCAGTAATTACAGTGCATGGATAACTCCACTTCTAGTAACTATCTATCAGACAGCCACTAGAGGTGCTTCCAGGTCAACTGACGCTAGACGTCCTCATGCTCTGCATGAGGACATCTAACATCGGCTAAAACCCCATAGGAAAGCATTGACTCAGTGCTTTGCTATGGAGTAGTCCTAATGCAAGCACGATGATCGCTGTGTATGCGCATTAGGTCCCTAACGTCTGGGGAGGAGGAGTAGTGGCGGAGCCTGACCCAGTGCCGAGGGACATTCAGTTAAAGGACCACTATAGTGCCAGGAAAACATACTCTTTTTTCCTGGCACTATAGTGCCCTGAGGGTGCCCCCACCCTCAGGGACCCCCTCCCGCCAGGCTCTCGGGAGAGTAAAGGGTTAAAACTTACCTTTATTCCAGCACCGGGCGGGGAGCTCTCCTCCTCCTCTCCGCCTCCGATCCTCCCTTTCGGCTGAATGCCGGCAAGAGCATTAAGCTGAAGTGGTCTGGGTGCCTAGAGTGGTCCTTTAAGTGACAGAAGTACTGTAGTGCTAGGAATGGCTCACTTTAGCTACTTTCCTCTCAATTTTTACTTAGATAGCGGTATCTGCCTGGGACATTAATGGCATTAAGGGTGGATTACTAGTCATCATCCTGCCTACATACTTTCTTGTGGTTTAATAATAATTTATTGTTTGTATTAATATATAGGTGGAACTAGAGATATGCTTCTGATGAAATGCCAAATAAATGTCTCCTTGGTGCCATTAACATTAGTTTACCACATATATCCGTGAACGCTTTTATTCTTAGTTGCAAAATGTAAATTATCTGGAACTGGGCAAGGAATTTAACATTTTAGACTGAAATAGCTTAGTTGGAGTTTAACTCCTTATCCAAATCGATTTTGGCCTAAATTATATTAAATTATCAGTTCACAACTACCAGGATAGTGAATAACCCTTTTTGAGACTTTAGCGTAAACTGATAATTGTGGAAAACTGACCAGGGAAATATAAATTGCAGAGCAAAATAGCTACTTGAAGAGACCTGGAGAATATTTTGGCCAAACCAAGAAATTATAATTCCTTGGTCAAATCTCCACTAAACTTGTTTAGTAAATATAGATCTTTGTGAAAGTGTTTATGTCATATCATAACTCATATCATAACTCTTTTTTTTTTTTAATTCTTTATTTTTGGTTTGTCAGAAAATGCGAGAACACGTCTTGTGCAGTTTAATCGGTTTGCGCAGAAACCGTCCATTGCTTATACAGTATTGTTGTTACATGGCAAAGTTCCATTGCTTACGCAGAAGCCAAATATAGACAGTTAGTATTGGTGTCTGCATAGTCGGTTAGTGTGGATGCCGACCAGCACTCCCATCAGCTGACATTTTTATCATTTATTAGTTCCACTCATATTAAACTTTTGCTCCTTACATGTTTGTTGATCATCTTTCAGGAAAGGAAGAAAAAAAAAGAAAAAAGAGAAAGAGAAGGTTGAAGACGTAGCTGGGTAGGAGAGGAGAAAAGGAAGGAAATTAAGGTGGGAGGGAGGGGGGGGGGGTGACGGGGTGAGACCCTCCCTGGCCCCACAAATTACTGGGATATTTAGCACCTGTATCCCACTTGCTGTTGGGTATGTGGGTCTGCGCGCGGAGTTTTTGCCACGGGGGGTTTACTACTAGAGGTACGAGTATAGTCTTGGGCCGTTGTTGATATGGGAGGCCTAATCATGGGCTGCTAGAGGCGCGCTCCTTTCGTGGTGTAGTGGGCTCTGCTGCTGGGGGGGGGGGGGGTTCAAGTCCCTCTTTGTAGGTCTGAGTATTCTTCCCACGGTTCCCAAACTTTGAGGAAGCGTGGGTATGTGTCCTGGACCTGAGCTGTCAGCCTGTCCATGAGACATGCTTCTTTAATGTTTTGTATTACCTTTTCCATGTGTGGGGTGTCTGCCTGGAGCCACACCAGTGCCAAAGCCCTCCTGGCTGCTAGAGTTATTTTGTTTAGGAGCTTTTGGTCTTTGTTGGGTAGTGTGTCTATCGGTTTGGCTATTAGAAATGTCCATGGATCTGGTCTTATTGGTCGTTTAAGGATTGTTGTCAAGAGTTTGGCCACCTCATCCCAATACCGGGTAAGTCTCGGGCATGTCCACCACATGTGCAGATAGGTCCCCTTTTCCCCACACCCTCTCCAGCATGTGTCTGTAGGTGTCTTACCCATTCTGTTCAGTTGCACAGGGGTCGTGTACCATCTCATGAGTGTCTTGTAACACTGTTCCTGGTGTACCACACAGATGGAGGACTTGGCTGCCGCCTCCCAGATGTCCTGCCATTCCCCTGCTTCCAGTGTTTAATTGAGGTCTGCTTCCCACTGCAGGACGTAGGAAGGTGTTTGTGTGTTCTTTGTGGGTGCGCTTAATTGGACATAGAGACGTGTGATAAGGCCGGTACGCGATTCATCAGACACACAGAGTGTTTCAAAGAAGGTGGGCCGGAGGTTGGCTGCTTGTGCCACTGCAGGTGTTTTGGCAAAGTCCCTAAGCTGCATATATCTAAAGTAATCTTTTGTGGTTAGCGGTGCCAGGGTTGTCAGGTTTTCGTATGTGCGGAATACATTAGCCTGAAATAGTTGGCAGTAGCGTTGGATTCCCGTGTCTTCCAGGCCTCGGAAGTCCCTTGGGGACATTCCTGGGGGGAACGCTTTGTTTCGGAGGTATGGGGTCAGGGGTGATGTGGGGTATGTGAGTGCATATTTATGAGCCGTGGCGTTCCAGATTCTGATGGAGTTTAAGATAGCCGGGCAAGTAGTGTGCAAGTCGGGTCGGTCAGCTTTCGGTACCCATATCCAGAATTGCGGCAAGTCTGTTCTCATTAGGAGCGTTTCTATGTCTACCCATCTGTGTCTGTCAGGTGGTGAGTGCCATTCGATTATCTGTGCTAGGTGAGCCGAAAGGTAGTACAGATGGAGGTTAGGCAGGCCTAGACCTCCTTTGCTCTTGGAGTGTGCATTGTATGTCTTGCTACTCGGTGTCTTTTCCCTGCCCATACGAAGTTGTCTACTGCTGTTTGGAGTGGTTGTAGGTTGTTTTTTGAGACTGCCACTGGCAACGCCTGGAAAAGGAACAGCAGTCTCGGCATGAGATTCATTTTGATAGTGTGCAGCCTACCCAACCATGAAATGGGTCTATCATGCCACCTATCTAGGTCCTGTCTTAGGGTGTTTAGCAACTTTTGGTGGTTCTCGGCATATAGGTCCGCGTAGTTTGGTGTGAGTTTGACTCCCAGGTATTTGATGGCTTGTGTACTGATGTTTAGTTTAGTCGTTTGTCGCAGCCACCGGATCTCCTCGTCGGAGAGGCCCAGGGGCATACCCACCGACTTCTCCATGTTTATTTTAAAGCCGGACACTAGTTGGTACGCACTCAAGATGCGGATAAGATGTGGGATCGATTTTGTGGGGTCTGTGATTGTAAGCAGCACGTCATCCGCATATGCCGAGATTTTAAATTCCTCAGCCTCGATTTTGACGCCCTCAATTCCCCTCTCTGTTCTGATCATATGCAGTAGGGGTTCAAGTGCAAGTATGAACAAGAGGGGGGAGAGGGGGCAACCCTGACGGGTACCGTTTTTAAGATCGAAGGGCCGAGGGGCTGTACCGGGGAGAGAGATTTGGGCTCTGGGGGCCGCGTAAAGCGCTCGGGTGGCCTGTATGAATCTAGGGGGTAGCTGTAGCTTCTCCAGTACTGCGAACATGTAGGGCCATTGGATTCTGTCAAAGGCCTTCTCCGCGTCCAGAGAAAGAATCAGAGAAGGCCTTCGGGTCTCGTTTGCCCACCATATCAGGTCCACTGCGCGTCTTGTGTTTTCGTAAAGTTGCCTGGTCGGGACAAATCCCACCTGATCCGCGTGCACGAGTCCAGTCAGTACTGAGTTGAGTCTGATGGCCAGGATTTTTGCATACACTTTTAAGTCAAAGTTTATCAGGGATATGGGGCGGTAATTTGCTACATTGGTGTTGTCTCTGTCGGGTTTGGGGATGAGGGCTATGTCTGCCGTGGTTAGGTCCGCTTTGGGTGCGTCCCCCTCTGTCCAGTCTTTGTACATTGCGGCCATATATGGTATGAGTTGGTCCTGGAACGTTTTATAGTAGGAGCCATCAAAGCCATCCGGGCCTGGGGCTTTACCCCCTTTGAGGTCCGCTATGGCCCTGCTGACCTCGGCTATTTCGATAGGTTCCCCTAAATGAGCTGTGGCCTCTACCGGCAGGTGCGGTAGTTTGGCACTCTGTAAGAAGTCGTTAATTTGCGCCATGTATGCGTTGTTGTCCCGTGTGAGTGCCGGGGAGTGGTTATAGATCTCTGTGAAGAATGTGGTGAATTCCCTATTAATGTCGGTGGGGCTGTTCAGAATTTGTCCCTGTGTGTCTTTGATGGATGTAATGTTGGTGACTGTCCTTTTTGGTCTGAGGGCTCTTGCCAGTAATGTGTCCATTTTATTTGCTTTTTCATAAAATAGACGTTTTGTATGGACCATGTCCCTGCTTACTTCATCCAGCATTAATTCTCTAATCTGTCTTCTTATGTCAGTGAGTTCCCCAGCGGTGTGAGGTGTCGCCTGTTGTTTGTGTTGCATCTCAGTTTTTCTAAGTGATTTTTGGAGGGCTAGAAGCTGTTTAGTTTTTTCCTTTTTTAGGAAAGTTGCCGTTCTGATCAATATCCCCCTAATCACTGGTTTATGGGCCGCCCACAACGTTGTGGGAGATATTTCTGGGGAGCAGTTTTCCTGAAAGTAGCGAGTTATCTCTTGGTGTATGGCTTCTTTAGTCTGGGGGTGTTTGAGTAAGGAGGCGTTTAGTCTCCATTTCCATGGGGCACGTGGGCCTGGCATCTTAAGTGTAAGTGCGATGTCCGCGTGGTCGGACCAGGAGATAAGATTTATCTCTGAGGTTTTGACGGTTGGCATGGCTAGTTGGTTAACTAAGAATAAATCTATTCTGGAGTAAGTGGCATGCGCCGCGGAATAAAAAGTATAATCTCGCTCGCTCGGGTGTTGGATCCTCCAGGGGTCCAGTAGGCCTGTCTGCGTCATGAAAGTGTGAAGGAGTTTATCCTGTCCCCCTCTATTCTGTGACCTGGGGAGGCTGCTCCCCCCTCCTCTATCTGAGGCAGGACACGGCGTTGCGTTGAGGTCCCCTCCTAAGATTAAAATCCCTCTAGGGAGCTGTTGGATTAATGTCTCTAGATTGGACCAGAATGTTTTGCACGGGGTGTTGGGTGCATATACATTAATTAGATGGTAGGTGTTCGTATGTAGCGTGCCTGACAGAATCACGTACCGGCCCTCTGTGTCACTCTGCACCTTCGTGACGTGTATCGGACATTTTTTGTGTATAAGAATGTCAACCCCGTTCTTTTTACATAGTGTTCTGGACGTATACGCTCTAGTGTATATGTGGTTAGTTAGTTGTGTCGTAGCTGTGCGGGGCAGGTGTGATTCCTGTATGAAGGCTATATCCGTTTTCTGTCGTCTAAGTTCACGGAAGAGAAGCCTCCTTTTGTTTGGGCTATTAAGCCCGTTTACATTAAGTGAGGTGATTTTTAGTTCCATGCTGGTGTTGTGGTGCTAGTGTACCTTGTTCGTCCGCTGAGTTACGTCCTCCTGTAAAGGGAAGGCGAGTTGGGAAGGATTGCGGTCCCCAGCAGCAGGCCCACCGGGTGTTTCACCTCGCAGTTGTGAGGTGGGGAGGGAGGGGGGGGGGGGGGAGTAGTAAGGCCAAAGGGAGGTCTCTGTTCCCCTTGAGAGGAGAGAAAAAGGTTAAGAGAGAGGTTAAGGAGGAGAATTGAGAGTCAATCAACAATTATATACACAAAATAAAGTACACAAAATAAAATAAAATAACGTAACAATTAACTGTACAGTATTAAACTGGTACAAACACTTATATCTTGTTCGTACCTCAAGTCCTCCTGGTCTTACTGTTCGCCGGGAGATCTGGGGGTGGGCATCCACCGCACCGAGGGAATCACCTCTGGCGGGGGGGAAACTCAGCCGCAGAGCACCCCGGCAACACTCAAATATGGAGGCTTTACCAATCCCGAATTATTAGCGCACACCGGGGGGGGGGGGGGGGGGCAGGGCAACCAATCGTCCCACTACCATTGACGTGCATTTGCTGTCGTCAATATAACCTTCTAGTCAAGTCCTGAGGTGTCTTTTCTACTATTTCTGCCGTTTCTTCTCTAGGTGGTGTGGCTGTATGAGTTGTTGTAATACCTGAGTTAGCATGGTAAATGGTGACACTCTATACTGAGCACTGTATTCGGGCTTACTTTATATATCCCTGGTGATCTGTGCGGTGCTGTCTACTGGGAGGAGGACTTTTATCGCAGTGGTCAAGCTATCACCTGAACTTTATAGGAAGATATTCATCCTCGTTATGTTCTCCAGTTTATGAGAAATCAAGGAGAATAATGTCAGGCATTAGAGGGGGGCGCATATTGTTCTTTAAGTCATTCGTTCAAGGATATTCTAAAGCTTGGTTCATAGGGGGAGATGGGTAGCGACTGAGCATACAGATATTTAACAGGTCGTCGGAAGGGGGAGCCATGAAGTCCTCTGTTTATGGCAGTTTGTACCGGTGCTCAACCCTTGCCTCTATCCTACCTAGATAGGTGGTGTTGACCTTCCCTAGTGGTATGTGTGTGCGGTACCTCCGGTGTTTTGCTGCCGGGCACCAGACTGTAGTCATTTTTAAAAGTATAGCAGCTTACTCCTTTTTGCTCCCTCCTGCCTATTACCTAAACAGATTGCTCTTTACCGCTACCACGCATTTGTCCCCATTCTAGTCAGAGGGACTCTTTGCTGGCATCTAATGGGTTGGGGGGGGGGGTGTACTTAATACAATGCAGAAAAAAGGGGGGGGTGTAAGCAAAACTTTAGCCCCTGTTTGCACTGGTGGAGGGGCACATTCTCTGTATCATTATACGTACAGCTTTCCATGGTGGATTACCTTCCCGTGAACTGGCAGTTTCAGGAATGCTACATTACTCCCCTCCCGTCTTTTTTTTTTTTTCCACCCCCGCCTGTCTCCACCCTAGGGATCCCAAACACCGATGACTCAGGCCCCTGCCATTACGGTCTATGTGTGGGCACCTTGTGTGTTTTGAGTATGTAACACTGCACCCCCATTCGTCACCCCCCTCCCCCCCACCCCCCACCCCACATATCACATTAGCATTTCCCATTACCGTACATATTACTCCCCGAACTCGGGTAACCTGGACTGAACCAAAATGTTCATTAGTTTTATGCGTTATCAACCATGCAGTCTGGTAAGTCCCCAAAGTGTGCAAAGTACACTGTGTTTATGTATAGTTAGTTGCAACTTGCGTGTGTCTCCGGCTCCCGGTCCCGGGCTGGCTCCGGCATGTTCGGGCAGAGCTCTCATTTATCCCCTTGCCTTCTCATCATCCCCAAACAGGGCGAGTGTGTCCATGGTGGTTGGCGGGGCTTGAAAGTCCGGTGGGGGCTCGATGCCCAGGTCTGCAAAAAAGGCGGGAATATTCGTCGCTGCGTGGAGGATAGCCGGTTTAGGGCCGTTGAAAACAAGGATTTTAAAGGGGTATCCCCATGCAAATCGGATACCGTTATTTCTCAGTACGTCTGTGACCGGTTTCCATGCCTTTCTTCTGAGGAGGGTGGCCGGTGCAATGTCCTGAAAAATCTGAACTGTATGTCCTCCAGGTTCGTAGGCCTGGGTTCTGCTGTGGCGCAGTATGGCCTCCTTGGTTTTGTAAAAGTGCAGCCGCATGATGACATCTCGTGGCGGGCTGTTCTTCGGGCCTCTGGCCCTGAGCGCTCTGTGGACACGATCCACCACCCACTGGTGGTCAGGAATGTCTGGCAGCGTTAATTTGAAGCAGTCAATCAGGGTCTTTTCGAGGTCTGCTTCTTCAATGGATTCCGGCAGGCCTCGGACACGCAGATTGTTCCGCCGCGATCTATTTGCAATGTCTTCAACTTCCAGCTCCAGGTCATTTACCTGTGCCATGAGCTTGTTTGTTAGGGTTGCCGCCGTGTTATGTGCTTCCACTACCGCCTCTAGTTTTTTCTCCACGTGGCTGGTGCGGGCGCCTATGGCAGCAATTTCGGCCTTTACCTCTGCCGCCGTCCGTTTTATTTCTTCGGCTAAGTAGCCCTTTACTTCGGCCAGGGACTGCAATATGTCTCTGGATGTTGCCTCTGAGGGCGTGTTCCCCTGTCCGGTCCGCTCCATGGGGTCTCTGGAATTAGGGCTAGCGGCCGCAGGCGCCCCACGCGCTGTAGGCCTCTGTGCAGACAACATGTCCGCCACTGATATGGCTTCTTTCGAGCTCTTCTTCGTCAGTCTGCGGTTTGACATCCGGACCCCTTGTCCTTTGGAGTTGTCGTGGTGTCTGGGGCAAGGTATATGTTTCCTCTGTCGGGATATTAGCGGGTTACAGTGCTATATTTGAGCGCCGGGGTGCGGAGCACTCGCTCTATGCGGCCATCTTCGTTGGCGGTCAAACCACGCCCCCT
The DNA here is from genome assembly GCF_036172605.1 of Pelobates fuscus. Taxonomy (NCBI): domain Eukaryota; kingdom Metazoa; phylum Chordata; class Amphibia; order Anura; family Pelobatidae; genus Pelobates; species Pelobates fuscus. The sequence goes on along the minus strand of NC_086323.1, from coordinate 103,459,750 downwards.
TGCTGCCTCCATATCATAACTCTTGATGTACTTGGTATCACAATGTCCTAAACTAGTTGTTTGCAAAAAAACAAAACAAACCAAGAGTAAAATGCACACACTAAAAAAAGGGGGAATACTTCCTGCAGGGTGCTCTAGAAAGGGAGGGCCAATCCCTGAAGACATCTAATGGAAAAAAAAGAAATATCCTGGCACACCTGAGGTTTCTTCTAAAAGACAGGTTTTATTTGAAACAGGGTCCTCTCTGAGTGTTTAGCAAGTCAGACTTGATAAAGGCTCAGAGAGGAGCCGAAACGTTGTCTCCACTTCCTTCCACAATTTCTGGATTGACATGTAAATTGATAAATAGTATTTGTTATTTATGCAAATATGTTGTTTTGTTTCAGCCAAAATATTTAAAATAGTATTAGTCAATTAGAAAGCTGGAAAAGGCATGATTTTGTGTTTCATGGTTTTTGTTTTTGTAGCATAATGTCTGTGTGTCTCTGTCGATCTATCTTTTGATTTTCCATATATCTAGAAGAATATATTTTAAAAGGTTTGTAGCTTCTGTGTTCTCCTGAACAGGCCATTGTGCTGGGAATTATTTCTCGTTTTGTGTTCAGTGCAGTTCAGGGTGATGACCAACAGATGTCCTTTCTGGGACACTCACTGTCTATTTATATCATTGTGACAGTGAGCTCAGTGTCAGGTTTTCCAGTGACTTCTAAAGAGGGGACAGTGAGTAAGTCACCCCTTGCATGTCGCTCCTTTTGCAATTTTCCTCATATTCAGGTTTCCAAGGAGTTACCAGCTCTCTCGTGAAGCCTCAGCACATCTCGTGAAAGTGTCTCTAGACTCGTAAGTGCCACAATGAGCAGTGTCACCTACCATATTTCCAGCCTGCTGGAGAAAATGACTTCCAGCGACAAAGATTTCAGGTGAGTTAGAGACTGTTAGCAGGGCCATGTCATGTGTGACAGATGTGATCCTGGTATAACTATTGGCTAATATAGATAACTGAATCTTATATTCCAGGCTGTGAATATACACACTCTATAAAAGGTACCTTAACCCCTTAAGGGCACAGCTTCAGAAGTAAAAGGCCCGTCATGTGTCCTTAAGGAGTTTTAATGGCAACCAGTGTTGCGTCTTCCTTTTTTTAATAAGCCCTGTATTCCTGAAATAATTCAGTCACCTTTTCGGAGCATATGAAAGTGTGTGAATCTTCTAGGTTAAATGACATCCTAAACTGCAAATTGGCCTCAGAAATCCATGTATAAAATAGCAGGCCACTAAAAGAACCTATAGAAGTATGTGTACAAAATCTAAAGTCAACAATGCTGCCTGTGGGTATTTACATATTTTGCATGTCATTCTGGGAGTGTTACGGTAATGCAATCTTTCAGAACTGTTGTGCCTGGGGCCTTATGTATTGCAGTATTGCACACAAGTACAATTTAGTGGATCTAATTATAAACATGTCCAAGTTAGGACTGCACATCAATGTGCCTTGCATCTCGTAGGTCACTGGAGTTGTAAATGGTAATGTTGTAAAGGTGGACAAATCATGACTACTTGCATATTCCATAGGTTTCCATGGCGATTGCCCTACTTTTAGTACATTGTTCCAATTTTTAGAAAATTAAACTGATAAACTTCCCCTATTTTCTTTAGATTTAAATGTGTGTGAATAGAGGTATCCGGTTTTATTTTTTTTTCTTCTGCAAGTGTCCAAGGGACTCCTGTAGCAGCAGAGCATCTCATGTCCAGGGCATTTTTGTTCATTGAAATTCAAACACCTGTTCCCTTCAGACCAGGATTTTCCCCCAGCTTAGAATCATCAGTGTAAAGTTACATGAACTTCATAGTGTAAGTTACGCGACCTTTAGGAGAGTTTATAAACAGTGCCCCCTAGTGTTAAAAATTAGTATTGCATTTCATGCAATGCAAATTGTCTACATGATTTTAGTTTTTGGAAAAGAAAGAATGTCATCTTTCACTAATAACTACAGGATGAGTGCATTTTCTTTCAGCTTTGTGGTTGTGTGAGCATTGTGATGTGGACCTGATTAACATTGAGGTTACTCAGGTCATTTTGTACTGTTAGCCCCCCCCCCCCCTCTTCCCCCCTCCCCTCCCATCTCCTCCCATCTCCTTCCATCTCCTTCAATTGTCTAGTTTCTCCCTCTACTCACCTCTCAATGTGTGTGTGTTGAAGGGTGTGTGGGGAATGATCTGCATGTGCTAGCTGAAGAGTTAAAAACACTACTTGTGGTCACAAAAACTTTGATTGCAATTGGCTTTCTGCCCTTTTGTGCTTGGTCTCCCAAAGGTTCATGGCAACTAATGACCTGATGGTAGAGCTGCAGAAGGATTCCATTAAATTAGATGAAGACTGTGAAAAGAAAATAGTAAAGATGCTTCTGAAACTCTTGGAGGATAAGAACGGAGAGGTGCAAAATCTGGCAGTGAAATGGTGAGATTCAGCTAAAAAGTCATTTGACTCACACACGGTCCCCTCTAAGCATTTTATTAGGGATGGTCCAATATTTAAACAGTTCAGAATTAAAGTATTAAAAAAAAAAACTCTCCTGCACTTGCATTTTATTGTAAATGTAGGGAGTCCATGCAAATTGTTGCTAATATTAAATACATATTGTTTACATCCATGGGAAGCTAATCTTTTCCATTCTCCTATACAAGTTTGCACCTATATGCCAACAACACACCTCCTTTATTTACCATAAGTAGTCTATATCTACTCACAGCAACATGTCACCAAACTAGAGCATTCATGCACAGAACCCAGCCATCAGTATACTGCCTCCTTCCATACACTGCTCATCTCTTCTATTCTCACTGATCAATAATGCCATAGTCACCATCTACAAATAACATATTGCCTGAATGCATATTTATTTATATCCATGTGCCCATGGTGTATTGTCCTTATTCACATCCTCCGTAAGTCGAAGTACTATTACTAATCCATTCACCAGCACAGCTTTGCATAGGACATTTTCCCTGCTAAAATGTTCACTTTACTGGGAGCATCCATCACCAGCTGACTTATGTGATACCATTGTCTCTTCCCATTCACATCCACAATCTATTCACCTGAAGTACCAGGTCTCAAACCATTACCTACTAGCTGCAATACATAAATCTACTTCTATACCAAGTTGAATTCTCACCATGAACTTAGTATATTCCTCTGATGGAAGCTGACATGTCTTAGCTACTTGTGATTGTTCCTACCATCACTAAACTGGGTTCTATAAAAGAACCAAAAATAGAAGTACATTACCACATAGATTTTAACTATTCTTTCTCTCTTTGTAAAAACATGGACGGCTAATGGCATAAATAGACAACCAGATAATTCATCAGAATTAGATTATGCCTTTTGAGAAAATCAGGCAACTATTCTCTCTTCCCTATAGAGAAAATTTCACATATTTGAGGATAAACATAAAGTTCTGAAGATATCTGACAGATTGAAACTGTTTATGAAAATAATAAATAATAGAAGTAATATAAGTCTGGTTTCAATTTGCACAAAGCTATATGATTTACATAAGATAACCCCCCCTGTCCCCCCATTCCAAGCTTTAACAGCATGTGAAAAAGATTCTCAGACTACTATCACAAGAGAGGAGTGGGTTAGCGCAAACGACACTGTAGCCAATTCATTACATTGTCTTAACTTAATTGAAAATCAAGATCATCAACAGAGATGGCATTATGTTTCCACTAAATTAGCAAAAATGTATCCCAGCTCTACACATCCTACATGTTGGAGATGTGGATTCACTAGGGCAAACTATGTCCACATTTGGTGGTCATATCATAATATTAGCCAACTATGGAACAAAGTCAGAGAATGTTGTAAAGACCAGATAGATGTGGACCTAGAATTCACTTGTAAGTCTATGGTGCTGCATATTAGTTGGTCTTCAATATCTAAAATAAAAAAAGATATAATTATTCATATTCTTACAGAGAGTAAGGCAGCATTAACTAGATACTGGAAATTTTTGATACTCCCCCATGGGAGATGATTAAGCATCAAGTTTTAAACCATTGCAAAATGGAGATAGCATCTTGAGACAGGATAACTACTGTGACAAAAGTAACCTCGTCACTTGCTTTTGGAGGGGCCTGTTTGCCAGCCTCCTACCCTATCATTATGGCCCTGTGATGAACTGAACCTCGTCACGGGTTCTTGGAGGGGCCTGCTGGCCAGCCTCTTTCCTCAGGACTATGGGCCCTGAAATATACCTTGCCCAATGCACTTTAAAAGGCTGTGTTCATGTATAGTATGCCCTAATTCTCTGGAACTGTTTTGGGCATGGGACCATGTGCATGGTGGGTCAAAAATAAGACGTCCAGGAAATTCTTGAACCCCTGAACTGATCTGGGTGATTTTTGGATATGTTGGTCACCCAGATCAGGGCCATCAGGGGATGTAACACAGTTCGCCACAAGGTCCAGGTGGGAGTGCCCCTTGCATGGGGACTTGCATATAAACAGAATGCCTTACCCCTTCATGAAGTCTTGGCTCATGTTTGGGGGATTGGAGAACTCCATACACTCTGGGGATTGCTATATCACTCCCCTATATACTCCCCTGACTATAATCACTAGCTCTTCTAAGAGCTGTTCCTGCTACGCTCTCTGGACTAGAAGAGGTCTACCCACTGGAAGCTGGATCCTGGTCTTGGGTCCAGGGTGGGTGGAGGATGGCGAGACCCCAACCAAGCTGCAGTGGTTATGGTGTCTGATGTCGTGCTTATGGTACTCAAGGATTACTAGGAAGCAGCAATTGACGGTCGGGGTGACAGTCGGTCCGTCACAACTACCTTAACCCAAGAATAGATCAATGGGAAAAATGGGATACAAAATTAAGGAACAAGTAAGGACTTGTATATTCGTTCGTTACTGGGTCCCCCTTTTCTTTTCTTTTTTCTTGGCACAGTGTGTGATTGTCTTTGTTAGTCTTTGTCTATGATATTAGTCTGCTATGTAAGAAACACAAGAATATATTAGTAAGGTATGATGAACCGTTGAAGATATAATACTAAATTAAAAGCATCAATAGTACAAAATATTAGCATATGTCTGTATATGTATGTGTTTATGTCATTTCCTGTTTATATTTAAAATTTGTATGAGATAATATGTATTTTTTTATTTATTTTTTTAAAGTATTCTTTCTCACAATGTTGTGGTTAATGATCAAAATGGTGTCACTGATCTTTTAACAAGATACTTTTACTTTATATGTTGAGTGGTCAGATTTTTACTGCGATTTTTATTTTGCAAATGGGTGCTTGGGATTTCCTGTCGCTCACTGAGCTTGAACAGAAGTCTTGTCTCTTTCTTCCTCCTATCCCAGCTTAGGACCTTTGGTGGGAAAGGTGAAGGAATATCAGGTGGAGACTATTGTGGACACGTTGTGCAGTAACATGTTATCAGACAAAGAACAGCTACGAGATATTTGCAGCATTGGTTTAAAGACTGTGATTTCCGAACTTCCTTCAGCAAGCACAGGTAGAAAGAGCATGCTCTGGTATGTATATGGACTATTTGAGTGTTGGTATTATGGTACTCTGTCCATCTAATATATGGAAAGGGAAAACTAAGGATAGAGGTTAAACCACCATTCTGAAGACTGAATCTACAAATGATAATCCAGGAATTCCAAATTGAACAGTTGATAAACAAGTCAAGGCAGTATTCATAAGTTCACAAATTAATGTTCGGAGAGCATGCAAGATGGAGGTAGCAATTCAGAAGTCAGACTGCTCCAACACCAAGGCAGGAGGCTACATAATTTAGATTAAAAGCAATCTGGCTGTGAGAGAAAGTAGCAACTTGCTACTGCAAAAGGCAAGATCTCAGATGTAACTCTGCTAACCATAGACTTCTTGATGTGTGGTAGACGCTACTTTCTCAGTCAATGTGGATGCTAAAGCTTGTTAATTTGCAAGAACTGTTTCTTAACAATATCAGCATGTGGACACGTCCACCTAAATTTTATGGCTAAATCGCTAGCTTCACCTCCAGCCATCCTTTCATAACGAATGTGTTCCTCTTTTGAAACACTAAAAGTTATTTTCATGGGCATGTTCAAAACCATGTACTGTGATTAATATCTACAAATATACATTTGTTTAAATTAATGCTGTAAACCACATATTGAATGGTGAATGAAAAAGTAGGCCTAGATTGGCAATGGTGTTCAGGAAGCAACTATGCGAGTAGCCGAAAGATAGCTCACCTTAGAAAAGAGTTGTAAAAGAAAGAAATTGAAAGGAAAGAATAAGGTGAATTAAGAGGTGGGATTGCTGCCTGCCGTGGAGGGGAGATTTATATGTACTAACCCTTTTCTACAACTATTGGCTGAACAGCCTTTGTACTGTATGTGTCAAACCATGATCTTGAGCTATATCTTAAAGATGATAAACTATTATCACTTTGCCAGTGATAATACATATTGCTTCATTATAGGTTCATCTTTAGCTGCCAATGTGTGCAGGAAGATTACGGGTCAGCTGACTGGCGCGATTGGGAAGCGAGAGGATGCATCAGTGCAACTAGAAGCACTAGATATCCTGTCTGACATGTTGGGAAGGTGGGTCCCCGTATACTACCCCATTTTGGAAACTACTATTGTAATTTGTGGGTTGTATATACCCTTTAATTAATTTTTACTGCAATTGGTTATAAGGTGATTACAAGGAGATTTGGCTAAAATGGATCACCTACCCTTAATCAAAACACTTAAAATGTTCGTCATCATCTCCATAATATCATCACAGCAGCACACGTCATTAGAGTGCGGGTTAACCTGCTGTGTAACTGTATTCTCTAATCTTTAGATTGCACCCTTAGTGCACCCCATAACTCCTGTGGATAGTCCTCTAACTTACTATAAATAATGGTGGGAATGAAAAAAAACACAACAGAGTGAGTGCGATGTACATCATAGCACCACATGATTAGTACCTTTACTTTATTCCTCTAACATACATAGTTCCTTAACCCCTTAACTGGGACAATGGGATATTTAAATATGAGGAAAAAAAAGTATATTTCAAAATCCCTCATAGTCTCTTAACCTGTGTCCCTGTTTCATCAGTAATCCTTATTTAATCTATATCTTTAATCATATCCTTTTCCTCGTCAACCCTATACTGATTTTTGAGTACATATAACTAACAACTCACACAATAATGCGATCTGTGATGCCATTTTGGTAATGATTGTGTTTCCTTAGATCTCTGCAGGTTTATTAAATATAGGCTTCTTTCTAATGAGTATATAATGTTATCTGTGACCCCACCAGGTTAGGAGGAGCACTCTTTACTTTCCATCCTTCTATCCTGAGTTGCCTATTGCCCCAGTTAACCAGCCCCCGGCTGGCTGTGAGGAAGAGAGCTGTTTTGGCACTGGGACACCTGGTTCAGTCCTGCAGTAGCACCTTATTTACTGAGCTTATGGAACATCTTGTGGCAGAGCTTAAGAAGAACGACTCCACGTCCACCACTAGAACTTACATCCAGTGTGTCGCAACTGTGAGCTGGCAAGCAGGCCATAGAATAGGTAAGATTGCTACAGGGCACCGTCCTGGGCAGACAAGATAGAAGAACATCTCACCATGCATGCATTCTTTTTCTCATTACTTATGTTTTTTTCTTGTCCAGACAGTGCACTTCCTTCTTACTCATGTTAAAGAGTTTTTTTTTTTTTTTTATTTAATAACAGACAAGAAAGTGCTACAAATACTAAAGTTAATCTTAAGTGTATTTTCGATTGTCACATATTGCTAATGATCTATATGTTTATAAAATTAGGCTGAAATTATTTTTTAATTGAAACTTACACTTTAAATTTACATCCGAAAAGGACAAAAGTAAAAAGTAAAAAAAGAATACAAGAAAAAAAATAAACATCACAAGAGAGAGAGAGGGGAGCTCCGATTGCCTAGACAGCCAAATGATTGGCTCTATTATGCTAAAAGAATATATTCCTATAGTTCTTTCTACGTCCTTAATACATCCATTGTTTTAAAACTATTTGGAGATATCAAAATGGAATTTATACAACATTAGTTTGACTGCTTGAAATCTATATGAGATTAGTTTGACATATTTTAACTACTTAGAGGTTTCTTTTGTTCTATACTTCTACTGAATATCCTCATATCCAAACCTTCTTACTCATGTTTTACCTTTGTCATTGCCCCTTCTTCTATCATTGTATCTAACCTTCTCCTTAAGGCCCCCATCTTGAGAGAATTGTGCCTCTAGTGGTGGGGTTCACTAAAGTGGAGGATGATGAATTACAGGAGCAATGCTTCCAGGCTCTGGACTCCTTCATTAGGCGTTGCCCCAAAGAAATTTCTGCACATGTCCCGACCATAATGGAACTGTGTCTAAAATACATTTCCCATGATCCGAACTACAACTATGACGACGAAGATGAGGAAGAAGACATGGAAACTGAGAGCGAGGAAGAACCAGGTTAGTAATCAGGATATGTTTATTTAATACCAAGGAAGGGTAGTCATAGAAGCCAAGATAAATCAAAACCACACTGGGAAAAGTGCACTTGGTTGCCCTGGAATATTCTAGCATGTGGCATGCATGGCTTGAATTTGTCTTAAATTCCCAATGTGGCTGAACAGACATTGTCTAAAGAGAATTTCCAGAGCTAGACCTACCCCCAGTATGTGACAGATTGGCAAGCAGGTGAGAATTTATTACAGTTCTTCCAAAAGAATGACAAAGCGACAAAAGCAGAACATACATTTTGGCTGATCCGATGACTGTTTCCTCCAGAGCAGAAGTTAGAGAAATCAGGTTTAGTGGGATGTCTGCATACAGTAAAATTTTCCTGCTCAATTCTTTTTTTCTTTTTTTTATAATTTATTTATTATTATTTTCTTTCATATCGTAAAATACATACAGAATAGATACAATACAAAAAAGATACAATAGATAAACAAATACGACTAAACTAACAAACATATAACAAAGTTGACCCATTAGTTCATTCAGCTCTGCACTCATAATACATAAAATTAGATTAATTCTTTATAACATTTTATGTGTTTGTAGCAGTTTTGGATGTAGAAAGAACTACTGACAGAATTTTTTGGCAGACATTGATGATGACTACAGTGATGATGATGACATGAGCTGGAAAGTGAGGCGTTCTGCGGCAAAGTGCCTAGAATCTCTTATCAGTGCAAGGCCAGATCTCCTGACAGAATTTTGCAGGAAAGCAGCACCTACAATAATTATGCGCTTCAAGGAGCGTGAGGAGAATGTCCGTGTTGATATCTTCTCAGCCTATATAGCTCTTCTAAGGCTGACGCGCTCTTCCAAATGCTTCAGACAGACAGTGGAAGCTACAGGAAAAGGAGATGCTCCCCTCTCTGCTCTGCAGGAACAGGTGAGTGGAAACGAGAGTCCTTTGTTTCCTGCAGTGGAAACCTTAAACAGAGAAAGACTGGGGCCTCATTGAACTACAGGGAACCTTTATTATATATATATTTTACAATGATGTTAGTTCTATTTGGTTACCCAGAACCTCTGACCAGGTGTCTCTGGTGCATAAAAGCTGTGCGTGGTGTCCTCTTTCTTCTTTCACTATCCCAATGTCTCTTTAACATCACAGGTTCCATCAGTAATGAAATGTCTGCACAAACTCCTCCGAGATAAGAGTGCAAAGTCTCGTCAGGGATGCTTTTCTGTGCTCACGGAATTAACCAACGCTGTTCCCGGTTGCCTCTCCCAGCACATATCTACACTGATCCCAGGTATCTGCTCGCTTTGCAGATTGTAAAAGCGTAAGAGCCAACCACCACAATATAATTTTTTAACTAGTAGCATTACTTACAACTTTTTGTTTGGCTTTAGAAAAATGCTGTCCATCATGTGGAAATAACTCCCACGGCAAGAATTAACAAATGTTGTTTACGTTTTTAGTAACTTATCTTAGGCACCATCCACCATTAGTTTTGTATTGGAGGCTGGTATATATATATATATGTGTGTGTGTGTGTGTGTGTGAGTTAAGTGTTCCAATATAGTTGTATTAGTAGAAAGAACCCACAAGCTGTCCCCATTAGGAAAGGCCCCTAGAAACACGTTCTCCCTGCTGTCTGTTCCTCTTCCAGTGATGTTATATTACCTTGCTAGAGAGGGATGAACATCACAAAGGACAGGTCAAGGGGAGACCGTGGGAGCATGGAGGGGGGTCCTGCCTCCATTGGTTGTCTGTTGCCAGCATGCTAAGCGTGCTTACGACAAGCATCCAATATGCACAGAGTTGATAAAAGCAAGCCCAGAGCTTGTGTTCTGTGTTGGCTAATGATACCCTAATGATGCTGCCAGAGGTGGAGTTACACCTTCAGCAACAAGGGTTAGATGTCTGTATGTGCAGAGTTTGATAGTGAAATACTACAGATGCAGACTTCAAGCACCATGAGTACTTCAAATCATTGAAGTGGTCATGGTGTTTGGAATAACCCTTTAATATAAAGAACATGAGACACTCCACTCACCTTTACCTTTCATCCATCTTTAGAAGCAGTGGAGTGGTGGATTAACCTGCATTGTAGATAAGTGATGGCGAACCCATCGCACAAGTGCCACTTGTGCCATTTACATGCCTCTGACTTGACAGTCAGTGTTTACCTACAATGTAGCCATCACTCCTGGAGTCCAAAATAATACTATATGGTTTAATTCTCAATGTCACCTATGATGGTACCAGTACACAAGACATTCAACTGATATATAAATACATAGCAGACAGGAAGGGAGAACATGAAACGGGACAGAAATTAGACCCTTTCTTGGAATGAGAGAGGGGGGAAACCATGTGTGGGAAAGTATTGATGTAGGAAGTAGGTATACACTTATTTGAAATAGTTGGATGAAGAGGAGCTCTACTAATATGGGGCAAATAGAGCAAAAGGAATTGATGAGGGAATAAGAACTGATGTGAAGAAAAAACAGTGTGATATGAAGGAGGGACGTGTGCAAATAAAGAAGGGTTGGAGATTCTGAAATAAATAGAACTAGGACATCTGTTATGAATAATTTAACTTACCGTAAATCGTTCCCATATATATTGAATACACCATGTATCACAAAGATACAAGGTGTATTCAATTTAAAATATAAAGATTCAGCAAAATTTCCTCTATTACAGCGCTGTTTCAAGGGTGTTTTGAGGGTGGCTTGCGCTCCACTTTCTGTTCTGAGGTGTTGGCTGACAGCTGGGAGAAACCCCTATTTTTTTTATATATTTTTTCTCTTAATCTATACATTTGCTAGCAAAACTGCTAGCATTATATAAAGATAAAATCTCATGTACAATCTAATAAGCATAGGTTTTTGAGACATGACAGGTGCCCTTTAAAAAAAAAAAAAAAGCTGGAAGTCTGCATAGAAATGTCAGTAGAGAAATGCCTCCCTTTATTTCTATACTGTTGTTGTCTAAGTGTTATGATAGAGGTACCTTTCTGGTTTGAGTTCAGCTGTTTTGATTTAACTGTGAAGATTATTGGTTATAGTTGTTCTCTTTTCTCTCAGGTCTGGTGTTTTCTCTCACTGATAAGGCCAGCAACTCCAATATGCGTCTGGATACACTGAGTTTCCTACATGTCATACTGACTAGCAATTCCTCAGAATGGTTCCATCCTCATATCCCTGCCTTGCTGCCCCCCGTGGTCAACTGTATTTCTGATCCCTTCTATAAAATCACCTCTGAAGCACTTCTGGTGGCCCAACACCTGGTCAAGGTCATCCGGCCATTAGAGAAAATTCAGGATTCCAAACCCTCACCATACACAAAGGAGCTTTTTAATGCCACTTCAAAGAGGCTGCAGGCCACAGATATAGACCAAGAGGTGAAGGAGCGAGCTCTGTCCTGCATGGGACACATTATATGCCACCTTGGGGACCAGTTGGGTAGTGACCTACAACCAACCCTCCACCTTATTCTAGATCGACTCCGCAATGAGATCACCCGTCTCACTGCTGTGAAAGTTCTCATTCTTGTAGCAGGTTCTCCTCTGAAGATTGATTTAAGGCCCTTGTTGAAGGAGGCTTTGCCCATTCTATCATCTTTTTTACGCAAGAACCAGCGGGCCCTCAAACTGGGGACAGTCTCTGCCCTTGTGGTACTTGTAAGAAATTACAGTGACTGTCTAAAGCCTCCCATGGTGGATCCTTTGCTAGGGGAGCTGCCCCCTCTGCTTTCTGAAACAGATATGCATGTGGCTCAGGTCACAGTGGACTTTCTTACCACACTGGTGACTGCATATCCAGCTTCCATACTCAAACTTAGCTCCCACATTCTTCCACAACTTTTCCAGTTAGTACATTCTCCCTTACTGCAGGGGGGTGCTCTCATCTCCATTCAGTCATTTTTACGTGCTCTCGTCTTGAGCCGAACCGCCCAGCTGGGCTACACAGAACTCATGAAACAACTGACAGGACCAGTAAATACTTCTGGGTCTACACTCCACAAACAAGCTTTCCACTCTGTGGCAAAATGTGTAGCCACCTTGGCAAATGCCTGCCCCAAAGAGTCCAATGTGTCTATAAACCAATTTATACAAGATGCAAAGAGCCCTAGAGTTGGGGACCCTGTAAAAGTGCTGGCTTTTCTGGCACTTGCTGAGATTGGTCGTGAAAGGAGCCTGGGAGCCCAGCAGAAAGAACTTAAAAGTGTCATCCTTGAGGCATTTTCCTCCACTAGTGAGGAGGTGAAGTCAGCAGCTTCTTATGCTTTGGGAAATGCTAGTGTTGGAGGTCCTGCAGACTTCCTGCCATTCTTGCTTCATGAAATTGGGGGTCAACTTCGTAGACAGTACCTCCTTCTGCACTCCCTCAAAGAAGCTCTTACCTCACTTCCCAGTGAAGAGCTTAGACCATATCAAGAAGATGTGTGGAAGCTTCTGCTCCAGCACTGTGAAGCTGCAGAAGAAGGCACAAGGAATGTAGTGGCAGAGTGTTTGGGCAAGCTTACTCTGGTGAATCCTGCACAGCTCCTAGCCAGGCTGAGCAAGCAGCTTAGTTCAGGTAATGCCCATAGATGACGGTAATCACAGGGATGCAGAAAGGAATGTATTGTAACCATTGATGCCCTCTTCAAAAATCACATAGACTGCTAATCAGGACTTATTTTGACTGCTTAATTCAACTCTTAAAGAGATACAATAGACATCAAAACAGCTTAATGAAACAGTTTTTGTGAATAGGTCATGCCCCTGCAGTCTCACTGCTCGGTTCACTGCCATTTAGAAGTTAAACCCCTTTTGTTTGTCTATGCAGCCCTAGCCACACCTCCCCTGGTTGTGACTGACACAGCCTGCATGAAAACAAAATGGTTTCATTTTCAATCAGATATAATTTAATTTTAATTTTTTTTTCCTCTGCTCTGTAAATTTAACTTTATTTATATACAGAAGGCTCCTGTCGGATCTAGCAAGCTATTAACAGAGCAGGAGATAAATTATAAATAACAAAATTTGCAATAAATAAAGTTCAAACATTAGATGACTCTTTCCAGGAAGTGTTTAGAAAAGCTGCAAGTCACACACAGGGAGGTGTAACTAAAGCTGTAAAACAAATGGCAGAGAACAGAGCAGTGAAACTGCAGGGGCATGATCTATACACAAAACCTGCTTCATTAAGCTAAAGTTGTTTTGGTACCTATAGTGTCCCTTTAGAATACATATTAAAAAGTCTGTAAAAACATTGATATGCATGTCCTTTATATAAAATAACACAGACAGAACATGTATGTGTAAAAGTCATGTTGATTTTTTTTATGGCTGCAAGCAGTCCTACTTTTTCTAGAAAGTATTTTTATTTTATTTTATTTTATTTTTTGAGTGGAGGAGGCACTACAGAAAAAAAGCATTGGAGGCTTGTTTAACCCCTTAAGGACACATGACATGTCTGACATGTCATGATTCCCTTTTATTCCAGAAGTTTGGTCCTTAAGGGGTTAAATTCAGAACTGGCTTATTTTGTTATGTTTAAGTCAATTCTGCTTAAATTAAAACCAGTCACTAAATAAACTAGATGTAATATATTAGTGGACTAGAATCCTAAAAAGCCATTTGCAGTATTTTGCAAAGTTATTATCTCAGTTACAGTTTACTGTGATTCATTGAAAATTGATTTTGCATAATTTAGGTAAAAAATAGTAATTTGACATAATTCCCTAAGTGAGCTATTTTGGCCAATTTGACTTTTTGGGTTTTCAATTCAATTTGTAGTGAATAAACATAAACTGTAGCCAGTTTCTCTTTGTCAGCTTACAAATGTAACATTTGGAGTAAGAAACTAAGACTGTTTAAAGCCACTTGTGTGTTAGTTGTTGAAATTGTTTCCTTTACAGAAAGGCTACATGTGCCACACATCATGTTAGTGGTTAGATATTTGGCAGTACAGTGGTTTCAGGGCACGCCTAGGTCTTAGGTATTCTGTGCGAAAAATCTAAACAGTGCTCATTTTGCTGTCACACCCCAAAGGCCAGCCCTGAGTGGGTTATTGTGAAAAAAATGGACTCTCCCAGCTTTGTCAGTTGGTAGCCCTGGTTCTGCAATCTGTGTTTAAAGTTTTTTTGCTCAGACATTCTGGTTTCCTGTTCAAGGTTCTGCTCAAACACGAAGCACTGTGATTACTGCCATCAAATTCACCATCTCTGACCAGCCAGCTCCCATCGACTCCCTGCTAAAGGACCGTATCGGTGAGTCCAAGGTTTGATTAACACTTTTCAGATTTACTTCCATCTTGTTCCCATTTTCCAAATAATTAAAACCTTACTAGCAGTTTCAATTGTCTCTTAGTTAGCCCCTTAGAGTCTACTTCACTAGGCACTCAATCTTGGAGTTGAACTTGGAGTTAATGGTGAGTTTCCTCCAAGATGAGACGCTGATGGAAGCTTATGGTAGGGTTCCAGCTGGTGAGGGTTACATTAATACACAGCTTAGTCTGCTTTGACTTGCAGTTTTGGATTACACAAGGGTTATTGCTTCTCAACCCGAGAAAGACAAGCCAAATATTTAATTGTTATAACTTTATTGACTTGTTTACATTGTTACAGTGTCTAGTCATTTACTAGTCTTTGAATCTTCATTACTTGTCTAATGATATAGGGTAGAACTGATTCCAGGGGCATTTTGGGTTTAACAAAATTAGATTTATTCAGTAATATTCAGCAAAATTTTAAAAATCCTTGAACGAGGCGCAGGTTATACTGAACGTCATGGAAAAGTTGGATGCAGTCATGGTAAACTAGTGCTTTAATAAGCGGTTTATATAATCTTTATAATCTGTCATACTGTAATTTTAAGTCTCTGTTTAAATCCTGTATGTGGAGGGAGGTCTGGTTTTAACAAAGATTACTTTAAAGGACAGTGAGGATCTGTTAATTGTATTTTAATGCATTCCCGTGCAGGTGAATTCTTAAAATCACTCCAGGACAAGGAGCCTAATGTACGCCGTGTGGCCCTGGTAATGTTTAACTCTGCTGCTCACAATAAACCAGCTTTGGTTAGAAACTTGCTGAGCAATGTCCTTCCTCCTCTATATAACGAGACTCGAGTCCGAAGGGAACTTATTCGGGAGGTAAGGAATCTAGCAATGTGGAGAGATCCAC
This sequence comes from Pelobates fuscus, assembly GCF_036172605.1. Classification (NCBI taxonomy): domain Eukaryota; kingdom Metazoa; phylum Chordata; class Amphibia; order Anura; family Pelobatidae; genus Pelobates; species Pelobates fuscus. The sequence continues at coordinate 103,444,072 of NC_086323.1, read as the reverse complement.
AGAGGGTTCAAAAATATATTGTAATTTTATATAAATAATCAAATATTTATCTGCAATTCAGAAGTTCACAATTAGAGATATACTGACACTCACGGAATGGGAAAGGCCTGCACACTTATGAAGGGTTGGTTTACAGAGGTGGACATTGAGATGTGTGCTGTTATTCTTTCTAGAGGTTGTGTATTCTTCTGCCATAGATCTCATTGAAATTAGCAGATACAAGCATGGTTGCCGTGCTCATAGTGATAAACGAAGTGAATTATTAAAGCTTCATGATGGCCATGCCTAGAACTTGGCCTGTGCTACATAAATAGGTTGCTGCATATACACTAAAGTGACATAATAGTTTTTAAATAAAAAAACATCAAAATATCGATCAGGATTGTCCAACTCCCACTTGAGCAAGAAGTAGTATAGGTGCTTTTTTGCATTTTTAATGCCATGATATGCTTGTGACCACAATCGACAAATCAAACAGTCAATATCAGTTTTAGAAAACAAAACTGTGATTAAAAAAATCAAAACATGATATTGAAGGCATGACATATTAACAAAACAGTAGAATGTCACTGCTTATTGTGTGAAATAATTCTATCTTCTTCCTGAAGGTTGAGATGGGACCCTTCAAGCACACAGTAGATGATGGTCTTGACGTTCGGAAGGCAGCTTTCGAGTGCATGTACACTCTGCTGGAGAGTTGTCTTGACCAGCTCGATATATATGAGTATTTAAGTCATGTAGAGGACGGGCTGAAAGATCATTATGACATCAGGGTAAGAAATCTCTAGGCTGTTCAGTGGGGCTGAAGGCAAACATTATGAATTTTGTTGTTAAAGGGTAACTTTAAGCACCATAGCCACCACACGTGCTGTATTGGGTATGATAACAGTATGCCAGCACAAGGCCTGAACTCTCTCTGCAAATTGCTTTTATGGAAGTTGCAGTAATATAATTTTTGGCCAACTTTGTATGACATTCATTGGCTAAGTGTGCCAGATAGTGCTAACAGCCATGAACACTGTCCAAATCTAGGAGAAAAATCGATACTCCTAATGTGTTACTTGGGCAATAGCAATATGATGAGTGAGGGAGTGGGTCACAGGGTTTGGGGGACCCTTAGACTGTGTCAAATTGCTAAATTGTTTTGACACAGACTCAAGGAACTGTGCAAGGGGAAATCTGGCATCATAACTACTACCACATGCTGTTGTGGTTATGGTGCTGAGTGCGCACCTTTACAAATAGCTGAATACCCTTGTAAAAAATGATATATGTTGGTTATCCACTGACTGACCAGATGGTTTTGCTTTTCTGGATTAACTTAAGCATTTGTCAGTCCGATCAATGGTTTAAGGCTGCATTACGACCTGGACTATGTTTAATACTAGGTTCCATTTTCTTGTAGATGCTGACATTCATCATCCTCACTCGCTTGTCTGTCCTGTGCCCAAATGCAGTGCTCCAACGTTTAGACCAACTCATTGAGCCGCTCCGGGCAACATGCACTACCAAGGTACAAAAGTGCTTGCACTAGGCTACAGAGAATAGGCATCACAAAGTCAGTACTGCTGGGTATGAAAGCAAGTATTGTGGGTGTAAAGGCTTACTTACAGTCTTCAAAATAATAGACAAAGCGTATGAATGCAACAGCTTGCTCATAGGCTGCATACAGTTGCAAGAAAAAGTATGTGAACCCTTTGGAATGATATGGATTTCTGCACAAATTGGTCATAAAATGTGATCTGATCATCATCTAAGTCACAACAATAGACAATCACAGTCTGCTTAAACTAATAACACACAAAGAATGAAATGTTGCCATGTTTTTATTGAACACACCATGTAAACATTCACAGTGCAGGTGCACAAAAAAGCTCTCAGAAGACCTACGATTAAGAATTGTTGACTTGCTTAAAGCTGGAAAGGGTTATACAAGTATCTCCAAAAGCCTTGCTGTTCATCAGTCCACGGTAAGACAAATTGTCTATAAATGGAGAAAGTTCAGCACTGCTGCTACTCTCCCTAGGAGTGGCCGTCCTGTAAAGATGACTGCAAGAGCACAGCGCAGACTGCTCAATGAGGTGAAGAAGAATCCTAGACTTACAAAAGTCACTGGCAAATGCTAACATCCCTGTTAGCGAATCTACAATATGTAAAACACTAAACAAGAATGGATTTCATGGGAGGATACCACAGAGGAAGCCACTGCTGTCCAAACAAAACATTGCTGCACGTTTACAGTTTGCACAAGAGCACCTGGATGTTCCACAGCAGTACTGGCAAAATATTCTGTGGACAGATGAAACCAAAGTTGAGTTGTTTGGAAGAAACACACAACACTATGTGATGTAAAAAAGAGGCACAGCACACCAACATCAAAACCTCATCCCAACTGTGAAGTATGGTGGTGGGGGCATCATGGTTTGGAGCTGCTTTGCTGCATCAGGGCCTGGACGGCTAGCTATCATCGAAGGAAAAATGAATTCCAAAGTTTATCAAGACATTTTGCAGGAGAACTTAAGGCCATCTGTCTACCAGCTGAAGCTCAACAGAAGATGGGTGTTGCAACAGGACAATGATCCAAAGCATAGAAGGAAATCAACAACAGAATGGCTTAAACAGAAGAAAATACGCCTTCTGAAGTGGCCCAGTCAGAGTCCTGACCTCAACCCGATTGAGATGCTGTGGCATGACCTCAAGAAAGCGATACACACCAGACATCGCAAGAATATTGCTGAACTGAAACAGTTCTGTAAAGAGGAATGGTCAAGAATTACTCCTGACCGTTGTGCACGTCTGATCTACAACTACAGGAAACGTTTGGTTGAAGTTATTGCTGCCAAAGGAGGTTCAATCAGTTATTAAATCCAAGGGTTCACATACTTTTTCCACCTGCACTGTGAATGTTTACATGGTGTGTTCAATAAAAACATGGCAACATTTCATTCTTTGTGTGTTATTAGTTTAAGCAGACTGTGATTGTCTATTGTTGTGACTTAGATGATGATCAGATCACATTTTATGACCAATTTGTGCAGAAATCTATATCATTTCAAAGGGTTCACATACTTTTTTCTTGCAACTGTAACCACAGATTGATGGAGTACAACAATCACCCCTACTAGAAAAGCCCCTGTATGGTAACCCTAGTGAACAAACTTCATAGGGCTCTTCCCATTGAATTTACACTAATATTCAGATGCTCCATCTACAGGTGAAAGCTGGGTCTGTGAAACAGGAGTTTGAGAAGCAAGATGAACTCAAGAGGTCAGCTATGAGAACCATCACTGCCCTACTCACCATTCCAGAAGTGGAGAACAGCCAAAGCATGTCAGAATTCATGTCTCAGATTAGATCCAATCCCGAACTTTCATCTCTGTTTGAGAATATCCAAAAAGACTCGATCACTCTGTGCACCACAGAGGCCATGGATATTAGCTAAGGGCCTGCGTCAAGAACTGCCATGAGTATTAAAAGCACAGTAGCTCAGCTCTATTCAACCCACAAAAGACCAGTCACAGAGAACACCGTAGGGACTCAAATTTTGTGGTCTCTTCTGAAAATTATTTTGGTAAGATTTAGCTCAACTTGTGTTTTTAAAATGTTTGGGATGCTTTCGTGATAGTGTAATATTGGTTTTGGCTGGATCCATAAGGTGTGCTTTACCAGCTAAGCACATTGGTGTAAAAACAATAAACTAGTCTCCCCCAAACATCTTAATTAAAATGTAACCTTTGAGACAGAGATAAATTCGTTTTTTTTTTTATTGAAAGCATAGACTCTGTAAGAAGTCAAATTTATAGCAGTAAATGTTTGATTCAGTGTAAAGCAGAAAAAAATAAAAATAAAACAACCTTCCACAGGTTATTCGTCTTTCTTAGCACTTTCCCTCAACATATATATGATATGGTTCTGCTCAGGTGGAAAGTATGGTTTAATAATTCAGCCTTGTAGAGTATGGTCAGGCTTAACAAAATGCATTATACCCATTAATATTGTTAATTTAGGTAACAGACTGGAGTCCACAAATGTTCCTACATCTAAAACTGACATTTTTATTCTAACTTTTGTCTCCCTTTGACATTCAATGCATAAAACTGCCAACGGAATCATGTTGATCCCCATGTTTACCAACTGCATGTGTTTGAGAGTGTGGCAGCCTGTAACCCTGGATATTGGCTTACACTGCAAGCATACTGGCTACACATTAACCACATCACTGCCACGGTTTTCTCAGCTGGATTTCAGATTAACTTTTTAACCCCTTCATGACGCTCAAAGAAAATTTCCCGTCATGCTTGTCCTACTGTTAAGGACGCATCATTTTTTTCTGCAAATTCTGGCTTTAAGTGGGAGCCTGTTTTATCCAGTATAGTAGTAGTATCAAAGCCATGACTGCCTATCCGAAGTTGAGCGTTTCACTCTCACCTTCACTTGCTTTATTCACTGCTTATTAGGCCTATACTTATTACACTGCCACTGAGAGTGGTGAAGACGCTTTGCCAGATACTGCAGGGCGCTCTGTTGAAAGCGCAGAGTCCCCTGACAAGGCTCATGGCACTGGTGACTGGAAAACCCCTAATTATTTTATGCCTGACATCCCCGAGTTTACTGGCAGTCCTAGAATTCAGGTGGACTTGGCTAACTCCAGAGCACTCCAGATGATTTTTTAGGGAAGATTGTCACCCAGACAAAGATTTATGCTGAGCAGTATCTGGCACTTAAAGGGACTCTCCAGGCAGACTATTTTACTTACCTGGTTCCAGCACCAGGAGCCTCGTGAAGCCACGCCCCCTATTTTGTCAAAATGACGAAAAAGGCAGGCGCGAGCAGGGAGCAATCAGACGCTTCCATTTGGCTTCGCCGCACATACTTAATAGGGTGGCATGAATGCCGCCCTATTTAGTCCTGAGCGCACTACCGCGCATGCACGCAGCCGCAAGCTGAGCTGACTGGCAGAAGAGAGAAGGCGCGGACAGTGCCTTCTCTCTCCTGCACACGTCCGACGTGTACAAGGCCTTTTTAGGGCCCTACATGATAGGAAGTCCCACTGGTGGCTGTCTGAGTGACGGCCACTGGAGGTATTCCAATCAATGTAAACACTAATTTCTCTGAAAATACAGTGTGTACATTAGATTGCCTGCAGGGAGCTATAGATCTCACCTGAACAAATACAATAAGCTGTAGTTGTTCAGGTGACTATAGTGTCCCTTTAAGGAACAGTCTCATCGCCAGGAAAGGTAGCTGGTACCCCATCAGTGTGCCAGAATTAAAAAAAAATTCTGAGCACTGACTATGCTAATGGGCATTAGGCAGTCCAACAATCACATGGGGGGAGTTGACCTGTCCGACCAACTGCTGCAGCCATATTTAATGAGGAAGACTAGGGAATTTACTTAATGCATATGGCAACACACAAAGCCTTTATTCTATGCTGAAACTAAATGCACATTTCTGTATTTTCAATTTTAGCCTGGCCTAGCAGCAAAAGGGTTGAGACAGATCACTTCTGTTTCCGCATACCACCAACCCACAAAAAGAAGACACCCCAGAAAAGGTGAGGGGTGCTACCCAAGGGACATAAGACAGAAACCAGTTTTACTGCCCTGATTGCCCCTCTCAGCCTGGCCTTTTTATTGGCGACTGATTCAAAGTTTTTCCCCACACACAGTGCAAATAAGTTGTAAAGGGTGTGTGTGTGTACATACATACACATAAAAAAAAAAAAAAAATTAGAAACTCTTGCTGAATTTCCCTTAAATACCAGGAAGTCAGGGCTCAGTTTATTCACGTATCAAAGAATGTAGCCACACTCACGGTCAAGAGTCAAAGCTCTATTTGAAAAAAAAAAAAAGTCAACGTTTCAGTCCAGCATATAGGACTTTTATCAGGAAAAAGTGTTTAAAGTGTGGATAAAATGGCTTATTGCTACTAGACTTGGTACAAACTAGCAAAAAAAAAAAAAAAAAAACACAGGCTCAATAGGCCTTTTGAATTAGAAACATAGAAAGTGATGGCCGATAAAAACCCTTTGGCCCAATTTTCTATATACTCTTAGTCCCTGGCCTTATGTTATAGCTAGGATAGACTTCTGTTTAAACTTCTTCACGGTGTTAACCTCTACCGCTTCAGCTGGAAGGCTATTGCATGGACCCACTACCCTCTCAGAAAATTAATAGGTCCTGGTATTTTTAAACCTTTCCCCTCTAATTGAAGACACGGTAGGCCGTGTACCTGAAGACACGGTAGGCCGTGTACCTGAAGACACGGTAGGCCGTGTACCTGAAGACACGGTAGGCCGTGTACCTGAAGACACGGTAGGCCGTGTACCTGAAGACACGGTAGGCCGTGTACCTGAAGACACGGTAGGCCGTGTACCTGAAGACACGGTAGGCCGTGTACCTGAAGACACGGTAGGCCGTGTACCTGAAGACACGGTAGGCCGTGTACCTGAAGACACGGTAGGCCGTGTACCTGAAGACACGGTAGGCCGTGTACCTGAAGACACGGTAGGCCGTGTACCTGAAGACACGGTAGGCCGTGTACCTGAAGACACGGTAGGCCGTGTACCTGAAGACACGGTAGGCCGTGTACCTGAAGACACGGTAGGCCGTGTACCTGAAGACACGGTAGGCCGTGTACCTGAAGACACGGTAGGCCGTGTACCTGAAGACACGGTAGGCCGTGTACCTGAAGACACGGTAGGCCGTGTACCTGAAGACACGGTAGGCCGTGTACCTGAAGACACGGTAGGCCGTGTACCTGAAGACACGGTAGGCCGTGTACCTGAAGACACGGTAGGCCGTGTACCTGAAGACACGGTAGGCCGTGTACCTGAAGACACGGTAGGCCGTGTACCTGAAGACACGGTAGGCCGTGTACCTGAAGACACGGTAGGCCTTTGTTGGCTAGTTTGTATTGGCAATGTGCCAAGATGCTCTAGAATTGGATATGCACTCCGCATCAAAATTCTAATTTAAAAAATAAATAAATGATATGGCTTGGTCTCAAATGTGCCACCTCAACATCCATATATACCTGGAAAAGTTGCACATGGGGCTATTACTATACTAAAACAACAAAGCTAATCAACATATTAAGTGGTGTACTGCCATAGCACACTTAAGGATTGCAAGATATATAGCAACATCTCCAAGTGTGTTTCAAATAGGCAGAAAATGCTTGCTACTAGACTTGGCACAAAACAAAAAAAAAGAAAAGAAATTATCCTATGCCAAGGTTCAAAATATGCCTTTTGTAATACCATGGTAGGTAGGCCTGCTATAATGCCCCAAACTGAAACATAGGCTCATCAAATCAGTCTCAAAAGTCTACTGTGAATACCGAAATGGACAGGTCTCCTATATGGCAAATCAGAACTACATTTTTATGTAATAAATTAGTAAAATGCAAATTGCAGTTTAACCCAAACAGCAACAAAAAATATTGTGTCCTTAAGTGCACGACAAGCTTTTGAAGCAGTGTCCTTAAGGGGTTAACATGTGCTGCTGATCACAAGGGAATGACTATGTACCAACATTGATTAAAAAAAAAAAAATGGGATCCATACACTATTTAGGAATGGTGTTGGAAGACAAAGTGTGTAATACAATGTTAAGACACTTACAGCAGCAGCACCAATGTAATTAATCTGAAACAGAATACACGTGCATCACAGACAGTGGATAGGAAGAAATGCTAAAATTAGGAGTGTAGTGCTCTGTTGTAGGAAGCAGTACTCCCAACATCCTAGGAAAGGTAAAACTCCCTTGCTAGGACTCATGTGAACCGTTGAGCCCTAAACTGGCTAATACCATTCCGAATTGATAGAAGTTTTCAATTACATGGCTTCAGATGCCAATCAGATTCTTTTAGACTCAAACATGCAGAAGACCAGAGATGCAATATAAGGTTTTAACTTTTCTTTTATTAAACACAAATAACAGCACCAGAGACCATGCATTTATTCGTTCTCTTCGCTGCGCAGTCTGGCGTTGGGGTTTGTAACTTTGATGGCAAGCTGTGCTGCTCTTTCCACAATGGTTTTTCTGTTCTTGGAGGAAACATTGTGAGCGATTTCTGCACAGAACGACCTGAGATAAAGAGACAACAGTAAGCCATCACAAAACAGATATTACAATTTCTCAATGTTGAGAGACTTAAACGCAAGATAATTTGCAGAAATATGACTGTATGAACAGTGACATAGGATTTAAAACACTGTCGCAGGCAGTAGTCAGACTACATGTATTTTAACGAATTTTTGAAACAAATATTTAAACAAATTTGTTTGTCTCATACATTTTTAGCAATCACATGTTATCCAAGGGTAAAAGGATTATGGTTACAACATCTATCACCTAAACCTTATTTTAAAACTAGAGAAAAGCCTTTGGTACATCTGAACCCCAAGTAACTGGTAAAGTCGCATCCGACTCAAATTGCAAAAAGCTTACAGTGCCCGGCTTTCCAAGCAGTGATAATGGTGGAGAAGTCAAAGGATTTTCTGCAAGTATCATTCAGGCTTAATATGACAAGTGGGGAAACTGTCTAAGAGTCATGCTTAATACATCCTTATTACATAATCTTTTAATCACATCAAGGAAACATGCCTACAAAGACTTAATTTGCCAACACATTGACACAACAGGCAGGTGGGAAAAGAAGATCTGGGGTCACGTGATGTGCCATAATGCAGCAGATGTAAGTCAAAATGATTGAAATTTAAGGCAATCCTACTAAGGAGCCATCAATGCACTAGACAGGTTTACTGCAGTGCACCATTTTACCAAAGGTAAATACAAAGTTAACCACCACCACATCCTAAATTTGCAAGTATGTAGTTATTAGATTGAAACTGAGCCCTGGACTTAAATTACTCTTAAAGTGCAGGGGACATAAGTCTCACTGCAAGCATTATAAAACCAAGTATTCTAGGCTATATGACACCTAGAAATCCTTCCCAGTACTCACTTGTTGCTCATCATCAGAACCTCAAGCTCCTTGACATTGTGCACCAGGAATTTCCGGAATCCTGTGGGCAGCATGTGTTTGGTTTTTTTGTTGCTACCATAACCAATGTTGGGCATCAGGACCTGACCCTTGAACCTCCTGCGGGCTCTGTTGTCAATACCTCTGGGCTTACGCCAGTTACGCTGCAAAGGAATATATGAGAGTAAGCACAGTTTGAGCTCACACATAACATGAAAGGCGAGACTTCAACCTAATTTATAGAACTACAAAATATGAAAGATTTGTTATCATACAAACAGTACATTGAGAAAAGAAGCATAATGCAACTCAGGACATAAGCCAAACAAACCTTAATCTTGACATATCGGTCTGATTGGTGACGAATGAATTTCTTCGTCCTTTTCTTGACGATCCTAGGTTTGATCAGAGGTCTTAGGGCAGGCATGATTCCTATAGATAGAGGGAATAATTAATTTCTGTATGCAGACTTACACCAATGGCAATAAAAAAAAAAATGTAAACTACCAAGTTTTAAATCTTGTTAACTGTCAACCATTTATTGCTGATTTACAAATGATTTATGGTTGCATGTGATTTTGCAGACATTCAGAAAATGGAGCTCAACTATAGCTTGTCATATGTAACCCTGCAATAAATTGTGTTTTACTTATTTAGATCGAGTTTTACTTTGCGAAAAAGGGGCTCTCAAAGCTATACAACCACAACGATCTGTAGTGGTTATGTTGCTTAGAGTACCATGGCACCATTCTCCCTGGCTATAGGGACAGTACAGCATGCTGAAAGGTTCATTGGCCAGAAATGACCTGCACCCCCATTCACTAAATGTAATTAGTCAAACTGTTTGCCACGGACGTACTTTTTTTTACCTGGGGTCCACTGGACGCCAGAAGCTTTTTTCCTTTTAAGCATATTTACTTAAATAGCAGGGCTAGGCTCTGGTGCTCCCAACTCAATACTGGCTGCAGAGAATAGCAAAACTTTTGACTACTTCCACTCGGGCCCCAAAGCAGTATAGTGGTTATAGTGCTCCTTCAACTACACAAATTTACATAAACAGATTAATACTCTGAAAGCTTAGCATTGTACATGAAGTTCCACACAGTTACTTTAATTCAGAGGAGCTCTTTAAATATTGGTGTAACAGAGTAACTTCCCTCAGCCAGAATAAAGTCTGGTGATGGAATGGGCAAACGCTCCGCTATCCTCTTCCTCTGTCAAAACAATCGTAGGAGCACAGGTTTCTCCCCAGACAGGGATCCAGAGGATTGGGATAAAACCAAAAACCTCCTCTCCATAATCATGATATATAAAATTAAAGGGTTACTCCCAATACCATACCCACTAAAGGGATTTGACGTGGTCACAGTGCCCGGAGTCTGTATGTGCCGCGTATCAGTATGAAACACTGCACATAAAGAGTTCAAACCCTCAAAAAGAGGCAACTCCACTGTAACAGGTTGGCTTATGTAAATTCTAAGCACATTTCCTTGCCATTCATTGGCAGAGTGGTCAGCTGACTCAGGCAACAAATAGCAACTGGTTCGGCTTTGGCAACTCTGCAGGAGCCATAGAGCCTGATGGGGACCAAAGTAGAGAGCAAACCGTTACTAAACACCCTGGTCCAAGTATGAAAAGGTTTGGTGAAGGAATATTAATAGTTTACATTATATGGATGATTAGTAATGCACAGATAAGGAAATACACGTAATGTACCTTTATATAGTGAAAACCTGCAACAAACTAAATGATAGGTGGACTTTTTTTGTTAATGCTCTTTGACATAAATAAATTGGGGTGTGTAGCAAACATTTGAAAAAAAAAAAAAAATATATATATATATATATATATATATAAAATTCTACAGAATGTGCCTTTAAAACAAATATTAGATTATATTGCTGCTTTCATCCATACCTTTCCAACTTTAGAGACATCACATGCTGGTTTGGAAGTTGCCAATAGTAAACACATGGCTAATGATAACCTCAAGGCATAAACCCACTAATTTCAGAATTACAAAATACCAAGAGTTGCATTTAACACTGCACAGTCATTTTCATGTAAGTGCCAAATCCAGACCCAACACTACTTCAGATTATAAATCCTTTCATTCATTAAACATGATGAGTATAACCTAAATGGAGATATTGGACAAGACATAAAACAGAACGATATTTCACCGATGGAGCTTGCCTAGTCCTGGTGTGAGGTGTGTCTTAACTGCAGCATTGTCCTATGCAAAGTGCAGCAGCTATAGGATCTCTAAAGGCTATAAAGTATTTTTCCTTCCTAACAATCAATGTAAGAATGTGGGTCAATTGTCTATTGCACCTCTTCACAGGAGCAAGGCAGACTTGCATAAAATTGCATGCAACTAGAGATGCGTGTGCAGGAAGATAAAAGCCATCTCATTAACCTACTTACTTAACAACAGCATGTCCAAAGTGTTCTCTTTGGTTACGACACACGTTTTTACCAATTTCCAAATATGCCTCTGCTATGATGTGTCCATGCAAGTTCAGATCACTTAAATTAACCTGTGGTAGTACCCAGTGTGCTGTATGACAATGACACGTGTTCATTTACAATAAATAACACGACCAATAGCTGCCCTACACAACATAATACACAGGAATTGAACCCCAACTCTTTCAAGGAAAGTTTCCCTGTTATCCCTATTCTATGCCATTTCCTATATACGAGATTAATGACATACGACAGTGCTTCTCTCAAACCAATACAAGACCAGCCAATAGTCCAGGTTTTATCAGCATCACCATTGGAATAGGATAATAAAGAGCCCCTGGACCAGGGGCCCTCAAACTCCGGCCCCCCAGATGTTGCTGAACTACAAATCCCATGATTCTTTGAGTTACACAGATAGCCAGAGAATCGTGTGAGTTGTAGTTCAGCAACATCTGGGGGGCCGGAGTTCGAGGACCCCTGCCCTGGACTGTTGATGTTCCATGAGGACAGTGTTGGATGCACTGACTTATGAAGTATCCTGACACTGTCCATTTAACTCTGGCAGCGTGACACGTGGAATCCCATGTATAGAATATAGAGAGGGGGTAACCATGGGGCAGTATAACAGAAAGAAATCACAGCATCCCATGTCCGAGCATTGATAATAAATGGCCGTACTAACAATCTGCCCCTGGGTATAATGCAAGTGCTCCAGCCCACAGCACACGGGCCCCCTATGGCTGAGCCGGCATGTTAACAGGGAGTGCGGCCTAGCGAAGTGTGAGCCGCCATTTTGAGCAATGAGATATCAGAAAGGTACATGGCCCCATTAACAGCAAGCATCCCCTAAACTGGGCCAATCTCTGCAAAAATACCGGCACACACTCATAGATTAGAGGGTGATCGTCCATTCTAGGTGATTAGAAGGGCTGGGATACCGGGAATAATAGGCAGATGGAAACGGATTCACTCACCGAATCGACACGTCCGCCTCCTTCGCAGACGGCCTGAGGAAGAGAGAGAGAGAGAGGAGGTGGGCTGGATATAGGGCAGCCTAGACCGCCCGGAAGTAACGTAGCGCCCAAAGCAGCGGTGGCGCCTGCTGGTATTGCAGCTTTCTGATGTTTCAGGTGTGACTAATGACTAAGGCTATTTTCACACCAGAACCAGATACATTTTAATAGTTTAACAACACTTCCCGTTTTTACCATGTAACTTTCAAAGATCATATATTATTTATATTCTAGCATACGTCTAGGTAGTGGCGGCTATAGATTTTGTGATGCCCCATACTGCCCCCATACACACACACTGCCCCATACACACTGCTCCCATATACACACACTGCCCCCATACTCCCCCCATACACATACTGCCCCCCATACACACACTGCCTCCATACACACACACTGCCCCCCATACTGCCTCCATACACACACACTGCCCCCATACACATACTGCCCCCATACACACACACTGCCCCATACACATACTGCCCCCCATACACACACACTGCCCCCCTATACACACATACTGCCCCATACACACATACACTGCTCCCCATACTGCCCCCATACACACACACTGCTCCCCATACTGCCCCCATACACACACACTGCCCCCCATACTGCCCCCATACACACAAACACTGCCCCCATACACACATTCTGCCCCCATACACACATACACTGCTCCCCATACACACACACTGCCCCCCATACTGCCCCATACACACATACTGCCCCCCATACACACACACAATACACACATACACTACCCCATACACACACACACTGCCGCCCCATACATTGCCCACACTGCAATACTCACACACACACTGTCCCACACATACACTGCAGCTCTTACTCACACACTCACACACACACACTGCACCCCTTACACATTGCACCACTCACACACACCACTGCTCCTATACCCTACTACAGCCCCATTTCCCAGCAGACCTCAGGTAAGTTGTCAAACTTTTCTTAAACGGTTTGACCACTTACTCTGGGAGGGGGTCCCGGCACTATTTACACCATAACCACTACACTGAGCTGTAGTGGTTATTGTGTCTGGATTATTTATTTAAATAATCTACAAGTGCCCCTCCCGAGATCAGGCTCTGGATCCGCCACTGGCTGGTGTGAAGGAGTTATTTGTATAAAAAAATAGTTTTTGGTTGAGCAAAAAAGGTTAAACCCCCCCCCCCCCTCAATTTACTTCATAATATCATTACAGATATTAAAACAGATATTTTCCCCACATAATTTATAATCCTTTCACATATATGTATATTATATGTCTGTGTTGCCCCATGTATTGAATATGTGTGTATATTATATTTGTTGCCACTTTACCTTTGTATTGCCCGAACCATCAGTGATGTATCTTGGATTTGTGCTGCCCTAGGAACGACTAAATTCAGGCACCCCCTTAATCTAAATTTGCACCACCACTTTGTGTCAAGGCCACTTTTTTGACTGACAGACGCATGCCCTCATTGACACAGGCACTGACATACACTCACTGACAGATGCACAGTCATTGGCACACACACTGTTCAAACAACCCACACTTTCACTGACAGACACACACACACACACACACTGACAGGCACACACTCTCAGATACACATACTCTGACATACACTCACTGAAAGACACACACTGACAGCCACAGACACACTGAAGAAACAGACACACTTACTGACAGCCACACATTCACTGACAGCCACACACACACACTTTTTTTTTGTACACTCACCCTTGTTGGGCTGCTGGCTAGACAGACAGACTCCTGGGGCTGCTGGCTTCTGCAGGCTGGGTGGGTGGGCTCGGCGGGCGCTTAATGAAGGTGGCGAGGGAACTGAGCTCTTCCTGCTCTGCTCCCTCGCGCACCGCCGGGGCCGGAGTGACGTCATATTCCGTCTCCCGGCATCATAGAAGGGTGCGTGAGGGAGCAGGAAGAGCTCAGGGGACTGTCAGCTGGCCACCTTTCGTTTCCCCCAGGACGTAAGGCAAACAAAGCACTTGCCTTGGCACATAGGGTGGCACCCCGAAAGTGCCGCCCTAGGCAAATGCCTTGTTTGCCTCGCTGCAAATACAGCTCTACGTACCATACCACCCTCACATTGCAGCCATAGACACGAACACACTAACATACACACTAATACAGGGCTTCCCAAACTTTTATGGCCCGAGACCCACTTTTCAAAATGGTAATTTTTCGAGACCCACTTGCTTTTTTTAAAAAGTGAACACCATGACAATCCGCTTTAGAGGCTTACAATTGGCACGCAATAGCAATCCGCTTTAGATGTACACCATGGCAATTGCTTTTAGAGGCATAAATCTGGCACACCATAGCAAACAGCTTAAGAGGCATACAATTGGCACACTATAGCAATCCGCTTTAGAGGCATACAGTTGGCATACCATGGCAATCAGCTTTACAGGCATACAATTGGAACATTATGGCAGCTTTAGATGCATAAAATAGGCATACCGTGGCAATCAGCTTTAGATGCATAAAATTGGTTCATTATGGCAATCCGTTTTAGAGGCATACAGTTGGGCATACCATGGCAATCAGCTTTAGAGGCTTACAATTGGCACACCATGGCAATCAGCTTTACAGGCATACAGTTGGCATACCATGGCAATCAGCTTTAGAGGCTTACAATTGGCACACCATGGCAATCAGCTTTACAGGCATACAATTGGAACATTATGGCAGCTTTAGATGCATAAATTGGTACATTATGGCAATCAGTTTTACATGTATAAACTTGGCACATCATGGCAACTTTAGGTACATACAATTGGCACACCAGTGCAATCAGTTTTAGAGGCTTACAAATGGCACACTATGGCATCCAGGTTTAGAGGCATACAATTGTAACATCAGGGCAGCTTTAAATACATAAACTTGGCACACCACGGCAATCAGCTTTAGATGCATAAACTTGGCACATCATGGCAATCAGCTTCAGAGGTATACAATTGGCAAACAGTCAGATGCATTAAATTGGCACTCCCTGGCAATCAGCTTTAAAAGCATACAATTGGCACACCATGGCAATCAGCTTTAGATACATAAAATTGGCATATCATGGCAGTTTTAGAGGCATAATTTGGCATATCATGGCAGTTTTAGATGCATAATGTTGATATATCATGGAGTTTTAGAGGCAGAAACTTTGCATTTCATGGCAATCAGTTTTAGAGGCATACAACTGCTTACTCACAGACTCAGTCAGAATCAGACGTTGTGTCCTGCTCATCCAGGCCCCTCACATTGATTATCCCAGTGGTGGAACTAATGTAGAGAGAGCCCTGGTGCAAGTATGCTTTCTGGGGCCCCCTCTAGTGCAAGTGTGGCCAAAAGGTAGATCTCCATCTGTCGGAGAACTTCAACAATGCTATGCCTGCTGGGAATCTACCATTTGCCCATCGTTGCAGGGTTATATTTGTGAGCAGTGTTTGAGCGTTTAAATGTAAGCATGTTTGTGTATTAAAGGACCACTATAGTGCCAGGAAAACAAACTCGCTTTCTTGGCACTAAAGTGCCCCGAGGTTGCCCCCACCCTCAGGGTCCCATTCCCGCCAGGCTGAAGGGAGAGAAAGAGGGTTAAAAACTCACCTTTCTCCAGCGCCGGGCTCCCTCGGCGCTGGGGACTCTCCTCCTTTAGCCATCATCGGCTGAATGCGCATGCGCGGCAAGAGCCGTGCGCGCATATAGCCAGTCCATAGGAAAGCATTCTCAATGCTTTCCTATGGACTCTAGCGTCTTCTCACTGTGAAAATCACAGTAAGAAGCGCTGAAGCGCCTCTAGCAGCTGTCAATGAGTCAGCCACTAGAGGCTGGATTAACCCATTTGTAAACATAGCAATTTGTCTGAAACTGCTATGTTTACAGCAGGCAGGGTTAATCCCAGATGGACCTGGCACCCAGACCACTTCATTAAGCTGAAGTGGTCCTTTAAGTATGTGTGTGCATGTATGGGAGTGTTTGTATGTACTGTTGCCATTGGAATGTAGTGGTGTACTTGTTTGTAGTCTGAACGCAGGGGTGTTAGAATGTAGTGCTGGACTTTAAATGCAGGTGTGCTTTTTGTGTGTAGTGTCGGTGTTTGAATGAAGGGGTGTTTGTATATCCTTTTAGTGTTTTAATACATGGGTGTGTTTGTATGTAATGTTTGCGTTTGATTGCAGTGCGTGTATATTGTGTATATAAAATATACATATACACAATGTGTGTTTGGATGTAAGCATGTTTTTTGCATGGAGTATGTTTGCAGTGTATACACATACAGAGACACACAAATACACACATACAGAGACACACACATACACATACTGACACAGCGATACACACACAATGACACTTATTTTCCTACACACAGATACACATACACTCATGTAAACAGATACACACTGACACAAATACACACACACTGACACAAAAGGAGACTCAGATACACATGCACGCAGAGACAGGTGAGGGTGACTGTGTGGTAGGGAGTGTGTGTGCAGGTAACAGTGTAGGGGGGCAGGGTGAAAAAGGGTTACAGTGGGCGGCGGGCAGGGGGAGAAAGTGTTACAGTGGGTGGGCAGGGGAGAGAAAGGGCTACAGTGTAGGGGGAGAAAGGGCTACAGTGTAGGGGGCAGGGGGAGAAAGGGCTACAGTGTAGGGGGCAGGGGGAGAAAGGGCTACAGTGGGGGGACAGGGGGAGAGAGGGCTACAGTGGGGGGGCAGGGGGAGAGAGGGCTACAGTGGGGGGGCAGGGGGAGAGAGGGCTACAGTGGGGGGGGGGCAGGGGGAGAGAAGGCTACAGTGGGGGGGCAGGAAGAAAATGGGTTACAGTGGGGGAGCAGGGAGAGCGGCGTTACAGTGTGGGGGGCAGGGAGAGCAGGGGTTACAGTGGGGAGAGGGGGGCAGGGAGTGAAGGGTTTACAGTGTGGGGAGGGGGCCAGGGAGTGAAGGGGTTACAGTGTGGGGAGGGGGCAGGGAGTGAAGGGGTTACAGTGTGGGGAGGGGGGCAGGGAGTGAAGGGGTTACAGTGTGGGGAGGGGGCAGGGAGTGAAGGGGTTACAATGTGTGTGGAGGGGGGCAGGGAGTGAAGGGGTTACAGTGTGGGGAGGGGGGCAGGGAGTGAAGGGGTTACAGTGTGGGGAGGGGGCAGGGAGTGAAGGGGTTACAGGGTGGGGAGGGGAGGGGGCAGGGAGTGAAGGGGTTACAGGGTGGGGAGGGGGCAGGGAGTGAAGGGGTTACAGGGTGGGGAGGGGGCAGGGAGTGAAGGGGTTACAGGGTGGGGAGGGGGAGGGGGCAGTGAGTGAAGAGGTTACAGGGTGGGGAGGGGGCATGGAGTGAAGGGGTTACAGGGTGGGGAGGGGGGCAGGGAATGAAGGGGTTACAGGGTGGGGAGGGGGCAGGGAGTGAAGGGGTTACAGGGTGGGGAGGGGAAGGGGCAGGGAGTGAAGGGGTTACAGGGTGGGGAGGGGAAGGGAGTGAAGGGGTACACTTACAGTTTGGGGGGGGGGGTAGGGAGAAAATTATTGACATTAGGGGGCAGGATCTGGGGGCTGTGTCCTACCTTCCTTGATTTCCCTGGTGGTCCAGTGTCTCCATGGTGGTCCAGTGGGGTAACTCTCCGGTCTGAGCTCCGCCGGGTGCAGAGCTGCAGACAGTGTAATAAAAGTCTCGCGAGCTCCCTGAGTGTTGCCATGGTAACGCTCTGGTAGCTCGCGAGACTTCTATCACACGGTCTGCAGCTCTGCACCCGGCGGAGCTCAGACCTGAGCTGCTGGGCAGACTGATTGGAGGGAGCCCGGCGGCATACAGGGCAAGCCGCCGGGCTACTTCATGGTGTCAGTCTGCCTGACTGCCCGGCGGCCCTGGATGTGTGGGTCAGCGCGACCCACTGGGAATCGCCCTGCGACCCACCAGTGGGTCGCGACCCACACTTTGGGAACCGCTGCACTAATACATACACACTCTGATACACGCACATGCATACACACCCACAAACAGTGTTGCATGGTTGTGGGGGTATCACAGGGTTGGTGTTGAATGTTGAATGTGGCATGGTTGGAGCAGGGAGTGTGACAGTATTGGAGGGGTTAAAGTAACAGTGTGGCATGGTTGGGAAGTTGAGTAACATTGGGTTGTGGCGAGTGTAACATTGTTGGAGGAGGGAGTGTGACAGAACTAGGGGAGGTGAGTGCGACAAGGTGAGTGTGACAGGATTAGAAGCTTTTATGTGACAGGGTGACTGTGGATGGATTAGGGTGAGTATGACAGGGTTGGGGGGTGAGTGACGTTGAGAGTGAGTGTGGCACGGTTGGAGGACAGAACTGGAGGGATTAATGTGATAGGGTAAGTGCAGCAGGGTGAAGGGGGTGAGTGTGTGACAGTGCAAGATAACATGGGTGTGACAGGATTAGGGGGTTAGTGTGGCTGGATAAGGGGGTGACAATGAGTGTGAGGGGGGATAAAAGTTTGTGGGGAGCTGACAATGAGTGTGTGAGGGGATGACAGTGTGTGTTGGGGGGGGGGGTTGACCGTTTTGTTGTTTCAATGACCAGCCTCCCCACACCAAAATACTTTTTAAAGTATCTAATTCCCTGGTGGTTTAGTGCCCTTGATATCCAGTCTGCAGTTTTGCCGGGTGCAGAGCTACAGACAAAGTGGTAAGTGTCTCGCAAGCTCGGAAAATCAGAGCGTTGTTGTGGTAACCCACGGCAATGCTCTGTTTGGCCAGCGTTTGGCATGGTCTGCAGCTCTACACCCGGAAAAGCTGATGACTGGAGACTATGGGCTCTCTCCCCTAGGCAGACTGAAAGGAGGGGCCTAGGACCTGGTGACATACAGGTCAAGCTGCAGGGCTCCCTCCCTGTGTCGGGCCTTTGGTCAAGGACCGAGGATTCGACAGGTCAGTCAGCACTAAAGCAAGTTAGGCAGCTGCGAGGTCCCATTCAGCAGCCCTGGGAGCAACATTGTTCATAACAGCTAATGTGCCCTACGTAGCTTTGGCATTGCATATACTATCTGTATCCCACTGAGCCCTGATTAAAGACTGGGTGGGCCCATATGTGCCTTAGGCTCTTTGTATAATAATTCGGACAGCAACCCCTTGCTCACCCAGTGGAGTCCTTCTGCCCCAGGCACAACAGTTGATGAAATTACCATTTTCATTCAACTCAAGGTTTACAGCAATTTATTTTAAACTACTTTTGAGATGTCTATCTGAAAGGAAATACTCCAAGCACCAAAATCACTGCAGCTCACAGCCTGGCATCCCCGAATGCAGAATGGCTTGATTTCTTACATGAGATCTACTTGGCACCGCTCCACTCCTTCACTCTAGTATTCAGAGAACCAGAAACTATCTGTCTAAAATAAGTCCAGAGGTGCAGAGCTTAGATCATTGACTGAAAGCGATCAGTTGACGCTCTTAGTCAAAGAGCTAGCAATCTGCAGGGCTTAGCACAGGAGAGCTAATAAAAGCTCCTGGGCAAGAGTTACCCAGTTCTCCTGTCTGCAAAGAGGGGGCATGGAGCAGTATCCAGAAAACTCTAGGTAAGAAGCAGTCTGTTCTAAAACAGTTTGACCAGTTACAATAGGGGAAAGGGGTGGCAGTCCAATCCTAGGAGCAGCGAGCAGCTTACTGTGAAAACGGTTATAGAATACAGTAGATCCTCTACCACTGTCTGCGATGCCACACTACAACAGGAGGTAAAAGCCACATGGGGAGGTAAATGGAAGGGGTGTGCTAGAGACACGTGATGCAACAGACACAAGGGGTGTGCAAGGGACACGAACACAATGGGGGCTGCAAGTGACACAAAATACATTTTTCTTCTACATTTCTGAATAAAATGTATGGGTGCATCCTATAATCCAAAAAACACAGTGTCATTGTCTGAAATGTAACATTTAGACCATAGTAGATGAAATTGAAAAATTCTCTAAGTCAGATATGTTTACAGTTCGCATTTTTTTCCGTAAAGTTTTAAGTTCAATGCACTTCACACACTTTAGTGAATAAACCGGACAATGTCACATAATTTTAATATGACTATCAGAATTAGTTCATAAACTGCACGAAACAAGTAGAAAAAATAAATAATTTATTTTTAATAATACAAAAGATAAATGTGAAAATGAGGGGGGGAGGGGGAGGGGGACAAAGAGGTATGGATTCAGACACTCTCTGCATAGCTCAAATGATGTAAAGTGTCTGAAACCACACCTGTGTCTGAATGTAAAGCACACAATTTGTGTTGTTCCTTACCATATGTGAAATCTGTAAACAACTTGGTATAATATGTCTTCACTTAGATACATGCAAAACAGAGATACATCCGTAAAACATTTTTGGAAATGTTACTTCTCACTTTATAATGCTGACTGTATATCAGCACCACCATATCACACCATACTAGCTACAGGTATGAATATACGAATGACAAATCAAATCAAATAGTTTTAATAAGAATGTAGAATTTGCTACTAAGAATGGCAACTTGTTTGCTCGTGATAACTAAAGTAGCCAATAGTCTTTAGTTATGTCTTTTATCATGATGAGATTGTGGAATGAACTGTTCTGGTGATAGGGATGTCTGGGTTAGCTTGGCTCAGCTTGGGGAAGGTAGACACGAAGTTTGTCTAGAAGTTGGCCTGGCCAAAAGGCATTATCTTCAGAAGTCAAGAAGCAGTGAGGGTACCTCCTTCGCAAGTTACTGAGAAAACAAAAACATAATGTTATTGGTAATGGAAATATTTATAGAAAATTCTTTGATTGATGTCCACCAGTGATTCAGGAAAAGATTGTGAGTGAAATGTGTGGAAAATGTGTGAGACAAGCAATGGGAGCATTCTATGTATGAGAGTATTTATATACACACACACACACACACACAATATATATACATACATACATACATATTGAAAACATTAGTGTGTCTGTCAATGGAACTAAAATATTCTTTATATAATCACTGAACTGGGAAGGATATTGTCCTTTCCAGTGGCTCATTCCAGGTTCAATACTCCAGAGTTCACCTTCAGATCCTTTGAGCTAAATGTTGAATAACTTACAATTACAGAATCTGGTGAGTTTAGAAGATAGCTCTTATATTTGGGTGTCCAATCAAACTGTGACAAATCTTTAATTTAAAGCAATCAGCAATACACTGCTAGACTGACCAGGTCATCTGCTGGAACTTCTCAAACGTGATCCAGCAGTTCAACGTGTCAGTCTTGTTCTTCAAGTTACTCCTCACTTTGGTTTTCACCTTCCTTACATAAGATTTCGGGGGGTATGGTGTCCGGCTGGGAATGCTGAAGTTGGTAGCAAAAAACAAACGGAGAAAGGTTTATATGAAAGATGTTTCAGACAAAAGTACAGAGATTGTGAGAGCACTGTGAAAATGAGAAGAATGCATTTCATTAAATTCACAGTTTTTTTTTCACTTTGAACTGTTTAAAATATAATTATCGGTTATCTGCTGCTACAGTTGCAAAGTTGCAAACTGCAAAGCTTTGGCTTAAATTAAAGAACACATTTAGAAACATGCAAATATGTAGGCACATGTAACACGCCTATTTTTTTTCTTTTATTGATTTATAAAGTGTGTACACTTTTTTAGACTGGCAGAGAGGTTAGAGACATTTATTTTTTTGTTCATCAAATTGTGGTCTATGAAATGCGGGTGAAAGCCAGATGTTGGTTCTAATGAATGACCTGCACACTCAGTGCATTTACGTGTTTAAAACAGCATCCATTGGACCATTGCTAAGGGTATCTTAGATACAATAAAAGTATGAAGCATGTTGTCTGCCTGTGCTCATTTGCATGTCGAGCTGGGAACTGTGGGATAATTATAAAAACACGACTTCTTGAGTTTCTGACCACAAGGATGACTTGTCAAAGTCTAACTTGAGATATAATGGTAATGCATAACAGTATTTTTTCTATTTGTAATGGGGTGGGGAAGGGTTGTGTTTGGTCTCAACACAATATTTTTGGTACCTAGCTATATGTTCTCAGAGAGATTTCAACTACCAGACTAAAAATAACAGCCATTCCATGAGACTATAAGATCAAAACTGCAGTCCACGGCTGGTTTCTGGTTACGGGTCCTGTGGGACTATAGTCCACACTTTGGTTTAAAAGAAGCTGTGTTTTAAAACAGTTGCCAAGGGTATCTGCAGATATGCAGTATGAAGTCTTAAGCATGATGCCTTTCTGTGGTCATTTACATGTCAAGCTGGGAACTCTGGGATAGTTAGGCAAACATGATCTCAAAGTCCAACTTGAGATATGCGGGTGATGCATAATATAGTGAGTGTGTAAGCTCACCTCTTCTGAAGCTTAGTGTCAATTTCAAGGCTGCACTGAGAGTCCTCCTTTCCTGCACTCTTAGGTTTTGTGAGATCCTTCAGGCTGAAAGTAGCGGTTCCGGGTTGTCGGAATGACAAATGCTGTCCTGAGGCAGAAATCAGTTTGTCTCCAGGGAACAACAAGGCTGTTCAGTAAGAAACATGTGATAAAGAGAATTCATAAAACAAATTCTATCAACTGGGGTTGGAGGTAGCATTATATTACACATACAGTAACAGAAACACATAATTACATAGTTACATATAGTTACTTAGCTGAAAAGAGACTTGCGTCCATCAAGTTCAGCCTTCCTCACATATGTTATTGCTGTTGATCCAAAAGAAGGCAAAAAAACTAGTCTGAAGCGCTTCCAATTTTGCAACAAACTAGGAAAAAATTCCTTCTTGACCCCAAAATAGCAGTCAGATGTCTCCTTGAATCAAGCAGCTATTACCCTACTAATTAGAAATTATATCCCTGTATGTTATGTTTTTGCAAGTGTTTATCCAAATGCTGTTTAAACATCTGTATGGACTCTGATAAAACCACCTCTTCAGGCAGAGAATCCTTATAGTTCTTACTGTAAAAAAAACTTTTCTTTGCCTTAGATGAAATCTCCTTTCTTCCAGCCTAAATGCATGACCTCATGTCCTATGTATAGCCCTGTTTATGAATAGATTTCCAGATAAAGGTTTGTACTGTACTATTTGTATAATGTTATCATATGCCCTCTGAGGCGTCATTCTTCCAAACTAAAGAGTTTCACTGAATACAAATAATACAAATATGAATACAGACTTCACTGAATACAAATATTAGTGTTCAAATCGGCACTTTCACTGATGATATCATTGTTGTGATACGTTTAACTGTTTTGAAACACTAATATTTGTGTTAAGCAAAGTCTCCTGAGTATTACAGTACGCCCCATGTACAGGTTTTTAGTGTTTTTGAAAGTTAAATGGTCAAATATAAGGATTGCTTTTCTGTGTTTTTCACACTGAAATTTGCCAGATTGGTTATGTTGCATTTGAGAGCGTATGGTAGACCAGGAATGAGAACTACCCCTATGATAGCATACCATTTGCCAAAGTAGACAACCCAAGGTATTGCAAATGGGATATGTTCAGTCTTTTTTAGTAGCCACTTAGTCACAAACACTGGCCAAAGTTAGCGTTCATAATTGTGTTTTGCATTTTTAGCACACAAACAAATATAAATGCTAACTTTGGCCAGTGTTCACAGTTAAAATGCCACGCAGAACTAAAATTTTTTAAAAAAATCTTAATATCTCACACTTTTGTTGAATAATGAATTAGGTTTCATATATGAATAGTTCATGTGAAATGAAATCCCTGTTTCCCCTGAATAAAATGATATATAATAAGTGTGGGTGCACTTAATATGAAAGAGGTGAATTACGGTGGAACAGACATATAGTGCAAATTACAGTTTTTGTTTTGATCACAACGTGTACAACTGGCTCAGTCCAAGGGTTAAACTCTCAATTTTGTTGGTTTTGACAGCAATGTTTTAGCAGTGAATCATGAGAGAAATTAAAGCAAAAGAAAAAAACAATAGGTCTGTGTGACAGAATATCATTAACCAAGCATGAAGCATCACTGGCCATGTTCTCACCTCTCTCCAGGATTCTCTCAGAGAGGGGAATTCTGTATTCCTGGCACAGCTTCAGGATCTTGTGGTAGTTCTGCAAACACTTCCTTCGGTGTTGCTCCACTAAATCCCCCATCTCCTCGCCCACTGTAGATGGCAGAGAGTGAGAGTCAACGGCAGCGTTCCCACTGCGCACTAAGCGGCATTGTTCCAACCAGTCCAGGAGCCGAGTATTACTCTGGTGAAAAGAAACACACAAACAGCTCATTTGTCTTCTTCGTTGTGTTTTTTTTTTTTTAACCAATATGAAAACTGTGTATTTTCCAACCCTGTGTCGCCAAACTACAGATTATCTCTTAATATCCTCCTTCACTCTGAAAATGTATTGGAGACCCCTGCATTCTTTCACAGCTAAATAATGTCTACCTCCCTGCACAGCCAACATTCATGGGGATTGGTTAGTGACCCCCACCATTCCACCTGATGTGGCATACAGGGAATCCTTTGTTTGAACTGTTTTCGTGCTGGATTGCTTACCTTAGAATGTGTGCAGAATGACAAAATGTGCAGCATTACTCACTTTTGCCCTGCGTCTTCTCTCTTTGTACATCTTTCCGATTTCTTCCATGTCCTCATAACTGAGCGGTCTCATCTCTCCTAGGTTAATTGGTGGAACTTCCAGTAACTGGGATTTGCTGCAGACAGTTTGATCACTGTGGTCCAGTGGAGTTTCTGTACTTGTACTTTCGGGAATAGCCTGTGAGCCACTTAATGCTGATGTGTTTTTTTTCTTCCTGTCCAAGTGTCTCCGGCCTTCTTGAGACTTAATGTAACCCACTGCATATACAGGAACAAAAACGTACCAGTCAGTATACCAGCCCCGTGTGATATAGGTTACCTTGAAAGCAATGTTAACCACAAACAACATTAAAATCTGTTCTAATATATATCAGAACCTCTCACTGTGTTCACCAATGTGCAGCCAGTCAGTAAAACGACTCTTATTATTGGTCAATGCACTGTACAGAGATGTAAAAGCTCATAATTTGGGTTTGGATCAGGGGTTGATTGCTACTGGTTCGAGTATTCAATAAGTTGCGGTACTAAGAAATTGTTCATAGTATAACTATTAAAGCCCAGAGGAGCATTAGAAAGTCCATAAGCACATCACCGCGTCACTACATGGCTATCCTACTTCCATTCAGCACACCACTCCAATCTTTGAGATCTACTTCACAGAGAAGACTGCTACAATCCGACAAGAGATCTCAACACCCCCCACCCCACTCACACTCTCGTCATCCCCATCACCTCCTCTATTTTACGCTTTCCCATACTCACTACAGAAGAAGATTTCTACTCTCTTCATTTTCCTCCCGCCATACGTCCTCACATCTTCTCTCAACCATACGTCCTTACATCTTAATTGTTCTACGATGTCCTTTCTTACTTTGCCATTAACCAAAATTATTACATCTCCACCCTTCCTGTGTCTTTAACCCAAATTTCTCATCCAACTATCACCCTATTTCCCCACACCTTTCTTTTATAGGTTTCTTGAGAAAGTTATTTATACCAGACTTATTAACTTTTTAAAACCATTTGAATTGTTTTTCAATATCACTTTTATGCTAATGACACTCACATCTGTCTTCCCTGATCTCTTACCTCCTCACTGAATCATGTCATCATAAACTAAATCTCTCCAAACAGAGCTTCTCATCTTTCCTCCTTCACATACTACTACCCCCATGACAGTCTCCCTCCAGGTAAATGGTGCTACTATCCACAGGCTCGCTGACTTAGCTTTCTCTTACATTCCAACCTCTCCTTCACTGCTCACATTCAGTCAATCACACATCACATCCAATCAATCACCAAATCCTGATGCTTCCATGTCAAAAGCCTAGCTTAGTTTTGCTCAGATGCAGATAGGGTACTTGTCTCTGTTGAAATCATCTCCCACTTCATTAAATGCAAGCATCTCCTAACTGATATTACGCATTCCCAAATTACCATTATTCTGGGTTTAGTATTTCCTGAAGGGCTTTAAACAAAGGTCCAGCAAGTGTATAACTTGGAGGACTGAGGTTCTTTGTAAGTGATACAATTTAATGGCTCAATCCCATAATAGCAAATAATAGACTATCACCTGCTAGAATTGGGGTACACTGATAGAGATTGTACACTAAGTGTACAATAGTCAATTTCAGCTTGCTTACCTGACTTGGAAGAAATGTTTCGGTTATGTTCTTCGGCATTCTCCTTCCTCCACGAGTTTCGCCCTCTTGACAACTCTTTGTAGTTGATACTGTTTGGCATTTTACTGCTCAGTGAAATAACTAGATTTTCAGCCTCCAAATCACTGATGGGTAACTTGGCCTAGAAATATTGGTGTACAAAAGGGAAGTTTGTTGGGAAACATGCAACACAGGGATCTACTTATAATGAATAAGCTTTTGGCACCCAACTACTTCCATCCAGCTGTGGATTGGCTACAGCTCTAACTAATATGTGCCAGCCATTTGGTGTGGATGATTATGGGTTTTATAGATCAACCACAGCTGGAGAGCAGCAGTTTGATTCCCAGCAAACAGTATTCTGACATGGTTATTCACAAAAGTCCGAACGGCCCTGTACTGAATGGGGCAAAACCATTTGGTGCTGTACGGGGCCCATTTGGAATGCAAAATCCAGACATTGTTCACACTATTTAAAAATGTCTAGAGTTTGCAGAGCAGGCAGTCAATAAGCCTGAATTTGGTCTGGATTTCAGCCAGACTGAACACTTGAACACTGCCAGACAAGAGGACATAGTCTTAAATTAGAGGGGCAAAGGTTTAAAAATAATATCAGGAAGTATTACTTTACTGAGAGGGTAGTGGATGCTTGGAATAAGCTTCCAGCTGAAGTGGTAGAGATTAACACAGTAAGGGAGTTTAAGTATGCGTGGGATAGGCATAAGGCTATCCTAGTTATTAGATAAGGCCAGGGACTAATTAAAAGTGTTTTGAAATATTGGGCAGACTAGATGGGCCGAATGGTTCTTATCTGCCGTCACATTCTATGTTTCTATTTGCAGATCCATGCAAGCGGACTTTGTATTTCTGCCCCTCATCACTTCCAGTTCTCACTTCTAGCTATTTAGCCAGAATCACAATCACCTATGGCACTGGTAAAAAAAAAAACCCTGGTATTGATGGGGGAAGTTGCCTTTGGATGGAACCCTCCATAGTCACACAGACTATAACCTGATATGTAGTGGCCAGCAAAGAGAAGTTATGTATATTGGGAAGTTACAATAAACTCCTGGTGCTGAGCAATAGGCACCTCTATCCCCATAGACACAGCACTGATCTAGGAGTACAGGAATATCCAATGTAAGAATAGCATTTAATATCAGATATAATTACAGTACGTCACCTCTTTCCTGACAGCTTTAAGGTCCTTGCTGGAGATTTTCTCTCTCTTGTTCTTGTCTGTCTGATTGTACAGATCCACAAGACGCAGCCGGCGCTGATGTAAATAGGAATCTAGCAGCCCCAGGGCCTCAGGGCTGGGCTGATGGATTGTGGGTTTGGTAAATTGGATCTGCGGACTTCTCACAACATGCTGCTCGGAATCCTGTGATGCCAAACATTCCGTGCAGAAACAATAAAAACGATTAATTGTCTCATCAAATTATTTTTTTTTGTAGAATAATAGTTATAGCTGCATTCTGCTACTTAACATTCAGTTTTTAAAAGGGAGTTTAAACTGTCATGAGACACAGGGCTATGTGGGACATAAGGAAAATCAAGCACCAAATATAAGCCCCGATATAATATTTTTGAATACGCTTTTAAAATGATTTAATATTTTGGAAATATTTTGATATTGTTTATATTAAATATCAGTATGTTTTCTTCACATGATATATTTTTTATATTTTAATACGTTAAAAAATAATTTAAAAAGGTTATCCAAAAATACCAAATCAAGGCCAAAGTTTATTGTTTTACAAAAAGAAGAAGCAGCATTGGCAGCCTAGATGAATCACACCTGCGGGTTAGTCTAAAAAGCTGGTAGAGTATTGATGTAACAACTATAAACCCCATATAACAAAACGTGACAAAAGGCAGAGCTTGCCAATTCCCACAGCCATCAATAGTGATGTCTGTAAGGAAAATTGCATTGTCTGTGCGGTATCTTCCATAGACAAAAGTGTTGTACTCTTACCCGTGTACAAGAATACAGCACTGAAATCAGCTGTTGGTAGAGCCAGAGATGAAGAGAGTCCCACAGATGGAGATGGCAGTGGCCGGGAGGGTCAGCTTCAGATAGGTAAAACCTACCTTCCCCTGCAACCCCAGGCCACCGCACTCCAAGCGGAGCGGTCACCAACTGGGATCGTAGCTAAATATGCAAAGACTGCAGATGGTGCAGTGCCGCTTTAATACAACTTTCACTGGGTTCTTCACTAAAGAGAATTGTTGGGAATTTAAAATGCATTCCAAGAGAATTTCTAATTTGAGAGCAAAACAGCTGAAATGGAAGCATAGTAGACTTTTAGAATGTTAAAATTAGAATGCTTCTACTTTGGCAATGTTGGCCTTAAATTTTAAATTTATTTTGACTTGTCAGGTTGAATTCCAGACAATTCCTAATTTAATAAATAACCCTGTCAGTTTAAATGGTGTAAGATTATGAACATGACTCACCCCATCCTGAATTGTTGTCTGGGATTTTTGGCTTTTTGACCTTTCCTCTGACATTGTCTCCTGCATTCTGACCTCTATCTCAGTGAGGAGGGATTTTCCTTGTAGCCAATTAGCAACATCCCCCATATTATCCAACTGAGTCCGAAACTTCTTCCGTTCCGATATCCAATCAGCACAGCTCATACTGGATTCTCTACCATGGATCGGTGTCCTCTTATCAGTGTCTGGTTTGACACTGCTCTCAGGGGATTCTAGAAACATCTCTTCTGGTTTTGGTTTCCCAGACTCAAATTTGTCCATGGGAGGAGCGATGATTCTTCGCGTTCTTGATTTTGGAGGACCAAATGTCCTGCAGGCCACCCTGAAGAACAGGGTCTGGGATAGATCTCGCTGGCGGTATTGGTTCGGATCATTCTCCACTGGCATCAAGGGGTCTTTAAATAAAACTTCTTTGGCCATTGTCTAATTCAGCATCTACATAATAAAACAAGCGATAGATGACGCTAAATAAATACAATTTTCACCTTATTATAAAAGCTTTTTGTTTTTGCAGAACCTTATTAGTGTATTAGCTCTCCAACACACAATTCCAAAAAAGCAAATATAAAGTGCACTGTGCCTTTAACCCCTTAAGGACACATGACATGTGTGACATGTCATGATTCCTTTTCATTCTAGAAGTTTGGTCCTTAAGGGGTTAAGATTGTGCTCCCAAACATTCTTGTGTATTGCAATCAACCCCAGGAAGTAAAATAAATCAATGCAGCAAAGTGCTTGTGCTCAGATTAAAACTGTAGTTCCTCATGCAGGAAACCAGTATTTTGTGCAACATTTTTGTGCAAACACACTCCAAGATATATGTGTAAATCGTATTGCACCAGTGCACATTAAAGTGCATAAATATTAAAAGTGCATTATAAACTCTGTGTAAGTCAAATTTTTTTTTTTTTTTTAATTCTTTATTTTGGTTGTGCATTTATGAAAATCACATAAGCGTTCAGTATGTCACAGCATTGTAAACAAGTTGCAGTACTATACTTTTAGAACTGGGAATGACATTTGAGGAACATGCACATTTTTATAATAATGTTTAAACAAGCTTTAACCATTTAGTTGCGAAAAGTCCCGTTAGGTACAAAGTAATGATGAGTAACACGAAATGTTAGCGTAGATCTCCTTTAAATGATAAGACTAATACGTTAGCTTAGACTCTGCTGTTAGGTACAGGGGGCATATTACAGATTGCTATGGGCATCTGAGACAGTGTTATCAAGGCATATTAGGTAGGCAGACATTAACATTGTCAGAGTGAACGACTGAACACCAAATTGCTAACTGATCAGGCTCATACTGGTAAAATGTTATGCTTGCCATGAGATGACTATGTGCATGAGAAAGATAGCATTAATTTAACTGGCATACAAACGAGAAGTAATATAAAACAAAGAAACAAGAGGGGTCAGTGTTATATCACTGCACTGTCTTATCAAGGCTTGGATCAGGTATAAGGCAAGGTGATCAGTGAAAACAAGCTGTATGTTGATGGATCTGTATGGGGCTGATCACCCTATGCCCGTTAATGGCACGATGCTAAGGCTAGAACCCACAAGTTCACCTCTTTGTAGGGAAGGGAGCCACCAGTCCCTAGTGCCTTTGTGCTCCCGCCCTGCTCTGGCTGCATATCGGCATAGTCCAGTTACCGGACCGTGGTCTCTGGGTCTTCTCAGTGCTCGTGCTCTGTGTTGCCCGGCGTGGCTGAGCTGGCAGTATTCAGCAGGACTCTTCGTTGTCAGCGCTGATGCGGGGATTCGTGTAGCGGGTTGCAGCTGGACGAGATGCTTTAGGTAGGTATGCTTTTGGGAGTTCTTTTGGGCGAGGTGACTGTCTGCTGCACGCTTATTCAGCTGGTGAGGTAGTCTCCGCGGCTTTCGTCGCTTAAAGATTGTCGTGTTGTCTCGGGGTGAGTGTCGGCTTTTAGGAGGCTGCCCGGGTCGCTTCTTAGTGCGTATGTGTTTTCCTCTGGCAGGCTGTCGCCTTCTGCGGCATTTCAGGGCCTTGGTTGCCAGGGGGGGTTTGCGTTCTTGTTGGATGCCTGCTTGCTCCGCTGTGAGAGTGCAAGTATGAGAGTTGTGTGCCTGGGCTTGCTGCTCTCTGAGTGCCAGCTTCTCCCAGAATTTGGCAAATAGCGCATCAAGTTTGGCAAGGAAGTCAGTCCCCTCCATAGGTCGAGCATGTGCGAAGGCGGCCATTTTGCCGGAGTTCGCCTCTTCCCGCCGTCGATGGAGCTCCCTGTGTGGAGTTTTAGCAGGTAGTTGGTCTGTCACGCTTTGACCGGGATAACCCCCACCGGTCCGGGGGGGGAACAGGGTGTTTTGTCAACTGCCCTTCCGATGCAGGGTCGGGGAGAGCGGCCGCCTCCCCCCAGTCCCCTCACCTCTAGGCCGCGTCTGGCCAGCATAGCCTCCCGGTCTCCGAGGTTCTTAGGACGGGTATCAAGCTTGTCACCAGGTCTCGCTTATTACGGTCAGCGTTTCCCGGTTTGGTTTTCGGCTCGGGTTTGGCAATAATCAGCAATATTAGGGCCCGTTAGACGGGAGCCCAGCTTACATGCGACTGTTTGGCTCGCTGGCTTAGCCCCGCCCCGTGTAAGTCAAAATTTAAAACCAACGTGCAAGATAAATTTCACTCACAAATTTTGTTCATAGAGAGTTGATTTTTCACATGAAAAAAACATAAAAGCAAAATAGTATAATATTGCAAACACAATTATATCGTTAAAAAGAGGTAGATTATCACACTCACAAATAGAGAGCAGGTAAAGAGACTGTTCAGGCTGTTTGCGCTTTTGCACTGTATGTCAGCATCTACATAAGAGCACAAAAGGGGTTAATGGGGGTCAAACTATGCTGATAGAAAACATTTGTATTGACACTAGCCTCATATTTCTTCCTCTCATATATGAAGTACCACATGTAAACAAGCAGCACATCTATGGCATGGTATCCACACAATTAAAGGGACACTATAGTCACCCAGACCACTTCAGCTCAACAAAGTGGTCTGGGTGCCAGGTCCCCCAGGATTTAACCTTTCAAAGGTAAACATAGCAGTTTCAAAGAAGCTGCTATGTTTACGTAGCAGGTTTAATCCAACCTCTAGTGGCTGTCTTCCTGACAGACGCTAGAGGCGCTTCTGCGACGCTGGATGCGAAAACCGCATCCAGCGCGCAGAACGTCCATAGAAAAGCATTGAGAAAGGCTTTCCTATTGACTGTTTGAATGCGCGCATGGCTCTTACCGTGCATGCGGCTCCACTCAGGAGCTGACGTCGGCGGGGGAGGAGAGGTTACCAGCGCCGAGGGAGCCCGGTGCTGGATTAAGGAAAGTGGCTGAAGGGGTTTTCAGCCCAGTGGGAGGGGAACCTTTAGGATTGTATAGTGTCAGGAAACCGGGTTTGTTTTCCTG
Source organism: Pelobates fuscus (assembly GCF_036172605.1). NCBI lineage: Eukaryota > Metazoa > Chordata > Amphibia > Anura > Pelobatidae > Pelobates > Pelobates fuscus. Next base: position 103,411,445 of record NC_086323.1, on the reverse strand, counting down.
ACACTATAGTGATCCTTTAAACATCATGTTCTGAACATCTCCTTGTATGTAAATGTAACATCAAGCAGTCTTACATTTCAGAGTGAATGGTTGACTTCTCAGAAGATAATGCTAGGGAAGGGGTAGGCAACCTATGGCACGTGTGCCACGCACGGCACTCAAAGCTGCTAGAGCCAAACAGGCTCAGACCTATCAGGAGTCCCAGTGAAACTTCAGATATCTGCTAGTACAAAAGGTGGTGAAGGACAATCCTCAATTTATGCATTGCAGAACGTAGGGGAAGTGATCTCAGATCATGTCATCCCAGCACTTGTGAATGGGAATCCACACTGTAGTAGAGCAGCCCGCAGTTGCTGTTGCAGCCCCTGTCCTTGACCTGTACCTGACCAGCCTGGTCCCCACTGGAACCCAGGGAAGCCACCCACACTACTAGATATACACAGAGCTGCAGAATAACCCTCCCCTCATACAAATAATATGAACAGCCAACACACAAACATACACACAATCCGCACAATCGTAACACCACTAACAATCCACGCACATGCACACAACCCCACATGCCGCCTCTCACATGCAATACCCAAAACAGCCCCTCACATACACACAATGTGACATATCCATCCACACACACAATTCCACAAGCAGCCCCCATTCATAGGTATCATACACGATACCACAAAAAACGACTCATGAACATATACAATATAATAGCTCATATACTACGATGCAAAGCAACTGCAGTATAAATAGCACAAGCACAATACGGCAACATACACACCTCAACTTAAAAAAATAGGATCGACACGCTACGGGTTTTTACAATCTTATTTCGGCACAGTGCTGCTAAAAAAGGTTGCCAACCCCTGTTAGGGCATCTTCTCCAAAGCAACAATGAAAAATGCATCCTATATGTTTTGGCAATCCTGTATACACCTTTTTATTACAGGTTTTAAGAGAGGGCTAATAATATCAAACTAGAGAGTATTCCTTCTATTGATGTTTTAAGCATTAAATCAATCAACCCCAGTGATAAAAGAATTTGTGATCCAGATGTTGGAACAGAAATAGGAATATTATAGCTGATCCACTAACCAGAGGAGCCATCTCCCTCCTCACTATTGATGGATGCAAATAAATAGAGGTAATTGTATTTACAGTAACTTGTCATTATGAGCATTTAATAAATCTTAAGAACTCCAAGGGCTTATTCACTAAACACTGAATAAAATGAATTCAAAATTGAATGGCAAAATTTAGGCCAAAACAGATGATTTGGGAGCATTCTCCAAGTCATCCGTAGTCATAGTTTGCTACTCTAGCCTAAATTTACAATTCTGTTTTTAATCGACTAGAATTCTCTGTTGACTAAATAAACACCTTGTAGTCCATAGGAGAGAAGAGTGAGCCAAAATTACTTTAGGAAGAGTCCATACTCACTGAAACTGCAAGAGATGCGACAGACACTAAAAATTTCAAATTTCCCCGAAATATTTGTTGTGAATTGGTGTGATCATAGTTCCCTGTCTGACCATTAGTCAGTAATTACACATTTATAAACCAAGTTCATCACATAAACTCAAACGTATCTTAAAGTGAATGTGATTAAACATTTACATTTAGAAAAGCTACAGGTCTAACCAGATCAATGGGAGCCTCGTGGACCAGCAATTAGAGAGAGTTTTAAACAGTGCTTTCAGGAAGAAACAGGATTATAATAAACCCCAGAAAAAGGTGACAACATAAATAACAGAAAAGTAAAATACGAAATGAATTTGGAACAATAGCACAATGATAAATAAAGGGTTAATATTAGGTATAGAACATATTGAGTATATTACCTGGACCTGTAGGCACAGACGGGGTGAAAGGCCTGCAGGGTCTGTTGATTTGGATACCATAGTTACTGCCCCACCCTTCTGTACTGTGATTGGCTTTTCAACTCCATAGTTGGGTCATTTGTTCATTGTTTACACACAGCTCATTCAGGACAGTCAGAGTCACAGCATTGCATATTAGGGAGCTTGCTTGCATAAGTGTCTCCTAATGGGTCTGTTTGATCTTATTCACAGATTCACTAAATTGTGTAAACCCCCCAACCCTTCCAAATTTTTATATATATATATATATATATATATATATATTATATATAATATATGTAAAGTAGGTAACTAATAAAGATATCTTTGCGATGTAGTGGAAGAATTGCTGTGAAAACACTTTTAAATTCACAATTGTAGCTAATTAAAATTGCATTTGAAGCACAGATGAGAAAACAGTCAAGCTGTGAATACAGATGACTTGGGAAATTATTTCAAACTAGTTATTTTAGCTTATGTTTTGGCTTTTGGATTTTAGTTTGCTACGTTTTGGAGTTTTGTGAATAAATGTTTTGGCACAGTTAAGAAAATCTGGGCTCCACTGCAGAGCTCCAATTATGACATAAGCCACAAACGTATTAAGTATGTAGACTGTACCAATATATTGGTCTGTCCACCTAAAGGAATGTGACTAAATATGTAGATCGTAGGCAAATATATCTCTACACTCCATCTGTTCTGAAAAATAGCATTAGCTTTATTATTTTGGGCTTGTTGATTTTAAGTGCAGTGATTACATAAAATTAAATATTTAAAAGCAGCCACACTAGAAAAGTTAATACAATGTAAACAAAACATGAAGATAGATACAAAGATCGGTATAAAAATGGTCACAAGGAAAATACATAAAAAACAAAACAAAAAAAAAAAACATTCTTTATTTCAGGCCAAATTTGTCATGATTCTCCCACAGCCAGGCATGGTATTTATTCAGCTTGTGATCTTCTGGATGCACCTAAAATAAAACATGCATTTAATCTGAGAGGTAAGTTTTTACATTCTAAATATGACATTTTTAAGAATGTTTTTAACCACAAATTCCATGATTTTATTTATTTATTGATTTATTTGAAATTCTTTATTTTTGTTGTACATACAATTGCATACAAGCCTGTATGGTCACCATAGTGGTAACCAGCATTACAGCTACAGACTTTGTCATGGCATTTGAGTTGTTAACTGCACGTTTTATATATAAAAAAAAACAAGAGACAATAAAAAAAAAAACAAGATAATGTGGAATTAGCTCTATGAAGAGATCAATTAAACTGCAGGGCATGCTGGACAGAAAAGCAGAATTAAGATTGATTATCTAAATCTGCAGTGATGGAGCAGAGCTAAGACTAATATTAGGATAATATCAGTAGATTCAGTTTTGCATGTTTATCAATCTACAGCTCTAGAATCAGGTTGGAGACATCCAATATGGCATCTGAAGGTGCTTTCCTCTCTTCTCCTCATCTCTCCGCTTGATACCCACACACAGAACACAAAGGAGCTGTATAGCTCTGTACCTTGCCTGCTCACCACTTGCCTGCTCACTGCCTGTCAGCTTACTGCTTATCTCCTCAGCCATCTCAGTCGAAGTGGGCCTCTGGTGAACGCTGCTGGGCGGCTTAGTGTGACAGAATGACTGTGGGGGAGCCGCTATGGTCTTGGGTATTGACTGCTTGGCCCTTAGCTTCTTCCAAAAAGCATCGGAGAGGGCATCCATGTGCTGGAGAGTAGAGGTCATCATTCCTCTTTGGTGATGATATCCACAGCGTCTGACATCTTAGGGATACCTCAGACGGTAATGTCGGCTTCTGCGGTACTGTCACGGCTCCGTGGTGGGTCATGAGAGCCTTTTGGGTGGGGACCGGGATCACCCCCTATGGTCCAAAGGGGCGGGCAGCGGGGCATCAATAACATGCTTGGGGCTCTGTCTGCTCGAGCTGTCGCCTCTCCGCTCTGCAGCACCTGTTAGGCCTCATTATATTTTGGCTACTAGAATGATAGAGAGGACTGCAGGGTATGCTCCCCAATCACTCTGTCAGGTTGTAAAACTCATAGTAAGTAGCAGACTTAGAAATAATTGCTAATTAAGCCCAGAAATTCAAATTGTACAATATGTCTCAGGGAGCTCCCGAGAGACACGTTTAGTTGCCATGATGGGCAGGCCCCGCTCCCCGCAGTTTGATGTTTTAAATATCAGAAATAAATCAATGTAAACCTTTACATGTAAAAAGAGTTTAGAGCGTAATTTATTCCTCCACTTCTTTTAGCACTTCTCTTACACAGATCTGAACTTTAAGGACATATACGTGTGCTACTTGACACTGCTTGAGTTTCAAGGAGGTGCGCTATATGTTGAGAGTGACATGCCAATGTGCAATGGTATAGGAATATATAGCGATGCATCACACAATATATTGATTAAATGTACAAGCTTTAGCTTTCTACACATATGAAGTCTGTGGCTAAAACAGTGAGACTGCAGGGGCATGATCTATACACCAAAACTGCTTCATTAAGCTTATGTTGATTTGATACATACAGTGTCCCTTTAAGTCCAGCAAGTGGATGAAATATGTAAGATATCTGTGATAGGCATTCTGTATATCTATTTTACTTGAAATAAAGCACTTTTTTTTCCTGACAAATTAACTTCTGACCAACTTGTGTGAGTAACCAGAATATTTTTTTTTTTTTAGTCTGCATAAGAAGCAACATGAGAAGTCTATTGTCAGCACCCCTTATTATAAAATTCTCTCTCGTAATAAGCTTATGATTCATTCTGTCTAACATAGCTTTCTGCATCCTTTTAATCTTCCCCAGACCTCCCAACATCCTTCTCTATACTTTTTTATTTTACTTCTCACTTTTGTCTCTTGATTAGCCTGTGGGCAGAGCCCCATAACCCGTTGAATTGGTTTGCTGCTGAGTTAGATTTTATAAACCCTTTACAAGCTTAAAAATCAATAATAAACCTTAGTACCTCTTTCCATTCATTTACACAGAAGATCCGATAAGAATCATTGCCATATTTTCCAATTCCATGGAGTTCATTGGGATAACGCCACTTCTTACTGAGATACTCATCTAGAGAGCAAAAATCAATCATTACTAAATTTCACCAGTTACAAAAAAATAAACAACATGTGAACCAATTATGGAATGAAGTTCCTTCCCTCTCCTTAACCCCCTTAAGGACACATGACATGTGTGACATGTCACGATTCCCTTTTATTCCAGAAGTTTGGTCCTTAAGGGGTTAAGGAAACGTTATTATATAAACTTCTACCTATAGATTTACATAGCATATAAACTCAGCAAGCAAATCATAAAGAGAAACTGCAGACGGGATGAAGACAGTTTCAATGAACACTCCAAGCACCACAACCACTGCAGAGTGCCATAATGATAATAGTGCAAGGAGCGTCCTTGTGCTCATTTTAGAACAGTTTGACAGCTCTGCCTACCTCTACTATTTTGTATCTGAGCTAAGGAAAATTTGATATGTGCAATAACAGGCAATTCACCCTGCTTTGCTTCTTTACAACACGTTTCCTGTGGCAGAACCACAGCATTAGCTTAAAAAGTACCTAAGGAATAAGACATGTTGAATACATGAGAGAGATAAAACCAACATAGACCTATGAAAATGCTGGGAAGACCATGTCTTAGTCTGGTTTGTCAGTGGGAGACGTGCCTGAAAATCTGACAATGGCCTTTGCTCGAAGTTCATGGAGTCCAAGAGGCTGGAGAAATTCCGACATTGGCTTCCAGTCCGCTATTCTGGCTACTTGGGGCGTGGGGTATTTTTCTAGGAAGTTCCACAAAGCTGGAATTGCCATTTTTCCTGTAACAAGAGACAATTTTAAATGTTGTAAAAAAATAAAGACTTTCTATGGAAAAAGCATACCTGCCCGTCCCTCCAGCAGCTAAAGAATAAAGTACAACAGTTTTATGTGTATGAGAGGATGTCCACAGACACTGTACATGCAACCACAAAATTTAGGGAGATGTGGAGGGTGTGAGAGAACTGGTATAATCGAGGGGAACATAGTGCGGAGTAGGGGAGGGCGGAGAAGAGAGGAGGGAGACATGAGGGGAACGCAACCACACATAGGGTGCTACTCCAGACCGACGTAAAACAGAGTACTATTCTAACTAGTTCATGCCTTTATGTATGATTTTGTAAATACATTTGTTACATATGATTTATGTTTTTCTTCAAAGTTCTCATGCATATCATCTTATGGTTAGCTGAAGGTCCCAGGTTGGATTTAACTAATCTCCAACTTGAGTCCTCAGTTGCTCCTACTAGGCTATATCATCATACTGTGTCGATGACTGTATACATGTCCTTATTCACTGAGCTGTAACTATGTACTGGATATATATCTATGAAAACCTTCAATAAAATACAATTGATTTAAAAAAAAAAAAAAAAAAAAAGGACTTTCTAGGCATATAAAGACTTACTGCATGTAATAAATAAATGCAAGACCATCTTTATATTCCTGTGAGAATGACGGCACTTGCCCTTTCAGCTATGGGGAAGGATACCAGCCTGGAAATATAAAATAAACTTTGACTTCTAGAATTGTCATGTGGGGCTGGTCTGTATACACTACTGAAGACTAACTTGGTGACATGGAAGGTGAATTTTGCTTGTGTCCATGAAAGCTTTATAACTAGGTATGTTTCAAGGCAAAATTGGTAACTTCTCCAACTTACTGAACTCTTATAAATTTAAAATGTCGACTCCACTAAGACAAACAGATATATCTTTAAAGTTGTAAAATATTGTTCTAATTATTTATTTAAAAAATATTTTACCAGGAAAGATACATTGAGATTTCTCTCGTTTTCAAGTATGTCCTGGGTCAATTAAGATAATATTAATCTGTTGGGAAATATCCAGTTTTCGACTGTCCAAAACATTCTGTCTTTTGTCCTCAAACAGGCATGCACGGGTGCTACTTGGGTCGATTACATGTTAACACATGAAGATTCACAGAATAAGACTTTAATGGCTTTACTAGTCATTGCACTACACATTGCTCCTATCACAAAACTCTCACCAGATGTCTTGTTTAAAAAGATGGTGGCGAGTAAAAGCTTCCATGGGTCATGAAACAGTGTTTCTTGAACTAAATTAAAAGGAGATCGAGGAGGGGTCCACTTAGAAAATGCTTTTCGTCTAGGTCGTTCCGGAGCTGTAAGGAAAGAAGCAGAGTTTAGTGCATTTATATTTAAACACAAGAATGCTGCAAGAATTAACATTGCCACCTCATGACTAGTTACTGAACTTTAAAAATTATTCCTGAGGACCCCAACATCGACTTTGTTACATCTTTGAGAGTCCCTTGTGGTTATAGGCAGGAAGAAAATCACAGTAGAAGACTTCCCTGCACCAAGTAAAATTTATGGACCAAACAATTATCATTGCTTTCAAGGTTGGACAAAACCACTAATATGGAACTGCCTATGGATGATGCAGACAGCCCCTTTCATAGTCTCAAATGCCTCAAAAGTACCGGTTAATTGCCACTTTACATACAACTTACATACTTTACATAGAACTTAACAAAAAGACATTTTAGAGACGAACAACGCTGGAAGGAAATGGAGCAAGTCCATCCACCAGGGTTGTGATGGTTATAGGATACAATGGGGCATAACCCCTAAAGGTATAAAGAAGAAATAGGACTAGTGGGTGGCAGAATAACAACAAACTGTCTCCCAGATAGACCTTATATCCTTATATGTGGAGGGCTACTATGCAATTACACTGTAAGGGAAAATTGCAGATAGCCAACAAAACAAAAAACTCTTTAATAATCCCTCTTGAGGGAGAAAAAACCAAGATAAACGTACAAACATATATTAAAAACTAGGACCTAATGGGATAGGGTATTGACTAATCCAAAAGATACTTGAAACAAGTAACTATAAATATGTATGTGGCCAAAATATGCCAATAATAGTAACAAATTACTTGTACAAGGAGAGAAAAGATACAATATATGTAGCAAAACTTCAAGCTTTAGGTTGTAAGAGAAATGGTTCCTATAAACGCCATCAATTGCATCCAGTGCATAAAACACATGTTAGATTTATGGCAAAACAGGAGAAAAATGCTTAAATTCCAAATGAAACTGCTATTCTCGTATGAAACAAGATGCCTAAACAGCTATATGAGATTTGGGGATAGGAGTCCCTAGCATCTTGTTCATAGTAAAGTTAGTATTTGGTTTCACCCAATGTAGTAAGGTATAAGTATTGGTTAGTCAAACCCCCCAGAATGGTCTCAAATAGATTTAAAAATCATCCGCTCTGAATGGATAACTCGACGCGCGATTCGTGAAACAAGTCGCCTTTGTCAAGAGCCGTTGCGGAATGAGAGGCGCCTCTTTTTAAATGCATGTGAGGTGCCGCCCCCAAATGTGACGTCATCGTTACTGTCCAATCGTGTGACTTTATGAAAATAAGGGGCGGGGAGATCGTCAGGCATCCGAGAGGATTGTTAACCCTCGCAGAACGGCGAGAGTTTGACACGAAAACTCATCGAATAAAGACATAATGTGTGCAACAAGGATATGTCTACTGGATGAAATAGATAAACCTTAAGCCAAAGGCTCACTGTAGAACATATGGAGCCATGTATAGAGCGATACCATCAGATTAAAAAGACAATGTATATAATGGTATCACATGTTATGGATCTTTCAAATGAAGCATAAAGCTTATACTCCTGAGTGGTTTACACACAGAGACAAGTCCACTCATAAGTATAAGCTTTATGCTTCATTTGAAAGATCCATAACATGTGATACCATTATATACATTGTCTTTTTAATCTGATGGTATCGCTCTATACATGGCTCCATATGTTCTACAGTGAGCCTTTGGCTTAAGGTTTATCTATTTCATCCAGTAGACATATCCTTGTTGCACACATTATGTCTTTATTCGATGAGGTTTCGTGTCAAACTCTCGCCACTCTGCGAGTTCTGCGAGGGTTAACAATCCTCTCGGATGCCTGACGATCTCCCCGCCCCTTATTTTCATAAAGTCACACGATTGGACAGTAACGATGACGTAACATTTGGGGGCAGCACCTCACATGCATTTAAAAAGAGGCGCCTCTCATTCCGCAACGGCTCTTGACAAAGGCGACTTGTTTCGCCGAAACGTGCGTCGAGTTATCCATTCAGAGCGGATGATTTTTAAATCTATTTGAGACCATTCTGGGGGGTTTGACTAACCAATACTACATTGGGTGAAACCAAATACTAACTTTACTATGAACAAGATGCTAGGGACTCCTATCCCCAAATCTCATATAGCTGTTTAGGCATCTTGTTTCATACGAGCATAGCAGTTTCATTTGGAATTTAAGCATTTTTCTCCTGTTTTGCCATAAATCTAACATGTGTTTTATGCACTGGATGCAATTGATGGCGTTTATAGGAACCATTTCTCTTACAACCTAAAGCTTGAAGTTTTGCTACATATATTGTATCTTTTCTCTCCTTGTACAAGTAATTTGTTACTATTATTGGCATATTTTGGCCACATACATATTTATAGTTACTTGTTTCAAGTATCTTTTGGATTAGTCAATACCCTATCCCATTAGGTCCTAGTTTTTAATATATGTTTGTACGTTTATCTTGGTTTTTTCTCCCTCAAGAGGAATTATTAAAGAGTTTTTTGTTTGCTATCTGCAATTTTCCCTTACAGTGTAATTGCATAGTAGCCCTCCACATATAAGGATATAAGGTCTATCTGGGAGACAGTTTGTTGTTATTCTGCCACCCACTAGTCCTATTTCTTCAAAAAGGCATTTTACTTAAGATATTTGTGTTTGATAAAAAGATATTCTTACAACAAATGGTATTGATGACCACAATTCCTAATCACAGTATTGAATACGGATATTAACCTTCCTTCAGGATTTTCCTGGAAAAATAAGGGCTTGTTTTACGCTTCTCAACCTGTGACCTTGGAACAGTGTCTAGAGAAGAGAAAAAAACAAAACATTAAAAAAGGTTAGACTTTTAAACAGAAAACAAAACACCAAAAATAAAGATGTATACATGGACTTACTTTGAGTCAAAGTGATATGGTCATCGAGATTGGAGTCTTTTGTTTCTTTATCTGTCTTGGGATTGCTGAGAGATTCTAAATTACACAGGACAGTAAGATGTTCAGCTTTCACCATGGAAACAGTGATGTTTTCCGACTGGTCAACAGAGTCCGTGCTCTTATTTTTACAGCGTTGCCTTGTTACTACTGCAGGTCCTAGGAGTGAATCATTGTTCGTTTTCACTTTGCATCTTTTTCCTGACCTCTTTTTTTTAATAACCCTCTCCTGGACACTTGGTTTCAGCTTGGTAAGTGCTTCTCGTTTAGAAGAACTACTTTTCCGACGCAGATTGATTTTCCCATCTTCTTTACATTTTTCTGCCCTTGTCCTGTGACTTGTCAGCCTTTTTTTCTGAAGAACTTTTTTTTCCATTTGGTTTTCCTGTTTACAAGCTAACAGATCTTCTGTCATATTATTTATTTCATTGCTGACATTAATGGATTCGACAGAACGATGGCTACCCAGGCGTTGTCTTCTAAATGATGTACTTAGCGCCTTATTCCTTTTACATGACATGTTGATCTCTTTTATTGTCCCTGTGTCCCTTTCACATGGTCGCAACTGTTCATGGCATGAAAATGAAAAATCTAAATGTTCCACTTTAGGGTCAATTTCATTGTTTTTAGAAAGATATTTTATCAGAGAACATTTGGATCTAAATTTTGTCCCTTGAGGGCTATGAACAAAAAAGAAAAAAAATATAAAGCATTTAAAAAAAAAAAAAAGTGATTTGTTATAAGATATGTAATGTTAAAACCTGTGTAAAACTCACCTTATAAACAACACATAATATTTTCCTGCAGTTTTGCCGGATCCTCTTTGTTTTATTATTTTTTTCCACCCATCTGGTAGGCCACCAGAGATGTTTGAATCAACACATTCATAATTTCTATCTTTATTTAATCCTGTAGAAACCTGTACTTCCTGCAAAATCTTCGTGGACGTGTAGTTACAATCAACAGTTTGATATTCTACATGTTCCTCACTGGAAATAAAAAGAGAAAAAAGTATATGAGCATGGTCAGTGATTTGGTCAATTTACGTGGCAAATATGACAATAGTAAGATTTGTTGTTGTTTTTTTTTATCATTTAAATTAGGAGCCGTGGTAAACTGCAAAGTCAATTTGTTTAAGTGAAAATAAAATATTGAAAAACAACTTGGCTATTTTTGTTTTGTAAATTTAGGCTTATATTTCATAAAAGGGTATTTGCAACTTCTGCAGTCATCTCTCATCATTAAAAAGCATCTGAAACCACAAACCAATCCTAGTGCTCCCATTATTTTCTAGTATTGTACAGGCCGCAGCACACCAGATCCATATGTAATTTATTAATGAAAATTCCTTACTGAACCAATTTTATGCAAGGCATATAAGCTGCAGTGTGTCATATATTAGCTTCCCATGTCGCTTTTAAAAAAAATAATGAAGTAGGTGGCCAGATGGTGCATATTTTTTCAAGATATATATCTGAGATACATTGTTTTCATATATATATATGAAAACAATGTATCTCAGATTGTAACTTGAGAGCTAATTGTGTAAAGGATGTGTTAAGAAATTATTTCTAAATATAATTTGCATGCTGATAATAAAATAACCACAATTACACACTGTGTATGTAATAGCTCAAATAAGCGATGTTAAACTATAAAGCCAAGACGGTTATTGCCATTAATCTCATCCTCAGAACTAAGGCTTGGTTACCTGGCCAGGATGGAGGCAGCCATGTTGAAGCTCCTCCAAGTCATGTGACTGTAGCGTGTAGTTGTTTTGCGCATGCGCTCTGTGTTATGCCTTTCCTCCATCTATGGGCGCTGGGGAGGCGTGGCTCTCTATGCTAATGAGCAGCAGACAGTTAGTAATCTCCTGCCTACTGAACACTCTATTATCGGGTCACCGATAGACTGATAACCGGAGCCATGCGGGCCGTGCCAACCTGGATAGACCGAGTGCATGACCGGGATAAAGTGGAGCAATGGTACGTGGGTTATTCAGCCCATAGCAACCGACCAGGGCCATAGCAACCGGGGCTGGGGGGGTATAGAGTGCATAGCAACCGACCAGGGCCATAGCAACCGGGGCTGGGGGTATAGAGTGCATAGCAACCGGGCCTGGTGGTATAGAGTGCATAGCAAGCAGAGCTGGGGTTAAGGGGTGCATAGCAACCTGGAGCTGGGGTTCAATAAATCCATGGTAACCAAGTGCAAGGGACCATGGTTGCATGGAAACCAGGTTCCATGGGAAATAACTTGCATAGAAGCCATGTGTCAGAGGGACCTGGGTGCATAGTAACTAGGTGCCAAAGGAACACTGGGTACATAGAAACCAGGAGTCAGAAAGGCATGGGACCATGTAACTAGGTGGCAGAGGATTGTTTGGTGTGTAGTAACTAGGTGGCAGATGATTGTTTGGTGTGTAGTAACTAGGTGGCAGGGGAGAAGGAGGTGCATAATAACTAGGTGTGAATTGTAAATAGATGCACATAAAGTGCATAGGTACCAAGAGGCATATGTTGCATTGTTACCAGATGCCAGGGACTGTGCATAGTAACTAGATGCCATGGGGTCATGAAGTGCATAGTAACCAGGAGAGGATTGTCATGGGTTGTACCTGGAAGTTATGATGTGATGTGTTACAGAGTGCAAAGTAATCAGGTGGGCAGAAAGAGAAGACAACGATTTGGCCTGATTATAGTTGTCCTGTAAGGACATTAGTATACTGAAACCAGCAGCTACTGTCAATCAACTATTGGAGTGTTGGCTGGCTGAGCATCATGAGACAATATTCAATAACATTTGAAATTCTAAAGTTAAATCATTTTACTTGTGATTTTTTTTTCTTTTTGAATAGAGTTCTAGAATTGGTGATGCATAGAATTTGTGACAATTTCATACTGGACAAATTGACAGCAGTGTTTCCCAAACCAGTCTTCATGGCCCGCCAACAGTCCAGGCTTTGTCAATATCTCCATTGGAATAAAAAAGGGAAATACATAATTCCTTGATTGTTGGTGGGCCATCCGGTCTTGTTTGGAAATCACTGCTTTACAGCTTTTTATAAAGCATGGGCACTATGGAAAGAGTTTGAGGGTGGTGGCGTTTCTTGAGTATATGGTTGGCTCAGTAACCCCCTCCCCGATGCAGCAACTCTTTCTTAACACTATCTTTTTACTAGAAGCTCTTTTTATCTATATTCCGCACTGTTCCACAACCTTTCTCTTATTAAATGAGTCACCGCTCACACACAGAAAATGCATACAAGAATTTCTATCAATGAATCTTTGACTGTAACAAACTGATATCTCTTCAGAAGAGATACCTTCAGCAAATATGTTTCTTAGGAATTTTAATAAATGTGCACCGTTCCTTTTTCAAGCAGTGTGCCTTAACCCCTTAAGGACACATGACATGTGTGACATGTCATGATTCCCTTTTATTCCAGAAGTTTGGTCCTTAAGGGGTTAAGCGCATCCCCGGTGGTGCTGTCTGGGCCTAATAGGTAATTTCAATGGCCACAGTGCTCAGTTACATCTTGTATTTTCATTGTTTTTATTTATGGTTCTCTCTCCGAATAAATCTCTTTAGGGATTTCTGCCCTTGTTTATGTCTGTTTAAAATGCTGCTTCAACAAATGTGACCTGTTACGTCATATGCAACTATAAAGAATTAAAAAATAATACATAGAGCTCTAAATCTGTTCAGCAATTTGTCCAAATGGTTGCTCAACTGTCAACAATTCCTTTTTTCACCAAGTCAGAAAATAATCCCCAAATAATAGGAAAAATAATAAATAAAAACAAATAATGTTTCTAACAGTTTTATTTTATAAACCAGAAATTGTGTTAATTAGCTTGTATGACATGTGGCATAGATGCTACACCCAATTCACTGGTACTATTTTTTTATAAAAAAAATGGAAAAAGGTTGAATTGACTATCTACTCATTAATGTTTTGGATATATTTTTCATAATATGCAATCATTTGAAAAAGCTTTTTAATTTTGTAATGTTTTGATATTTTGTTGATATATTTTTCACATATATTTATATTTTAATATTTTGGAAAAATAATTGTAAAAGTTTATCCAAATATATTAAATTGTTTGAAGGGAGGTGTACGTAGGATGCTAAGGAGGAGCTAAGGGCAACGGGAAATGCACATATGCACTAAGCTACCACACGATTTCCTAAGCTGTGTTCACCTTCGTGGAGCTGAGTGCTCTGAGAGCAGTGATTTGAGAGAAATTATGATTTTGCAGAAATAATCACCACAAGTACAGGAATATCGGATAAGAAGGTAGTACTTGAAAGTATATCTGGCCAAGGGTCTCCGTTTACTACATTTGAGACGGATAGCCTTGCTGTCAATTCCACAGGGATAGTAGATGATCATAGTTACAATGACCCAAAATCAATCGGCAATGCCTTTAATAAATTCTATGCACAACTTTATAGCCTCTCCTCCATCCCCCAGGAAACCGAAATATCTAAATATTTGGATAAGATCGAGTTGCCAACACTTACAGATGATCAGCAGAAAGAGTTAAACTTACCATTCTCTGAATATGAAGTCACTTTAATAATTAATAATCTTAAACTGAATAAAGCTCCAGGTCCTGACTGGTTTACTAACAGTTTTTTTAAGAAGTTTAAAATCGAGCTTTCGCAACATTTAGTAGACACATTTAATGAGATTAGAGTAACTGGTCTTCCTTTGAAAGAATTAATACAGGCCAATATTTCACCAATATTAAAAAAAATAGATAAGTACTCTACTAATCTAGCCAATTACCGGCCTATATCTCTTATAAACTCAGATATTAAAATTTACTCTGCTGTCATTGCGAATAGACTATAATCAATTATCCTGTCTTTAATTTATCAAGACCAAATAGGCTTCATTCAGAATCTAAATTCAAGTAACAATACTCGAAGAATGACTGGCTTGATTGATTATGTAACAAGGAGCAAGATTCCTCTGCTGGCCCTGTCATTAGATGCTGAGAAGGCGTTTGACAGGGTCAGTTGGAGTTTTATGAACCAGGCTTTGGACAAATTTTTATTTGTTGGTTCCATCAAAACTGCAATAATGGCTCTCTATTCTAGTTCAATGGCGTAAACCATGGGCCCTGGCATCTCCACAGATTGGTTCACAATTTCTAATGGGACCAGGCAAGGATGCCCCCTTGCCCCGCTTTTATATATTTTGACACTTGAACCACTCGCAGTGAGTATAAGAAACAACTATCAAATTAAAGGAGTCATCATGGATCATTCTGATTTTAAGATCAGCCTCTATGCTGATGATATAATATTAACATTGACAGACCCGTACAAGTCGCTAGTGGCCTAGAGTCTCAAATTACAAATTAAATGTTGGCAAATCACAAGTTATTCCCATTAACTTAGACTCTATGACAATTAAAAAGCTATCAACTAAATATAATTACTTGGTCACCACAAGGTTTTAAATACCTTGGGATTTATTTTTCTTCCAACCTAAAAGAAACAATAGATAAAAACGTGGATAATCTTCTAAAAAAAAAAAAAGAAGCTAGTGATAAATTACTGAAAGAGTGGAGAAATATAGGAATTTCCTGGTTAGGAAGAATAAATATCATCAAATCATATATCTTACCTCATTGGTCATACCTTTTCAGAAAGATCCCTTTATCTGTAACAACAACAAAACTTAGACAGATCCATAAATTATTTTTGAATTATATCTGGGGCTATAAGAGATCTAGGATGTCGATTCTATACGTAATGAAAAAGTCCAGTAAGGGTGGCCTGGCGGTCCCTAATCTCATTAAATACTATGAAGCCAGTAGGTTATTCCATCTATGGAGATTGCAGGTTCCAGTGACAATAGAAGAGCCTTGGTACAAAATTGAGTCCTTTTCGTGTAAAACAGAAGATCTTTCCAATATGATATGGACTGACGCTGGAGCTAGTGCTATTTTTTTTTTTTTTTCAAATATAGAAACCTCTTATATTTAGAGATATTTATGAAAATTGGGTAAAATACAGGGAAAAAATCATATTCTAAATAAAATCTCTAAGTATATTTCAATTAAGACAATGGAATATAATATTACTGATCTAAATATAGGTAATTGGATTAAATCTGGTACAATTAAATAGGAGCTCTACTAGAATCAAATAAAATAAGGCCCTTTTCACACCTTCAGTTAAGTCTTGACCTTAAATCAAGAGAGATATTCTCCTATCTAAGAATAAAAAACTATTTGGCTAATCATCTCTTCCATGACGATACAGGATAAATAAAAAAATTAAATGATCTATTTAAAACCAATACAAAACGTAAACTGATATCTAGTTGGTATGAAATACTGAGAGAGGAAGAAATAGAGTCTAAACCAAAAGCCGGGAAAAACTGGGAACAAGAAAGCAGGTCCCCCATCGAGCTAGAGCAGTGTAGATCAATTCAAGAAGTTAAAAAATCATTGCAGTGTTTAAATATTATAGAGCTTCACTACAAAAGTCTTCATCAATGGCATAGGGTACCAAAAATCCTAAATAAAATTAACCCTGATAATACCAAACTATGCTGGAGGTGTTATTGTGTAGAAGGTAATATGTGGTAGGGATGTAAGCTTTTAAGACCTATATGGAATAGGGCATTTAGTGTTATATCAGACTTAGTGGGAGACGATTTGGAAGATAATTTCTTGGTTGCTCTTTTTCATTTTAATATAAAAAAATTCTCAACTCAAAAAAGATAATTCAACTTATGATTGCCATAAAAATCGAAATCTCAAGATATTGGCTACAGAAAAAAATTCCATCCTGAACTCGGGTACTAACCAATATGTACCATATACCAATATGTACCAATATGTACCATATGTAATCTTTTCGATATGATAGCCATTTAAAATTTGATAAAAAATGTTACCTTGGTTAGATAACCTGATATAACTCTAACCTAAACAATCTAGACCCGTTCTCTGTTATGATAATCCACATATGGAAATATCACTCTAGTCCTCCCTATGGTTATGTAACATAAAAAGATCTGGAGTTATCTCAGAATAGGCCTGCTCAATCCCGCTCAGTCTTTTAAAATTTGTTATATATGTTATATGTGTGTGATGTATATTCAACAGTTCATATATTTCTCTTCTGGCAATCCATGTACACGATTAACCTTGAACTGTGTACTTGTCTGTAACGTTCTTCATGTAAAATTTGCAAAAAGAATAATATATTTTTTTTTTTTAAAATAAATAAAATAAATCGTTTGAAAAGCTTATCCAACAATATTAAAACAAGACCTATGTTAGAAATAAAACCCATCACCCTGAAGTTTGAACACAAACTAGGTAAACTGTAGCAGGGATAGAACTATAGATTTTTTTACTACTCCTCCATTTTTCCCCTCTTTTGGTCTCTTCTCTATTAGGCCTCAATTAAATATTTTGGATAAGCTTTCAAATGATTTAATATTTTGCTAAATATTTTTTATAATATTATATTTATATATATTTTAAATATTTATATCTTTTTATGTATGATGTATTTTTATATATATATTTTTTTTTTTTTTTTTTTTTATGTTTAGTGATTTTTTTTTTTAATTCTTTATTTTTGCAGTGCTTATAATGGTTACAGGTTTACATATGGTACCCCAACGGCATTCCATACGCTGATTGGTAAACATTCGTTACAGTGGGTAGTAAAAAGACATAGCACTTTTTTTTTGATATTACATAGTAAACAGGCTTAAACGTAGATTGAGATTACAAATTATATGAGGGTATCAGATTAGTAGGTATCACTTTTGTGGTATGACATGTTGTGAGATATAGCTAGCTGCGCTTAAGGTGACACTAGGTTAAATGATAAACGTTACGCTTGACATTAGCATTTTACAGAAAGATATGCCAGGTTGCGAGGGCGCAGAGCAGTGCTTTATAAAAAAGGAGAACGTGGGAATAAACTACTTATGTTATGGCATAACAAGCTTACTTTGCCACTTTAGATATGGCTAGGTAATAAAACAGCGCGGTGGAGGTAGGCGCCTGTAGGCAACAGCGTGGGAGACTTTGTAAGGGGTGCAACAGTGGTAGTAAATACAGACTAATGCAACACGCGTATTCTACAACAAATGGTGCTTAAACTGATGCTGAACAGTGGGTTAGGCCATGAGGACCTCCTTGTTTGAGTCCCGAGGGCCAGGGCTATGTAAAAGTATACTAAAGGCATACAGGGAGATCTGTACATGTGGAGAGTACACCAGGGTAGACTAGGTCTGCAGAGCCGTCTGTGCCTGTGCCGGGAGACAGTCCGGGACTTCTTGCCTGTTCATCCAATGCCCAGTCTGTTCTGTGGTTGTTGGTCGCTCCGCTTCAGGCTTGCATCCCATCGGTGTGTGCCTTTTGCAGGAGCATGAGGTCGAGGTGCATAGTAGCGTCCATGCTGCTGGTTTCCCGGTTGTAATCCAAGTGCGTGGATGGTGTTGCTGGCATACGGGTCCTTATGTGGATCGCCAGAGGTAACGTGTGCGTGGGAGCCGTCACTGCTGCCCGAGCGGCGTGGGTTCCTGGGTCCCGATCCCGCTCCGGCCCAGGTCTGTGGGAACATTTCCTGGGTACCGACGTGGCTTGCCGTTGTGGCCCTGGAGTGACTCTTGGGGTCTGGCTGGTGTGGGGATTTGTGCTGGGTTTTAGGGCGGCCTGCCTGGTTGTCTCGCTCCATTGTGAGCGGGGGCGGGTGTGTGCACCCCGTTCGTTTGGCCTCGTGGCCTGCCATGCCGGCATTCAATGTCTGCACGGCCGCCTGGAAGGCCAGAGATGGGTGCTCATAGTGGCGTCGGCGGGTGGTTGGCCTAATCCACGAGGCCACTAGTTGTGCTGCTCGCTGGTAGGTCATCCCCCTGTCCAGAAGTGTTGTGCAGAATTTCAGGCATAGCTGATCTAGGGCTTCCAGAGGATGGGATGGGGTAAAGCTGGCCTCCCTCTTTTCCCTTGTTCCTAGCTGGTCGGCCATTTTGGCTGGGCCTTAGGTGCTTCGTGGGATTGCGAGTAGTGTGGTCGGTATGGCTTGCTCGCAGTTTTAGTGTGCTTGGTTCAGTCGCGTGGTTGTGCCGGGATATCCCTCACCGGCCAGGGGGGGTGAACGGGGTCTTGGGGGTTGCAGCGTTTTCCGCTGAGCCGCTGGCGGGGAGGTCGGCCGCCTCTCCCGCGCCTGCACCCGTTGGTAGGCCGCAACCCTATCTTTCCGTCAGGTCGCCTCTCCGAGTCCGGCGATCCGGCAAATTGAGCCTCGGGGGTCTCACCGCTTCTCTGCTGTGTCGTTTCGGTGGGCTCGGTGGAGTATTTTGAGGTATACGTAGTTTAATTGCCGGTTCTCGCACGGAGCTCAGGCTTAGTGCGACCAGTCTGTTCGGCGGTTAGGCCCCGCCCCTTTATATATTTTTTTTATATTCCAAATATAACATCTGCGTCAAGGTATAAGGTTACAAGAATAGGTATATAACATACAACAATATATTCCAATGTGTATGCATATCAGTGTACGGTGTAGGATATGCCTGGCATCCTCTAGGACTTTGCCCTATAGTGTGCATATAAGAATATAGGTAACCATTGACTCTGTAGTACATGTGTACTAAGGGATACAAATTGGAGCTTATGCGCACTTAATACTTGAGGACTACAAAATGCGCTGCTACCGTTCGTCCCATCTTGTTATGTGTGGTTTCATCAAGAGACAGTCTCGTTGGGTGTGGTGTATGATCTCTCTGGTAGTTGTGTATAACGTAAAACTATTGAATGAAGGGTCTTAAGTAATTTAAGGGAGATAAACATTCTACGGTTGGGGGCTAAGATATGGTCAATATAAGTGTATGACTGTGTTTGCCGTCAGCTTGGTATGATGTGTTTCAGGTCAGGGCTCCCGGTGCAGTGAGTCCGGTCGCTTGGGCAGTGGTTAGATGCAGTCTCTGGCAAAACGTGTTAGAGTCCTCTCTTGAAGTCAGGGTGAGTGCTGTATCTCCTTGTGTCACGATCAGGGCACTATCCGCTCCCCAGCAGTATTTGATCACGGCGTTTGGGAATTGTGTGGCTATCTGGGCTAGTTGCTGTTGTTCCAGTAGTGCGGTGAACGGGAGATCTTCATAGATCGCCACTGTG
Organism: Pelobates fuscus; assembly: GCF_036172605.1. Lineage (NCBI taxonomy): Eukaryota > Metazoa > Chordata > Amphibia > Anura > Pelobatidae > Pelobates > Pelobates fuscus. The sequence continues at coordinate 103,391,266 of NC_086323.1, read as the reverse complement.
TGTCCTTTGAAGCGTATGTTGCCAAGCTCCCTGGATCGGTTCATGATGGTGGTGCGAGTTGCGATGTCTGTTGTTACTGCTATGGTGTCTCTGGGTGCTCCTTGCAGGGCGGCCACCGCCTTTGCGGACTCTGAAAGCAGACGTTCGCATTGTGCGGTCTGTGCCTTGTTTTATGCCCATGGATGCCAGTAGCCTCTGGGTGTAAGGTAGCAATGCTTCCTCTCCCATCTGCTCTGGAATACCTCTCAGGTGTATGTTGCGTCTCCTATATCTAGTTTCTAGTGTTGTGACCGATCTGGTGAGTGTCATTACCTGTTGGGTTAGACTGTCCACCATTTCAGTT